>NC_047047.1:63170229-63795229 GCF_011762595.2 Tursiops truncatus | reverse complement strand
GTGATTTTTGTGAAATTTTCAAGTATACAGGAAAAATAGTATAATGATCACCTGTACAATCACAACCCAGGTTAAGTACTTTTTAATATGTGCTATATTTGCTTTACTTAAATATGTGGATATATTTGTAAAGGCTACTTGATTTCTAAACATTTAAAAATAATAGGCATTATGCATTTTACTCTTAAATATTTGTGTTAATTTTCTAAAAATAAGAGCCTCCTCCTCCATAACTATAATGCCATTATCATATCTAAGAAAATTAACAATTCCCTGTAATCATCTCATATTCAGTCCACACCTAAATTTCCACAATTATCCAAAAATGTGTTTATACATTAGTATTTTTTGTACCAGGGTCAAATCAAGATGCACACATCCTATTTGATTGTTACAACTCTTAAGTCTTTTGTATTCTAGAAGAGGCTCCTCACCAGTTTTTTTTCATGACATGACTTTTTGTAGCTATCAGGTTAGGTGTCCTATACACTGTCCCACAAATTCTGGATTTGTCTGATTACTTCTGGATAGCGTTACTTAACATTATCCTCAATCTCTTGTATTTCCTATAAATAGGAAATTTGGCTTGAAAACTTGGCTAAATTCAGGTTAAATACTTTGGGCACAAATACTTCATAGTTAATGGTGGGTACTTTATACTGTGTCACATCACAAGTCACATCATGACAAATCATTCCATCATTATGAATCTGAGTTTGCTCCCTGGTTAAGAGAGTGACTGCCAGTTCTCTCCATTGTAAAAGTACATATTTTTCTTTGCAATTAGTAAGTAAGCTGTGGCATGATACCTTAGCACTGTGTAAATATCCTGTTACTAAACAACTTTCATGTAGTGGTTTTTTATCCACCAATAATCTTTGACTAAATGCAAAATTTATTTCACTGGAATGCAATAGGTTGAGGTTTTTGGTTTTTTTTTTTTTAGATGTAAACTGATTCTATAAATCATTTCAGGGAAAACTGACATGTTTGCAATATGGAGACTCATCCATAAACATGGTATATCTCTTCATTTACTTATATCTTCTTTCAAATAATTTCATTAAATATGATAAATTTAATTATAATGCTGTTCATAATAGCAAAAATTGAAAATGACCCAAATATTCATTGACAGGAGAACTAATAAAGAATTATATATTCACACAATGAAATTCTATATCTGGGTGGAAATGAGTAAACCAGAGCTATGCACATCAACATGGATGATACCAAGAAACATGATGTTGAGTGAAAAAGCAAGTTTCAGAACAATACATACCACATGAAAAGTTTTTATATGGAACTTTAAAAGGAACATAATATATCATTTAAAATACAAACCTGTGTGGTAAAACATAAAGAAAAGCAAACTGGGACTTCAGCTTTTGAATTATGGACTAGGTTATTCAGACCATCCCTCCCACTGAAGACAGATAAAAAGAAGTGGTGATTTTTTTTTTAATTTTTCTTTAGGTATCAGAGAGCTAACAAGACGGTAGAAAAATTACTGGACCAAGATCTAGGAAGAAAACAAACCCAGGAAAGTGGGTCTGCAACTCACGCTGCTTTTGTCCTGGGAACATTTATCAATCTGGAAGTGATAAGTGAAAGATGTAATCATGCTTTGGAGAAGACTTTAAAGAGTAGAGTACGGGGACTTCCCTGGCAGTCCAGTAGTTAAGACTCTGCACTTCCACTGTAGGGGCATGGGTTTGATCCCTGGTCAGGGAAATAAGATCCCACATGCCACATGGCCAAGAAAAAAAAAAGAGTGGAGGAAAAATATCAGAATCCAAGAACAGAAAGAGTGAGGACTGGGGCTTCCCTGGTGGCACAGTGGTTGAGAGTCCGCCTGCCAATGCAGGGGACACGGGTTCGTGCCCTGGTCCGGAAAGATCCCACATGCCGCGGAGCGGCTAGGCCCGTGAGCCATGGCCGCTGAGCCTACGCATCCGGAGCCTGTGGTCTGCAACGGGAGAGGCCACAACTGTGAGAGACCTGCGTACCGCAAAAAAAAAAAAAAAAAAAAAAGGTGTAGAACAATCAGTACAAATAAAAAGTTAGAAGACAATTTTAGCAAAATATACCAGGAATCATGTAATTGGACAAAGTGTTCCAAAAACAAAAGTTGTCAGACTGGGTTTTAAAACTCAATTATATGATTTTAAAAGAGCCACAATTAAACATAAGGATAGAATGATTGAAAGCAAAATGATTAGAAAATATATACCTTGCAAATACAGAGCAAAATGAAACTGACATTGCTGTTTTCCTGTTTGAGAAAAAAGACTCTAATATTACAATGATTACTAGATATCAGAAGAATCACCTCATAATGGTGAACGCTGAATTCACCAAGAAGATATAACAAATCCAAATATATATATATATATATATATATATATAGACCATAGTACAAGGAGAAAACAATATATTCAGATCACAAAGACCTACTTTAACACTTCTCTCAGTATTTCAGTCATTGTTAGAATAAGCAGACAAAATTCTGTAAAGAAGATATGAATATGTTCTTAATAAACACATATGGAATACTTCAGAATACACATTATTTCAAGCACACTAAGCCATAAGGAAAATCTAAAAAAAGTTTAAATATTGAAACTATATGAATTCTGTTATCTGATGACCATGAAATTGGGTTCTGAATCAAAAACAAAAAGATACTAAAATCCCTATATGTTTGGAAACTAAGAAATATACTTCTAATTAGCCATGGGTCAAAGAAAATAACAATTAAGAGGTAAAAGTATAAGTAATCAAAATAATTTTCATTTGAATGATAAAAATACTACATATTAAAATTTGCACAGTGCAGCTAAAACAGTAGAAAAAATGTATAATCTTAAACACATATATTTAAAAAAGAAAGTCCTAAAATAATGAGCTATGCATTTATGTCAAGAAACAAAAACAGAAACAGCAAAATACACCAAATAAATTAGAAAGTTAGAAAATAGATATTTAAAATAAAAGTTAATTAAAAAGAAAAAACTAATAAAAGCCATAACTTCTGACAAGACTGATAGAAAAAAATTGAAAGAGCAAATAAAAATGTCAGAAATGGTGTAGACAATTAAAAGATAAGATATTATGAACAATTTTCCACCAAGAGCTTGAAATTTTAAATAAAAGGAACAAATATTTTAAAAATATACAGCTTAAATAAAATGAACCAAGAAGAAATAGAAAACCTGAATATTCCTATAATTGCACAAGAAATTAAATTGATAATCATAAACACACACAGTCCAGGGGGAGATCTTCAAGATGGCAGAGGAGTAAGACATGAAATCACCTTCCTCCCCACAATTACATCAGAAATACATCTACATGCAGACAACCCCTACAGAACACCTACTGAATGCAGGCAGAAGCCCAGAGATTTTCCAAAAGGGTTTTGGTGCTCCGGCTGGGTGTCAGGCCTGTGCCTCTGAGGTGGGAGAGCCAAATTCAGGACATTGGTCTACCAGAGACCTCCCAGCTCCATGTAATATCAAATGGAGAAAGCTCTCCCAGAGATCTCCATCTCAACGCTAAGACCCAGCTCCACTCAACAACCAGCAAGCTACAGTGCTGGACACCCTATGCCAAACAACTAGCAAGACAGGAACACAACCCCACCCATTAGCAGAGAGGCTGCCTAAATTCATAACAAGGTCACAGACACCCCAAAACACACCAGCGGATGTGGTCCTGCCCACAAGAAAGACAAGATTCAGCTTCATCCACCAGAACACAGGCACTAGTCCCCTACACCAGGAAGCCTACACAACACACTGAACCAACCTTAGCCACTGGGGACAGACACCAAAAACAACAGGAACTACGAACCTGCAGCCTGCACAAAGGAAACCCCAAACACAGTAAGTTAAGCAAAATGAGAAGACAAAGAAACACACAGCAGATGAAGGAGCAAGGTAAAAACCCACCAGAGCAAAGAAATGAAGAGGAAATAGGCAGTCTAACCCAAAAAAGAATTCAGAGTAATGATAGTATGATATCCAAAATCTTGGAAATAGAATGGAGAAAATACAAGAAACCTTTAGCAAGGACCTAGAAGAACTAAAGACCAAACAAACAGTGATGAACAACAAAATAAAAGAAATTAAAACTTCACTAGAAGGAATCAATAGCAGAAATAAATGAGGCAGAAGAACGGATAAGTGACCTGGAGGACAAAATAGTGGAAATAACTACTGCAGAGCAGCATAAAGAAAACAAAATGAAAAGAGTTGAGGACAGTCTCAGAGACCCGTGGAACAACATTAAACACACCAATATTCGAATTATTGCGGTCCCAGAAGAAGAAGAGGAAAAGAAAGGGATTGAGAAAATATTTGAAGAGATTATGGTTGAAAACTTCCCTAATATGGGAAAGGAAATAGTTAATCAAGTCCAGGAAGAGCAGAGAGTCCCATACAGGATAAATCCAAGGAGAAACACGCCAGGACACATATTAATCAAACTATCAAAAATTAAATAGAAAGAAAAATATTAAAAGCAGCAAGGGAAAAACAAAACATAACACACAAGAGAATCCCCATAAGGTTAACAGCTGATCTTTCAGCAGGAATTCTGCAAGCCAGAAGGGAGTGGCAGAACATACTTAAAGTCATGAAAGGGAAAAAACTACAGCCAGGATTACTTTACCCAGCAAAGATCTCATTCAGATTCGACAGAGAAATTAAAACCTTTACAGACAAGCAAAAGCTAAGAGAATTCAGCACCACCAAACCAGCTTTACAACAAATGCTAAAGGAACTTCTCTAGGCAGGAAACACAAGAGAAAGGAAAGGCCTATAATAACAAAACACAAAACAATTAAGAAAATGGTAATAGGAATATACATATTGATAATTACCTTAAATGCAAATGGATTAAATGCTCCCACCAAAAGACATAGACTAGCCGAATGGATACAACAATAAGATCCCATATGTATGCTGTCTACAGGAGACCCACTTCAGACCTAGGGATACATACAGACTGAAAGTAAGGGGATGGAAAAAGATATTCCATGCAAATGGATATCAAAAGAAAGCTGGAGTAGCAATTCTCATATCAGACAAAATAGACTTTAAAATAAAGACTGTTACAAGGGACAAAGAAGGACACTACATAATGATCAAGGGATCAATCCAAGAAGAAGATATAACAATTGTAAATATTTATGCACCCAACAGAGAAGCACCTCAATATATAAGGCAAATGTTAACAGCCATAAAAGGGGAAATCGACAGTAACACAATCATAGTAGGGGACTTTAACACCCCACTTTGACCAATGGACAGATCATCCAAAATGAAAATGAGTAAGGAAACACAAGCTTTAAATGATACATTAAACAACATGGACTTAAATGATATTTATGGAACATTCCACCAAAAACAACAGAATACACTTTCTTCCCAAGTGCTCATGGAACATTCTCCAGGACAGATCATATCTTGGGTCACAAATCAAGCCTTGGTAAATTTAAGAAAATTGAAATCATATGAAGTATCTTTTCCGACCACAATGCTATGACACTAGATATCAATGACAGTAAAAAAAAAAACTGTAAAAAATACAAACACATGGAGGCTAAACAATGCACTACTTAATAACAAAGAGATCACTGAAGAAATCAAAGAGGAAATCAAAAAATACCTAGAAAAAAATGATAAGGAAAACACAACAACCCAAAACCTATGGGATGCAGCAAAAGCAGTTCTAAGAGGGAAGTTTATAGCAATACACTCCTACCTCAAGAAACCAGAAACATCTCAAATACGCAATCTAACCTTACAGCTAAAGCAATTAGCGAAAGAACAAAAACACCCCAACGTTAGCAGAAGGAAAGGAATCATAAACATCAGATCAGAAATAAATGAAAAAGAAATGAAGGAAACAATAGCAAACATCAATAAAACTAAAAGCTGGTTCTTTGAGAAGATAAAATTGATAAACATTAGCCAGACTCATCAAGAAAAAAAGGGAGAAGACTCAAATCAATAGAATTAGAAATGAAAAAGGAGAAGTAACAACTGACACTGCAGAAATACAACAAATCATGAGAGATTACTACAAGCAACTATAGGGCAATAAAATGGACAACCTGGAAGAAATGGACAAATTCTTAGAAAATCACAATCTTCTGAGACTGAACCAGGAAGAAACAGAAAATATAAACAGACCAATAAAAAGCACTGAAACTGAGACTGTGACGAAAAATCTTCCAACAAACTAAAGCCTAGGACCGGATGGCTTCACAGGCGAACTCTATCAAACATTTAGAGAAGAGCTAACACCTATCCTTCTCAAACTCTTCCAAAACATAGCAGAGGGAGGAACACTCCCAAACTCACTCTACAAGGCCACCATCACCCTGATATGAAAACCAGACAAAGATGTCACAAAGAAAAAAAATTACAGGCCAATACACTGATGAACATAGATGCAAACATCCTCAACAAAATATTAGCAAACATAATCCAACAGCACATTAAAAGGATCATACACCATGATCAACTGGAGTTTATACCAGGAATGCAAGGATTCTTCAATATATGCAAATCAATCAATGTGATACATCATATTAACAAATTGAAGAATAAGAACCATATGATCATCTCAAAAGATGCAGAAAAAGCTTTTGACAAAATTCAACTCCCATTTATGATAAAAACCCTCCAGAAAGTAGGCATAAAAGGAACTTACCTCAACATAATAAAGGCCATATATGACAAACTCACAGCCAACATTGTTCTCAATGGTGAAAAACTGAAAACATTTCCACTAGGATCAGGAACAAGACAAGGTTGTCCACTCTCACCACTATTATCCAACATAGTTTTGGAAGTGTTAACCACAGCAATCAGAGAAGAAAATGAAATAAAAGGAATACAAATTGGAAAAGAAGAAGTAAAGCTGTCACTCTTTGCAGATGACATGATACTATAATAGAGAATCCTAAAGATGCTACCAGAAAACTACTAGAGCTAATCAATGAATTTGGTAAAGTAGCAGGATACAAAATTTATGCACAGAAATCTCTTGCATTCCTATACACTAACGATGAAAAATCTGAAATAGAAATTAAGTAAACACTCCCATTTACATTGCAACAAAAAGAATAAAATACCTAGGAATAAACCTACCCAAGGAGACAAAAGATCTGTATATGGAAAACTATAAGACACTGATGAAAGAAATTAAAGGTGATAAAAACAGATGGAGAGATATACCATGTTCTTCGATTGGAAGAATCAACATTGTGAAAATGACTATACTACCCAAAGCAATCTACAGATTCAATGCAATCCCTATCAAACTACCAATGGCATTTTTAATAAAAATAGAACAAACAATTTCACAATTTGTATGGAAATACAAAAGACCACAAATAACCAAAGCAATCTTGAGAAAGAAAAACGGAACTGAAGGAATCAGGCTCCCAGACTTCAGACTATACTACAAAGCTACAGTAATCAAGACAGTATGGTACTGGCACAAAAACAGAAATATAGATCAATGGAACAGGATAGAAAGCCCAGAGATAAACCCACGAACATATGGTCACCTTATCTTTGATAAAGTAAGCAAGAATACACAGTGGAGAAAACACAGCCTCTTTGATAAGTGGTGCTGGGAAAACTGGACAGCTACATGTAAAAGAATGAAATTAGAACACTCCCTAACACCATACACAAAAATAAACTCAAAATGCATTAAGACCTAAATGTAAGACTGGACACTATAAAACTCTTAGAGGAAAATATAGGTAGAACACTCTATGACATAAATCACAGCAAGATCCTTTTTGACCCACCTCCTAGAGAAATGGAAATAAAACCAAAAATAAACAAATGGGACCTAATGAAACTTCAAAGCTTTTGCACAGCAAAGGAAACCATAAACAAGACCAAAAGACAGCCCTCAGAATGGGAGAAAATATTTGCAAATGAAGCAACTGACAAAGGATCAATCTCCAAAATTTACAAGTAACACATGCAGCTCAATATCAAAAAAACCCAACCCAATCCAAAAATGGGCAGAAGACCTAAATAGACATTTCTCCAGAGAATATATACAGATTGCCGACAAACACATGAAAGAATGCTCAACATCTCTAATCATTAGAGAAATGCAAGTCAAAACTACCATGAGGTATCACCTCCCACCGGTCAGAATGGCCATCTTAAAAAAATCTACAAACAATAAAAGCTGGAGAGGGTGTGGAGAAAAGGGAACCCTCTTGCACTGTTGGTGGGAATGTAAGTTGATACAGCCACTATGGAGAACAGTATGGAGGTTCCTTAAAATACTAAAAATAGAACTACCATATGACCCAGCAATCCCACTACTGGGCATATACCCTGAGAAAACCATAATTCAAAAAGAGTCATGTACCACAATGTTCATTGCAGCTATATTTACAATAGCCAGGACATGGAAACAACCTAAGTGTCCATCAACAGATGAATGGATAAAGAAGATGTGGCACATATATACAATGGAATATTACTCAGCCATAAAAAGAAATGAAATTGAGTTATTTGTAGTGAGGTGGATGGACCTAGAGTCTGTCATACAGAGTGAAGTAAGTCAGAAAGAGAAAAACAAATACTGTATGCTAACACATACATATGGAATCTGAAAAAAAAAAGGTTCTGAAGAACTAGGGGCAGGACAGGAATAAAGACGCAAACATAGAGAATGGACTTGAGGACATGGGGAGGGCGAAGGGTAAGCTGGGACAAAGTGAGAGAGTGGCATGGACTTATACATACTACCAAATGTAAAATAGATAGCTAGTGGGAAGCAGCCGCATAGCACAGGGAGATCAGCTCAGTGCTTTGTGTCCACCCAGAGGGGTGGGATAGGGAGGATGGGAGGGAGACGCAAGAAGGAGGAGATATGGGGATATATGTGTATGTATAGCTGATTCACTTTGTTATAAAGCAGAACTAACACACCATTGTAAAGCAATTATACTCAAATAAAGATGTTAAAAAGAAAAAGAAAGAAACATACACACACACACACACACACACACAAGAAATCCAGATTCAGATGGTTTCACTGGCAAGTTCTTCAATACTTTTAAGGAAGAAAAAATTTCAGTGTTACACAAACTCTTCCAGAGAATAAAAACGGAGGGTATGTTCACAAATTTATTTTATGAGGCTATCATATTGATACCATAATTTAACAAAGATGGTATGAGAAAAATTTCCCAGCCAGTCTTATTTATGAACTTAGACATCAGTAGCATATAACTAACAAAGGTCTTCTAACAAGAACATATAAAATATTTTTACCAATCAATGACAAAAAGGCAGCGCATCCATTACAAAATTGTGCAAGGGACCTGACCAGGCACTCCACAAAAAGGGAAATGTAAATGACCAATCAACATATGAAAATGTGCTAAATGTCCTAAGTAATCAGGGAAATTAAGACTGTGAGATCCCAGTACACATAAAACATAGTGGTTGTCTAAGAAAAGCACTCCTGTGTTTCTCCTTTATTCTCACACCATTACCACACAATACTTCTTACACCAAATGTTTGGATTTTCCATACATTAAGCAATTCTCTGACACCAGCTGAGTGTCCTATAATTCAGTTCAGATCTGACACTACCTATCCAGAGTTAGTGTCATATCCCACAGGTTCAGGGCTCAGTCCCACAAGACCATCCCGATTTCAGACATCAATCACAAGTTCTTAATTGTCACCTGTACTTCTGACCAACCAGTTACAAATCAATGACCCCCTCTTTGGCTTTGATAATTTATTAGAATGACTTACAGAACTCAAGGAAACACTTACTTATATTTACCAGTTTATTATAAAGGATATATTAAAGGATATGAGTGAAAAGCCAGATGAAAACATATGTAGGGTGAGGTCCAAAGAGGTCACATGCATAGAAAGGTTTTGTCCCCATGAGGTTGGGTTATTCCACCCTCCCTGGATGTAGATGTGCTGACCAACCCAGAAGCTCTTCAAACCACATACTTTGGGGATTTCTGTGGAGGCTTCAACATATAGTCAGGGTCAATCATGAACTCCACTTCTAGCCCTTCCCCTGCTTCCCAGAAGATGAGGAATGGGGCTGAAAGTTCCAAGTTTCTAATCATGGCTTCCTTTCTGGTGGACAGCCCCTATCATGAAGCTATTCGGGAGCCAACCAAGAGTCACCTGCTTAGAGCAAAAGACAATCCTATCGCCCAGGAAATTTCAAGAGATTTAGGAGCATTGTGTCAGTAACCAGGGTCAAAGACCAAATATTAGAACAAAAGATGCTTCTAGAGTTATTATCATTTAGGAAATTACAAGGGTTTTAGCATCTCTGTGCCAGGAACCAGAAGCAGAGACTGATATATACATTTTCTATTATTTCAAAGTGGATAAAATTAAAAGATGTGACAATATCAAATGTTGGCAAGTTTGTGGGCAGATGGGACTCTCGAACACTCCTAATGGGAGATTAAATTTGTTTCACTGCTTTGGAAATCTTTATCATTATTTATTCAAGTTGAAGATATGTCCACCTTATGACTGAGCAATTCTACTCTTGATTACACACAATAAAGGATTAGTTGCCCATGTGTGCCATGTGCTTCCTAGCCACATTTTATGTAATATCCAAAAATGAGACACAAACCAAATGTCCATCAACAATTATATACAATGTTATACCATACAGCAATGAAAATAAACAATCTGTGGTAAAAAAGAAGCCAGACCAAAAGGTACATACTTTATGATTGCTTTTCATAAGTTTCATAAACAGACAAATTACATTATGGTATTTAAGGATGCATACTGTGGTGGTAAAACCAACAAGAAAAAAGGTGATTACCATAAAATTTAATAGCTATCATTAGGGGAGAGAGAGGAATATGACCAAGAAGGGGCAGAGGAATGTTTCTGAGGTTCTTCCAATATTCTATTTCTTGGCCCATGTGGTGATCACATAGACATTTATTTTACAATAAGTTTTTAAGTTGTACACTTATATATATGCATATTTCTGTAGTAGTGTTATTTTCCACACCAGAAAAGATTTAATTAACATGATAAATCGAAATCTAGATTCATTTTCACGGGGAGAGGCAGGACATGGGACAAGAGGGAAAAGGACATGCAAAGCTTCTACTCATACCTCTCCACCCAATATAAATATCTTTCATTTACTCACTGATGTCTGAGATTTACTTCTTTGCTAAGAATTTGCTTCTGTTAAAATATTAACACCCCACTAAGAAATATGCACTAAGATTTACAATCCCTGACAGTTTCATGAGAACAAAAATGTGTTTAATCTGTCTTTTGCATTAACATTCTGAAAAGTTTTGCATGTGGGGAAAGAGAAGAGTAGTAAGACAAAGGGTACATGAGGGCATGATATAGATTTATATAGATAGAGAAATAGGGAGAGATAAGGGGGAAAGCCCAAGAGAGAGAGTATAAGAGAAAATTTCTCTGCTTTAAAAATGGAAGATGACACACAAAGAAAAGTACTATATGATTGCACTTATCTGAGTTACTTAGAGTAGTCAAAATCACAGAGACAGAAAGTTGAAAGGTGGTTGCCAGGGGCTGGGAGGAGGAGGGAATGAGGAGGTGTTGTTTAATGGGTCCAGAGTTTCAGTTTTGCAAGATGAGAAGAGGTCTGGTGATGGGTGGTGGTAATTGTTGCACAACAATATGAATGTACTTAATACCACTGAACTACACGCTTAAAAATGGTTAAGGTAGTAAATTTTGTTATGTATTTTACCCAATAAAAAAAATTGGGGAAAAATGTGGAAGATGACAATGACGTTTGGAAACCTTGAGTTTGAGACTACACACCACCTAAGCTTTATTGAGTTTAAACCAATAAACTACACGCTTAAAAACGGTTAAGGTAGTAAATTTTGTTATGTATTTCACTCAATAAAAAAATTGAGGAAAAAAGTGGAAGATGAAAATGATGTTTGGAAACCTTGAGTTTGAGACTACACACCAACTAAGCTTTATTGAGTTTAAACCAAGTATCCTCAGAAGATCCAAAGTCGAGTTTCCTCATGGGATCAACTCTCCATACTGAGCTTGGAGAGGAGATTCTCTTAAGTAGAACCTCACTTCACCTTACTATTGTTCTCAGGGTCACTCTGAAAAACATGTCTGTGTCCCTAAATGATAAAATTGGCTACCTCATTCATCAAGATTTTCAAATTTGCAAAGCATGCCTAGAGTCATTTTTCTGGTGTTTAAATTTTAATGTTGATTTTCAAAGACCACAGCTAAAATCTAAAGCTTGCCCAGGTTTCAGTAAGTTCACAATACATGTGGCAGGCATTTAATGTCTCCTTTGCTAATGGCACTCTTCTTTCTGGAGCTCTCACTTTTCAAGAACTCACATTTTTCCAGGTATCTTGTTCCAATTTTTTGTTGCCACTTTCTCTCCTCACTAAAGTTTTCCTATTGTCTTCTGAACTTGAAACCATAAAACATAATATTGTGAATTTAGCTTGTAAATTCTTAAATAAATACTCAGTAAAATGGAAAATTTCTTCAAGCATTCAATGAAACAGTTATAGATGACTGGGAAAACCTCCCTGATATCACACATAACTTTCAGTTTTCCATTTCAAGTCAAAAGTCTTAATCTAGCTATTAGATTTTAGTTTTAAATTGTCTAATTTCATTCTTTTACATGTAGCTGTCCAGTTTCCCCAACACCACTTATTGAAGAGGGTGTCTTTTCACCATTGTATATTCTTGCCTCCTTTATCAAAGATAAGGTGACCATATGTGCGTGGGTTTATCTCTGGGCTTTCTATCCTGTTCCATTGATCTATCTTTCTGTTTTTGTGCCAGTACCATACTGCCTTGATTACTGTAGCTTTGTAGTATAGTCTGAAGTCAGGGAGCCTGATTTCTCCAGCTCCGTTTTTCGTTCTCAAGATTGCTTTGGCTATTTGGGGTCTTTTGTGTTTCCATACAAACTGTAAAATTTTTTGTTCTAGTTCTGTGAAAACTAAAAATAGAACTATCATATGACCCAGCAATCTCACTACTGGACATATACCCTGAGAAAACCATAATTCAAAAAGAGATGTACCACAATGTTCACTGCAGCACTATTTACAATAGTCAGGACATGGAAGCAACCTAAGCGTCCATCGACAGATGAATGGATAAAAAAGATGTGGCACATATATACAATGGAATATTACTCAGCCATAAAAAGGAACGAAATTGAGTTATTTGTAGTGAGGTGGATGGACCTAGAGTCTGTCATACAGAGTGAAGTAAGTCAGAAAGAGAAAAACAAATACCATATGCTAACACATATATATGGAATCTAAAAAAATAAATGGTTCTGATGAACCTAGGGGCAGGATAGGAACAAAGATGCAGACGTAGAGAATGGACTTTAGGACACAGGGAGGGGGAAGGGTAAGCTGGGATGAAGTGAGAGAGTGGCATGGACATATATACACTACCAAATATAAAATAGATAGCTAGTGGGAAGCAGCCGCATAGCACAGGGAGATCAGCTCGGTGCTTTGTGACCACCTAGAGGGGTGGGATAGGGAGGGTGGCAGGGAGGAAGATGCAAGAGGGAAGAGATATGGGGATATATGTATACCTGATTCAGTTTGTTATTAAGCTGAAACTAACACACCATTGTAAAGCAGTTATACTCCAATAAAGATGTTTAAAAATGTTTTAAAAATGAAATAAAATTAAAGAAAAAAGAGCTGTGCACCAGGCACAACAACAAAATAAAGTTCCTTAAATTGCTTAATTTGCCATGCTTGCATAATGAATGGCATCAAAACCCTTCAGATGAAAAAGGCTGTATATCTCCCTTTAGAACAATGAGGTAAGTGGGTTCCACACTCCATTTGTCATGAACAGAACATAACCCCTCCAGTTAGAGACGCTTCAAGAGGAGAGGTAGCTCAGTACTGCCACCTGCTACAGGAAAGAAAAGAACGCAGAAAGCTGACCCAGGGCTGAAAAGTAAGCCTGAGACCTTGCAGGAGAAGGTTCTTGGTGGGTTTCCTGGTAGTTTCTGAGAAAGGAGGATTTGAGCTGGCTGGTCTTTAAGACTGTATAAGACTACATTTGTCCTTCACCAGGGGAGAAGACCAGAGTATCCACACTGGGCCAAGATGTAGGTATGAGGAAGTACATAGATCTGCCAACAAGGAGCCAGGCTCCTGACAGGGAGCAGAAAGTAGGGTTGGAATGCAGGTTGGAGCAGAGTCAGGGCAACGTGACTCCTTACAAGTTAGAGACAGGAAGAGGATGAGGACTTTGTTCCGGGGAAGCTATGCCAACCGAACCAACCATGCCCAGACATCTTGTGATGTAGGGTTAAAGCAATTCTCCTCTGAAAACGTAATTTCCTTTCATCTCTTAGGATAAATTCTTTTGTCTTGGCCAAAGTAAGAAAAAGAAGGATAAATTCACAGGGTATAACATAGTGACTAAGAACATGCTTTCTGTAGTTAGACTACCTGAGCTCAAATCCTAGCTCTACTAATTATTCTGTGACCTAGAACAAGCTATACATTTTCCCCTGTGCCTCAGGTCCAGCTTCTGTAAAAATTGTGGAGATAATAATAGTTCTTACTTCAGGGAATAGTGTCAAGATTAAATGAAACAATAGAGATAAAGCTCTTAGAATAATGCCTGGTACATAACTAGAATTCAGTAGATGTTACCACTGGGTAACAAGAAGAAGCTCCTGCAGAAGTGGGTCTCAACTTCAGTGTGTAAGAATCACTAAGGAAATCTCCTCTAAATACAGATGTCAGGGGATTCTGGGTTAGATATGAGGAATCTGCATTTTTAGTGTCGCTCCAAATGACCCTAATGCAGGTCATCCAAGAGAACCCTGAAGGAACCCTGCCCTAATGATGGCTATATTTAGTGGTGGCATCTCCCCTGCCCAGTTGAAAACCCAGGAGCAATTTGTAAGGCAAACCGCAGAAGAGCTGGAGACAGCAGTGGTGCCACTCTCTTCCAGCTCAGAGCTTTCCCTTTTACACTTGCACAGAGCAAGAGGAGTCTGACGAGGTCATCTCAGTACTGTTACTA
This sequence comes from Tursiops truncatus, assembly GCF_011762595.2. Taxonomy (NCBI): domain Eukaryota; kingdom Metazoa; phylum Chordata; class Mammalia; order Artiodactyla; family Delphinidae; genus Tursiops; species Tursiops truncatus. Next base: position 63,780,112 of record NC_047047.1, on the reverse strand, counting down.
AGCAGCATCTCCCATTCCAAAAGAAACTTTTTGCGAGGACTTCCCCTGCCCCTTTTTTAAACTTTTCTGTTCCTCCGCTCTGAATGCTGTGCTTTTAAAGAGTGTTTCAAGATTTCTGCTGTCCCAAAGGGATAAAGGTTGGAATTAACACTCCATTCACACATAAGCTTGGGAAATCCTTCTGCAGCACAATGAGAAGATGAAATGGAAAAGCTTTCTTGGGCACTTTGAACAGTCTAGACAACCCTCCAGATGTGCCCTCCAGATCCTCCAGAACTCCAGGAGTAGCCCCAGATTCCAAACAATAGCGGGCTGAGACCCAAAAATGCTCTTTGTGGTCTTGGATCCTTTCGAGCACCATCCCAGATTGAAGAGAATTCAAAATTTAGCCTAACAGATTCTCTTGAAGTCTTGCCCCACAATGTCCTAAGTAAGCACTTAGCCTCCCACTCACTTAGCAATGGCATGGCACTTAAGAATTGCAAAGTGCATGAAAGACACATGGCTTTATTTTTCTGTGCATTTAGTCCTGGGCTTGATGATGGCATTATCTCCCTAATCATCACAAGCACAGAAATGGTTTGCTTGGGGGGGCAGGGGTGCACTTGCCCTTCACACCAGAAGGCTCCTTGACTAAAAGTCTCCTTTCCATGCAGTCCTTCTGTGCTCATTGCCACAGGATTTGAAATTATGGCAAAATTATCCTACTGAGTTTGTTTGTTTTTTTAGGTAACTGAAACTCTACATGAACCATTTTCCTTATACCATCATTTCCTTATACCAATCATTTATCTACCTTTTTTTTTTTTTTTTCCGGTACGCAGGCCTCTTACTGTTGTGGCCTCTCCCATTGCAGAGCACAGGCTCCGGACGCACAGGCTCAGCGGCCTATGGCTCACGGGCCCAGCCACTCCGCAGCACGTGGGATCCTCCCAGACCAGGGCACGAACCCGTGTCCTCTACATCGGCAGGCGGACTCTCAACCACTGCACCACCAGGGAAGCCCTATCTACCTTATTTTAAATTACATTCCTGCTTTGTCTTCTTTGGAGTATAATTGAAGAAACATGAGCTTTGAAGTCTGCTAGAACTGGTTTCAGCTTGGCCCTGCCACTTGACAGCTGTGTGAATTTAAGCAAGTTACTTAACTTCTATTTACCTTGGTTTCTTTAATCTGTAAAATGAAACTGATGTGGAAGCTCCTTTGGAGGTTCTTCAGAAGAAAATATCCATAGCTTCTACAATCCCTGTTTCTACAACTGGTCCATCATAGATATCTATAACTTCCTTCTTCCACTACCCATTCCATGTTCCATTGCCCTCAGTCATCCCCTCATCTAGAAATGTCTCTTGATCTAATAGGGTAATTCAAAATTTCATTCCTGAAAAGTCTGAATCACTAGCCTGTATTGGGTTGCTATAGTATGCCATTAACTTTTACCACTGGTCATGGAGACATGAGGAGACACTCTAACTGGTTTATTTTATAGAAGAGGAACTCAAGGTTAGAGAGGTGAAAATGCAAGAAGATAACCTGTATCAAGGACCATATAAATAACCAGTGTCACATCAGTATGGAGTAAAACAAGTATTATTTAAGAAGGTAGGACTTAACCAGATCTCTAAGGGAAGAGTATGAAGAGAGCATTCCAAGGAGGAATGAGGGAATCAGCAAAATTATGGCAATCAAAAGGAACATGATATGTTGGGGAAAACAGTAACCAAACCAGTTTGGAGGGAGCAGAAATTTCTTTCAGGGAAGTAGTAGAAGATAAGGCTCGAATAGTAGGTTGGGGTCAAAACCTGGGAGCCCTTAAATATCAGAGTTCAGACTATCCTGCAACATTGGGGTGCTCTTAAAAGTGTTTTAATATTAGGATGACTTGAAAAAGATGGTGATTTTGAAAGATAAACCAGACACCAAGGAAGGTCAGGGGACTGCACTGGAACCAGACAGACTAGTTAGAAAGTAGGAAGTGATGATGTCTGGGCTGGGGAGACTATAAAAGAAATCAAAAAGAGGAAGCAGACTGATTCATCATTAAAACTTGAGAAAGACGATGGGAGAGGGGTAAACATCAAGAGTGAATTAAAGATTTCCAGCTTATATGACTGGGAGGGTGAGGGTCTGAGGGGAAAAAAAGAGAGGGGGGAGGCAGAGAAAATAAACTCTTAAACCTGGAAAATTCCTTGCAGATTATCTCCTCCAAGTAGTGTGTTTTACAGATGATGACCAGGTGAATGCTGGTGCTGGAGAAAATGGGGAGACTGCTTTTAGTCAGAGCTCTTAGAATGTGTCTCTCATTACTTTAAAGGCCAAGAATGGAAACATCCACTGATGGAGAACAGCAACAGCCTTAGGCAGAGTTGCATCTGGCCCCTGGGTGGGGCTCATCCTGCTTCTCTTTCTTGTCTGGTCTGTGCAGCCCAGGATCTGCCCTGCGCATGGATGAAATCTTCTTCACCTGGATCTCTGTAGCTTCCCTGTTCCCTTGCCTGGAGTATTCTCTTACCTAAGTCCAGGCCTTTTATTCTGACCCCAGACTCATCCCCTCCGCTTAGACCTGCCCTGAGCAGATGCATGCTAGCTCCACAATATCCCTTTCTGCATTCTCCTTCAGTCACTCCTTCACATTCATTCATTCAAGGTTTTATAAGTCCTGGAAATACAATAGTAAGCAAGACATCGTTGGTGCCCTCATAGGGCTTACATGCTGGAATTGAAGGCAGGCCCTTCCCACTAACCCTTCAAAACAAGTAAACAAATAATTAAAACAAAATAATTTAAAATCATGATAAGTACTAGCAAGAAAAACAGGGCTGGGATGTAAAATTATGGAGGGTTTTTGCAATCTATGTGGGGAATCAGAATAGTCAAAGAAGGTGCTCTGGGGAGGTGTCACTTGAGTTGAGACCTAAAGGATGAGGAGGAGCCAGAATTCCAGCTATGTGCAAAGGCCCTGAGAATTTATGCACTCAAGGAATTGAAAGGAGGCCAGAGAGACTGAAGCACAGTGAGTAAGGGGGGAGACATACAACCAGGGAACTAGACAGTGAGGAAAATTCTTTCAGAAAAATAATACAGAATTTTGAATACAATATTAGGTACAAAACTAAGTTTATTTAGAATGAGAAAAGATATCACACAAATTATAAATTTGTAAAAGCTTAGGAACTAAAATTTTAGAATTATTAAAACTTTCTAGTTGTTTGAACCTTTTATCATGAACTGAGCCGCTCTAATAATGCTTTCTAACTTAAAGTTTACTTGTCTGACAATAACTATACCAGTTTTCTTTTAGTTAGTTTTTTCCATGGTATCTTTTCTCATTCTTTATTTTCAACCTTTTGGAAACATTATGTTTTAAATCTTTTTCTGATAAACAGTCTATAATGGGTATTTCTTAAATTCCATCTTAAAAAAATCTTTATCTTTTAACTAGAGTACTTGGTTCATTTATATTTAATGAAATTACTGATAAATTTGAATTTAAATCTATCATTATTTTCGTCTATTTGAGCCACTTGTTCTATGTTCCTTTTCCCCTCCTTTCATGCCTTCCTTTAGATTGACTGTTTTTTATCATTCTGCCTTTTCCATCTATGAGTTTGGATATTGCACATACATTTTGCACTCTCTTCATGATTATCCCAGTGCATCTTTGAAATATCAAAGTCTGATGCTAATCTTTACTTTTACCCTCCCCCTGAAAAAATGCAAGAAACTTGGAGTACCTTAACTATGTCTTCTTCGCCTCCAAAAAATCATATGTAGTATTATGTGTTTTGATTGCATATAGTTTTAAAACCCCACATGTTATTATTATTATTGTTGCTTTATATAGTTAATGGTCATTTAGATTCACCTACATATTTACCACCTTCTTTGCTCTCCTTTCCTTTCTACATCACAGAGCTTCCATCTGGCATCATTTTCCTTCTTAGTGAACAATATCCGTTAAATTTTTCTTTAGTGTGTGTCTGTTGGCAGGAATTTTATATTTCCATCAGCAGTGTATGAGGGTTCCAATTTCTCCACGTCCTCCCCAAGACTTACCATCCATCTTTTTAATTATAACCACCCAAGTGGGTGTGAAGTGAAATCTCATAATGCTTTTGATTTGCATTTCCCTAATGACTAATGATAGTGAGCATCTTTTCATGTGTTTATTGGTCATCTGTATATCTTCTTTAGAGAAATGTCTACTCAAATTCTTAGCCCATTTTTAAATTGGGTTATTTATCTTTTTATTATTGAGTTGAATGAGTTCTTTATATACTCTGGATACCAATCCCTTATCAGATATACAAACTGCATATGTTTTCTCCCACTTTGTGGATTATCTTTTCACTTTTGTGATGGGATTGTTTTTAGCATAAAAGTTTTTAATTTTAATGAGGTCAAATTTATCTATTTTTTTCTCTTGTTGCTTGTGCTTTTGGTTTCACATCTAAGAAACCATTGCTTAATCAAGGCAATTAAGATTTACTCCTATTATTTCTAAGAGTTTTATAGCTTTAGCTCTCACAGTGAGGTATATGATCTACTTTGAGCTAATTTTTGTATATACTGTGAGTTACGGGTTCAAGTTTATTCTTTTGCATGTGGATATACAATTGTCCTGGCAATAATTTTTTTAACATCTTTATTGGAGTAAAATTGCTTTACAATGGTGTGTTAGTTTCTGCTTTATAACAAAGTGAATCAGCTATAGATATACATATATCGCCATATCTCCTCCCTCTTGCGTCTTCCTCCCACCCTCCCTATTCCACCCTTCCAGGTGGTCACAAAGCACAAAGCTGATCTCCCTATGCTATGTGGCCAGCAGTACTTTTTGAAAAGACTGTTCTTTTACCATTGAATTGTCTTGGCATTCTTATCAAAAGTCAGTTTACCATAATATAAGGTATTATTTCTGTATTTTCAATTCTACCCCATTTATCTATATGTCTATCCTTCTGTCGGTACCACACTGTCTTTATTACTATATCTTTGTAGTAAATTTTGAAATAGGAAAATGTGAGTCCTACAGTTTTGTTGTTTTTCAAGATTGTTCTGCCTTGCATTCTCATATGAATTTTAATATCAACCTGTCCCTTTCTGGGAGAAAATCAGCCAGGATTCTGATAGGGACTGTGTTGAATTTGTAGATAAATTGGGGGAATATTGCCAGCTTGACAACACTAAGTATTCCAATCCAGGAGCATGCATATTTTTCCATTTATTTAGATTTTCTTTCATTTCTTCCACCAATGTTTTGTAGTTTTCAGTGTACAAGTCTTGCATTTCTTTTGTTAAATTTATATCTAAGTATTTTATTATTTTTATGCCATTGTAAATTGCATTGTTTTCTTAATTTCATTTTCAGAACGTTCATTGTTAAGTTTAGAAAAATGCAACTTTTCTTTGTGTGTTGATCTTATATCCTGTAACTTTGCTGAATTTACTAGTCCTAATAGTTTTTTTAGTGGATTTTTTAGGATGTTCTCTACACAAGATCACGTCATCTGTGACTAGAGATGGTTTTATTTCTTCCTCTCCAAGCTGTATGTCAGTTATTTATTTATTTATTTATTTATTTATTTTTCCCAGGTGTCCTTGCTAGAACCTTCAGTACAATGATAAATAGAAGTGACAAGAGCAAATAACCTTTTCTTGTTCCTGATGTTAAGGGGAAAACATTCAGTGTCACTCCTTTTTTTTTTTTTAATATTTATTTATTTATTTGGTTGTTCCAGGTCTTAGCTGCAGCATGCGGGCTCCTTAGTTGTGGCATGCAAACTCTTAGCTGTGGCTTGCATGTGGGATCTACTTCCCTGAACAGGGATCAAACCCAGGTCCCCTGCATTGGGAGCACGGAGTCTTATCCACTGCACCACCAGGGAAGTCCCCAGTGTCACTCTTTATGTATCTAGTTCCCTGATGAAATTTTTAAGCTCCAAATTTATCTCTATGAAGTTAGTAAGCATAGTAGTTCTACAGTCCATATCTAATAATTCCAGTATCTTATGTCTCTGTGGAGCTACTTTTTCTGCTAGTTCTGGCTTATACTCTTTTATCTCTTAGTGTATCTCATTGTTTTGAAGCCATTTTCATTTTTAATTACTTGCAGAAGTAATTTGAGGCCTTAAATGGTGTTATCTTCCTTCAGAGGAAATTTTTTTTCCCCTTCTGCCAGGTACCTACGGGCCCCCTTGCTGTTGGGAACCAAGGTTTTCTGAGTTGCCAAGATGACCTACCAAAGTATAGTCATATCCTTATTCCCAAGGCACATCTTGTTGAGGTCTCAGTCCTGAGCAGTGAGTGTTTCAACGTTTTTTCCACCCTTGGACTGTGCTGGACTCCAATCCTTACCTCTGCCAAGATAGAGTATAGTTCTACATTTCATTCTTTTCCCTGAAATGAGCATATGCCCCCAGGATAAAAACATTTTTGAATGGTGCAACTTTCATTTTGAATGGTGTGGGAGTCTCAACCTCCTGATTCCAAATCCCTCCTACACTAACCCGCGGAAAGTGTAGCTTTGTCCCAATCAATGAACACCTCCAGGGCAGAAGCAGCTGAGGCTTATCTCTCTGAACTATCTTTCTCAAGCTGATCACAACCTCATAATTATTCACTATCATTCTTCCTCACTATTACTTTTAAGACTTCTTTTTCTGTCCAGCATTTTTAGTTGTCTTCAGAGGAAATGTTATTACCAAATCCAGAAAATTCCTTTTCATCTTAGTAAGTTTGCTCTCCAAATAGAAGAGGATATTTCTCTTTATAGATGAAGCCCAACTGATTATTGAAGAAAGAATGACAAATTTTGAATATCATTGTTTTATAAACCTAGTGAAGTAATGAATCTAAGTATTGAATTATTAGCTGCTAAGATCACAAGAAGAGGGACAATCAGACATTGCAAGCCTCCTAATAGAAAAACACAATGCCACTATGAAGTAGTAATCTCACACAAAAAAAAACACACCTAAATTTAATCAAGCCTCTAAATCCATCTACAAATCTATCTACAAGAAATACTAAGGACAAAGGGGCATATTAAAATGTAACATAAAGATGTAATAGGCAAAATCCAGATTGTAAGACACTCATGAGAAATAGCTTGGTTTCTTTAACAAATAAATTGCATGGGAAAAAAAGAGGATTGGGGGACTTAGAGGTTAAAATAGATTTATGAGACATATGAAAGAATCACATTGCACAGATCTTATTTGGATTCTGATATTTTAAAAACTATTGAAACTATGAAATTTATGATACAACTGAGAATTTGAATACTGAATCAAAGTTATTTGATAACATCTTTAAATATTATTACATTTTAAAGTATGGTAATACTATTGTGATTATGTTTAGCAAAAAGAAGTGTGTTTGTATCTGTGTGTGTACATACATATGTACATACAAATGTATATGTACATACGTACATACATAATATGTGTATATTATACTATACACACATATATAGTATAGAAGTTATAAGTGCAAATGTTACTGAACCAAACTTGAGTCCACTTGCTGGTGTGCAGTAAAGCCAATCTACTGACACCGGCTTGTGGTGAAGGAAAGTGCAGCATTTATTGCAAGGCACCAAGCAAGGAGCTCGGACCTTTTAAACACTAGCTGCCCAGACTCCTTGCTTGGCACCTGCAATAAATGCTGCAAGATCCTTCACCACAACCCAGTGTCAGTAGATTGGCTTTACTGTGCATGGGCAAGTGGACCCAAGTTTGGTTCAGTAACACAAATATTAAGATGTCCGAGAGTTGTTTAAAACTAACACAGGAAGGTAAGAGGTGGATGGGGGTGTGGAAGCAGGGGAAAAAAAGAAGACTGTGTGGCGAATAGGAGAATGGGTTGGTAACAACAAGAATGCAGAAAAGGAGACCATTTGGGAGCCTACTGTTGTGTCCAGGTGAGAGATGATGGTGACCCAGACTAAGTCAATGAAGCAACGTGGAAATTTTTTATTATATGAAGGTGGCCTTGATTGTAAATTGAATGTCTGGATCAGGGAAAGGGAAGAACCAAAGGTCACTTCTTAAGGGAACCCTCATATATTGTTGGTGGGAATGTAAACTGGTGCAGCCACTATGGAGAACAGCATGGAGATTCTTCAAAAAAATTAAGACTATAACCACCAAACTACCAAATGATCCAGCTATCCCACTTCTGGGTATTTATCCAAAGAATACGAAAACACTAATTCTAAAAGATATATGTATCCCTATGTTTATCACAACATTACTTACAATAGCCGAGATATGGAAACAACCTAAGTGCCCACCAACAGATGATGGATAAAGAAGATGTGAGATATATATACACACACACACATACACACACACATACACACACACACACACACACACACACACACAGAATGGAATACTACTCAGGCATAAAAAAGATGAAATCTTGCCATTTGCAACAGCCTGGATAAACCTGAGGATATCATGCTAAGTGAAATAAGTCAGATGAAGAAAGACAGATACTGCATAATTTTACTTATATGCGTAATAAAAAAAATGAACAAACCAAACCAAACAAAAGCAAACACACCAATACAGAGAACAGAATAGTGGTTAACAGAGGGAAAGGAGTAGGGAGGAGGGTGAAATGGGTAAAGGGGGTCAACTGTGTGGTGATGGATGGAAACTATTTTTGGTGGTGAACACACTGTAGTGTATACAGAAGTAAAAATATAATGTTGCACACGTGAAACATATAATGTTATAAACTAATGTTACCTGAATAAAAAATAAATTTAAAAATAATAAAAATACCTAACAGCCAAAAACAAAAAAAGTGACTTCTCAGTTTCCAGTTTGAATAACTGAGTTGGTGTGATAACACTTACAGAGAAAACTTGAGAACAGGTGTGGGGAAGGGCAGGTTGGTGGGGAACAGACTTCTGCTGACATTTGTTACATTTTGACTTTGAGATTTCTGTGAGAAATCCATGAATACGTAAGAAGATAGTTGCCAAGGAAAGATTATATAATTTGGAATGAACTTATATCAATGAAAAGATGATTTTTAAATCTAGATGAATTAATAAGCCTAGTCAGGAGGAGAACATAAAGGCAAACATTTACTGAAGCCTAATATATCAGGCACTCAATAGATTTACAATCTAGATGGGGGAGACAAGTCAGTGGTAAATGCTGTGATAAACACGGGCCAAGTAGAGTTTTGAGTGGGGGTGTGAGGCAGGATCACTCTCTATTCTAGCTCCCCAACCAGTTACAGGGGATGGACTGTGAATATGGGTCGAGAAATGTAAACTGAATGATGTCTGAGATGTTGTCACTGTCTGAACTGCTCAACTTCCTCCAAAGGAAATCGCCATTTTTATTGATAAAATCATTCTTCTAGCCTTGTCTTTTTAAAAAATGAATTTTAAAAGATTTAGGCACAGGGTAACATGTCATGCCCAGCATTTTGGATGCCCTCAGGATCAGGACAAGATGGAGCCTGAAGCTGCTGGTCAGAGCAGCCACGAGCAAACTAGGCTCCAATTTTCCTTGGTAGGAAGGCACTGGAACAGCCAAACAGGATGGGGGGAGAAGCCAGTCCAAGAGTACATTCTCGCTGGCTCACAAGGCCTGTTTATGCAACCCCTCATGCCCTTCAAGTTTTCTCCCACCCTGAATGCACAGGCTGTGAGTGAGTGCTAGTTTATAGGCACGGCTGATTCCAGTCTCTTACATATCATGTCCTAATGTTTTATGACGTGCTGAGAAGACCTCTGGCAAAAAGTCTCTGTTTGAATTCCTTTTATTATTTTCTCATTTGTGATGTATCAGGCCAGAGGATGTGTGCAACCTGATCAACCTAGTAAAAATTTTAATCCCTTCTATTTTTATGGCCTTCCAGGAAAAATTCCATTTAGGGGAAAAGTAATGAGTTTCAGAACTAATTCACAAACATCCTGTCAACATGTTACCAAAAATGGGGCCCAACCTTGTCAGGGGTCTCAACTCATCTAAAAGTTTTCCTAATAGTTTTTGTTTAAAACGTGGTGCGTTGGAGCACTTGGGAAGCAGAGACTTGAGCAGGGGACGGGTGAAGGGTTCACTGAGAGTGTGTGTGTCTGTTTGTGGGAGGAATGGAGGAAAAGTTGTTAGGATGCCTATTTCCAAGACCTTTAGTCCACAGAAACTAAAGGTCTTTCTTGCTACCAGATCACTCAAAATACTAATCACAGCTAAAGTCACAATCTCTTTGGTTCTCACAAAAAGCCTGTGAAGTAGATATTCCACACATTGCAACCCCATTTTCCAGATGGGGAACTAAAGCTGGGAAAAGCTAAATGACTTGTTCAGGGCCATATGGCTTAGTGAGCAACAGCTTTGACCTGGTCACTTCTGACCTCCATGTCTAGTTTTGTTCCTGCCCTGTGCATGGGCCAAACTACCTCCTACACAGAAGATTGCTCCCCAGTATAAACATTCCCCCACCTCTACTCAAAGAGCCTGGGAACCAAAGGAGGGCAAATTTGAGAGTAACATACACAAGAGCTGCAGCATCATTCCATGTATAGCATCTTCAGTCTAATGATTCTTACCTCCTTTTTATCTCACTCCCACGATAGTTCATGTACACCTGGGATCACCTCATCAGCATAGGATCACCCATCTGTAATTCCAGTACTTTGTCTCTCACTTAAAGAGAAGCATAGCAAAATTCAGGTAAGAGCGATATTAAATCAGCTCTAATTTATCTTCATGTCAGTCATTCACAAACATTCCATAATTAGTAAGAACAAGTTATTAGTAGCACCAATTACTTGCAATGTAGTTTCAAACTGTCACCAGAAGTGACACCTGTTGTTCCATCCCAGTGATAACCACTTATTCTTTTTCACATCTACTACTGTTTCCTATTCACAACCACACACTCACTTTCACTAATTGAGGTCAGACCACATGCCTGCCTTCAGATAATACCAAGAGAGACAAGAGACCTGTCCCCATGGAGGAGGCTATGCACGGAGGTGTGTCAGAGGAACCACAATGGTGAATGACTCCCAAACTGAATCCCAACACCGTAAGTGCAGGTATGACACAAGAGATAAATCAGTAATGGAGAGGCAAAACACAATGAAAAGCGAGATCATCTCAGGATCATATGTTAGTGAATCATCAAAGGATTGATAGGGTTCTACCAGAGGAGTTAGCTATATTTATTCTATCAGCTAACAAATCCATTTTTAAAATCTTAAATCTGACACTGATCACTGCTCACTCAAAATCTATAATGGTGCTATGCTGTCTTACCAGGGATTCCTGTCCAGTATTATCTGTATCAAAAAATGAAGATATGATATGTAGCCTCAGCTGGTGCCCCAGGGCCACTCTCTTCACTGACTGACTCTTAAGCCCAGTTTTACAATCATCACTCCATACTTTTTCCACTCTCTTTAATCCCTCAAATAGAAACTCACACCATACTCCCACACTCCACGTCCAAATGCACAGATGACCTAGCCTCCTAGGAGGTTTTGTGAAGCCTGAAGCGTATACAATTTGGGGAAAGGGGTTCTTTAAGGAAAAGAATGCAAAATGATGAATACAATAAAGAAATAATGCAAAGCACAAATTTTTTAAACGTGGAAAATACCACATCATCATAATATATATAAAAAATACATAATGTTTTTAGTAATTAACTGCCTGACATATCTCTTATATTTTTCTTACAATTTTTTGCCTGCAAACTCTGTGATCGTCTCTTCATATGACAATGGCTTTATAATATAATTTTTTATAGAGAGAACAGAAAGGTCATTATCTTTCCCTTAGCATGGTTGATCAAACTTTGTGGGTTTTTTAAATTCATATTTTAGGAGAGTTTCTTTCAATTTCCCAATTCTGTTACTGGTGATGTGAAGCAAATTTTTAGGATCATTGTCAAATTTAGGAAAACCTCTATTAAGTTTCTTTCATATATAAGCTATAAGATATGGAAGAAATTCCCATAGATTAGTTTATGACTCCTTATTTTTCAAACTTTGTTTCTCCTCCACTATCCACACACTCCTGATGCCTAGCACTGTAGAAAATGTTCGTTTGGGGTTATGACCTTTGGCTGCACACCTTCATGTCATGATGCCAGGTTAAGTCAGCTCAGTGGGCTGTAGAGTATTCCTGGATGTCATTCCTACACCGGGATTGCTATGAATGACTTAACTATACACAGAAGTGACTGAGAACTGAATAAATACACCCCACTAAACCTAATTAAATATATCCCCAACTTACTTCCCTGTAGCCAGATCCTCAGAATGTCCTCCACACTCCAATGTCAATCCACATGAGGGAAAAGTGTGATAAATAGGAAGCTGGAGTGGAAAGAGACAGCAATCTTAACCAAACGCAGTTTAAATATTGTACTTTTGCAAATCTTATAAAAACATGTGAACACATTGCTAGAAAAGGGAGGGGCCCATGAAAGTAAGGGGTTCTGAAGCTTTAAGTTTCATTAGATTCATGGTAAATCTACCTCTGTCCCTTAAGGGATTTGAAGTCATCCTACATAAACTTCCTCAGTTCCTCTCCCTTCTTTTTCAAAATGTGTCCATATCTTTAGCTATCCTCTGACCGTTCCCTTCTGTTTCTGGAGAAAAAGCATACCAACCTATTTGCAATAACAACCCTTCCATTTAATCCCATCTCTGCTGAGCTCTTGCCCAACCCATCATCCTTTCTTTTTTATCTCACCCTTCCCTGCACTATTAGTTTCTTTGACTCAGCCTGGAGATATACCAAAGTCCCAATACACCTTAAGGTGTTTAGACTGTGCTTTTCATCTTATCCCCATATCTGCTCTTTCTTTGTGTTCTCCTTTTTATTATGACTTCCATCATCATCCTAGACCCACAGGCTACAAGACTGACATATTTCACTCCCATATGAATCCTTTTGCCAAGTTTGGTCAAGTGTACATCCACAATATCTTTCTTAATCAGACACTGCATTTTTATATGACCTACATATAGTAAACAAACTAGGCTCTCAAGTCTATAGTCTTCCTGCTCTTACCCAGCCAAATACTGGGTTGACAGAGTGGACCGCTGTTGTTTTTTCTACCGAGCATTCACCCTCCTTTCTTACTGTCAATAACAATACCCCAATTTTTTGTTGAGGAGCCACCCCACCCCCATCCTCAGTCCATCTGTGGGCATAGACCTAAACATGGACAATCAGAGAATTCCATTTCCCTGGCCATAGTGATGATCAGTTCACATGTGGGCATAAACGACTTACCCAGACCAATGAGACTCCATTCTGAGTTTGGGGTGTTTTTTCTTAATTACTGGGGATGAGGAACTGGTAATGATATCTTACTGGATCTCTCACTAATAAATGGGTTAAATAAAATCTTGACACATTTATTTTACATTTGTATTGGAATCATGATTTTACCTTTTTTTTTTCAATTAATGATCTTTCTGGAGGTCCTCCACCAAGATGCTCAGTGAATTCACCTGACACAACTGAGTAAACTGCATTGCCAGGAAAGTGCACCCAATGGATAGCTTGAGGCCAGACACATATTATCTTTGCTCCCAGAGATGAATGCCAAACAGCAATTTATCTTGAACTTTGCTGACTCTCCACTTCTCTAGTTCGTTTGATTTTTTTTTAATTTCCACTAATTGTGTATGTGTATATTTCATTTATGACTGATCAATTATTCCCCATCGGTGTCAGCAAAGATTAGGAATTTGGTTTGAATGTATGACCATTTTGGCAATCTCCAAAACTGCATTAATAGACTGTAGAGATCTTTTTATGTTGTTGTTGCGTTAGAGAAGACAGAGAATTTGTTTGTTTGGTTCGTCTATTTGTTTATTTTGAGCTCAAGCCAGTCAAGAATTTGTGCTCACTGGGAAGGAGAACTGTTCTTTGATATCTAGACCAGAGTGTTTTGCTATTTCTGTGCCAACTCTTGACTGGTGGCTGAAATTATAGAACTGAAGCATTAAGCTCTCCATCTGTATGTCTATGTCTATAATTCAGAAAGGCTTCTACCTCTCTTTGTGGGTGTGTAATGTTTTCCTAACTTCCAAGGGTATTAATAGATTAGATCATGAAATCTCATAAAGGAGCTCTGTTCTGATTAATTACACAAGAGACAAATAAGGCCAGGAGTCTCAGGCTATTTGAGCTACCTCAAGAAGGGAAGAATTCACCCAAACTTATAGACACTGCAGGTGGAATCTGATGGAGTTCATTGGCTTTGGTTTCCTAGCTTCAAGGTTCCCAAATAATAGATGCCTTTAAAAGTCCAATCTAAGATTCCTTTTGAAAATTTCCAAATAAAAATTAATTTTTTAACTCTTCAATACTGTATGACTCTTGATTTGGCAAAGCAAATTTAAGGAGGCCTGTATAGTAAATTAACATTCTTGCTTCACCTATGATAAATAATAAAGCCAAATCTAATGAGTCAGATTTATTATGTGATAACTTTTTTCTCTTTTTTTTTCAAGATTATTATGATCACAAGGTGGGGGAACTACCAGAAAATTTTGTCAAAACTTGGAAATGAACAGAAAAATATTAGAGGGTATTTTGCCTAGCTCACCAGGTTACCTCAGCCTTTCCATGTCTTTGAGCTATTTCACAACTCTGTAAATTGTAAATAACTAATAGCAATGTAGATGATATTTTCCATAGTAATGCAAGTTATGCCTAGTGAAGAACCTATTGATTCCCAGCACCTTCTCCCCTACCCTTGTAGAAAAAGACAGTTTTCAAATTTAAAAATTTTTTTAATTGAAGTATAACTGAAAAATAACATTAAAATTTTAGAACTTTTTCTGGCTATTTTTACATGTCTCCCTTTCCCTCTAAATATTAGAATTAGTTTGTCTGGCTTTTAAAAATAATTTTGGAATTTTTCACTGGAATTGCATTAAATTTATAGATTAAGTTACAAATTATAACTTTGTGAAGTCGAGTTTTTTTTGTTTGTTTGTTTGCGGTACGTGGGCCTCTCACTGTTGTGGCCTCTCCCGTTGCGGAGCACAGGCTCCGGACGCGCAGGCTCAGCAGCCATGGCTCACGGGCCCAGCCGCTCCACGGCATGTGGGATCTTCCCGGACCGAGGCACGAACCCGTGTCCCCTGCATCAGCAGGCGGACTCTCAACCACTGTGCCACCAGAGAAGCCCTAGAGAATTTTTAATTTCATTGATTGTGTTGTTCATCACTGTTTGTTTGCTCTTTAGTTCTTCTAGGTCCTTGTTAAACATTTCTTGTATTTTCTCCATTCTATTTCCAAGATTTTGGATCATCTTTACTACCATTACTCTGAATTCTTTTTCAGGTAGACTGCCTATTTCCTCTTCATTTGTTTGGTCTGGTGGGTTACCTTGCTCCTTCATCTGCTGTGTGTTTCTCTGTCTTCTCATTTTGCTTAACTTACTGTGTTTGCAGTCTCCTTTTTGCAGGCTGCAGGTTCATAGTTCATGTTGTTTTTGGTGTCTACCCCCAGTGGCTATAGTTGGTTCAGTGGTTTGTGTAGGCTTCCTGGTGGAGGG
This sequence comes from Tursiops truncatus, assembly GCF_011762595.2. NCBI lineage: Eukaryota > Metazoa > Chordata > Mammalia > Artiodactyla > Delphinidae > Tursiops > Tursiops truncatus. Next base: position 63,764,550 of record NC_047047.1, on the reverse strand, counting down.
GACTAGTACCTCTGTTCTGGTGGATGAGGCTGGATCTTGTCTTTCTGGTGGGCAGGTCCACATCTGGTGGTGTGTTTTGGGGTGTCTGTGACCTTATTAGGATTTTAGGCAGCCTCTCTGCTAATGGGTGGGGTTGTGTTCCTGCCTTGCTAGTTGTTTGGCATAGGGTGTCCAGCACTGTAGCTGCTGGTCATTGAGTGGAGCTGGGTCTTGGCGTTGAGGTGGACATCTCTGGGAGATTTTTGCCGTTTGATATTACATGGAGCTGGGAGGTCTCTGGTGGACTAATGTCCTGAACCTGGCTCTCCCACCTCAGAGGCACAGCCCTGATGCCTGGCTGGAGCACCAAGAGCCTGTCATCCACACAGCTCAGAATAAAAGGGAGAAAGAAAGAAAGAAGATAAAATAAAATAAAGTTACTAAAATAAAAAGTAAAAATTAATTAATAAAAAAAAATTTAAAGTAATAGAAAAAAGGAAAGAAAGAAAGAAGGGAGCAACCAAACCAAAACACAAATCCACCAATGATAACAAGTGCTAAAAACTATACTAAAAAAAAAAAAAGTACACAACCCTAAGACAAATGGTAAAAGCAAAGCTATACAGACAGTATCACCCACAGAAGCATACACATACACACTCCCAAAAAGAGAAAAAGGGAAAAAAAAAATATTTATATATATATATATATATATATATATACCGTTGTTCCCAAAGTCCACCTCCTCAATTTGGGATGATTCGTTGTCTAAAGGAGGGAAGGAAGGAAAGAAAGAATGAAGATAAAGTAAAATAAAATAAAGTTATTAAAATAAAAAGTAATTATTAAAAAAAAAAAAAAAACAGACGGATAGAACCCTAGGACAAATGGTGGAAGCAAAGCTATACAGACAAAATCTCACACAGAAGCATACACATACACACTCACAAAAAGAGGAAAAGGGGAAAATATCATAAATCTTGCTCTCAAAGTCCACCTCCTTAATTTGGGATGATTCGTTGTCTATTCATGAATTCCACAGATGCAGGGTACATCAAGTTGATTGTGGAGATTTAATCCGCTGTTCCTGAGGCTGCTGGGAGAGATTTCCCTTTCTCCTCTTTGTTCACACAGCTCCTGGGGTTCAGCTTTAGATTTGGCCCTGCCTCTGTGTGTAGGTCGCCTGAGGGCATCTGTTCTTTGCTCAGATACGATGGGGTTAAAGGAGCAGCTGATTCGGGGACTCTGGCACATTCAGGCCGGGGGTAGGTAGGGGTACAGAGTGCGGGGTGGGCCTGGGGCGGCAGAGGCCGGCGTGATATTGCAACAGCCTGAGGCGTGCCGTGCGTTCTCCCGGGGAAGTTGTCCGTGGATCCCGGGACCCCGGCAGTGGCAGGCTGCACAGGCTCCCGGAAGAGGGGTGTGGATAGTGACCTGTGCTCGCACACAGGCTTCTTGGTGGCTGCAGCAGCAGCCTTAGCGTCTCATGCCCGTCTCTGGGGTGCGTGCTGATAGCCGCGGCTCGCGCCTGTCTCTGGAGCTCCTTTAAGCAGCGCTCTTAATCCCCTCTCCTCGCGCACCAGGAAACAAAAGAGGGAAGAAAATGTCTCTTGCCTCTTCGGCAGGTCCAGACTTTTCCCCGGACTCCCTCCCAGCTAGCCGTGGCGCACTAACCCCCTGCAGGTTGTGTTCACGCCGCCAGTCCTCTCCCTGCGCTCCGACCGAAGCCGGAGCCTCAGCTCCCAGCCCCGCCCGCCCCGGCGGTTGACTAGACAAGCTTCTCCGGCTGGTGAGTGCCGGTCGGCACCGATCCTCTGTGCGGGAATCTCTCCGCTTTGGCCCCTCAACCCCTATTGCTGTGCTCTCCTCCACAGCTCCGAAGCTTCCCCCTCCGCCACCCGCAGTCTCCGCCCGCAAAGGGGCTTCCTAGTGTGTGGAAACCTTTCTTCCTTCACAGCTCCCTCCCACTGGTGCAGGTCCCGTCCCTATTCTTTTGTCTCTGTTTATTCTTTTTTCTTTTGCCCTACCCAGGTACGTGGGGACTTTCTTGCCTTTTGGGATGTCTGAGGTCTTCTGCCAGCGTTCAGTAGGTGTTCTGTAGGAGTTGTTCCACGTGTAGATGTATTTCTGGTGTATCTGTGGGGAGGAAGGTGATCTCCTCATCTTACTCTTCTGCCATCTTCCGATCGCCTATGAATATTTTTAACACATTTTTATTAATAGAGGACAATCAAGAGTTTGTGACAGATAGATAAATGATAGATAGACAGATATCCAAATACGTGTTCTTGTACAAACTGTAAAGTTAGGTGAATAGGAGTAACTTGGAAAAGTTAGAAATAAACTGAATAAAACTAACGGTGAAATGTTAAATACTTATCAGTTGAGTTCTGTTTCCAGCCCTATGGTACAAATGAAGGTCAGAAAAATTCCTCTTTGTACTGAACATTTTTTTTAAAAGCTGCAATATACATAATTCATGGCTGAGCTGAAAGAAGAATGAGAGTACATTGAAAAGACAGGAATAACAATACTAGAATCATATTTATCCTGCAGAAAAGCTGGAACAGCCTTCCAATTTCAGCCCTGAAATACAAAGCTTCTAAGTCATCATTCCTATCTTTAGTAAAGTCTTCCAAGTGCGAAATTTTAAACTAGGAGATAAGTAGTGAAGGTAGTCTTAGCTGTCTACAGAGGTCTGGGCTTGTCCTTGCTCAAGAGATTTTCATAAACTCAATGAAATTATGAGAGCCCAAAAAAGAGATCATGCAAATTAACATTGTTTAAAAATAACTAGAGACAAGTGAAAAAAACCCACAACACACCAAACTTATGGGATGCATCAAAAGTGGAGCTAAGGGAGAAATTTAAAGCACTAACCACTTACATTAAAAAATAAGAAAGATCTCTAATCAAACTAACTTTACAACTTAAAGAACAAGAACAACAAACAAAACCCAAAGCTAGCAGAAGGAAGGAAATAACAGATTAGAGCAGAGATAAAGAAAATTTAGAATAGTAAAACAACAGAGAAAATCAATAAAAACAAAAATTGGTTCTTCAAAAAGATCAACAAAACTGACAAACCTTTAGCTGCATAGACTAAGATAAAGAGGAAAGACTCAACTACTAAAAAACAAATGAAAGTAGGGACATTACTACAAATTCTACAGCAATAATCAGGATTATAGGCAGTTTTGGTCCAAGATGGTGATGTGGAAAGATCCTGAACCCACTTCCTCCCATGGACACTCTGAATCTATAACTATTATACATATGGAGCAATTTCCACTGGGGGGGAAAAAAAAAACCTAAAAGCCAGCTGAGCAACACCTACATATCAGGGAAACAAGAAAGAAGCCACATTGAGCAGGTTGCTGGTATAACCTGGAAAGGAATTTGTAAACTGAACTGGAACCTTGATTTTTGTGATTGCAGTCCAAGAGACACCTCTATATCACCTGGCTCTGGTGGCCAGTGGGACTTATACTTGTGGTCCACAGGACTGTATATATTTGCATACTTTAAAAGCTGCAGCCTGAGGGCTTGGCTCCCAATCAGACTGAATATAGGTGCTGACAGAGAAACTTCCCTTTAGGACATTGACAGGCCTTGGCACACCCTCAGATACGGGGATCCACTAAAAATGGGCTGTATGGATAATCACAAAGGTTTGAGAGATAATAAAGAGTTAGGGCAGGGTTGAACAATAAGGTTCATCTACACAAGGCCATTCCATTAAGACTGGAAGAGGTGGCTGTTTTATCTAATGAATAGAAACTAACAGAGTCAAGGAAAAAGAAGAAGCAGGGGATTATGTTCCAAATAAAGGACAGAAAAAACATCAGGAAAAAAAATAAAGTCCTTAATGAAATGAAGATAAGAGATTTACCTGATAAAGAGTTAAAAAATAATAGCCATTAAGATGCTAACCAACGCAAGAGGGAAGAGATATAGGAACATATGTATATGTATAACTGATTCACTTTGTTATAAAGCAGAAACTAACACACCACTGTAAAGCAATTATACTCCAATAAAGATGTTAAAAAAAAATGCTAACCAAACTCAGGAATGATAAATGCAGTGAGAACTTCAACAAAGAAACAGAAAATATATGAAAATACCAAATAGAAGTCACAGATATATACATAGATATAGATAGATAGATAGATACAATAACCAAACTGAAACATGCACTAGAGAGGTTCAACAGCATGCTAGATGAAGCAGAAGAAATGATCAGTAAACTCAAAGACAAGGCAGTGGAAATCACCAAATCAGAGGAGCAACAAAAGTAAAAATAATAATAATAATAAATAAATAAAGTGAAGATAGCTTAAGGAACTTAAAGAGACAACACCAAGGTAACAAACATTTGCATTATAGGGGCTCGAGAAGAAGAGAGATAGAGAAAGGGGCAGAAAACTTATATGAAGAAATAATGACTGAAAACTTCCCTAACTTGGGAAAGGAAACAGACATCCAGATCCAGGAAGACCAGAGAGTTCCAAATAAGATGAGCCCAAAGAGACCCACATCAAGATACTTTACAATTTAAAAGTCAACAGTTAAAGACAAGGAGAGAATTTTTAGAGGAGCAAGAGAAAAACAACTTGTTATATACAAGGGAATCCCCATAAGACTGTCAGATTTTTCAGCAGAAATGTTATAGGCCAGAAGGGAGTGGCAAGATATATATCTCATGTTCATGGATCAGAAGAATTAATATTGTTTAAATATTCATACTGCCAAAGCCATCAGTAGATTAAATCTAAGCTCTATCAAAATTCCAATGATATTTTTCACAGAAATTGAAATCCTAAAATTCATAGGGAACCATAAAAGACCCCGAATAACCAAAACAATCTTCAGAAGGAAGAACAAAGTTGGAGGTATCACACTTCCTGCTTCTAAACTGTACTACAAAGCTATACTAATCAAAATAGTGTGGTACTGGCAAAAAAAAATACACATTAGACCAACAGAACAGAATAGAGGACCCCAAAATAAACAACCCCCTGCATATATGGTCAACTAATATTTGGAGCCAACAAGGGAGCCAAGAGTATTCAATGGGGAAAATATAATCTCTTTAATAAATGGTGCTGGGAAACTGGAAGACCACATGTAGAAAAATGAAACTGGACCCATATCTTACACCCCTCACAAAAATTAACTCAAAATGCATTAAAGACTTAAAATAAGACCTGAAACCATGAACTCCCAGAAGAAAACATAGTCTGTAAGCTCCTTGACATCAGTCTTCGTGATGACTTTTTGATCTGACTCCAAAAGCAAAGGCAAAAAAAGCAAAAATAAACAAGTGAGACTATATCAAACTTAAAAGCTTTTGCACAGCAGAAGAAATCATCAACAAAATGAACCTACTGAATGGGAGAAAGGCAACCTATTGAATGGGAGAAAATGTTTGCAAATCACACATCTGATAAGGGGCTAATATCCAAAATATACAAAGAACTCATACAACTCAATAGAAAAAAACAAACAATCGGATTAAAAAATGGGCAGAGGAACTGAATAGACATTTCTCTAAAGACATACAAACAGTAGATACATGAAAACATACTCAACATCACTAATCATCAGGGAAATACAATCAAAACCACAATGAGATATCACCTCACACCTATTTGAATAGCTATCATCAAAAAGATGAGATACTAAGTGCTGGTGAGGATGTGGGGTAAAAGGAAACTTTGTGTACTGCTGTTGGGAATATAAATTGGTTAGCCATTATGGAAAAGAGGATGAATTCCAGCAATTCCAGTTCTAGGTATATAGCAAAGAGAAAACAGTGATATTGAAAAGATATCTGCACACCCATGTTTATTGCATCATTATTCACAATAGCCAAGACATGGAAACAACACTAAGTCTCCATCAATGGGTGAATGGATAAAGGAGATATGGCATATCTTGAGGGCATTATGCTAAGTGAAATAAGCCAGACAGAGAAAGACAAATAATGTATGATACCACCTATATGTGGACTGTAAAAAAAAAAAACCATACACACTCATAGAAACAGAGTACATTAGTGGTTGACAGTGGCTTGGGGGGTGGGGGAATTGGTCAAAAGGTACAAACTTGCAATTCGAAGATGAGAAAGTTCTGGAGATCTTATGCACAGCACTGTGATTATAGTCAATACTGTACTAGGGCTTCCCTGGTGATGCAGTGGTTGAGAATCCGCCTGCCAATGCAGGGGATAGGGGTTCAAGCCCTGGTCCGGGAAGATCCCACATGCCATGGAGCAACTAAGCCCGGGCGCCACAGCTACTGAGCCTGCGCTCTAGAGCCCGTGAGCCACAACTACTGAAGCCCCATGCCTAAAGCCCACGCTCCGCAATAACAGAAGCCACCGCAATGAAAAGCCTGCGTACCACAAGGACGAGTAGCCCCCGCTCGCCACAACTAGAGAAAGCCCGCGCGCAGCAACGAAGACCCAACGCAGCCAAAAATAAACAAATAAATAAATTTAAAAAAACTAATAATAATAATACTGTACTATACACTTCAAAGTTGCTGAGAAACTAGATCTTAAATCTTCTTATCACACACGCGCACACACACACACACACACACAAAGATAATTATGTAATGTGATGGAAGTATAAGCTAACACTATGGTGATAATCATATTGCAATATATAATTGTATCAATTCAACATGTTCAATTCAACCTTAAACTTATACAATGTCAATTATATCTCAATTTTTTAAAAAAGAATTTTAGGTCAAGTCTTCCACCATGTCTACTTCACTTGCCTCTTAACATTTTCAAAATATACAGAATACTAAGAATTTCTTATACTTCAGTAAAGCTCTTTTTAAAATATTTATATTTCACATGTCATTCTGATGACCCTGTGTAGTAGGTAAGACAGAGATTATCATTATCTACACAGCTAATAAGTAGTATTAAAGCCTAGAGATAAGAAAATGTTAGCATCCTAGACAAAGAGGAGATGGCTCTAAATTTCTGATATGCTGAGTTTATGGAGGGAGGAGGAGTCAAATGAGATAGGCAGCTCTCTCACTTTCAACAGCTTGCCAATCTGAAAGATTATTGGTTCATAGTGCCTAAGCTAGTACATTGTTATATCCTTTTCCGGTTTTAGATCTGAATTTCCCAGATCTGCTTTTTTTTTTTTTGGCTGTGTCGGGTTGTCGGATCTTAGTTGCGGCACGCGGAATCTTTCATCGCGGCGTGTGGGCTTCTCTCTAGTTGTGGCGGGCAGGCTCTGTATTTGTAGCACATGGGCTTATTTGCCTTGCAGCATGTGGGATCTTAGTTTCTCGACCAGGGCTCAAACCTGCATTGGAAGACGGATTCTTAACCACTGGACCACCAGGGAAGTCTCCCAGATCTGCTTAAGTATCTTCCTATTCCAAGCTTGGATACCCTCTAAATAAAATCAGAGCAGGCATTTCGTGTACATGACTATTTTGAAGCACAATGCTGACACCTAGTGTATTGACTGATTTTTTTTCTTTCATTCTTTCTACTTTCCTTTTCTTTCATCCCTTCCTTCCTTCCTTCCTCCCTCCCTACCTACCTCCTTCCCTTCCTTCCTCCGTCCCTCCCTCCAAAAATGGCTACTAGGATATAGTTGTGTTTGTTTTTTTTTTCACACCACACGACTTGCGGGATCCTAGTTCCCTGACCAGGGATGGAACCCTGGCCCCCCACAGTGGAAGTGAGGAGTCCCAACGGCTGGACTGCCAGGGAATTCCCTAGGATACAATTTAATAATAGCAAACATTTATTAAGAACTTAACAGCATATCAAGCATTGTGCAAAGCATTTTAAAATATTTATCTTCATCAACTACAAACAATTCTTTATCATCATCCCCATTTCATTAAAAGAAAAGGGGGGGTGGGAGAGGTTAAAAGTTTAAATTTTATGACTGCAAAAGTTAGGATTCAAATGCAGATGTCTGACTCTGGAGCTTAGGTATGCACTCAATCACTATTTTTAAAGGCTTTTAAAAAATAGTTTGATTTGATGGCTAAGTCAGTTTACGTGTTATTCACGTGGAGTACATGTTTACAACAGAGACTATTCATAAGAGTTAAGGCAGAAAATATGACAAATATTAGGTCTGCAACTTTGAGCCAGCCCTTCTCTTGATTTAATGTCTCTCTATGACAGGACGTCAGCCCTAGGCTCATCCAGGCTCTTTGCCCTTTCATTCTCCCTCTGAGGGCATAAGAAGACTCACAGAGTCTTCTAGGCAGGTTCTGGTTACCGCTGGATTTTCAAAAAGAAGAGCAGTTATCCCGTGAACAATATACATTATAGTGTAGTTTCTTGTAGGGAGAGCCTACCTTTCCTTAGGTTAACTTGTTTCTTCTAGACTGAATGCTGCAAGAAGCCAGAACGTATGCCTTTCTCATTTTCAAAGGCAGAAAACTTGGCATGTAGTGGGTACTCAGTAATAATGTGCTAAATACATTAATGGAAGGCTGAGAATCTGTTATTTCTTTGCACGTTTTATTTAGAATATGCAGTTCTTTGAGTTCAGTTGCTTGGTGCTTGGTGTAAGACTATAGCTGTGAGTACAATCTCCAAGTGAGTAGCTTAGCTTCTCTCTGAGAAAACAGGGTCCCCAGGGCTTGACAGCGTCTCCATCCAAAGGCTCTTTCAAGAATTTTATTTCCCTTTCCCTTCTCCTCGCCTGACAGTTCTGATACTAGGATGCATCAACTGTTCTAATGCAATGGGAATAAAGTGGTTAGAGAGGCTAAGTAACATGCACAGTGTCAGGCTTTCCAGTTAGTTTGAGCAAGCATAACTTGGCTGCTTCCAGGACTTCCCTTTCAACTTCCTTGGATCAGCCTGTCACTAAATCTTTGTGTTTAAATCTTTGTAATTAAACCTGAAAAGAACCTGTCAAAATACTTCTAGCCTAACTCTTCTAGACTAGATTTTATTCTTCATTTCCAGTGTCTAGTATACAATGGATTCTCAAGGAGAGTTTAGTAATAGAGAAAATATTAAAAGCTAACATTGATCGAATACTTGGCACATGCAAGTTCATTGCTTAACACAGCACACACATTATCTCAGTTCACAATACTAGAAAAAAAACTATTATTATTGTTCCAATTTTACAGATTAGGAAACACAATAAAAGAAATTAAGTAATTCATCCAGGGTCAGGTTCCAGATTAATATTTGACTTAAAACCCAACACTTTACAGCTATGAATCCCAAGTCCAGAACTGAGCTTTCTTTTGCCCCTTTTGGATCAAAAAGGCAAGACGTTCCTGTCAGGCCTGGACTTTAGTTCGAAACTGTTCTCCAAACGTCTGTCTGAAAAAAGTAGTGATGACCTTTTAACTCTACTCAAAAATAGCCTCTGGATGCAGAACATCCCACAACGCCTTTTTTGGGAAACTCTGTAATAAATTCATTAAAATTAAAATGTATGTGATTAATGACTTGTTCACTTGAGGTACAGGCCTTTTAGGTGAAGTAGAAATTTAGAGTTGTTTTAATACCATATTATTTCTACAAAAGTTGGACAAATCCATATTCAGCAATACTACCTCCTTTTCCATAAAATCAGATTCATTTCTATCACTGACTTACAGTTTGTTTCAGGAAAGTATATTCCTTTGTTTCAAAACTGTAGGTATTAAAGATATTGAACATCTGATAGAATAACATTAATTTCCTCACACTCCCAATTATACACATTTTACAATCACTTCAGTAGTTCTCAAACTTCAATGTGTAAATTCTGTTGGGAAGACTGCTAAGAATTGGGGTTCCTAGGCTATTCTCAGAGAATTCTAATTAATGGCTCTTGTTTGGAGCCTATATAATAAACAACTAAGCTAATTGCTTTTTTTAAAATTTTCATGACATATTTATTATGTCAGTATATGCAAAGTGTTATCATTTCAACATGTAATCAATATTAAAACTATTGGGTTATTTTACGTTTTTTTGCACCAAGTCTTTGAAACATAGTATGTATTTTACATTTATAGTACACCTTTTAAAAAATTTTTATTTTATATTGAAGTATTGTTGATTAACAATGGTGGGTTAGTTTCAGGTGTACAACAATGTAATTCACTTATACATATACATGTTTCTATTCTTTTTCAAATTCTTTTCCCACTTAGGTTATTACAGAGTATTGAGCAGAGTTCCCTGTGCTATACAGTAGGTCCTTGTTGGTTATCTATTTTAAATACAGCAGTGTGTACATGTCAATCCCAAACTCTCAATCTATCCCTACCCCACACCCGTCCCCCCAGTAATGATTAGTTCATTCTCTAAGTCAGTGAGTCTGTTTCTGTTTTATAAGTTCATTTTTATCAATTTTTTTTTACATTCTGCATATAATTGATATCACATTTGTCTTTCTCTGACTTACTTCACTTAGTATGATAATCTCCAGGTCCATCCATGTTGCTGCAAATGGCATTATTTCATTCTTTTTAATGGCTGAGTAATATTCAGTCATATATAAGTAACATATCTTCTTTATCCATTCATCTGTTGATGGACATTTAGGTTGCTTCCATGTCTTGGCTATTGTAAACAGTGCTGCAATGAACACTGGGGTGCATGTATCCTTTCGAACCATGTTTTTCTCTGGCTATATGCCCAGGTGTGGGTTTGCTGGGTCATATGGTAGTTCTATTTTTAGTATTTTAAGGAACCTCCATACTGTTCTCCATAGTGGCTGTATCAACTTACATTCCCACCAACAGTGCAAGAGGGTTCCCTTTTCTCCACACCCTCTCCAGCTTTTATTGTTTGTAGATTTTTTTAAGATGGCCATTCTGACCGGTGGGAGGTGATACCTCATGGTAGTTTTGACTTGCATTTCTCTAATGATTAGAGATGTTGAGCATTCTTTGATGTGTTTGTCGGCAATCTGTATATATTCTCTGGAGAAATGTCTATTTAGGTCTTCTGCCCATTTTTGGATTGGGTTGTTTCTTTTTTTGATATTGAGCTGCATGTGTTACTTGTAAATTTTGGAGATTGATCCTTTGTCAGTTGCTTCATTTGCAAATATTTTCTCCCATTCTGAGGGTTGTCTTTTCATCTTGTTTATGGCTTCCTTTGCTGTGCAAAAGCTTTGAAGTTTCATTAGGTCCCATTTGTTTATTTTTGGTTTTATTTTCATTACTCTAGAAGGTGGGTCAAAAAAGGTCATCAGTGTTCATGAGGGATATTGGTTTGTCATTCTTCTTTTAATGAGTTTTTCTGAATTTTTGTTTGGTTGTGTTTTGGTTTGGTTTGGTATCAGGATAATGTTGGACTCATAACTTGGGAAATGTTCCCTACTGTCCTATTTTTAATGAGTTTGTGTAAAATTAGTATTGTTTCTTTCTTAAATGCTTGGTAGAATTTACCAGTGAAGTCATCTAAGCCAGAAATTTTATTTGTGAGAAGTATTTAACTCCTTTAAAAGGTATGCCTATTTTTCCAGTTATCTAGTTTCTTCAGTGAGCTTTGGTTGGTCAAGTTGTGTCTTTCAAAGAACTATCCATTTCACCTAAGTTGTCAAATTTACTGGCATGAAACTATTAATTTCTTTATTTTGATATCTGTATGATCTGTAGTGATGTCCCCTCTTTCATTCTTGTTATTAGTTGTGTCTTCACTCTTTTTTGACCTACTTGGATAGAAATTTATCAGTTATATTGATCTTTCACAAAATCAGTTTTGATTCCATTTATTTCTGTTTGTTTTCTGTATCACTGAGTTCCTCTCTTATCTTTGATTTCCATCTTTATACTTACAGTTACTTTGCTCTTCCTTTTCTAGTTTCTGAAACTGGAAGGTTAGATTATTAACTTGAAATCTTTTCTATTTTCTAAAAAAAAGCATTAAATTTTTCTTTAAGCACTACTTTAGCTAAATCCCATACATTTTGTTTTAATTTTCATTCAGTCCAAAATATTTTGACTCATTATTTAAAAGTATGTTTTTTAATCTTCATATATTTGAAGTTTGTTCAGACAAGTTTGTTATTAATTTTAGTTTAATTCTACTGTGATCGGAAAAAATTTTTTTGAACTTACTGCGATTTATTGAGATTTGTTTTATGGCCTAGTATATGGTACATCTTGGTGAATGTTCCATGTGAGCTTCAAAGAAAATATATCCTGCTACTGTTAGGTGGAGTGATCTATAGATGTCAGTTAGGTTAAGTTAGTTAATAGTATTGTCCAAGTCTTCTATATCCTTACTGATTTTTCTCTCAACTCATTCTATCAGTTATGAGAAAGGTGTTCTGAAGTAGTCAACTATGATTGTGGATTTATCTAGCTCCCCTTTCCAGTCTATCAGCTTGCGATTTGTGTATTTTGAAACTTTATTATTAGGTGCATCAGAGTTAAGATATTCTCATTTCCTCTTGATCAGTTAACCAGGCTGTCATAATACAAAATCCTTCATTATCCATAGTAATATTTTTCAATCTGAAGTATACTTTATTTGACTAACACAGCCACTCCAACTTTGGATTACTGTTTGCATATAACTGGGTCTTGCTTTTTCATCCAGTGTGACAATATCATCTTTTAATTCTGGTGTTTAGACCGTTTTCATTTAATATAATTTAATATAATTATTCATATGGTTGGGTTTAAATCTACCCTTTTCATAGTTTTTTCTATTTGTCTCATGTGGTCTTTGTTCCTTTCCTCTTTTCCTAACTTCTTTTGGGTTTGCTGAGGTTGGTTTTTGTTTCTTAAATAATTCAAATATTTTTAAATACCTCTTTGTTTTGTTATTTTGTCTTAGTAATTGCTAGAGTTTACAATATAGTCAATCTTCAAATAACATTACACCACTTCACACATACTGTAAGAACCTTACTAATGCATGCTTCCCATCCCCCATTTGCACACTGTGATATTATTTTTAGACATTTTACTTCTACATATGCTATCCACCCCAAATGCATTGTAAATATTTTTGCTCTACATAATAGATTATTCCATAAGATTTAACAATTAGAAAAATTAATCTTTTTTATTTACTCACATACATGTGTCCAAATATCTGGTTGTTCTTGTTTTTTCTTGCTAGGAAAAGTTACTTGTCTTTTAGTATTGGTCTACTGTCAATTTATTAACTCGCCTTTTGTCTAAAAAAGTGTTTATTTCAACTTCCATTTTAGGAAGTGTTTTCTTGGGTCAAATTTGTAGGTTTAGGTTTTTTTTTAACTTTTTTTTTTTTTTTTTGCGGTACGCGGGCCTCTCACTGTTGTGGCCTCTCCTGTTGCAGAGCACAGGCTCCGGACACGCAGGCTCAGTGGCCATGGCTCATGGGTCCAGCTGCTCCACGGCATGTGGGATCTTCCCAGACCGGGCCATGAACCCGTGTGCCATGCATCGGCAGGTGGACTCTCAACCACTGCACCACCAGGGAAGCCCTAGGTTTAGTTTTTTGTTGTTGCTGTTTGTTTCAGTGCTTTAAAGGCATCCATTGTTACAGCCTGCATAGTTCCTGGTAAGTCAGTTGTCATTTTTATCTTTGTTTCTCTGTGTCTTACCATGTCTTTTTCCCCTCTGGTTTCAGATTTTCTCTCTATCAAAGGTTTTCAGCAACTTGTTTATAATACGCCTTGCTGTGGTTTCTTAGCATTTATTCTTTGTTCAATTTGCTTCTTGAATCTATGTGTCCAGTTTTTATGAAATTTGGGGAAATTCTGGACATTATTTCTTCAAATACTTTTTTTGTCCCTTCCCCAACCACCCCCCTCCTTTTTTTTCCCCACTGGGATGCCAATTACACCTAAATTAAACTGCTTAATACTATCCCATAGATCACTAGTGCATTGTTTATTTCCTCTTCCCCTGACTCTTTTTTTTCATTATGGATAATCCTGTCTTTGATTTAGTGTCTAATCTGATAATCCCATTTAGTGTATTTTTCACTTCAGCTACTATATTTTTCATTTCTAGAAGTTCCAGTTTGGTCTTTTTTATATCTCCCACTTCTACCATGCTGTTTTCTTCTGCCTTCTTGGCCATGTGGAGCATTATTTTAAAGTCTCCAGTATAAGACAACACTCAATCTGGCTAAAAGATTCCAGAGTAAGTCCTTATGATAATGAAGGCCACCAAAGGCTGGCCTTCATCCAAAGAAGGTGATATTGTGTATATGGTGGGATTGGAAGGGAGTCCTCTATTATGAGCCCCTTCTGGAAAACCAAACGATTAATTCCAACAAGTACTGCTCTCAGTTAGACCAACTGAAAGCAGCACTTGACGAAAGCATCAGAATTAGTCAACAGAAAATGCATAATCTTCCATCAGGATAATGCAAGACCACATGTTTCTTTGATGACCAGGTAAAAACTGTTACAGCTTGACTGGGAAGTTCTGATTCATCTGCCATATTCACCAGACATTGCACCTTCGGATTTCCATTTATTTTGGTCTTTATAGAATTCTCTTAATGGAAAAAAATTCAACTCCCTGGAAGACTGTAAAAGGCACCTGGAACAGTTCTTTGCTCCAAAAGATAAAAAGTTTTGGGAAGATGGAATTATGAAGTTGCCTGGAAAATGGCAGTAGGTCGTGGAATAGTGAATACGTTGTTCAATAAAGTTCTTGCTGAAAATGAAAAATATGTCTTTTATTTTTACTTAAAAACTGAAGGAACTTTTGGCCAACCCAATATTATACATAATGTAATGTCATATATTTATATAGTTATAATTTATATATTTAGATGTACTGTTATATATGTACTATTTAATTTAGAAAGTAAATGCATACACACACACACACACACACACACACACACACACACACACACACACACCCCTATCTATATATCTATACCTATCTATCTATTTCTCTATCTACATATATCCTTTCTAACTGCCCAGGACTCTTTTTCTCAAAAGAATGCTGTTCAAACTAAAGGGTACACCAACCATTATAACAATAGAAAAGACACTGAAAAATTTTTTTAATTACAAGAAAACATCTTGCTGCTTTATTGTGGGTAGTTTTGATGAAAAGAAAACAAAATGACATGCTATCAGACCCTGTCCTTGCAACACCATTCTTCATCTGGAATGCCTCTGAGCCGAGATGGACAAGGCAAGGAACATGTAGACAGGTGTGAAGAGGGTTTTCCAGGCATCATAAATAGCAGATGTAAAGCCATAGAAGTGCTGAAGCGTAATTTTGGATGGTTAAAGAAGAGGATGGAAGAGGTCATAGATGAGGTTGAAGAAGAAAGCTCTTTAAGAGCCTTATAAAAGAATTTCGACTTTATCCCATGGATAATGAAATGGCATTCAAAAATTTAAACACAGAAAAAGCACAATCATATTTTCCTATTAGAGAACTCTGGTGCTGGTGTAAATGAGAGATTAGGGACAGTAGAAGACTCGAGGTGGGAAGACTAACCACAAGAGTCTTATCTATAAAATGTGGACAATGATATCTGCTTTGCCTATTTCACTTAGAGTACTGTGAGATGATCAAATGAGAATATATGTGAAAGTGTTTTGAAAACATAAGTAGTAAACAAATGCTTATTATATCCAGAAGGTGAACTGTGCATAAGATCTGAGTGTTCATACTATTTCTGAAGAATCAGACAGCAATAAAGATGACAAAAGACCAAAAATTGGTAAATACTCTTCACTTTTTCAAAAGTAGTAAAAGGTGCATTTCCAGAAATTTAAGACTGGTAAAATTGACCTCAAGCCCCATTCCTACCAAGAATCATCCCTATACTTTTTAAGACATTCAGGGCCAAACACATGGGATGGTCTAAGTTCTCTCAGCCCACTGTGAATTTAGAGGTTATAAAAGGATGCACCTTAAATGCTGTGTGCAAGGCATCCTTATGATGGTGTATAGTCCCTTCCCCTTGAGTAACTTGCTTCTACCCAACTTTGAGAGGGTGTCACTTCCATAATTAGACTGCAAAAGATTTTGACTTCTGTCTTGCTAGTAGACTTTCTCCCTTGCTCTGATGAAGTTGTCATGTTTGGGAAGCCTAGATGACAAGGAACTTCTGGCCTGCGGCCAGCTACACATCTGAGGCCTTAGTCCAACAACCCCAAAAGAACTCAATCCTGCCAAAAACCACGTAAGTGAGCTTGGAAGCAGACCTTTCTTCAGTCAAGCCTTCAGATGAGACTCCAGCCCTGGTTGACACTTTGAATCAATATGAGACAGCCATGAGGCAGATGACCAACCAGCTAAGCTGTGCCCAGATTCCTAACCCACAGAAACTGTGAGATAATAAATAGGTGTAGCTTTAAACTATTACTTTTGTTGTAGTTTGCTATGCAGCAATAGTTAACCAATACATACTAGTAGGATTACCTTGGACAAACACAATGGTTGTAGAACATTCAATTGAGCCAATGTTTTTCCCAAAAAAAAGCAACTGACTATAAGCCAGAATACTCTAGCATTCTCTTGGGAAGAAAACTGTTACTGTCATGGCAACCTGATAAAGTGGCCTTATTTTAGGAGATAAAAGATGTAAACAGCCTGGCCCAGGACTTCATTATAACATCATGTTCCTATTATCAAAAGATGATAGGGCTTCCCTGGTGGCGCAGTGGTTGAGAGTCCGCCTGCCGATGCAGGGGACACAGGTTCGTGCCCCAGTCTGGGAAGATCGCACATGCCACGGAGCGGCTGGGCCCGTGACCCACGGCCGCTGAACCTGCGCGTCCGGAGCCTGTGCTCCGCAGCAGGAGAGACTACAACAGTGAGAGGCCCGCGTACCGCAAAAAAAAAAAAAAAAAAAGATGATAAACAACCCAGAAAAAAACACTGAAGATGATTAAAAGAAAGCAGACCATGAAGAAAGATTCAAGGACAAGAATGAATTAGGCCAGGGAAGAGTAATCTGGGTTGATAGGTAAGGAAGTTGAAAATGATTTCAAGTACATAAGGGATAAATGAATACATATGTACGGTTAGGTAAAGTTATAAAATTTCCCCCTAGAGATTTGAAAGGAAGAAAGAACAGGTTATTCTCCATAACCCAGTCAAGCTCTGTGCTTCTGGAATCTACACATCAATTCAAAACACCACAAAACAATGACATCACAAGTTTTAATATTCTGACTTGGCAAAAATATGGGAAGCAGCACTGAACAAGTACAGCCATGTGTCCCGATACTAGTCTAGAGAGTATGGGTTAGCAAATGTAGTCATGCCTATCCATAGGAGTATTAACTACTACTCTGATTACTGCTGCTATAATCTTTGGTTGTCTAGACAGCTGTAACTATCTTAGAAAACGCAACAAATACTGTATATAGATTTAAGATAAATTTAAATATCAAAAGAAAATCTTCCTTATCACCTGCAAGTTAACTCTGCCAGAAAGGAAACTTGTGAATAGATGGTCATCACTCAACCCTTTACTGTGCTAGGATACCAACAGATCATTACCACATTAACCACGTAACTGCACTGAATCCCCCAGGTACCTTTAAAAGACAGCTTTTCTCAAATCAAACCACTGCATCCAGAGTCTGAAGAACCAGAACTTGTTTCACTGTTTAGGAGAGGCCTTAAGAAAAGAAAAAGAAAATATGGAAAAAAAAACTATAGTGAAGTTGGGTTCTTTAGTTTTTTACAGTCTGATTCCAGGTAACAGTTTCATTCCAGATATGCCAGAAGACTTTAATTCTTCAGAGTTCTAAGTAGATGAACAAAGGAAAATAACTTTACAAGGTTTTTAAAAAAATTTTTTTTCTGACCAGTTACCCCTTTGGTTAAGGTCTTGATATAAAAGCGCGCCATAGGAGTGATGTCAGCGAGATGACAAAATAGGAAGCCTTCCCCCAACAAACACACCAATTCAACAATAATTCATGGATAGATTCCCTTTGTGACAAACCCTGAAACTAGTTAAGTAGCAAAAATCCAAAACATTGACAACACCAAATGCTGGAGAGGATATGAAGCAACACGAACTCTCATTCACTGCTGCTGAAAATGTGATAGCAATACTACAGTCACTCTGGAAAACGGTTTGGCAATCTCTTACAAAACTAAACGCACTCTTACCATACAATCCAGCAAGCGCACTACTTGGTAC
The DNA here is from genome assembly GCF_011762595.2 of Tursiops truncatus. NCBI lineage: Eukaryota > Metazoa > Chordata > Mammalia > Artiodactyla > Delphinidae > Tursiops > Tursiops truncatus. The sequence goes on along the minus strand of NC_047047.1, from coordinate 63,746,468 downwards.
TTACCCAAATGAGCTGAAAATTTACATCCACACAAAACCTGCACAAAGATGTTTATAGTAGCATTATTCATAACTGCTGAAACTTGGAAACAACCAAGATGTCCTTCAGCTGGTGAATGGATGATCAACTGTGGTACATCCAGACAATGGAATATTAGTGCAAAAAAAGAAGTGAGTTAAAAAGCCAAAAAATGACCTGAAGGAAACTGAAATGCACATTAGTAAGTAAAAGATGCCAATCTAAAAAGGTTACAATAGCCTATGATCCCAAATATATGACATTCTGGAAAAGATAAAATTATGGAGACAGTAAAAAGAACAGTGATGGCCAGGAGTATGGAGGATGGTGGAATGAATAGGCAGGAGCATGTAAGATTTTTAGAGCAATGAAACTATTCTGTATGATACTATAAGGGTGGATATATGTCATTACACATCTGTCAAAACCCATAGACGGTACAATATGTGATGTTGTAAACTGTGGACTTTGAGTGATAATGTGTCAGTGCAGGTTCATGGATTTTAACAAATATACCACTCTGGTTCAGGCCATGATAGTGGGAATGGCTGTGTACATGTCAGGGAAGGGGATATATGTGAACTCTGTACTTTCTGCTCAGTCTTTCTGTGAACCTAAAACTGCTCTTAAGAAGTCTATTTTTAAAAAATTAAATTTCATAGGCGCAGGTAGTCTGACAAAAACCTCAACTAATTTCTTAAATGTTCCAACATGTTTCCTGTCCTCCTTAAGGCTTAAGGTGATCATTGAAAAGAATCAAAAAGAGTATCTTGCAAGTTGTGAAGATAGTTATAGAAAGTGCCAAAGTGCTGATAAGTGGTCAGCTACCCACAGATATTGCCCCAAGGACAGCAGCTGTCTGTGTACATGAATTCGGATAAGTTGGTAGAAGACAAAGGTCTCTTCAGTTGATAGGCATATCTTATTCAAGGGGATCATCACATAGTATCCAAATCCTCTTTTCCTGAAAGTCTACTGTTTGTATATTGTTTAAATTTTGTTGTTATGCAGATTTTATTTTAAACAGTACTTTCTATAATGAGATTTAACCTGTAATATAGCCTCAAATTGGCTGAATATTACAAAGTTAAATATCATTTTCAATTACTAGGTATATAATATAATCATAATGCTCATCAAATGCTTTTACCAAAAAAAAATATTTTTTTAAAATGTGACATTTTAAAAGAAATTTTATGAGAATCGCTAAGAAAGAAAAACTGTTTAAGAACACTGCTGTTTTAAAAGCACAGCTAACAGTTTTAAAATGACATTACTTCCCTGAGAATCACAGCTGTAGATGCCTTAATTCCTGTGCCAGATTAAAGAACATTAATTCGTTACCAAAAAGTAAAACTGAAGGACTTCAATACAAACATCTCTTTTAAATTTTAACGAAGTAAAAGGTAAGATTTTTCTATATCAAAATCACTAACTGAGATTTCCCCAAATTTCACAGTGGTTCTAAGGAATTCTAATTGTTAACAAACAAACAAAAAAAACTTTAAACTTTTGCATTTTCAAAAACTGCATTTTTATACCAGTTATCAATTTTCACTGAAATGTCTAGGAGTTTCACATACATAACCTCTAAGTATTTAAGTAATTTCAATTATGTTACATGGCCTAAAGGCTGTCCATCAAGTTAAAATCTTGACTATCCTGCTCACAGAAGTGAATTTAAGGTAAAGCAATGATTTGAAAACTTTTGAGGTGTATTCTTTCTTGCTTTCCTCCCCTCCCACACACCCACAACAGACAACACACAAAAGGGCTGTGGCATTAGGCTTCATAATGAGTTCTACAATCTCACCTTGAACTAAGAGAAATTTCACTTAATCTTTGAAACTCCTCCTGGGCAGAACCTTACCTAAACCATTCTTGATGAAGCTACGTCCCCTCTTCTTCACCAAACCGTCCTATGACTGTGTGCTCTGTTATGCTCCTACAGCTGCACAAGTGTTTCCCAGGGTCTGGTCTGATTTATGACTATTTAAAACTAGCTATTGGGGGCTTCCCTGGTGGCGCAGTGGTTGAGAGTCCGCCTGCCGACGCAGGGGACACGGGTTCGTGCCCCGGTCCGGGAAGATCCCACATGCCGCGGAGCGGCTGGGCCCGTGAGCCATGGCCGCTGAGCCTGCACGTCCGGAGCCTGTGCTCCGCAACGGGAGAGGCCACAACACTGAGAGGCCCACGTACCGCTAGCTAGCTAGCTAGCTAGCTAGCTAGCTAGCTAGCTAAATCAATCAATCAATCAATCAATCAATCAATCAATCAATCTAGCTATTGGGCTTCCCTGGTGGCGCATAGGTTGAGAGTCCGCCTGCCGATGCAGGGAACACGGGTTCGTGCCCCGGTCCGGGAAGATCACACATGCAGCGGAGCGGCTAGGCCCGTGAGCCATGGCCACTGAGCCTGTGTGTCCAGAGCCTGTGCTCCGCAACGGGAGAGGCCACAACAGTGAGAGGCCCGCGTACAGCAAAAAAAAAAAAAAAAAAAAAAAAAACCCAAAAAACGAGCTATTGACTGAAATAAAAACAGCTCATTATCACCCAGAACATGTTCCTAAAGATAAAATCAATCCTGACCTCTCCTCTTTACTATTCCACACATTTTTCTTAAATCTTCCTCCAAATCCTATTTCCTCAAATCACATGTGCCACTTACTCTGAACTTTTTTTCTCCTTTTTTCATCTGTGGAGTCCAAAATCAAGCATAAAACTCTTACAAATGTTTAAACAATGTGTAAGGACTCTGCAAAACACCGTTAGGATGGCCATTTTTCTCCCATCGTACCTATGATGCCATATTATAAGTGGATGGCAATAAGCAAAGTTTGTATTTCCAGAAGAGTTATTTTTTCTCTTTTTGAAAACTCAGTGGGAAGGCTTGCATTCCTGGGTCCCTTGAAACTGAAACAGAGAGGCAGTTCTTAGTAGACTACCACCCCCACGGCACTGCGAGGACAGCAGACTGAAACACACCCCCGTCTTTCTGGAAAAGAGGCCTATTTGCTTGTCCTGGAACTTCAGCCTGAGGGGCAGCCTTCTGGTTTGGCACACACCTGGAGACTACAGAGGTGCTCTCAGGGAACAGGATGCCATCTTTGCACTCTCCATCTGCCTCACAACAGCTCTCGGATATTTTCCAGAAAGGAGCTTATACACTCATCTGGAGCACAGATTTGTGCACCTGTTGCCTAGGGAACACCTCCAGATCGCCCAGCTCTAGTGGCCAACAGGGCTTATGCTTGCGGTCCCACTGGTCCCACTGTATAAGTTTGCATGCTTCAAAAGCTGCAGCCTAAGGGTTTGGCTCCCAATCAGCCTGAATCTAGGTGCTGACTAAGATACTTGGACAATGACAGGTCTTGACACACCCTCAACTACTGGAAATTATTAAAGATAAAACAGGCTACATGAACAATCATAAAGCCTTCAGATACAACCAACAGCTAGGGCAAGGTTGAATGATAAGTTTCATCTCCTAAACAAGGCTACCCCTTCAAGACTGGAAGAGGTGGTTTTTAATCTAATGCACAGAAACGAGCAGAGAGATGAAACTGGACCACTATCTTACACCATACACAAAAATTAACTCAAAATGCATTAAAAACTTGAATGTAAGACCTCAAACCATAAAACTCCTAGAAGAAAACATAGGTGGTAAGTTCCTTGACATCAGTCTTAGCAATGATTTTTTGGATCTGATTCCAAAAGCAAAGGCAACAAGAGCAAAAATAAACAAGTGGGACTATATCAAACTAGAAAGCTTCTGCACAGCAAAGGAAAACAACAAAATGAAAAGATAACATACTGAATGGGAGAAAATATTTGCAAACCACATATCTGATAAAGGGTTAATATCCAAAATATATAAAAAACTCGTACACCTCAATAGGAAAAAAAAATCCAATTTAAAAATGGGCAGGGAATGTGAATAGATATTTTTCCAAAGAATACATACACATAGCCGACAGGTACATGAAAAGCTGCTGAACATCACTAATCATCAGGGAGATGCAAATCAAAACCACAATGTGATATCACCTCAAACCTGTTAGAAGGGTTATTACCAAATAGACAATAAATAACAAGTGTTGGAAAGGACTTGGAGAAAAGGGAACCCATGTACACTATTGGTGGGAATGTAAATTGGTGCAGTCGCTATGGAAAACTGCATGGAGGTTCCTCAAAAAATTAAAAATAGAACTACCATATGATCTCGCAATTTCACTTCTGGGTATTTATCTAAAGAAAATGAAAACACTAACTCAAAAAGATATATGCACCACCATGTTCACTGCAGCATTTACAGTAGCCAAGATATGAAATCAATCTAAGTGTCCATCAATGCATGGATAAAGAAATTATGGTGATCACATACCAATACACAATATTTATTATTCAGTCATTTTAAAAGCATAAAATCCTGCCATTTGCAACAACATGGATGGACCTTGAGGAGATTATTCTAAGTGAAATAAGTCAGAGAAAGACAAATACCATAAGATCTCACTTACATGTGGAATCTAAAAAAACAACAAAAACAAAACCGAGCTCACTGATACAGAAAACAGATTGGTGGTTATTAGAGGCAGGCAATGATGAGTGGGTGAAATGGGTCAAACAGTACCAACTTTCAGCTATAAAATACATAAATTATAGGGATATAATGTATAGCATGGTGACCATAGTTAGTAGTACTGCATTACATATTTGAAAGTTGCTAAGAGAGTAGACCTCAAATGACCTCATCACAAGAAAAAACATTGTATAACTCTATGGTGACATGTTAACTAGACTTATTGTGGAGACCATTTTGCAATATATACTAATATACTTTATGCCAATTATGCCTCAACCCAAAAAAGAAGAAAAAAATGACATTCTTTCTTAGATAAAGGGAGAAAAAGAGACATAGGATAAAAAAATGACAAAATAGAGAAAGCTGTATCCTTTCTGATGTCATATGATGAAAGAAACTGAGATTTAAGTGTTGTTTTAGGCTTGCAAAATTTGCCCTATTACACACAAAGGAACCCCATTCAAGAAGAAACTAAAAATCCATTTTTATTAATGATTTTTGTAAGAAAACAACATATTTACATACATGTTTACAAACATTTGCATAAAATTTTTTTCCTTTCCTTTTAAAAGGTGTTGTTCATTTGGCAAAAGATTAAAACATTATTTACCACTAGCAATGAAATCCAGTAACTTTATAAATGGTTATTTCTTCCCTTCACCCTTTTCCTTATATTAAATACACTTAAAGGCTACCCAAACTAACACTAATATTTACAAGGACAATGAACTAAAGGAGCATGACTAATGGTAAGAATGCCTGTTAGGAGATAATGCTAAATTTATGCGTGCTAATTAAGAATATGAAATACAGCAATTGCATACTTACAAGGTCCTATTTTCCTTGATGTGTTTCATTGAAGGAAGAGGGAGAAACAGTAAAGGAGTGAGGGAAAAGGGGCAAGAAGGGGGTCGTTGCTGGTGGGGTCTTTTTTGGGGGGTGGGAGGGATGGAAAGGTCCTTGGAGAGGACCACAGAAAAGCATCTGAGACCACAAGTACAGTTAGAGAACATGCCTAACACCATTCCTGCACACAAACATGGGGCTGCTGGGTATTATCTCCTGAGTTCCACTCTCCATTAAAAACCAGGACATGGAAGCAACCTAAGTATCCATCAACAGATGAATGGATAAAGAAGATGTGGCACATATATACAATGGAGTATTACTCAGCCATAAAAAGAAACGAAAGGGAGTTATCTGTAGTGAGGTGGATAGACCTAGAGACTGTCATAACAGAGTGAAGTAAGTCAGAAAGAGAAAAACAAATACCGTATGCTAACACATATATATGGAATCTAAAAAAAAAGGTCATGAAGAACCTAGGGGCAGGACAGTAATAAAGATGCAGACCTACTAGAGAATGGACTTGAGGACACAGGCAGGGGGAAGGGTAAGCTGGGACAAAGTGAGATAGTGGCATGGACATATACACACTACCAAATGTAAAACCGATAGCTAGTGGGAAGCAGCTGCATAGCACAGGGAGAACAGCTCAGTGCTTTGTGACCACCTAGAGGGGTGGGATAGGGAGGGTGGGAGACGCAAGAGGGAAGAGATATGGGGATATATGTATATGTATAGCTGATTCACTGTTATAAAGCGGAAACTAACACACCACTGTAAAGCAATTATACTCCAATAAAGATGTTTTAAAAAAATGAATTGTAGGGAAAAATGAAAAAAAAACCAAAAGTCAAGCCTAAGGATACAAGAGAATGAATAGATTACCTACTGCCAGAAGCCACAGGTTGTGAGCTATCTTGAAAAAGTTTCTCCCAGGTTAAAGCAGCCTCTTCAGGACTACAAAAGTAGGCTGTCGTCGTTGTTTTCAATATACAGGAAAACAAAAATACAATAAAGAGAAAAGAAGAACGGATACAGATCAGTATCTTTCTTCACATCGCCATGTTTTATCTTAGAGGTAATCTTTTTTTTTTCCAACAGCTTTATTAACATTAGCAGCTTCATTCACATACCATACAGATCATCAATTTAAATCAAACAGTTCAATGGGTTTTAGTATATTCACAGACTTAAGCAACCATCACCAAAATCAATTTTATCACCCCATAAAAGAACACCTGTGCTTTTTATTTTTTGGGGGGGTGCTGCATTGGGTCTTCATTGTTGCATGTGGGCTTTCTCTAGTTCGTCTAGTGGGGGCTACTCTTCATTGCGGTGTGTGGACTTCTCATTGGGGTGGCTTCTTTTGTTGTGGAGCACAGGCTCTAGGTGCACAGGCTTCAGTAGTTGCAGCACGTGGGCTCAGTAGCTGTGGCTCACAGGCTCTACCGCGCAGGCTCAGTTGCTCCACGGCATGTGAGATCTTCCCAGATCAGGACTCAAACCCATGTCTCCTGCATTGGCAGGCAGATTCTTAACCACTGCGCCACCAGGGAAGTGCCACCTGTGCTCTTTAGTTATCATCTCCTTCGTCTCTCTGTCTCTAAAGATTTGCCTATTCTGGACATTTAATATAAATGGAGTCATGTAATTGGTCTTTTATAATTGGCTTTTTTCACTAAGCATGATGTCTTCAAGGTTCATCCATGTTGTAGAGTGTATCAGTCTTTCATTCCTTTCCATTGCTATGAATATTCTACATTTTATCCATTCAGCAGTTGATTTCTACTTTTTGGGTTTTATATGAATAATACTGCTATGGACATTCATGTAAAACTTTTTGTGCAGGCACGTTTTCATTTCTCTTAGGTATGTAGGTAGGAGTAGCACTGCTGGGTCAATCATAAGATACCTCTCTGTTTAGCTTTTTAAGGGACTGCCAGACTATCTTCCAAAGGGGCTGCACCATTTTATATTCCCACCAGCAATGCACAAAGCCTCCAATTTCTCCACATCTTTGCCCACATGTTGTTATCTATCTTTTTTATTATAGCCAGCCCAGTGTGAAATAGTATCTCATTGTGGTTTTGATTTGCATTTATTTCCCTGATGTCTAATGATGGTAAGCATCTTTGCTTATTGGCCATTTGTACAACTTCCTTGGAGAAATGTCTATTCAGATCCTTTGCCCGTTTTTAAATTGAGTTTCATTTTGAGTTGTGAGTTATTTATATATATATAAAATACAAGTCCCTTTCCAGATATGTGATTGCAAAATTTTCTCCGATTCTGTGGGTTCTTTTATTTTCTTGATGATGTCCTTTGATGTAAAAAAGTTTTAAATTTTGATGAAGTCCAGTTTGTCTTTTTTTTCCGTTTGTTCCATGTGGATATCTAGTTGTCCCAGCACCGCTTGTTGAAAATACTATTCTTTCCCCATTGAATTATCTTTACACTCTTGAAAATCAATTGATCATACATGAGGATTTATTTTTAGACCCTCAGTTCTATTCCATTGATCTATATGTCTATCTTCATGCCAGTACCTCCCTGTCTTGACTACTGTAGCTTTGTAGTAAGTTTTGAAATCAGGAAAAGTGAGTCTTCCAGTTTTGTTCTTTTTCAAGATTGTTTTGGCTATTTTAGGTCCCTTGCCTTTCCATATAAGTTTTAGCATCAACTTGTCAAAATCTACAAAAAAGGGCAGCTGGGATTGTGATAGTGATTGTGTTGAATCTGTAGATTACTTTAGGGACTGAGGCAATGTCTTTTTAAACGTTAGGGGATAACAAGTATTATAGAATTAAACCAGTAATACTACTGTTGAATTACTTGTATCAATTAACTAAAAGTGGGGAGAGAAACAGATAAAACTTGGCATTTACTGCTTTAGTTCCCAAATACATGAAAGATAGATACTCCTAGGAATAACCAATTTAGTTTGCCTTAAAAAGGGTCTAAATTTTTTAAACAATATTTTGACTATTCATATTATTTTCCATTTATTATATAAACCTCATTATCTTTATTTGAAAGACTATTATTCTTCAGTGAACATGATAAAATCCCCAAGCTCAGTAATCTCAGCATCTCTATTTTGCTACACAATCCACTGTTGCTTTCTTGAGGGTGTTCCTAGGCTGATCTGCAAATAAGTACAAAATTTGGTAAAGGTTTATTTTTTAAGAATATTAAGTGCTGCAAACTCTGTTATAAGAGAGAGAAGTATAGCTCCCTATCACAGTGCTGCTCATCTTGGGCAGAAAGGCTAAAATTCAGTGAAAATAACTCCACTTTCAAATACGTAGTTTTCCTTAAATTGTAGAGAAGGTACTGGCAATGTAGACTTTTTTTTTTTAAGGAGGGGAAAATAATAGGATAGAAACTAACAAGAAAAGCTAAAGATTCTAACCAGATAGCTTTTTGCTTCCATGTGGTATTGAAATTACTATAAAAGTTTGCTAAAAATAATTTTTATAATTCATTTTATATCAAGAGTAACTTCAATCATCTACGAGTTGGTTACAGAAACCTGAAGCTATTATAGACAGATATAACTTCAGTTAAAGAGGTAAAATTTCAATGAAAAAAAAAGGAAATGTAGTTGTACCACATAAAAGCTGTTATCGCACACTGAACGAAAGGAACAAAAGTTCAAGTAATAAACTACTAATGATTTAAATACTGTACATTTACCTAAATTTCTATTAGCTAAAAATTTTTTTAATCTTCATTTTATAAACAAGCCTAAATGAAGGTAGAAATTTAAAACAACACTAATAATGCAAAACCTCTACATTACACTTAAAATGTAAATTACAATCAAGCAATTTTGAATCCAATATCAATTCTAATGTAAATACCTGAGTGGAAACTGATATCCTTCAGATATTCAATCACAAACTTAATGCAAAACACTAGACCTAAATTTAGACCAGTTTTAGTAATAACAATTGGTTCAACTTCCCTCATTCAATAATGTAAACATTTAGTTAAAAATTATTTGTTGAGACAATAAATGTGAAGATTTTTCAAACAGCAAAAAATGTAAATCAAGCACTGCAAGGTACAATATTTTCCTAACACAAAAACAGTAAGAACCAGAAATTACAAAATTATCTGTGTCAATTATGGAGATCTACTTTTTAAATAGAAATTTTAAAATATTTTAACTATTAAAACATGCATCATTGTTTCATCCAAGTTAATTTTCTCTGACAACTGTACCAAGTAGAACTTTCAGGAACAGACTAACACTATGAGATTCATCAAATTAACAAACACTCAGAAATATAACACTGTTAAATACAAGTACTTAACATTAATGTAGGCAGGGAGCACTTTTTAAACCTTAAAAAGTCCAGGTTGTACTTGAATACTTAGTACAGAGGTATTGCATAAGTGGCCTACTGGTGATGGAAAATATGTGAACTTTTGAAAAGAGACAATTTTTCAAGCTTGTTTTACATCAAGTTATCATGAGATTGTTCACATTTAGCACAAAGAATCAGCTTCCAGTAAAGACTGTAAAAAGATATTTCACATTTTTGATCTAACATTCCTTACAGAAAATATTTAGTGTTCAGGAAATGGGACAGCCTTCTTGACACATTTTAAAAATCATCTCCGGTTCTTACTCCAAATTTTCAATCTATCATATTGAGATATTTGAAATGCCAAAAGCCTTGACTGGATTTGATAATAAATTAGTTAGTTGTTGGGAAGTAACACGTCTAAAAAATAACAAGATTAATGTTTTTGAAATAACAGAACTTATATTTACAAATGAATAGTTACTTTAATAGACTACAAGCTTTTTCCAATATGCCATTGCAGAGATTCTGAGGAGACAGTTTCCACTTTAGACCAGTTGATGTGTCCCAGGAGAAAGTCAGACTTACTCCTTTGTAACTATTTCCCCCCTAGACCATATTATCCAATTTAATCACCCAGCTGACCTTTGAACATTTCTAACAGACAAATGTAACCTCAAAGGTCAATAAACGCCCTGTCATATATTCAAAAGAACATGGCAGAATGTGAAGTTACCACAAGGCAACTGCATTGAGGGAAAATACTCTGTATACACTCTCTGGTATTTTTGCTTAAAAAAAAATACAAATGTTTAAAGATGTTACTTTACAAAAAGGATAACTAATTAAAATACATTCTTTAAATGTTTTGTTTTTTCCTATGGAAAAATATCTGTGCGTGCTAATCTTAGGATGGCCCTATAAATAGAACTATAAACTTGGTTAAATTCATGCATGTTCCATCGCATAAACCAAATCAATAGAGAATACATTTCAGACATACAAACACAATTTTTACATGGAAAAAAGAAGACTGATAACTAACATATACCTAAAAGGAATACAAATCTCCCACATCAATTTTTTTAAAAACATATAAAAATCATTATTTCTAGTTCAAAAAAAAGGTATCCAAGAACTACAAAAGATGTACTTACAATACACTGAATTTAACATAGCGCTTATTCAACTTTAAAACTCCATATTCTTAATCTTTAATAAATCAGAAAAAGTTTTGAGTTAACAAGGACCACAGAGCAATCTTTGGGGAAATTAGCCAGGAACTAAATTTATCCTTACAATCAATGTTCAGCAAGGCTAATCCTGGTCACGGATTGTGAATAAGCAGGTCCTGGTAAGAGATGAGAAGGCTGGATTCAAGTAGAAAATAATCTATAATGTTGGCTGAACCAAATTCCATGTTAATTCAATTTCTACCAAAATAGATAACCCAGTGTGTCCTTATAAAGCATTTGGAAAATCAGGCCATAACTTTTTTTAGAAGGACAAAAAGATATGGTAGAAAGATTTCCACATAAGATATTTACCCTGAATTTCTACTTAAGAGTTTTACCTTGAATCTTTCCTTTGTTAGGAAATGAAGCTAAGGAAATTAATTTGAACATGGATGTGATTATGAGACTAATTAAAGAATCAGAATATTAAAATACTTGTTTTAGATCTTGTTCAAAATAATTGCCTTAAAAAAAAATCTTTCATATCTAACAAGAACACTAGTAATAACTTATTTCCCAAATCAAACATGTTTTAGTTTACCCCAGAAACAGACTCTGAGACAGGATTCAAAGACAAGAATCTCATTTGGGAGGTAATGTCAGAAAACATTGTTAAAGGAATGAGAAGTGAGACAGAGAAGAAGAGGAAGAAAATAAAGAATGCATATTTAACAGTCTCCTGTTGTGGGCAATGAGGTCCAGCCCCACTGGAAACTCTAGGAAACAACATGAAACACGCCTCAAAGTATTACCAGAAGGGCAAGGAAGCTGGAATAATTATTCTCCGATTCCCATCTATCACTGGCTGAGGGATGCTCCCAGAGGATTATCTTCCTAGCACTTGCAGTCTGCCCTGTGTGCAGGTGAGAAAATCCAAGGCAGAGTCGCAGGTGCTTGCAGGACACGTTAATGCATGAACTGGAATGCTGAGAGTGTCTGCTGCAAAGTCTCACCATCAGAAATCACAAAGCTTAAATTCATTTTTTGTCACAGTCGTATTACAAAGAAGAAGTGCATTTTTAACGATGCAAGCAATAGCACAGAATTTTGAGGTCTAAAAGTAAACCTCCCAGCAAAGAGAACAGAAGTCTGCAGTTATTAGGAGTATTTTAATCCACCAAAAAAAATCTATTTTTGCCTGAATTAATCAAAGTAGATGTTTATATGAATCATTCCCATTTTCACTAAAGTTGCACAAACCCATTACTATTTGAATTCAATATGATATCTCAAAGAGCCAGCACCAAAAACAAAACATAGAATAATAATATGGTATAGCATTTGTAACACACAAGACTAAAAATTAGAAGAGCTGAATTCTTGCTAGCTCTTCATACTAACTAGCCATGCAAACTTATATAAGTCATGTTATTTGTATGGGCCTCGGAGTCTCTATCAGTAAAAATACAGTAACGTCTGGCCTACTTATTGTTGAGACTAAGAGAAAAGAAAAAGGTGTGAAACATATTTTTTAAATTACAATATGTTAAAAGTACAATATATTAAATAATAAGGTATTTTTATTATCATCATAAAAAGTCAAAGGTGGAAAGGCCCTTAGGAGTCATACTATTCACTTCTAACACACATTAATAAAGAGATAAACTCTGCTCTAGGAAAGACCAATGATTTGTTCCAGCAAATCAGTAGCAACTCACTGGCAAAGCTGAAAATGGATTCCAGTGCAAAGCTTCTAGCACCTCAAAACATCTTTTTACTTGAGAGTTGGCTAGACATGTCATTGGACAAACAGCTAAAACACAGTTTAATTAGCTGTTTTAAAAACTCTGTAACACTTTTAAATAACAGTAAACACCATAGGATATTATAAAATATGAGCTAAGAATCATGGGCCAATGGTTTTAAATTTACCAGATCACTTATATTATCATTCATTTGGCATTACATAGAGCCTAGGAATATTAAATTCTACCATCTTTTAAAATTAATAAGGAAGCTGGTTTCCACAATCAAAAACTGAACATGGAAAAAGCCAATTAAAAATTGCTTCCAGTTAAAAGGTTTGTTTTCCTGTCCTTTAGAAAACACTTCATATAAAGATTGCCTTTTGTTCTCCTTGCTTTAAAATTCAATTCATCAAAGTTGAACCAATACCAACTGAAGTCTCTTATGTGCTAGATTTAAATGGGTAAATTTTAAATGGAAAAAAAAACTTCTTAGAAAAGAATTTCCATTTATAAAATTGTTAAGGTAAAAATATTTTATTAAATCTAGTTCAACAGTCTAGGTATTTAATTTTAAAACTCACAAAACTCAGTCTTGTCATTTATATGATGTCATTCACATGTCATTCTAATTTTCTTAGTTTTCATCTTGCTTTAATATTTTTTACTTAAATGTATATAATATCACATTCAGTAAGTAATTCAGAGAATACTGTGGTCACAAAAATTAAAATATTTTCCAAAGTTTACATTGGCAGACTTAAAGACCAGAACTAAGGTCTTACTCATAGCTGAATACACTTGGCCTTGAATAAGTTAATAACATTCTCTTTGGTTTCCTTATTAGGCTGATAGGAAAAAAATAGGACTGTATCTAGTAAAATTACAAACCTCACTTTATACAGTATGAAATATACATTTCAATATAGTGTACAATTTAAAAACCAATTGCATTATATGGCTTTCAAAGCCAGGAGAACTGGCTTTAAATTTTTTCCATTATTTTTCTAGGGTGATGGCCAAAACCTTGCATTAGAATTAAATACAAACACTGTAAATGTGATAAGCCCTGGGTACAAACCACTCTGTGACCACTGGAGAACCCTTGAACAAATGACAAATCTAAAACTCTACGGTTCTTCACAGAGGACCCAAAAAACAGAACATATCAATTAACTTAGGATAGGCAAACAAACTCCATACACAACAATTACGTTACAAAGGCAGAAGTTCCAGTTACCAGCATTACTTTTACCAAATGTATATAGCATGGTCAATGTAATACTGTGACATGCCACTCGGTCATATTTACAGCATAGGAAAAGAGGAAAAGCGCAGAGAAAACTTATCTGCCAGCTGCTCTTGGTTCCCCTCCCAATATTTTGACATTAAAATAATATAATATAAAAAGAGCAAGCTCCCTCAATACCCTTTTCTGATACTGATATAGCTCTGTTTTAGATTTAGGAAAGCTAAGTCACTTTCACTAACAATTAAGTAACAATCATCAATTTATAATCTCTGTTGAAAGTTAGTGTTAAATGATCAAAATCAGTTTTTATTTAAAAATGATTTCCCTTAACAGTTTTATACAAATGAAATAAGTTCCATCTTATTTATACTAATTCCATTAGCTATTTTTCAGCTTGGTGATCCATAATTTCAGGTCTACACAGGTAATATACCCCAGTGGTGGTGCTGATGCTGACAGTATAGGGCTCCTACTTTGAGAACCACTGATCTAGCTTTTGTGCGAATACTTCCAATGATTTTATGAGGACAGAGCTGATTTTCATGTAGAAATTCTCATACACATAATTCTCCTTAAATGTGGAACCAGAAACTTCCATTTCTTATAATTAATTTTTCCACCTAGAACAAGACAGAACAATTCTATTCCTTCTTACACATGGCAGTCACTCAAATATCTGAAGAAAACTCCCTCTCTTTAAACTTATTTTCTCCAAAATAAGTATCACCAATTTCTTTGCATCCCACTCAAGACTTTCAACATTCAGTCTGCCTCCTTATGAACACTATACTTCACAATGTCATTTTTGGTATGTGGCGCTTACAATTTTCAGTCTGCCTCCTTATGAACACTATACTTCACAATGTCACTTTTGATATGTGGCACTTACAATTTAACACAATAATATAAAAGTTTTAGTCTGAATATCAGAGTACATGTGGTTTACTACATCTCCTTATCAATAATAATTTTATAACTACATTAGATCTTTCAGCAACTGTATCACAGCACTTTCCAACTGCCAGTCTGTGGACTGATACTACTCCTTGATGAAATTTTCAGTGATACAGAGTAGATGAGAAAAGAAAAGGTGGAGCAATTTTTCCATCAACTTAAAGTCATTCAACTTAAATAACTCTCTTTTATCCTAAGTTTATGTCCTTCCTAAATATGGGAGGAATTTGAGGGGGTCTTAAACAAAGTGATGGTGATGGAAGATGGTAGTTATTTTTCCAACAGTCTTCCTTTATATGGCAAAATAAAGTCTCAAATTTCACAATTTCTCTTATCTGTTCCACCCTCTACTATCATCTAGGTAGCCAAGTGCTTAAGAATAATTTATATAATCTGCAACCACCAATCACAACCTCCACTCATCACTCTTTTGATTAACTATGGCAGCAAAGCAAAACTCTAATGGGCTCTAGCAAATAAAAGGGCTTCAAAGTGCTTTTTTCCCTAATAGTTTCTAGTTTCCCATACCCACTTCCCACTTACCTTTATAATCCTAAATAACATTCAAACCCAGCCAGCCAGACTACATCAAATTAAGAGAGGGCTGGAATGACAGAAACTCACAACCATTTGTTGCAGTTTAAATTACTAGCCAGTAATTTGAACTACAAGTGAACTATACCATCTAGGACAGCAAACTACGGCCTATGGACCAAATCCAGCTCACCATCTTTTTGTGTAAATAAAGTGTGAGTGAAGCACAGCCACAATGACTCATTTACACATCGTCTATGGCTGCATTTGTGTTACAATGGCAAAAGTGAATAGCTGTGGAGCGACTAGATGGCCTGAAAAACCTAAAATATTTATTATGTGGCCCTTCACACAAAACATTTACCAACCTCTAATCTACGATAATGAACTATTTGCTACCAAAGAAAAATTTGAGATCTGCAATAATAACCATTAACTAACTCAGGACACCTACTATCTCCATTGGAATATCTAAACACTGGAATCTGAATAATCCTTTATCCCTACTCTGTATAAAAGATTTGTTGCCCACCCAAGACAGAGAGCATTTACTTACCTGCTCACTGAGCTAATCTTTAACATACATTTCTCAAGGACTCATTACCCGAATAATGAAGAATCCATGAATATACTGCTCTGTGCAATCTAAGGTTTAAAAAAAAGTTGCTGCTAATAACTCAAAAGTATATCAAAAAAAAGAAACTGTATAGAACTACATAAAATTTCCTTTACATTTTATATTTCAAATAAAAATACTTTTAAAGGCACTTAAAGCAGGAAAGCTTAAGTTCAACAATTTAGGTACTATTAACTGCATTAAGTAATGCAAATTAATTTCCCTTTTGTATTAAAAAAAGGACTTTCGTTTTCATGTATGTAGAGTTGAAATCAAAAGATAATACTTCTAATCCAATTCAACCATGTAGTTTTTTAAACATAAATGACATTAGAATCTCTAAAGAGCAAAATCACAAGATCAAAGTACTTTGAAACCGGAAAGTGCTTAAAAGATCACCTCTACATTTTACAGTTAAAGTTTTGATACAACATGAAATATTTATGGTGAGACAAATAATTAGTGGCAGAGGCAGATCCAGAACCCAACACTTAACTATCAGTTTGGAACTCTTTCTACTTTATGACTAAGAAAGATAGCTCATATTCCAGGATAAAGTAAAGTGATGTTGAAGTACTTTGGAGATTTAAATGTACAGTAAACATACTCAGAGGGCTATAGCCCACTCAACCTACCAACCCTCTTGTGTTTTTTATTAATCAATTAACTATAAAATTACAGAAGGGAAAAAAATAATTCATTATAAAGCCACTCTTAATAGAATGATCAAAAGAACAACCAATTATTTGCTTAACAAATTGTCAACAATTAGAAAAAATAATAGCGGAAAAGCGGCAGTATGATGAGTACTCATAAACTGCTAATTTGGTACAATCTTTCTGAAGGATAACTTGGTCATATTTTAAAGAGCTTAAAAAGTTCTCACCATCTAAACCAATTATCCCATTCCCATGAATATATCCTAAAGAACTAGTCTAATATAGAATTCAAATTTCACATACAAAGATGTCCATCCCACTATTATTTATAATTGTCAAACATTAGAAACAATCTAATATCCAAAGAGAGAACTGGTTAAATCATGTTGTATTCATACAATAGAATATTAGGCAGCCATTTCTAAAAATCACATTTTCAAAGACATGGGGAAGTACTTATGATGGTCAGTTATAAAAAGTAGGATATACAACTATATGATCAGCATAATCTCAATTTTGTTATTACGCACACACACAAACACATATACACACTCATACATATAAACAGCATAGACAAAGACCGAAAGGAAATACAAAAAATATTAACAGTGTATATCTCTGAATAGTGAGATTGCAGGTAATTTTTTTTCTCTTCTTTATAGCTATCAGCATTTTCTAAATTTTCTGTAATAATCATGTAATTAGTTTTATACCCAGAAAACATTAAAAATGTACTCTGTAGTCAATTTTGAAATTTTTATAGTCTATATAATAAATAAGGAATAAATATTTACAGTACTCAAAAGTATATCTGAATGATGGGAAATAAATCACTAATATGTAAGAATATAATTTCCACATATGGATTGGTGGGTAATTTTGAATCCAAAAGATTACAGTATTTTATCTCAGTTGTTGAGTATAGAAAGTTGGTATTTAGTAAGAAATGCAAATCTTTAAGTAAAATTGGTGCAAGGCATCTAAAAATTGTGCTATTCTGGCATAACACTGAAGATATAAATGCTCTCCAATGTAATAATACCCACTGTTATATTAAAATAGGTATAATCTAGTACATACATGATGGCCAATATTAACTAATTGAATTAACTTTTTTTTTTTTTGCCAAAGTGACTACGATTGGTCTATGCTAAAGGAAGAAATACAACACCATACCATTATTTTAGTTGGAAGAGCCGCACCAAAAATCATGACAAAAAAAATTGTAGAACTGTAAGAAAATCCAGTGGTTTTTTGTTACTGTTAATGACTTCCTGCTAAAAATTCAAGTAAGAGAGTCAAATTGCTTGAAGCACTAAAAAAGCATAGCAGCAGTGTATGGTCTGCAATGATTTGAAAACCACTAAGAACATTCTTCAGTATTTCCTCATTTGCAGACTATCAAGCACTGCCTATCAAGCACTATCTCTGAATTACAGGACTACACCTATGTTCTTTACCAATCTTGAATTTATATTGTGTTATAATACAGTAATGACACAAACTGATGTCACACATAAAAAGGCAAACTGTATGTAATTTTAAAAGCTAACTTTAAAATACGATTCTAATATCTGTGATAAAAAAATCACATAAATATGTAAAATATAAAAATACATCCTAACATATTTTTACATAAGAGCTAAAGTTTACCACTTTTAACATAAAAATTCTGAAATGGAATTAATAAAAAACAATTTTCATATGTACCACAGAGCAATAAGTTTAAATCAGACTATTTTGAGTTGTGTAGCCCTTTATTAGCAACTAAAATAGAAGGTATCTGTTGTACAACACGGGTAGTAATTGACTATAACTGGAGATTTTTATATTCTAATACAGATCATTTATAAATGCAATTTCTTTATTAAAAAGCTTCCACCCTTTTTGTTTGTTTGTGTACAATTTGCAAAACTATTCTGAAAGCGGAGTATATGTGCACAAGTCTGCAAAGAGTGCAAATTTAGGATATGGTAAATGCTTTACAAGTTAACTTTCAAAAAACTGACTGCCACAACTGTGCCTTTACATTGCCTTTTTTTTTTTTTTGATCAAAATATTTTGATGCCAGCCTTCCTTCCACTGCTCTAAACTATAAAGCATTTTTTTAATGAGTTGAAATTAAGGAAGGACTACACCTACTAGAAAAGAAGAGAAGAAAGTTCCATTAGTTTGAGGTTTCAGAATCCCCCCAAACCAGGACCAGTATCTTGGTAAGGGTTAGGCTGGGACCCTGGACAGAGTATGAGTATGTGCAGGTGGCATCCCTGAGGATTCAGAGCTTCAGTGAACCGTGAGTGCTCCAGCTGCATAACTCACTGAACTGTCTTGCCAGTTTCGACACTGGCTTGACTGGGCATAATTCAAAAAGGAAAAGCTCATATTCATTCCATTCTTCTGCAGCTCTGTGATAGCCTAGAAAAAGAAAAATTTGGTTATGACAGACATCACACAAACAAGTGAGCACTCTTTGAATGTGCTGGTAGCTTAACTTTGAAGCCTAGATCTCTCTCTCACTCTTAGTTTCTTGAATTTCTCGTCACCCCATATTAAATAGGAAAAAGAAAGAACTCCTTATTTCATTCTCTCAAAGAACTTCTCCTAATCTAGCTTCTTGATAAATATCAGTCATCTTCCACTCTACCTCTCCCTGTATTTAATAAGGCACTTTAAAAAATAAATAAATAAAAAATTTTAAAAATCATAGTATCTTTCTTTCTATTCTCTAAACCAAACCTTGGCCACTTTCGTCTTGAAATGTTGGAGTCTTTTCTTTGTCTGAAATTTTAAATGTATATAAATTGAGTACCAGATCTAAGAGGTATACCAGGGTTTTTACTTTAATTGTGAATTGGCTCATCATTTATTTTACTAAAGTTTTATTTGACCCAATTCAAACTTTGGTAAATTAGTATAGCTTATTCTAGTTTAAATTTCATAAATCAATTTAAGCCCTTAACAGGCTTTTCTCCCAGTCAATCAACACTGCTTAAGAGAAGACCTTTCCTAAAAATCCACAATGTACTATTTTTCAAATCACAGTAATACTAGACCTTTAGGTTCCTACCCTAGACTATTCTAGACTACATTACCAACTCCAGTATTTCTCTGCCTCTCCAAACAATGAGCCCATTATTACTTTCCTCTAACCATTCCTGAGTGTACACTGTCTTCTTTTTGAGTCTCTCATTTTCTTTCAATTTCAGTTTTATTAGGAAAAAAATTAATGTTATTATCTCTTTAGAAAATCCAGCTAACCAAAACTTCTGCCTCTTTACCAGTCTTTAAATGAAATATTGTTTTTGTTATAAGTAGAAAAACATATACATGTCATCTGCCTTGCTTTATTAAATTATGAATATCTAAAACTCAAGAGCAGAATCTTCCATTTATTTTTTATAAAGTCAAGAACACTAAATAAAACCAAAAAATTAGTAAGACCATATTTCTTGAGACGTTACTTTGGTTTATATTTGTAAAGAACATATTGGAATTGGCTCAGAGTCAAGAGAAAAAAATGGGTTTCTCTTCTAAATAACTTTCTGTATTTAAAAGAAAGTATTGACCTGTCATACAGTGATGTACAATTTTATTTAAGTAACCAAAACAATGGAAATTTAAATTACCTTAAAGGAACTAGAAAGAAAATTGACTATATATCTAAAATCAAAGCTAATAAGGTATGACAGATGATAACAATTAAGACATTTTGAAACATAATAGGATCAAATTTTAAAAAATCAAGGCTTCCTAAGGATACTCACATTTAATAACACCCCAATGGGATGTCTTCCACATATAGTATTATGGTATTTCTTCAAGTAATTGCTAAAAGATACAGGGTCTAATTGTTCTATAATACTCATACCCTAAAAAAAAAGAAGAAGAGAAAAAAAAGAATGAAAGAAAAAGAAAATAAGACAATTTATTATTTCCTAATTATATTTTAAAACTGTTACTTAGAGCTAACAATCATAATTTTTCAATTAAGGAGAAGTAAAGAAAATACATTAAACATTAAACTCTGTGAAATATCAAATTCATTCATCCAAGATAATCTCATTATAGTCAACTCTCAGTAATATACATACTTTATTAAGTATGTATATTAAACATACTGAAACATTTAATCTCCAGTTTTCTCTGACCTCCTGGTATGTTTCTACACCACCTTCCCCAGTTGTCACTCAGCTCACAAATCCTCAAACATTTCATGATTTTATGTTTTTCATATATAATATTTACACAAGTAAACATGTTGTGAAAATTTTCACACAAAATCTAAAATTAAATTTGATATATGGCTGTTTTTCCAATGTCCATTATACTTCTCATACCACTGGTATAAATAATCAAGAGCTGATTATAATTTATCTTTTTCCATAACATATACTTAAACATCAACAGTGTGTAAGGCATTTTGAATTATCAGTATTTAGGTATGTGATAAAAAGAGTCCACGAACTAAGAAAATAGTTAATGTATTTTAATCAATTTAAAGCTCATAAAAGACTGATAAAAGCTTAAGCAAAATGGGTCTTTAAAAATAAGTGGAAAAAATAAAAGTTCTTTATCTCTTAAACTAGAATGCTTTGCTTTCAAGATTTTAATTGAGAATCAAAATTTTTAGACTACTATTGAAACAATAACTATCATTTGGACACTTGTTTATACTTAATTCTGTATTCTGCAAATGCATTCAAAATAATGTGCTCAAAATACATCAATACAGAGCAACTTTAACTCATCTGAATCAAGCAAATAAATCAATGATTCTAACTCATCCATTCACCAACTACCTTACCTTGTTTTCTTATTCAGGTGAAATACTTTACATTTGTGTTTAATAAACTGGCTTAATATCCTCTGGGAAAAATGTAAATGGTGGTTTAACTCAGGAATTAACTGATACATTTTTGTGTTTTTTTAATTATATTTCAACATGTTTTAACAAGCACAGTGTAAAATCACCTAGAGTAATCAGATGAACACTCAACTGAAAAATGATAGCCATCAGTAGGTAGCACAGTACAAATATTGCAATGGCGGTATGTAAATCAAATTTTAATTTTATAAAGAATCTTTCTTCAGAATATCCAAGTCTTTCATAAACATTATCATATTTTTCTACAAATATATCTGAAAGATAAGCGTATGTGTGTATAGTCAACTTTCAATTGCTTGCACATCAATTAGCCACTCTCAGATTTATCCACAACCAGTGTTTAAGGCTAAGTTGGTTTTCCCCTGTCAACTAGGAGGCTTACAGGTCACCATTCTCCACTGACATTTGGTGCAAACCGAGTGAAATATGAACTAATTTAAAAGTTAAACCTAAGATAAACAATTAGTATTATAATTCTGGTACGTGGAAAATCACTCATATTTCTAAACCAAGTAGTAATGCAGAGATGGGGTTACAAATCTCTTCCATAAATATGCATAATCAAGGTAGAACTCCCTAAAGATGAAGAAACTAAGGCATAAAAAAGGTTAAAAGCTTGTCTCAAATTTCTAATCCTAGGCTATTGGATTTCTAATCCTAGGCTTCTCATTGACTTACTCTGCTTCATATAGAATAACAAGAGACATACCAACAATTCTTTAATACTCTCACATAGGTACAATTGGTATACATATTATAAAAGAACTTTCAATGCTCCTGGGTGAAGTCTAGGACAGCTTACCTTAAATAGAATTCCACTTGTTAATAAATCATGTAACACTGAAGTTCAAATGTATATTTTAATACTAAAATCTCAAAGCACATTGTGAACAAACATCACATTTATATATATTAACATGAGTAATTCAAAGAGAAGAAAACTAATGATCACATTTGTAGAAGAGAAAGAATTAAAAGTAACTGGCCAAGAAATTTCACACAGAAAATATAGAATTATAAATGTAGAGAAGTGTAAATAAATAAAGTGTTAAAAATGAAGATATAATGGTTAAATTACAACACAGAAAGTAAAAAATTCAGGTGATGGAAGTTAAGGTATTACATTTAAAATTTTAATTTCCTGAAGTGTGCTATGTACCTACCAGGGCAAGAATCAATTCCATTATACTCAATTCTCTGACAAATATGACAGTTAAGAGGTATGCCTTTTTGGGACTTCCCTGGTGGTGCAGTGGTTAAGAATCCGCCTGCTAATGCAGGGGACACAGGTTCGAGCCCTGGTCTGGGAAGATCCCACATGCCGCGGAGCAACTAAGCCCGTGTGCCACAACTACTGAGCCTGCACTCTAGAGCCCGCGAGACACAACTACTGAGCCCACGTGCCACAACTACTGAAGCCCACGCACCTAAAGCCCGTGCTCCTCAACAAGAGAAACCACTGCAATGAGAAGCCCGCGCACCACAACAAAGACCCAATGCAGCCAAAAGTAAAAAAAAAAATTTATATAAAAAAAAAGAGATGCCTTTTTATAAAGGAGGGATAGAGAGAAAAATTAAGGCACTTCTCATGAGTGAACCTCTCCAAGTGGAAAATTCATGACGTTTGCAAACAACAGCAAAAATGATTAGTAAAACTGCAAACTGGGACACCCATTAACTAACACAGAACACTGACAAATAAGCGCTTTTGTATATATTTATGTTTTGATGCAAACAATTTTGAAATTACTATTACCAAAATTCCAAGAAGATAAAAATGCTAGTTTGATACTACTGCACAAATTGCAAAAAGATGAAAAACAAAAATGCTTCCCAAATACGCCTAAAGAACTTTTTGATTTCTTAACATACTGGAAGATATGATCAGTAAATCTAAAGTCCAGGTGATAGAAAGCTTGCCTAGGGCCTGGTATATTGAGAGTTTGTTCATATGAACTTAATCTAATATGAAGCAGTGAAGTGGGTCACTACCCATTCAGCTCTAAGATACAAACAGACATTATAAACACCAAGAGCCTATCCATCATAGTACGGGTTTCTGAGGAATTTTAACAGTTTCAGCAAGAAATTCTCAGACTGAAAGCTAACTCCCTACCTTGAGGGGAAGAAGGGCGGAGGGAATCTGTCATTGTGCTGACTCTCTCCAAGTGAGTGAAAGCTTGTATTGTCAAATCCTAAATGGTAATCCCAAACCTAATAGGCAGTTTTAACTGCCTATTTAACAGAGCTGCAAATTCAAGACTCGACAACAAAGGTCTTCCCT
Source organism: Tursiops truncatus (assembly GCF_011762595.2). Taxonomy (NCBI): domain Eukaryota; kingdom Metazoa; phylum Chordata; class Mammalia; order Artiodactyla; family Delphinidae; genus Tursiops; species Tursiops truncatus. Next base: position 63,722,599 of record NC_047047.1, on the reverse strand, counting down.
TTTTAAAAGTTTATCTATATATAACAAATTATTTAATTTAAATTTTATTTAATTTTAAATACTATCACCTAGATGTAATCTAAAGTAACACACACAAAAGAGTAGCAAAACATTTTTAGAAGTCTTTGAGAAATAAGAACTAGAATCATGTCTATCAATTATTAACAGATAATTAAAACCATATTATCAAATCATTAGGACTGTGGCCTTATTTTTTTAAAATAAGGATACACATTTATGTTGAAGAGATGGGTACACATTTAGGAAGATGAGGTAGGAAAAGGAAATATTCTATTTTCTTTAAGAGGTATCAAGATAAAATCTTCATTAGAAAGAAATTTTATGGAAAAAAGAAATCACCCTAAATATAGCAGTGCTAAGAACCAGTGTACTAATAAATAGCTACCTTAAAGATGATGCTGTAAAACCGACTAAAGACTACTAAAGAAACTAAACTACTGGCCTAAGTTCAAGAGAAAGAAGTACGAGTGGACAAACATGAACAATTTCACTTTCGGAAGCGTAAAAGGAAAAGAAGTTGAAGTTCAAAGTAAACAAAGTGACTACTAGTAAATTTGGAAGGAAAAGAAGTTACAAAGCTGACTACAATGACATTTTCAGATTCTCTCTGCCAAATCATAAATAGTATGCCAATAGCCATAAGGAAACACTGGTCTATATCAAAAGTAGTACGGAAAAAATAACCTGTGGTCATGTAATATATATAAAATATGTATAAATGTGGCTAATGTTTCCAGTATGTGATCTAAAAGGTTCACAAAAATCAACATCTTAAAATATGTTCTGCTTTGGTCACTATAATTACTGAAATTGCAAAGTACTAATTTCCAAAAAACATGGTCAGTAGTCAGTAATATTCTAAGACTTTCAGAATCTATATCTCTTATAACTAGTTATTTTCTCCCAAATACAACATTTGGAAGATTGTTTGTTTTCCAATTCATTCTTCCTTCCTTATGCGTTTTCTTCACATAATTAACTTCCAAGATATTCAAATGCTGGACATAAAATTTTTGCCAAAAAAAAAAAAAAAGAATTAGCAGTTTTTCTTTTGGAAACTAAAAACTTTCAATTATTTTCTAGCATTTTAATAACTATATTTAATAAGACTTTTCTGATAACAAAAAAGGGACCAAAACTTAATTAACATAATAATATTTAAAAATTACATCTAAAATTTTATACTTAAAAATAATCTTTTCACTCTATCAAACTTTCCAAACGTATAATTACAATTCAGAATTGCTAACATTTTTGCAATACTTGTACAGAGAAGCATCCTACTATATTTTGCTCTGAAAAGATTGTATATAGCAACTAAGATATTAATTCTGAAATGAAAGAAATTATTTACAACATAAAATGACACTTGTGAAAAGCAATATACAGTGGGATATTCACCATTTGGTTATATAAACCAATTAAGAAAACACATTGTATAAGAGTCTGCCTAATAGTGAGTGTACATATACTCATACATGTATAAAACCATATATACATGAGTATATGTACAGACCTAACCATGCTTATTATTTTAATCCATTTATTCTAACTCCCAGAATGGACTTATAACTTGAATTAATAGCATGCTAATAAAAGAACAGACCATTTTAGACCCCTTTAAAAATTCTATATATTATAAAAAAATTCTATATATAAATAGAAATGTTTCAATAAACGGACCACAAAAATCAAGTTCAAGTCAAATGTTACATCAAATACTAAATTCAAGCATATTAATATAAAGCAAATACTCAATAATTCACTGATTTACAAATTTGCAAAATTAAATGTTGCTTGATTAAAGTTTACAAATGATTTAAAGAGCTGAGTAGAAAACAAAGGGAAAGAAGATGAATAGGAAATTTTCTTCTACTTCAACAGATCAGGGGCCATAATAGGCTAGCTCAAACTCACCTACGAAGCTATTCTGGAATAAAGTTGTTGGGACTCTCTCCATATTACTGAAAGTGGATATCCAGGGGTGGGTATGGGCAGGTCTATTTTGAAAAAGTTCCACAAGTGATTTCAGTTGTAAAGATGGGGTTGAGGATTACTATAGTAGACAACCTTATCTCTGCCCTGGCTTTGATTACCATCTACATGTTGAGAATGCCCAAACTTACTCCAGACCTCTTCTCTGAGCTCCAAACCAATATAGTCAATCCATTAGCAAAGCCCTGTTGAATACAAGAACTCAAATCTATGAACTTCTTTCTATCTCCACTACTACCACCCCAGTCCAAATTACTATCTTCTCTCCCCTAAACTCCTGCCAATGCCCACTGTTACTATCCCTGACCCTCTTGTAGAATCTATTCTCTACACAACCGCCAGACCGACTTTTAAAATAATTATTTCATTACTACATCATTTCACTTCCCACTGTATTCACATAAATTTCTTACCCTGGACTATAAAGCCTACATTATCTGATCCCTGCCCACCTCTCTTACCAGAGCTGTGTCACTCTAACCCCTATCTACTATATTCCTACAACCCTGACCTTTTTCCCATTCTTCTAACACACTAGCCTCTTTCCCATCATAAAGTTTTTGCAATGGCAGTTCTGTCTAGAATGCTCTTCCCTCTAATCTTCACTTGGTTTGCTCCTTCTTATTTATATCTCAATTTAATATTCCTTCTCAGGAAGTCCTTCTCCAATCATTCAATCTAAAGCAGCCTAGAATTATATACTGTTTAAAAACCCTTTTAATATTTTCTGCATAGCACACATCACTATTAGAAACTAACTTATATACAATATCCTTAACTTAAAAAAAAAAAAATGTATCTCCTCCCGTTAGAATAAAATGTCCGTGAGAGCAAGTTGGCTTGTTTACTGCCATATCTCCACCAGTGCCTAGAACTGTAAATGCACTCAAAAATAACTGGTGAGGGCTTCCCTGGTGGCGCAGTGGTTGAGAGTCCGCCTGCCGATGCAGGGGACACGGGTTCGTGCCCCGGTCTGGGAAGATCCCACGTGCCGCGGAGCAGCTGGGCCCGTGAGCCATGGCCGCTGAGCCTGCGCGTCCGGAGCCTGCGCTCTGCAACGGGAGAGGCCACAACAGTAAGAGGCCCGCGTACCGAAAAAAAAAAAAAAAAAAAAAAAAAAAACTGGTGAAAAGAAAATCCAAATGCCTACTTGGTTGACATCTCCACTTGGATGCCTTAAAAGCAATAGCAAATATAACATATCCTAATACAATTTATGATCACCCTACCTCGTAAAAAATCTAGTCCTATCTTCTTGTGCTTCCGACTTAAGAGAACAGAACCAAGACTTAACCAGCAGCATAAGCCAGATATTTAGGAAACATCCTTTTTTACTTTTTTAATTTTTATAAATTGTTAAAGGTTACATTCCATTTACAATTATTACAAAATACTGGCTTTACTCCCCATGTTGTATGATACATCCTTGTAGCCTGTCTTACACTCAATAGTTTGTACCTCCCACTCCCTCAACTCCATGTTGCCCCTTCCCCCCTCCCCACTGGTAACCACTAGTTTGTTCTCTAAATCTGTGAGTCTGCTTCTTTTTTGTTATATTCACTAGTTTGTTGTAGTTTTTAGAAGGAATTATCCTTGATACTTCCTTCCCCTCCAAGTTCAATTGATCTCCAAGTTCTATCATCAATTTGTCTCTAAAATATACTGGATACATCCACTCTGTCCCTCTCTTCCACCATCACCAACCCATCCACTGTCTAAATTACCATGTCTCACTTGGATTATCAAACTAGTCTACTCATTTCTCCTCTGGCATCCCTCCAACCCATTTGCTGCACTGCAACTATACGATCTATTCACATACAATCTGATTTTATCACTTTCCTATTAGATATCCTTTAAACAGCCTGTTCTAGATTCTCTAGCCTAATTTCTCACTACTCTCCCATCCACTCATCCATTAATTTAACAAATACATATACTGAGTACCACAAACAGGCTGATACAAAATGGACAAAGATCCTGATCTCACGAAGCTTATAATCTAATAGGGCAAGTTTTCATCAACAAATCAACAAATAATAAGTCACACAGTAATAAGTACTAAGAAGAAAAATAAAGCAGAGTAAGGTCACAGAATAACTGTTCAACACAGGGGCATAATGGAAAATTGTGGGCACATTTCTGGGTTGTGCCAATAACTAGAAGATACTGTCAGGGGATTTGGTAGATGGAATCCAGGGATGCTGACTGTCCTGCAATACAGGACAGTCCCACACAGAAAGAACTGTTCTCATCCTATAACACTTTCACATGTCCATGTATGCGAAAAACCTGCTTATAATTATCTACACTCTAACGCCATTTTACATACAAACACAAAGAAGTTTTGCATGATTTTAATATACAATAGATTTCCCAGGAACAAACTATCATATAAAGTGAGGGAAGACTGTACTTTGTTTAGTTTACAGTTTTGCTAAGAAATGTTCACCATTTTGGAAAATCAAGTCACCCACCAACGTAACTTGGTAAACGTAAGACAAATATAAACAACTGTTTGTATGTGGCTGTTATATTAAAGATACTATGTGTAAGCATCTAACGACTTCATTGTCTCTTTTAGTACAGTTGGTGCCTGAGCATTTACATTATTAAATATATATTAATATATTATAAATTACTTTCCTTTTATTTCTTTCTCAGAGTACACTTAGGGTATTCATTTAACTCAATTATGTATATAGGAAGATTATAGTCACCAATTCATTCATTTGAAAAGTATTTGTTGAGCACCTACTTATGTTCCAATTGCTATTCTAAGCACTTGGATACATTAGTGAACAAAACAAATATCCTTATGTAATAAATAAGTAAAATATTCGGTTTCTTAGAAGAAAAAGTGGAACTCGGTAAGGTGGACTGGGAATGCTGAAAGGGTGGAGTGTAAGATGTCAAATTAAATACGGTGGTCAGGGCTTCCCTGGTGGCGTAGTGGTTGAGAGTCCGCCTGACGATTCAGGGGACATGGGTTCGTGCCCCGGTCTGGGAAGATCCCACATGCCGCGGAGCGGCTGGGCCCGTGAGCCATGGCCGCTGAGCCTGCGCATCCGGAGCCTGTGCTCCGCAACAGGAGAGGCCACAACAGTGAGAGGCCCGCGTACAGCAAAAAAAAAAAAAAATACGGTGGTCAGTAGGCCTCATTGGGAAGGTGAAAATGGAGCAAAGCCATAAAGTAAGTGAGACAGTCCAGTGCAAAGAGGGCAAAAGCCCTAAGCTAGGCACACATATGGCATTATCAAGAAATAGTAAGGAGACCAGTGTTTCCACACTGCCTCATAAATATCTTATATCTCTATATTGTAACAGCTTCTTTCTAAATCTGTTCGATGATTAGACTGTAAGATCTATTAAGTGGGAGATCATGTTTTCTCTTCTTAGTATCTTCAATACTTCACATAGTACCAGACACACAGTGGATACTCATTAACCATTTGCTATATGAAGAAAATAAATGATATAGAACCAGAAAGTTTTCTGAGGCAACTAAGAACTAAACCTCAGAAAAGTAAGATTAGAATAATAGCCAGAAAAGAATTAACTGACTGAAATGGCAACATAATAAAGCCAAAAAAAAAAAAAAGTCAGTGAATTAAAATCCAAACAAAATTCCAAAGGTAAAAGCATTAGGCCATAATTGGATTTAAAGTAACAGAATAAATTTAAATATGATAAAATCTCCTAAGTAACTATTTTGTATGATAAAATCTCCTAAGTAACTGCATTCACTCCATTTGACTTTTAATAAAATAATACTACTCAATATAATCTACTTATAGTTTCAGATCCAGATTCCTTAGTAAAATGTTTTATCTACTTTAGACTAAATATTTTTATACTAAAACATATACATAAAGCTTTTCACACACTGATAAAGTTGACTTTAACAGATTACAGACTTAAAGGCTGGTGGAGTTTAAAGACAATTTAGAGACCAAGCCTCTCCAAGTCTCTCATCTTAGAGATGACAAATTGAAGACTAGAAAATTGAAACGATCTATTGAAGGTCAGAGAGAATTAGTGATATATCTGCTAGATTCAACTCCTGGACTAGTTAAGAATACAATAATGCTTTAAAATTCTAATTTAAAACAAATTAAAATTCCATTTAAGAAAAACCCAAATGGCCAAAAAATATAACTAAATAATAAAATAAACTTAGAATTTGCTATGGTTGTTTCTGCTTAACAGTAAGTAATGGAATTAGTATCCCATTGTCCCTAAAACTAAGACATTCCCCAAATAGTATCTAAAAATCTGTATCTAATTATTCAAGGTGTAATTAATCAAATAAAATTAAGATGAAGGAAATTTCTACTAATAGAACAGGGATTATTTTTATAATCAATATCACATGACTACAAAATATATATTGCACATTTAGTTAAAGATAGGGAAAGAATTATTAGCCCATTGTATATTTTAACATATTAAGTCTTGAATCACTAATCTGAAATTAAAGAAAAAATCTTAGAGCAGTAAAACCCCACACCTGAAGGACTTACCATTTTATCTAGATGTTCAATGGATCTATAAATCTCCCCCTGGGATTCATCATAGTAACTGTAACGGAACCTTTGACCTTGAAACAAATATCATGTACAAAATAAAATAGGGAAAAATTAGAAGCTAAAAAGAAAGCAAGCGCTTACCAAATAATTTCAGTTCTCATGGAAGGCAAAGCACAGCTTAAGCCTCTGAGAGAATCATTCCCAAGAGCCCTTGTACATAAAAATAAAAGGCATATTTGGGAAGGTAATAAAGAAATGATATATCACCAGTGTTTCATGATGTTAAAAACTATTTCAAACTGTAAAACCTTAAAGTCACGAGCAATACAAAAGACTATGGAAACAAACAGTTTAAAAGTTAGAAGCATTGTTAAACATATTATATCGGTCTATAATGGAAAGTAAACGCCAAGAATATGATTCAAGAAAATTTGGCTTAAGGAAACTATCTCAATTTAACAAATCAATGAAAGCTTAGCTTTTGTTGTACAAATGCAAAGATTTAATCTCTACTACAGAAAAGAAAGAAAAAAAGTAGGTCAGAGATATATGTGGCTTGTATAATTTTTATGACCTAGATTTTAAAAATTTATCTCATTTTTGCAAAATTTTCTACTTGGAAAAGGATCAATACAAGTGCCTTTAAGTAGGATACACAGAAGTATAAATATAACAAATAGTCCTACTCTGACAATAAAATCTCAACAAAGGTACAAGCACAGGACATTCAATGTTTAGCTATTCTCCAAAGAACAGAGAGGGTAAAATGGAAGAAGTTTAAAAAGAAGGTAGAAAACAAAAGGCTCAGGAAATAAAATTTGCTTCCTACTATAGTCAAAGAAAAGCCAAAAGTTAAACATATTCATAATTAATTACATATTATTATTCAACTGATTATGTTGTATTTCAGATATATCTAAACCTATTTTTCAGCAATGCCTTTATTTCCAAGAACTCATTACTTCTATATTCTTTATTTTTAAAGATTCACCAAAACGCAATTTTGAAGGTATCAGAGTACACTAATCATACACACACATACTATGCATCTTGTGCTTCAATTTTACAGCGAAGTTCACATATCCAATTATTATCCTCCCATCTGAGGAGGCGGGTTTCTTTGGCTGGATAATTATGATTTTTAAGTTTTCTGTTTATCTCACTAAAAAAATCACCTTATAAATAATGAGACATGTAAAATTATAACACCCTTTTGATGTCCTTTTTTAGAGAAACTACACATCACAGTTCTTAACATTTCATTAACTTGTTGATGCTAATCATCTCCGATAGTCACCTTTCTACAATATACCATATTTCCTTAACTTTCACATATTAACTTTTCACATACATTAACATGCACAGCTACTCAATGTGGCAGTTCTTATTTCCCTGCACCCCCTGCCCAGCGCCACTATTAAATAAATATTTCATCTTAAAATTCATGATATCCTATAATCAAGCAATAGGGTTCTGAGACAATTACCTGCATTCTGAATATAACAACCTTTTCTGGTAAACACTGGAGATTACTGCATGTTGCTATAACTATCAGATTCATTACAGTCCTTGCACTAAAAAAAATTCTTAAACAGTGACAATTCTATCACTGAGTACCCCTATATTAAATAATTCATCAGACATTTCTTACAAAATTTAGAGTTAAGTATAGCTTTGTTTTTCTTTAAAGAATATATGTACTTCCTCCTAGCTAACAACAGGAACTATATAATTCACCCTATTTTTCCTATTCGTCAGCTGGCTGCCAGAAGATTCAAAGCCAAATATAATGTCTGTCATAATAACTTAGTGATTCAATTCATTGGTACTAAATTTCTACTTCTGTTTCAAAGTTCTTTTGATGAAGCTGCCCCAAATCTTCTGTGAAATGAATAAACAATTAAAAGAATAATCTTAGACAAGAAAATTCTAACTCACTGTCACTGTAATAAGAGTAATATCCTTGGATGAAATCAAGATGAATATTCTTTGAACCCGAGCTGCTTCAGGTTTATACTAACACATTCTCTTTTTCTTGCTTCTGGTGCTGTCAGTTTTAGTTGTCAATAATCCCTGTGACTGGGACATAATTGTCTTATCTCAAGACTGCTACTCTCAGGTGCAAAGAAAAATGCATGTACTTTGTGACATTTACTATTCGAAAGTCCTTTCTATTTATTTCCAAGTTCAGAGCCGCTGTTTCAAACGCTGAAGTTGGTCAAACCTGCCTTAATCATAAGTCAGAAGTGTAACTATATTTTAAAACTCGGTCTTGTTCATATGGACCATTTTCAATGTAACTTTCACTTAAAAACTACTTCTGAAGTAAGAGAGAAGTACACAGAATGTTTAAAGTAAGTTAAAATACTAAATCAACATGTGATTTAATAAGAATGAAAATATACACAGAAAATCAATGAGCAAATGTTTAATATTTTGCTATCTACTTTTTGCTACTCTTTAGTAGCCACCTCCCATTTAGTAGCTGAAGAACTGAGTAGAAATATTTGATAAGTGTTAAAGGATTTATCAGTTAAGAAGCTAAATTTACACTACTAAGCTACTACACTGAAAAAAGTATCCTACTTATGATAGCTCAAATTGTCTTACGATCATTGTTTTTAATTATACAAACATTTCAAAATTACTTTTCAAAATTACTACATTCTGGTCAATATACTTAAAGAAAGCATCTAATTTGAAGTAAATAGTTGCCATCATCCTAGCCTAAATGTATATACACACATATGTATGAATATATGTGTGTGCACATGAGTACACACACATACAAGTTCAGTTAAATACTACTTGGAATTTGAGTTCAAAAGATTTTTTTGTTTCTAATTATTAAAAAAAAAAGTTTGTCAAAATTTTATTTAACAATAAAAAAAGACAATCCTAGTGCAATACACTGATCATAAATGCAATTTTAAGTATTTATTGTTCATTTAAAATATATTATGATTTCATGTACCTCATGAGTTTTGTTTTACAATATTTCTAACGTTCAGTTAAGTTTATGCATCTAAACTGAACAAATATAGTTGCCTATGTGCCTGGAGAACTGGACTTGTGAACTTTTATATTAAGTATGAATAAAGCATATCACATAGTAAGAGAAAATTACTTACCTGAAACTTATCCTTTCAGAAGGTACACTGGGAAAATGGATTCTTTGAGCCCCTGTTTCAACTCCAAGTATGAGCTTTCTAGCTTTAAGAGCCATTGACACTGCCCCTAGGGGCAGCACAAGCTTTGGAACTCCCCTAGTGAGTATGTCAGTAGTTTCTTCAGGTGCCTTCCCTCAGTTCTTTTCAAATTCAAAAGATGAGAGGAAAAATAACCCAAGAAAAAAATCCTGTAAAGCAGAAACCTTACTCTTTGAGGGAAGGAGGGTAGCTCATTTGTGAATCCATTCCAGAGCACGCTTTCTGAGAAAAAGAAATACAGGTAAGTAATTTTCCCATCTCCAAAGGTGACTGGTGATTAATGAGTGGATTCACAGAGTGTGGAGAATAAGCTCCAGGGATGTCTGTTTAACACACAACAATCAACTAATGAGGACAAACATAACAATGAATGGTACAAGAACCAACACTACTTTTGAATTACCTCAAAACAAAAAGTAAAAAAAATATTAAATACCTCAACATTAAGCTATACACTAGATTGCAGAAACAAACATGAGCTTGGAAAGTTGTTCAATAAAGCCCCCAAAAGATCAGTCAGTAAGACAGACTACCAGACTTATGTCCAGTAAAAACTGTACTGTTATACATTTACTTAATCACTTTATGTTTATATGTTAAAACGTTTTCAAATATTTGAGTTAAACCTCACAACAACCTATGAGATAGACTATTAAACCACAGTACACTAAGGATCTAAACTGGGGACACTCATAATTGACGTCACTACCAAAGAAAAAATGTACTTCACAAAGAAAATATTATCTAAGTATCTCAAATGAGGTAATCATTTTCATAAGCAAAATACTATAGTCCTTTCATTCTGAAGTCTTAGTTATAATGTAAAATTATTGGCTTTATCTCAAACTTGTAAAAGATTAAAACCCTAAATATGTGAAATCAGTATGTACCAGTATTTGAGAAGACAAATGTGAAAGCCTGAATAAGATATATTTCAGGTATTAGCTAGCTTACACTCAAACCAATTTAAATATTTAGAAAATAGTAATACCCTCAGACCCAATAGACTAACAACAGAAAGGAAGAAGAGTATGCATGAATAATCACGTGTTAATATATATTAAACTAGAATTCTGAATAAAGATATAAATTTCATAAACATTGAAGGAGAATGCCAATTTTAATAAGTGGCACATATTTATAAAAAAGAAATTACGTAAACCTAGACAAATATAAGTTTATAGATAAAAATCCAAAACTGCTGAAGTGACTGTAGTGTAAACTCTATTCATATTTTAACAAAATAATATAATTTATCATTAACATCTACCAAATAAATTTACTGAAACTGATTTGAACTTAAAACTACCATTTAAAAAGAAAATTAAATAGAAGCATGAACCCACTTTTAAAGAATCAATTTCTGTTAGGTCCAGTTTCATTCAGAAACTTCTTAGAAGTTAACTGAAAGTTATGTTAATGAAAGTTGTCAGTAATCTAAATTTGGAAGTATAAAGTTCAGGGTGATCAGGAAAACACAAATATTAACAGTATATACGGAAAAGAGCAAAAATGAAACTCAGGAAAATAGAATAAAAATTCTACTAACTAGAAAAACTAAAATAGGCCCAGACAAAATCCTCTTACACGGAGCCATCCTCTAGGATGTGGAACTTGGTAAGTACACAAAGTATGGGGACAATATTACTTCACCATGGTAAAAGTCAAATACTAGCAGCAAGTGTATCCCACTCTTCCTGGTTGTAGTAGGAAAGGTGAAAAGAGGTGGGATCATTAAAACATTACCAGGGAAACATCATCCTATTGGACTCCCTAATGATCAAATAAAACGCAGGAATTGAAATGCAGGGGGTTGGCAGGGTGATTCAAGTGAGGGGATAGAAAGACAGGGCACAATAGAATCTAGGTTCCCAACTCTCCCTTTGCTTCTCTCACCCAAAAAGAAAAATTGAGAGTATTTTAATCTTTCTATTTTTTCTCTAATATCTCTTTCAAGTCTAAATAAGAGCTAAATGGTATCTGAAAGATGAACATCTTTAAAGTAAAATACCCTTAAAAAAAAAGTCATTCTTATAATGGACATTGGCTAACAAATAAGGTTGACAAAGGCAAAATCCTTCCAGTTACACACATATAGGTCTCCTAACTGTCTCTATCATCAAGTTTCTCATTTTATTTTCCACAGAAGCTGGACATTATATTATATAAAGAGAAATGACCACTGGAGATAAAAGATGTCGTCACTGCCAGTACTCTATTGTTCAACAAAAACAAAAAAATTCCACTGTATATATGTGAGTAATTGATCAACTGTACCATAATCAATTAAGTGATTTTTCTTCAAAAACCAGCTATTCAGAAATGTGGAGTGTGTTAAGAGCATAACTCAATGAAACTTCTAAGATCTCTGAGTACTTGAGGAAATGAATCCTTCCTGTGAAATGACTTAGAATTCAGTGTCATCATTATTTAGTATGGTAAGATCAATCTGCACAGCATCTTTAAAACAAGAAGAAACTACTAAGTATTATTGTCATGAGAAAAAGCTAGACTTTTGAGATGGAAATATACCCCTCATTAATTTAGGAAAGATGACCAATGCCACTAAAGCATGAATTTGAAAAATACGAAACAATTTCTAAGTAACCACAGTTTAACCCATAACTAGACAATGATTCATATTATTTCAACAGGCATATAAAATAGAAAATGAAGCTTATTTTACAAGAATGACAGTTACTATTACTATTGTAGAAAGAAGTCTACCAATTTTGGAATAGTGTCCATGTAACTCTTTCCACTTACTCCCAAACCTCCATCAAATTTCCTAACAAGAATTAGTACAGTGCTTTCCATAAGTACAAAGTAAGCACTTAATGAGTATTGTTAGTGATAGTGATACTGAAAAAATAAACACTTGAAAAAGTTCCATTACTTAATCACCAAATGTAAATATAAATATGTTCTAGTCTCTAGATGATGCCCATAGCTAACATTTATCAACCTCTGGAAATTTTGAGTTCTTTTTTGTAATTATCACCAAAAAATTCTATCTTGCAATTTAAATTCCAAAATTTTCAAGAAATCAGGAGATCAAATGGCCTAAATAATTTTCTGAGGACCTAGATAGAATATAAGACAAAATTCATCTTTCTCTCTCGACATTCTACTTAAATATAGTAGTGGCTTAGGATTTGCTTTATAATCATCAATGAGGTAAAAAGGATGAGTCCACATAAAAGAGCAATATTAAAACATCTACTCATGTTTTATGTGGATTTATGCTGTGGTTGTACGTGCTGCCAAACTTGAGGGAGGGCCCTGAAGAACACTATCAGGGGAGTGAATTATTCAAATCATAAAAGTGATTTTAAATGATTCATAAGAGCCTTAATTAAAAGTGAAGAGGGAGGGAACACATGCTTCAGGAGCTTTTAATTTCTAAAACATGCTTTATTATCAACACAAATTCATAACACTAAGTAAAATAGCCTTTTTTTCAATAATGATACTCCCTAGTTTTATTACTAAACTTCAAAGTTCCCAAGAAAAGAACTCTTTCAAGCATCTACCTACTCAGATCTAAGTAATATACTTATATCCATAAAAAATAACTTCTGCCAAAGGTAGCAAACCAACTAGCAAATAGAATTCATTATTAAAGAACCCTGAGAGCCTCTTAATGAGTTTGACAAGGTAGCAGAGCTACATGCATACCCTAATCCAGGGCTTCCAACCTGAGCACTATCAACATTTGGGGCAGGATAATGCTTTGATGTGGGGGGCTGTCCTGTGCATTGTAGGATGTTTATTTAACAGCTTTCCTGGACTCTACTCCTTAGATGCCAATAGCATCCCCACCTCCTTCCCCACCCCAGCTGTGATGACCAAAAATGTCTCTAGGCATTTCCAAATGTCTCTAGGCATTTCCAAATGTCTCCTAGGGGGACAGTCAGCCCCAGCTGAGAAATCAGTGCCTTAAACAGAAATACTTATCTAGACCATTAGGGAGGATGGTTCTCTTGAACCGAAATCTCAAGGCCATGCATAGTGCAGCATGAGGTAAGAGAAGAAGAAACCAGCCTATCCAGGCCTGATAAATGTTGAATAAACTCCAGCAATCAATGATAAGACATGTAAAAGCCAGGGCTCCCTATATCTCATTAAGGATGTTTTTCTGGCCATTCTGTATCTGAAAATTTATGGTGTTGTGCCTTATGTCTTTACTATAATCAAAGAAATAACTAAAGAATGAACAGATAATGGCATCCTTAAACCATTAAAATAAATGAGTCAAAGAGATGTCCTAAAAGGAACAGGATTCAGAAATATTCTACAACAGTAATGGATAAATGAGAACAAATTGTATCCAAAGAATTCAAAACACAAAATTTACTAAACAAGGCATCCATAAATGTCTCACTTCCTTTATGATCTATTCACTGTGAAGCTTCCTTATTCTTTTAATTCACAATAATAACAAAAATCTCTTAGGAGTCCTTACCCTTATGAACCATTACCAATTTAGACCACAGTGCTAATAGCTAACATGTAACAACCATTGGAGGGTAGTTCTAAACTGGCAACTATGGGCAAAAATTAAGCACCAAAGGAAAAAAAAGAAAGAAGAAAAGACTAATTACAAAAAAGGAAATGTGGAAAAGGACTTGCATAGCACACAGTGCTCTTCTACGGTCTAAAGAACATTTGTTTTATCTACCAAAAATTTAACTTCAGAGAATCTATCACACAACTCTACCTGGAAATGGGGTTAAAAAATCTTAACTCCCACTAACCTAAGTGTCTAAGCAAGGATGCCCTCACAGTGTGAATCCAATTATACCAGTCGCCTTTGGAAATGTATCCATAATTCCCTACTACAATCTCATCCTTTTTAAATGACCAAAAGACTTTTTTATTCACCTTTAAACACTGTTGCTAAAAGTAAAACTTTCCACGGAAAGTGATAAAGAACTGAAAATCAGAGCTTAGAATGAAAAGATACCTTTAACCACAAGTACATTATATCTACCATGAAATGTTAAAATCTAGAACTTACCCCAATGGCAGAAATCAGAAGAAACCACAAAGAGATTACTAGGATCCGCTAGATATTTACTGAAGAGTTTTCCGAATTCCTGTTCTTTTGACTCACTCAGAGCTCCAACCAATACAGGAATAATGGTAAACTCATCCTTATGGCTTAAAGAAAACAGAAAACAGAAAAAAAAAAAAAAAAGTCATTTAAGAAATATAAGAATAAAAATAGTTTTCCAATGTGTTGGCACTAAAAAGTGGAACATTTATTAATAGTGGAATGGATAATATACATAATATTGCTGAATTCTTAAAATCTATAAATTAATGTTTAAAGAAAACCATTTAAAAATATGAGGTACAGAATACTAAAAATATCTATTTAAATTACAGAAATGTACAATACTTCTTTAGGTAAACAAAGCTATTTTACTACTAATAATATCTTCGAATGTAAAAAGAAGCCCATCAAACCATCACCAAGTCAAGTCTTCTCAACTACCCATAAAAACTACAGTCATCTCTGCCCAATGCTTCTGTAATTTTAAAAGAGTATTAAATTCTTCCTCACTTATTTTAATTCTATCCGATTATAAATACCACCATTTCTGGCACTTGTTCTATAAACCTGCCAAGTGAGACCTACAAAACTTATCTTGGCTCCCGTAAGATTCACCAAATGCACCTTACTCCTATACTAATAAACAGATACAGGACAGTCTGAAGATACAACTCAAATTTCACTGGCATCTAGGGTGGACATAGAATTCAAGGAAATAGATATTAATTTCTAGCAACAAGAAAAAGACGCCACGCCCATCCACAATGTTTATGGCATATCCACAAGTCCCTTTTTCACTCTATAGATTGAAAGATTTATGGAAAAGGAACAGAGCAGATTAATTAAGAATAACTGTGACGGGCTACAGAACAGACCTTTTAAATTTTTCATTGTAGTGAAATTTTGTTTACATATATTCAATATTATTTATATTCTAAAGGATCCCAGATTTGGAATTTTAGAAGCATGAATCATGTTTGTCTGACTTGTTCTAAACAGGACTTTTAAAAAAATCATTGTAATAAATGCTTTTTAATATAATCCGGCACTTAATTGATGTTGGACAAACAGAATTCATAAAAGGGTCTGTAAAAACACTAGGTTTAAGTATTACCAAAATAAATGTTAGCTCAGCTTCATAAAGCTAAATTCAGGGCACCCAAGCGCCTCCCCCAAAAAGGCCCCCTTACCCTTGTCAATTGCGAAATAAACAGATCATACAGATCTCCAATCCCTCTGCAATGCAGGGGCTTCTTGGGCAGAATCTGCATCTATGGAGTAAGAAAAAAAGAGGAAGCTGGCAGAGGAAGCTGCCATGGGATATCTCTTTCTCTGATTCTTACCACTTTGCTTAACAACTGCATGAACGAATAGGGGCTCTTCAGTAAGTTAAGAGTGATTATCATATGAAAGAAAAGAATTTGAGCGCTAGTAAAAATTCAAGAAGATTGTTATGAATTGTTCTAACTTCAAGTACTACCTACATAAATAAATACACTAAGATCATTAAAGAGTCTGCAAGTAATTATGACATAGTAGGGAAGCAGTTATATAGAGTATAAAAAACAAGAAGTCAGAAGAAATGGACTCAAGTACTATCTCTATCACATACAAATAAATGTTGAGAGCATAGGTAAGTTACCAACCTAAAAATTTATATTATTTGTAAAATGATCATAATTACAATACCCTTTTCATAAAACTGTTATGAAGTAAGGAATACTACAAGAAAAGTACTTTGTCAACAATAGTTGCTTCACTCTGAGCAAACACGTCTCCTTCTCCATAACAGCCACCAAACTATTCAATTAACCTGTCTGAACTATCTACACAGAGGTAAAAGTCTAATACTACTTAGAAATCTAAGCTCTGAATCAAGATTCATCCATCCACCTCTTTGTTATTTCTCTTTCTAAAAAATTGCTTGTTGTTCTCTATCCCCACAAAGCATGACTTAGAGAAAAGAGCATTTGGCTTTGAAATGTAATATTCCTAGGTTTTAGAATCCAAGTTGTGAAGTTGGACTTCCCTAGTGAAGGAGTATAAAATCTCGCCCTCAAATAACAATTATAAAAACTGGATAAAGCTGTCAAAAAAACCAACCATTTTGTGCTTTGGAAATCAACCAAGGGCGAAAAACACAATGAGAAGAGTTTATTCATGAAAAATAAACTGATTTCTTGGGAAGAACAGTGGAAGTCTGGCATCTTACCAGGAACTGACTCTATCTCCCTTCCCTGCTCCACCAACATTATGGTGAAAGCAAGGTGAGATTGCCTGTGAAAACCAGCAGCTTCACCGCTGAAGGAAGCTGACTTTGATTTGGAGTAGAGAGCAGAATACCCACACCCAGCAGGAAACAGAAAATCCTGCAGCTTTTGTTGCCTGAAATTACCATATCATTTGAGGCAAGCCACAAACCTGAGGACTACCTAGAAATCTAACAGGGAGGTCTGGGAAAGGAGAGACCCATATAGGGACTGAATAAATTCATATATTCTGAAGAGATGCCCTGATGGTGACCTGGCTGAACAGGAGGCAGCACATGTGTACAGGGGAGGTCCATAAGGCCCTAAGCTCTCGCCAAATGCCAGGTAATTGGGAGGATGAGAGCAAGCACAAGGGTAAGTGGAGACCTGAGAGACACCAAGCTCTTACACATCCCTGGCTGACTGGAAACCTCCACACACGCACAGGGAGACCAGAGAAGATCCAACAGAAAGCAAAGGAGGCAAACTTGAAAATTTCATATGTGCTCCCCAAAACATACACAATCCAGCAGCAGAGGGTGAAAGGTATACAGGTTCAACATGTTTAAGCACAACCTCCAAACAAACAGTAGCTAAGCACTAAGCAGTGCAGATACAGGGGTGAACTCTAGAAAGCCAGGGTAAAAAATATAAATAAGAATTTTTTAAAAGCTAAGGAGATACATCAGTAGCCAAATACTGTGAGAGAGACAAATTCCACACAGAGTCCACGAAAGTTACTTTTAAAAAAATTAACGGGGGCTTCCCTGGTGGCACAGTGGTTGAGAGTCCGCCTGCCAATGCAGGGGACACGGGTTCGTGCCCTGGTCCGGGAAGATCCCACATGCCGCGGAGCGGCTGGGCCCATGAGCCATGGCCGCTGAGCCTGTGCGTCCGGAGCCTGTGCTCCGCAACGGGAGAGGCCACAACAGTGAGAGGCCCTCGTACTGCAAAAAAAAAAAAAAAAAAAAAGGTACAAATGAACTTATTTACAAAACAGAAACAGACTCACAGACTTAGAGAACAAACTTATGATTACCAGGGGGGAAGGGCAGAGGGGAGGGATAGCTAGGGAGTTTGGGACTGACACTACACACTGCTATATTTAAAATGGATAACCAACAAGGACCTACTGTATAGCACAGGGAACTCTGCTCAATATTATGTAACAACCTAAATGGGAAAAGTATTTGAAAAAGAATAGATACATGTATATGTATAACTGAATCACTCTGCTGTACACCTGAAACTATCACAACATTGTTAACTGACTATAATATAAAATAAAAAGTTTAAAAAAAAAGAATAAAGTTGCTATAATATACTATTGGGTTGGCTAAAAGGTTCGTTCCGGTTTTTCTGTAAGATCTTATGGAAAAACACAAACAAACTTTTTGGCCAACCCAGAATGTAAAAAGTCCAGTTTCAAGAAAAAAATTGTGAGCCAAAGAAAAAGGAACCTGTGACCCACTCTTGGGCGTAGGGTGGTGGTGGGAGTGGAAGTAGAAGCTGTATCCAAATGGGACCAGATATTAGATTTAGCAGACAAAGATTTTAAAAGTTATTAAAAATGTGTTCAAAGAAATAAAGGAAACTATGCTTGATATATACAATATCAAACATACGAGGATGCACACAATGGGAATCCCAGAAAAGTTACAGTAAAAGTATTAGAAAAAAATAATGGCTGAAAACTTGCCAAATTTCATGAAAAACATTAACCTTCAGATCAAAAAAAACTAAACAACCCAAAGTAGGTAAGTATAAAGAGATTCCCAACCTAGGTACACCATAATGAAACTGATGAAAATCAAAGACAAAGAGAAAATCTTGAAAGCAGCAAAAAGAAAATGACTCATTACTTACAGGATAGACTTTTCAACAAATGGTACTGGGATAATTGCGTATCCATAGGAAAAAAGTGAACTCAGACCTTTACCTCATACCATACACAAACTGGTTAATAGCCACAACTATAATCTAAAACCGTAACACATCTAGAACTGGGTTCAGCAAACATCTTTTGAAATGGGCCATACTGTAGGTTTTCTGGGCCATACAATATCTGTAGAAACTACTCAACTGTCACTGTAAAGAGAAAGCAGCCATAGTCATTAGGTAAATGAATGGGTGTGACTATGTTCCGATAAAACATTACAATAACAAGTTGTGGGCCAGATATGGTCTGCAGAACACATTCAAGAAGAGAAAATCTATGTGGCCCTGGATTCAAAAGTAGAATCCATACAAGAAAAAAAAAAGATAAAAATTCATCAAGAATGTTTGCTCTTCAACAGACACCATTAAGAAAACAAACAGACAAGCCATACAATGGGAAGAAATCTTTGGATATCATATATATGAATAAAAAAACCTGTGTCCAGAATATATAAAATCTTGTAACTCAGTAAAAAGATGAATTATCAAATTAAAACTAGGGCAAAATATATGAATAGGCATTTGACAAAAGAAGATACACGAATGACTAATAATCATATGAAAACGTGCTCAACTTCATAAGTCACTGGAGAGATGCAAATTAACACCACAGTGAGGTTACACTACACATCTATCAGAATGGTTGTAAAAAAAAGACCGACAATAACAGGTACTGGCCAGAATGTGGAGAAACAGAACCCTCATGCATTGTTCCTGGAATATAAAACAGTGTCATCACTCTGAAAAACAGTTTGGCAGTTTCTAAAAGAGTTAAAACACAGACTTATCATATGACTCAGCAATTCCATTTCCAAGTAACTATTCAAGAGAAATGAAAACATGTGTTCACATAAAGACTTGTACAAGAATGTTTATATCATTATTCCTAATAGCCAAAAATGAAAATGATCCAAATGTCCATTAACTGGTGAATGGTTAAACAAAATGTGGCATATTCATACAATGGAATAACTACTTGGCAATAAAAAGAATGAACCATGGGTACATACCGCAACATGGATGAATCTCAAAAACAGTATGCTAAGTGAAAAAGGACAGACACAAAAGACTATATTTTGTATGATTCCATTTATTTAAAATTTCCAAAAACTACAAATCTATAGAGAAAGAAAGAAGGTAAATGGTTGCCTGAGGTTGAGAATGGGAGCAAGAATTGCCCTCAAATGGACACAAGGTTTCTTTTTTGGGTGATAAAAATGTTGTTTTAAAACTAGATTGTGAGATGTCTGCACAAATCTATAAATTTACCAGAAATCAGTGAGCTATAATCTTATGTGGATGAATTTTACAAGATATCACTCATATTTCAAACTTCAATAAAACTGTTAAAAAAAGAAAAGAAGAAAGAAAGAAAATCCATCTTTGCCACTTGCAAACTGTGCTACTTGCACCAGGTTACTTAACCTACCCTAAGCCTCAACTGTCATCAGTAAGAACAGAGTTAATAAAATGTACCTTGCAAAACTCTTGTGAGCACTTTAGTAATGTAGATGAAAGTTTTATCCCTTTTTCTGTCCTATACTTTAACCCATGCTGCAGAAAATTACTATATCCAAGATGTGTAACAAACAATAATTGAAATCCCAGAACCAATAGTGAAGCACTCTCTTTAAAAACAAACAATATAGGCTTCCGTGGTGGTGCAGTGGTTAAGAATCTGCCTGCCAACTACTGAGCCCACATGCCTCAACCACTGAAGCCAACACGTCTCAACCACTGAAACCCACGCACCTAGAGCCTGTGCCCTGCAACAACAGAGAACTAGAGAAGGCCCGCACGCAGCAATGAAGACCCAATGCAGCCATAAACAAATAAAAATTTTAAAAAACCAAACAAACAATATTGGGACTTCCCTGGTGGTCCAGTGGCTAAGACTCCGCACTCCCAACGCAGGGTGCCCGGGTTTGATCGCTGGTCAGGGAACTAGATCCCACATGCCGCAACTAAAGATCCTGCATGCCACAACTAAAAGGTCCCGCGTGCCGCAACTAAGATCCCACGTGCTGGAACAAAGATCCCACATGCCGCAACTAAGACCCAGCGCAGCCAAATAAATAAATAAACAAATATTTTTTAAAAAACAATATCACCGTATCACCAATGCTCTTAATGGTACAGAGCACAAAAAGTCTAAATTCTAATGTAAAAATTCTAATATAAAAATGTGAATTTGTAGCTAACATAGTTCTACAGTTAATGGTACAGTTAATAACACTATTGAATATTTGAAACTTGCTAAGAGTAGATCTTAAAAGTCCTCATCAGAAGGAAAAAATGTGAACTCTAATATGAATATTCTAAGTGATAAGAAAACAATTTAAATGACAGTGTTTTTACTTAATTAGTGATATATAAGTAACTGAAATCTTAAAATTGATGACATTTTAAACTAGATGAAATACTGTATACAAATAGTTATTTGCTTATTCTTTCTATGGCATTAATCTGAATATTTCTCCCCTGAACAACACTGATGAACATGAGAAATTTCTTTTCTATACAAGTTCCAACTTCCCAAAGATTTTAGAAGCAGTCCAGAGCTACTCAGGTGAGAATTTAAAAAAAAAATCATAGGTACTTCCCTGGTGGCACAGTGGTTAAGACTCCGTGTTCCCAATACAGGGGGCCCGGGTTCGATCCCTGGTTGGGGAACTAGATCCCACATGCATGCTGCAACTAAGAGTCTGCATGCCACAACTAAGGAGCTGGCAAGCCACAACTAAGGAGCCTGCCTGCCGCAACTAAGACCCAGTGCAACCAAATAAATAATTACTAAGCCAGTCAGAAGAAAAATTATTCTTATCCCTAAGGTGCTGAGGCTGTTGCCACAATAATATCACTATATAATTTACTCTCCTCTCCTCTTTTAGACAGAAAATATTCATAGGGAAAAAAGAGGACAAAACATATGTAAATATAAAAAAATCTTTACTCTGATAAAAATAAAATACATCCCAATCTTCTCAAATGTCTTATGCTACCTCTTGCTCATCCTTTTCATGGTCATAGAAACTAAAATTATTCCATTACGACCAACAGAGAATTTGTACTTATTATTCCAGAGATTCTCCATGTTCTATCTATAACTCTAAAAAATGCTCTCTTCCGGATACAGGTAATACTCAAAAGGAAACTTCTATGTTCATGAAAAAGGGAAACTGGGGAAGGGAAAGAAAAGGGAAAAGGGAGAAGGTAAACTAGCTGTCAATGACAACTAAAATTACCATTAAGTCATTATAAATCTTTACTGTTGGATCAGGTAAGTGAATCTAATGAGATTATCAAAACTAATTTCAAAGGTTTTATCTTTCTGAATTTCCATTCCAGTAGGAGTACTTATTAGAAAGGTTTTACAAGAGCAGGCATATTTCAGGTACCAGAGAATCGTACTAAACTCTGTTTTGGAAACTCAACCATTTGAAGCAAGAGTCCTATGATAAATTGGCCCAAGTCTGCTGTCAGAATTATAGAGACATTCTAGTATTTTGAGAGAAACAAGTCAACATTTATTTCCATGCCCTATGCTCTCCTAAAATTACACCCGGGTTTACACCTAAAACTTAACAGCTTTACCATCTCTGATAATTGTATACTCTTAGGCCTTAAACTTATCTTAAAATTATCTTACTCTACCACATAGAAATATTTACCAAGTTTTGCTCATTCTAACCTTTAAATGTCTCCCATAATCTGCTCAGTCTGCTACCCTATCCACCACTACGTTAGTTCAAAGCCCCCGTGATTTCTAAACCATTTCTACCAACCTCTTCCAATTCTAATCCATCCTTCACAGTACCATCACGCCATCAAAGAGTAATACTCTTATAGTCAAGTTCTAATCATCTCCCTCTTTTGCTGAGGAACTTTTACTAGCTCTATGCCAATCATGGAATGAAATACAAATATCTTAAAATGACATTCAATGCCCTTCATAATCCTGTCCCAACCTACTTTCCAACTTTCTAATCTTGGCCCTCTTACTCTACACCTCTACAAAGTTACCTATTCAAATGTCTCCAGTCCCACGTTGGTATCATATATGTGTGAAAAGTCAGATAAGGTATAAGATAACAGGAAGTGGCAGGACCAATATCCAACTAAAAACATTCATATCTGTGAAAAAACTTTTTCTAACTATGCAGGCCAAAAAACATCTACAGACAGACCTCAGTTACTAGTTCAGCCTTCTGTAACTCCTGCAAGCTAAGTCGATTAATTTTCTGTTCTTAAAATAAGCCCTGGGCTTTCTTACTCCTATACTTTGTATTTACAGTACTCCCTTTCCCTCAAAAAATTCTGCCCCATTCTGTGAAAATTATAGCCATCCTCAAAGTCCACTCAAATATCACCTTCTCACAAAGCCTTCTGTGCTCCCCTAACTCAGTTATCACCTACACCCCCCCTTTTCTGTTCCTATAAACTCTTCAATCGTACTTATTACATTTTGAATTATATTACATTTATTTATATAGATATCTCTCCTACTAGACTATATGCTGAGGAAACACAAAATATTTACTTATTTTTTATCACCTGTCATTCCTTGCACAGTTAGGCAACTCTACTAATACCGGAAAAATTCAGATTAACCAAAATTTTTAAATTTTGAGAGTAAATGTCATCTTAAAAACAATCAGGGCTTCCCTGGTGGCGCAGTGGTTGAGAGTCCGCCTGCTGATGCAGGGGACACGGGTTCGTGCCCCGGTCCGGGAAGATCCCACATGCCACGGAGCGGCTGGGCCCGTGAGCCATGGCCACTGAGCCTACGCGTGTCTGGAGCCTGTGCTCCGCAACGGGAGAGGCCACAACAGTGAGAGGCCCGAGTACCGCAAAAAAAAAAAAAAAAATTAAATATTTACATCAATAACTAGTAAAACTGAAGGCAGGGGGAATTACGATTATGGGCCAAAATGAGTTTTGTTTACTAGCCTACTTAATTACTCCCCATGAATAAAATACATTATTCTTAATCTGTGATTAACAGCAACATTGGAAAAGGAGTCTCTTGTGTATTCCTGAGAAGGTGACAAAGGTAAAGGAAAAGAAATCCTTTTTCCAACCCAAAATAACAAGTTTTAAATAATAAAATCAGGAACTTCCCTGGTGGTCCAGTGGTTAAGAATCTGCCTTCCAATGCAGGGGAAGCGGGTTTGATCCCTGGTTGGGGAACTAAGATCCTACATGCTGCGGGGCAACTAAACCTGAGGGCCGCACTACTGAGCCCATGTGCTCTGGAGCCTGTGCGCCACATCTAGAGAAGAACCCGCACACCGCTACTAAGACCCAATACAGCCAAATAAATAAATATTTTAAAATAAATAAAATAAAATCAGAGCTATAAACTGCCAAAAAGTCCTTCTGAGACAAGGAAAATGATACAGGTCATAGACTCATATCGACATAAAAGAAAGGAAGCACATTAGAGAGGGATAAAAGAATGTAAAATAACATCTTTTGTTTATTTCATTTTATTTTTCTTATTCTTAATTGATCCAACAGATAACAATTGTTCAAAATAATTATAGCAATAATGTGTTTGGTAATTATAGCTTATGAATGATAACAATGTTATAAGGGACAGGAAGGAGAAATCGGGAATACTCTGTTATAAGATACTTGCACTACATGAATCAGTACAGTGTTACTTGAAAGTACACTTGCATCAGTTGCAAATGTATGTTGCAAACTTTAAAGCAACCACTAAACAAAGTAAAAAGAAGTATAATCAATATACAAAGAGAGGAAAGAAAATGAATTCATATTAAATGCTCAATTAAAACCTGAGCAAGAAGAAAAAGAGGGGAAGACAAAAAAGAAATAAAGAACAAGGGCAATGAACAGAAAATGGTAACAAATATAACAGATATTAATCCAAGTATATCAATAATCTCTTAATAGGTAAATGGATACACTGTGATACACCCATAAAATGGACTATTATTCAACATAAAGAAAAATAAGCTACCAAGCCATAAAAAGACATGAAGGAATCTTGAAAATATATTACCAAGTTAAAGAAGCCAACCTGAAAAGGCTACATACTGCATGATTCCAACTACATGATATTCTAGAAACTGTATGACTATGAAGACAGTAAAAAGATCAGCAGTTACCAGGGGTTGGATGGAGGTAGAGAGGGGGGAGAAGACGAATAGGTAAAGCACAGGGGATTTTTAGGGCAGTAAAACTATTTTACAGGGTACTATAATGGTAGATACATGACATGAGGCACTTCGCAAAACCCATAAACTATATAACACAAAGAGTGAACCCTAATTAAACTATGAACTTCAGTTAATAATCATGTATCAATATTGGTTCATCAATTATCACAAATGTATTATACTAGTATAAGATGTTACAAATAGAAAAAATGTTCAGTTAATAGTAATTAATACCATACAAGGCATCTGACATTTTCACTCAGGGAACTCAAAACTATAATTAATACAAATAAACACAAGAATTACAAGAATTAGGTTTAACAATTTGGATTAAACTATACAAAATCAAGATTTTCTAGATATATATAATGGTATAAGTACTAAGTTACCAAATCCTAACCATGGTGAATTTCTAAGATTGGCTAGAACCTGAAACATAAGATGAAACAGATTTAAATACACGGTACTGTGCTTTCAAGTTGCCCATGTTCCAAAATATTAGTAACAAAAAGCATTATATGGCTAAAAAGATAATAATGATATTTTTACAGTGAACATGAACTTTTTTTTTTTTTTTTTTTTTTTGCGGTACACGGGCCTCCCACTGCCGTGGCCTCTCCCGCTGCGGAGCACAGGCTCCGGACGCGCAGGCCCAGCGGCCATGGCTCACGGGCCCAGCCGCTCCATGGCATGTGGGACCCTCCCGGACCGGGGCACGAATCCACGTCCCCTGCATCTGCAGGCGGACTCTCAACCACTGCGCCACCAGGGAAGCCCCAACATGAACATTTTTATAGGGTCATATTTCTCAAACACTTTGAAAGTTACTAAAGAACTCTATTTACTTTGCACATTTTTTCTGAACAAAAAAGAAAAGCACTGAAATTAGGGCAAAGGAATTGTTCTATATGTTGACGGTGGTGAATATTTACAACTCTGCATTTATCAATATTCACAGACTTCTATGCCATAAAGAGCATATTTTACAGTATGTAAATTACCTCAGAAATCAATTAAAAATTTAAACTGTAAATAGAGTAAATGGGAATGATATAGAGAAAGGAATAAAAGGGGCGAAAGATAACTGAACAGAGTAAAATGCAAAGAAAAAGAAGAGGTGGGATCATGTTGTTAAGAGTGAACAGTTTTTTTCAAGATATACGATTTCTACATATCCAAACTTAACTCTCTCAAATGTAATTATATGCAATATTAAAAACTATGAATTTCTGGACTTCCCTGGTGGCGCAGTGGTTGAGAGTCCGCCTGCCGATGCAGGGGACATGGGTTCGTGCCCCGGTCTGGGAAGATCTCACATGCCGCAGAGCGGCTGGGCCCGTGAGCCATGGCCGCTGAGCCTGCGCGTCCGGAGCCTGTGCTCCGCAACGGGAGAGGCCACGACAGTGAGAGGCCGCGTACCGCAAAAACAAAAACAAAAAAATACTATGAATTTCAATCGTAAAGATAATATATGGAAAAAAAGGATCAGAATAAAATACTTAAGATATCATCTCCTATTTACATGTTTTAATTTTCACAAAAACGTGTATGTATAAATCTTATACATATATTGTATATACACAAACATATATGCATACATATATGTTAGCATATCTATAATAATTTTTACTGTCAGTAAACACTGGTTGAGGAGAAGCAAAGCGGCTTTCACTGCTCATTTTGTACTTCTTGATGTTGTTTACACTTTTAAACCATGTACATCCATTTTTTAAATGTCAACAGAATTAACTGAGCAAGGGGATTATGGGTCATTTTATGTTTTCTCCTCTATAACCTCTAATGAATATCATTTTTAAATCTGTTTAAAATAAGAAAATTATAAATAATAGATATTTAATTGTTAAACCTGTTTTTATAGTAGTGAAAAATGAGGGAAAAGTTTTAAAATTAAATGATCAATTGAAGTATTACAGAGACATATACTAGAAAGTCCTATGTATACCCAATAAAAAGGAGTTTAAAAAATGACATGGAAATAGGTTCATGATATGAAAAGCAGTTAATAAAAAAAAACTGATCTCATTTTTGGAAAAAATATTTAATAAAAGTATTAAAAATAGATTGTTATTAATTTATTCAACAACTAATTATTGAGATCCTTTTGTGTACCAGGTACTGAGACGGGTACAGAAGATACAGGGTAGACTAGCTGCCCTGGAGTAGGGAATAGGTTAGGGAAGTACCAGAGAAGGGAGATAAAGAGCTATTTAACTGCAGTGCTACTGTGGTAGGTTGTCTACAAATATAATCACCAAAATTCCTCCCACTTCTGAATGCTCATGCCACCCCTCCCATTAGGTATAGAGCCAATTTCTCCTTCCCTTTGAACCTAGCCTTCCAACTTACTTTGCCAAGTAGAATGCAACATAAGTGATACTGTGCCAGTTCCAAGCCTAAATATTAAGAGGCCTAGAAGTTTCTACTTGTTTTCTTGTTACCCTGAACTGCCATGTACTTCAGGATAGTCCAGCAGGAAAGGGAAACCATGTGTAAGAGACAGGCCCTGAAGGAAGAGTAACAACAAGTGGAGATAGCAGCAAGATGAGAACTAAGGTGCCCAGCAGACAACCTGCATCATAGCCCCAAACAGAAAGTGAGAGCACCTTGGAACATCTAGCCTAAGTCAACCTGTCTCAACTGGCAGCAGATAAAACAGAGATGACTGGTTGCCACTCATCCCTGACCAAATTTCTAGCCCAAAGAATCATAAACAAAAAAAAAAGGTACTTTAAGGTGATATGCCATGCTGCAATAGATAACTGAGACCAAAAAATAGTACCTGGAAAGCGTATTACTGTAAGAGAAACCTAAAAAATATAATATTGGCTTTGTGGACACAGAGATAGGTGGAAGTTGAAAGGGCAACAAGGAGCCTGGAAACTGGATGAGCAGTAAGGACACTGCTATAGGAGGCTAGAAATAGAGTTATCCATATTATTTACTGGGAGAACAATTAGCATAACGTAACTTAGAAGATTAAAAATACACTTAAAGATTAAAAATAGCTAAGAAGATTTCCAGACAAAATATTCAAAGTGTCAATGGCTTCTTTACAGCCAAGTATGAGAAGGTACAAGAAGAAAAACATGAGCTAAAGAATTATAAGCAGAATTTAAAAGAAATATTTCCAACCAGGAGTTGCTTGGTTGGAAAATAACTTTCTCATCGCTAGCCTCTACAGATAGCAGAAAACTGTCAAAGAAACAGCATAAGGACAAAGATCAAATCCACAGTGCTACCAAGAACATGGGCTCAGAGGCATCAAATCAAAACGCATCTGTAAAATGTATTAGGACCTCAGGAAGACTTAAGACAGTGCTTGTATACTCTCTCAGGCAGGTAAAAGGGCTTCTAAGAAACTCCAGGCCCCTAACTTGAGATCCAAAGTAGAAAGAAGCCTGTCTCAGAAAGAACTGTGGATGTGACTTTTGTCTAATGGAATGCACTTATAATCTGATGTACAGAAAACCCACAAAGTGTTTAATGGAGTTCAATCAGTTTGTACTAAAAAACAAAACAAAACACTATTCCAAATAAAAAGAGGCCTTTAGGCTCTTAAACTGTCACATACATGAAGCAGACTAAAACTGCTACTTAGATGCAAACAAGGCCCATTTCTTATGGAAAAGTAAAAATGACTCAGAGAGGAGAGCCAAAAGCCGAAAGGATCCAGTCAAGAGCTAAGAATAATACAGGTCTTCCTCAACTTAAATGGGGTTAAGTCTCAATAAACCCACTGTAAGTCGAAAATACATTTAATACACCTAACCTACTAAACATCATAGCTTAGCCTAGCCTACATTAAATGTGCTTAGAACATTTACATTAGTCTACAGTTGGGCAAATCATCTAACACGAAGCCTTTTTCATAATAAAGTGTTGAATCTCTCATGTAATTTATTGAACACTGTACTGAAAATGAAAAACAGAATGGTTGTCTTGGTTCAGAGGATTTTAAGTGTACCGGTTGTTCACCCTTCTGATCATGAGGCTGCCTGGGTGCTGCGACTCACTGCCACTGCCCAGAAACATGAGAGAGTAAGCACACACATTGCTAGCCTGGGAAAAGATCAAAATTCGAAGTACAGTTTCTACTTAATATGTATCACTTTCACACCATCAAAAAGCCAAAAAATCTTAAGTGGAATCATCATAAGTCAGGAACCATCTGTAATGAATTATGAAGCCACTACCAGAAGACAGAACCAAGCCATAATCAAGGATATTTTCTATTTCCTGGTTAGAGTTCAGAATTGCTTTGGACCAGAGACTACTACATGCTTCCCATTCTTTCACTCTGCAACGGAAGTAACTACTGTGCTTTACTGTCCTTGTCTCAAAACTGTATACTGAGTGTATTGGGAGGGGGAGGGGGAGACTTGCCTTCTTAGTGCACAGGTATCCAAATCAAAAAGAGCTACACCCAAGGAGCCTCATCCATATCCCAACCTAATGCAGATCATAAGATAATGGACTTCGAACCTGAGGTCATAACTGGATGAGATTTCTGGGCATCTTAGGAGAGCTGGGGGTGCCCTCCATGTTGGAGAAATGTGAATTGTCCACCAGAGGAAGAATTGTGGTAGCCATCTGCAAAGATGGCTGCCAACAATACCTCCTACTCCTGTACACATATGCTACTCCTCCTGTCAAGAGGTGGCATCTATTTCTCCTTTGAAAAACAAAATGCAGTTGAAATGATACTATGTAGTTTCAGGCCTAGGCCTTAATGGGCCAAGAAACTTCTGGTTTTGTTCTCTTGTTATCCAGAATCACCATGTAAAGAAATCCAGACTATCCTTCTACAGAGAAACCAAGAATATAGAAAAGCCCTGGTTGGTAAACAAACAGGCCATCTAGAGAACAGATGAGGTGTCT
Source organism: Tursiops truncatus (assembly GCF_011762595.2). NCBI lineage: Eukaryota > Metazoa > Chordata > Mammalia > Artiodactyla > Delphinidae > Tursiops > Tursiops truncatus. Next base: position 63,692,515 of record NC_047047.1, on the reverse strand, counting down.
CAAGTAAAAGCCAGCACTAAGGCCATCTTGGATCCTCAAGGCCCACTCCAGCCATCTCAGTCAGTATCTTGTGGACCAGAGCAAGGTATTCCCTACTCAAACTCCTGATCCAAAAATTGTGAGCAATAAAATAGTTATGATTTTAAGTCACTAAGCGTTGAGGCAATTTGTTACTCAGTAATGAAAGACTGATACAGGTAGTGAGCGCAGCAAAGACTACAAAGGAAAAGTACTAGGTACTTTCTAAGAGTCAGTATTAGGAATCCTAATGTAATCTGAGATGTAGGGAAGGTTTTCTTGAGAAGTGATATACTTAAAAGTGGTTATTTAACACTATTTAATAGGAAATTATGAACAAAAATTTTGTTCACTGGTTTCAAATTTCTATTTTCCTAAATTTCCACATTATGCCTGTTTTACTTTTGAAATAACAACAAAAATGTTATTTTATTAAAGCTTCCTTAAGGATACTGTTGGCAGTTTACTGGTCCTATTGTATTGAAATTTATTAAGTCTAAAATATATTTTCTTATGACAAAATATGCAAACATTTCAGCAAATAACAAAAGTTTTCTACTGTCCTATGTAGTTGAAGAATGGGATGTTCTGATTACACTAGGATTCCAAAACTTAAACAGCCTATATTGGTTTAATAACTTCTAAAGAATTAGAATGTATTAAAACAATTAACCTAAAATTATACTGCTTATAATTTAATATCACACTATTTTTGGAAACTTCTTCAGGTTTATGTTAATTCCTCATAGTTATCATTGTGAAAAGATGTGGATAACATAAGACTGAGAGAAGTAAATAATACTTTGATAACAGAATTAAGAGTGGAAATAACCCCCAAAACTGCAATAATGGAATAAAAGCAACATGGAAAAATTAAACAGAAATAACTGAAGAGACAAACACATTTAGGGTTAAAAAGAAATCAACCACAAAAGTACAAGAGGAGAAATAATCCAGCTTAACAGTATAAAAAAGCCTTGGGGTTTCAGCTGACCACAAGTATATCAGACAAGTATATATCAGTATATATATACAATAGTAAGGTAAGCCATATCAGCATAATAACTGCTTAGATAATCTCAGACTTCATTAATGCATTTAATTGACAAATATTTACTGAAAACCTATAATGCACTACTTATTTTCCTAAGAGAATACAGTAATGAGGACCAGAGAAGGAATAATCTCACCATATTTAGAACTAGTCAAACTACATATGGAATATTAAGTCCATATAAAGGAAATGGTTGAAAAAATTAGAGAAATGTGACCTATAAAAGGAAAACTTCCTAATTTGAATATTGCCCTAAAAGAAGAAAGAAAGCTCTTAAAACAATTCTTTCATTTTACCAAAATAAATTGACTACTACGTGACAGGCGTTGTGCTAGGCACTGGGGTATAAGTGGAAAACAAAATAGATATTGTCCCTGTCTTCACTCTACTTATAGTCTAGTGAACACCCTATCACTAGAAGACCTTTTAGCAGGTACCAAATAAGAATGTCAAGCACTTTTTATAAAAGAGATCTCTTTTATAACAGATCTATATTATATTTAGATAATCTCTTTTATTATATATTATTATACAATAATCTCTTTTATAATAGAGATTCATGTACTTTGATAAGGCTGAAATAAATTACCTCCAAAGTTACTTCCAAATCTAAAATTTTATGATTACTTACTTATAGCACTATAACATGAAAGAATGTAATTGTTACTCTGAGATAAATGAATGTATAATGAATAAGATAACAGGCAAATCAATACACACAAACACACACACACGGGTTGTTGTTTTTTTCTTTTAATATTTCTACCTAATAAGACAACCACGTCACTTTACACGTTAAGCCTTCATAGGCAAACTACTCAAAACCAACTTCAATCCATATTCAGAAAATCCAATCCCAAATTTTTATTTCATTTCAACAAAAATTTTAAAACTCTTTACCCTAATGATTATCTCACCCTAGTTAAAATAATTCCAAAGAAATTAATATCCATGATTTCTCTGGGATTTCTTATATTAATTAATATACCTTTCCATGGCTTTAGCTGTATAAGGCAAATGCATTTCAATACTGTGTTCATCTTCATCTGTCTGCAGAGACATTCGTTCAAACATTCCTGTCTTCCACAGTTCTCCGTAAACTAGAGATTTCAAAATATAGTAAAACAAATATATTAATGTATATCCTTACCCTGTGAGACTCTATCCAGTAACACAAACTACATGCTTTGGCAAGAGACAAAAAGCACCACATAATATTCTCCATTTTTAGTTTAAAAAAAGGAAAAAACAACTAGCTTCTTACATACCAGACAAAACAGTAAGACATGTAATGATTTATTCAGCACTTTCACATGTTACATAGTTACATAAAAAATAGTAATTTTAATTTTTCATCAATTCCTTTCATTATATCTAAAATCACCTCTGAGTCTAAGCTTATCCTTGACCTTATTCAATCTGTAGATATTAACAAGAACAGTTGATTAGAAATCTTACTGAAATATGGAAAAATCCCCTGGTCTACTTACTCATGAGGTTAATAATATAGTTTTTGAGTTTTGTTTTGTTTTTTAATACAATGTACAGACTTATTATTTTACACCTCAGGTTCCTGTCATACTAAGATAAGAAAAGAAAATTCCTTCTGAGAATGCTATTTTCCTCAACATTAAAAATTAAGCTCGTGGTATAGACTGGAATATAAATTTACCACAGTACCATGCCTTAAATAATCTTAAAATTTTAAAATGATTTAGTAATTCAAATCCTTCTGATGAATTCCACTTAAAACTAAATATTATCAATATATAGCAAGAAAATGATGAAATATGTAAAAAAAGATATAAGAATATTTTTATTTTATCATTGAACAAAACCAGCATTTTTATAACTACATCCATAAATGGGTTTACCAATAACAAAGAAACGAACAAATAACGGTATGACTTTTTTTTCTATAAAATTATACCTGATTAAAAATCCTCCATTCCTCATTGTCAGTCTATCCAAAACCAAAATTTTCTGAATGCCCCAACAAGGTTTTAAAAATAAAGCGTGTCCCAGAGGAAAGGGGAATTGGAATGAAGGTCGTAAAAAGGTACAAACTTCCAGTAATAAGATAAGTAAGTACTAGGGATGTAATGTACAACATGATAAATATAATAAACACTGCTGTATGTTATATACAAGTTGTTGAGAGTAAATCCTAAGAGTTCACATCACAAGGGAAAAAAATATTTTTTTCTATTTCTTTAATTTTGTATCTATATGAGATGATGGATATTCGCTAAACTTATCATTTCATGATGTATGTAAAGTCAAATCACCATATTGTATAACTTAAACCTATGTAGTGTTGTATGTCAACTATATCTCAATAGAACTGGAAGAAAAAAATAAAAATTTTAAAAGCATTTTAAATATTTGAAAAATGTGTACCCTAAAACCATTCCAGGGAGTAAGGCTAGTTTCATTAATAACCTATATCCTAACAACAAATTGCTAATACTCTATAATACTTAAAACCCCAAATTATGAAAATTTAGGCCTAAAAATTAAAGAAAAAGAGGTGATCATTTCCTCTGCAAATGGCTTTCTTCATTCTACAGAAGAATTTGTTGCAAAATTTCTTGAAACAATAAAAACACTCAACGTACTTAAAATATAATTTGATGAACTGGAAGGATACACACCAAGTTCATGAATGTGGTTACTTTGGGGAAATCAAATTGAGTTCAGATGAGGGGAAATTCTGAGTCAAGTGTGGATGATAAGTACATGAGTATTTGTTATAGTAGTCTCTGTATTGTTTGGTATTTTTTAAATTATGTACAAAATGAGACATGATTAAATAAAAACTGTGATTTCTAGAATTCTATTTAAAAATCAAAATAATAGATATGTTTTAAAAATAAAATGCACTTAAGATTTATGTGGCACCCTTCTTGCAGAGTTTCACAACTACGGTCTCAATTTTTTTCCCATAAAAATTATATATGAGGATATAAAGTCATTATCACCATTATCCATTTACGGTGAGGGAACTGTTATACACAGAGGAAGACAAACATGCCCAAAATGTTTCAACAAGTTGTTATGGGTACCAATTTCTTGTCTCACTGTACAACAAGTACATGGTACTTCCCTGATTATAAATGTAACCAGTACACTCCAAAGACTAGCGGATCTGACAGATTTTTGCGGCTGGCAGAAAAACTATAGTTGTCTTTTAGGCATATGGAAGATTTTCTTTCTTAGTTTTTGTTTTTTGCAGATTAGTTATAACAAATTTTATTTTTACAATTCAAATATTACTATGATACTAATACTTTTAACTGTAAATTAACTTATAGTTCCTATTTGTAAAAACTTCAGCTGTTTACAAACTATAAAATTTCTATATACTTACTCTTTTGGTCAATACGAAGGTCATACAGAGGTGTCCTATATATATCCACACTGGAAAGTGCACATCGAGAAAGGGGCACATGATGAGAAGGCCCAAGGATGAAAATTCTCCGGCTAGGAGATATACAATAAAAAACACAGAACAATTGCACTTCTACAAAAACTTTATTAAATAAAAAGGAAAAAACAAGTAATTTTTAAAAATTACATGTAATATTGTTTTCCTTGATTGAGTTCATTACCTACTGCTATATGCTAAACTGTGTTCTCTTGAAATCATACGTTGAAGTTTCAACCCCTGTACCTCAAAATGGAACCTATTTGGAGATAAGGTCTTTAAAGAGGTGATTAAGCTAAAATGACGTCATTACCGTGAGGCCTGAATTCAATATGACTGGTGTCCTTATAAGAAGAGGAAGAGACACCAGGGGTGCACATGCACAGAGAGGTGACTGACCATGTGAAGAGGCATCAGGAAGACAGTCATCTGCAAGCCAAGGAAGAAACCTAAGAAGAAACCAACCCTGCCAAACCATCTTGGACTTTTCCAGCATCTAGAACTGTGAGAAAATAAATTTCTGTTGTTTCAGTCCCCTAGTTGATGGTAGTTTGTTATGGCAGCACTAGCAAACTAATGTTCCTACCAATGACTTGCTCCTCAGTTAATTAAGTTCAACTACTTATCTCTATCTTTTTGTTGGAAGGTCTTTAAAAGAACCATGTTTAACACCTGGGAATACTAGTTACTGATTATCTACAGTAAACCAACCGACTATGCTTAAAATCACCTCTGTATTCACAATGGCTAGGCTACAAAAGGTTTTCAATAGCTGTATTAATTGAATTTTAAACATTTCATCTATTAAAATCTCAAAATAACAAATTCTAAACTTGCCTACAACATTAATAAAAATCCATAAAAGTATAAATTCTAAAAATCCAAAATATCATTACAAAGAAGCATTCTGTTAAAGCTATTTCTACATTTCTTCCATGGCAGAGAAAAAAGGCATCTTGTTGAGAACTCTGTGTAATAAGCTTTCTCAGTTCCCATTCAAGTAGAAGTCATTCTCAAAAACAAAGAAAATTATGTGTTATTTGCACTGTAGGCTAAAGAAAAGAACTAGGCTAAACTGTAGATTAAATCTTTACAATCCTTTTATCTTAACATCAAGAGTAAAATTAACTTATTCTCCATTTTATCTCAAACATCTCTACAATCTAAATTCCAAACTCTCCATTTTCGTTGTTTCTCCCAGATTCATATGAACAAAATTTTCCCCACAACACACACACACACACACACACACACACAAAGTTACAGACACAAAAGAACCAAAACTATAAGAAAAAAAGGAATATATGTAAGCTATATACCTAGAAAATTAAGTGCTACTCATTGCTCATCTAATGGACAAAAACACAAAGACTGAATCACAGAGCTGTATCTCTTTCACATCAAAAACTTGCAGGCCAAGGAATGTGTGCTTTAGCAATATATTTATTTTGACAGAATTCTATTACAGCTAAGAAAATTAACCTACTGTCATCTATATCTTACTTGCTATATGGGGTGTTGGGGGGCAGGGGTGGATAAGAAAGATGTGGATAAGGAAAAGGTAATTCTCAGTTTAGTCCCAAAATCTCCTCAAGATGTTGCAATCCTCAAGATGTCACTCAGAGCCCACATGTAAGACTTCACTCACAGGCCATTTCTAGTCAGAAACATAATCCATTTCCTCGCCTCCCCTGCTAATACCCACTTCTTGTCACCATCTCTATGATCAACTCAATAACCATTTCAGGAAAAAAAAATCAGATCTATAGATTCCTAAATGAACAAAAGATACCACTATGTTCTTGTATCTTAACAGCACAAAAATATCACCACATTTTTAAAATTAAAGTTTAATGAGGGACATAGAAAATGGTAAATTTGAGTGCTTAGGAAACTTGCTTAAGGATAGGTATTATATGAATCAAGAATCAAGTAAGAAAAAAAAAGTATTTTTATGATTGAGGAATGTATTTCTATGAAAAGAGAGAGGGATAGAATATTTAAAATCAGAACACTCCTGGGAAATTCAGAATATATAATTAAAATATGAAATGACTTTTAAAAATCAATCTAGGCATAGATATATTTCATAGGTAAGTATAACAAGGTTCTTCTAACAGTGGCTAAAAGATGAGCGTTACTCCAGAAATAAAGACCCGAGGTCAGCTTCGAAAGCCTAACTGCCTCCTCTAATACGTGACTATTCAATTGCTTGCCTTTTTGTCAGACCCAACCTAGATGAAAAGATAAAGTCTGGTGGGGAAAAGGGGTCCCATCAGTCTGAATTATCCAACTGTGTACCCAAAGGTTGAAACTCATCCAAAAGCAACATAGTGAAGTTCCACATTTAGTTAAGAGAGATAATAGGAAAAAAGAGATTTAGGTCCCATCAATATAAAACCCTTAAAAGTGATATACCCAAAAACAAACCAAAAAAGACTTCTTTTCATTGAGAGAAGAAAAAAGAAACTGGATATTGAACAAGTAGTAATCTCAGAATGAGTCTCTGTGTTAGCTATATGCTATAAGACAATTAATAGTGTAAATAAAAGATAATGCATTTTTCCCCCTAGATTGCTAGATCCATAAACACCAAGACCATACAAATATTTTGGAGAGAAATGTAATACAGGCATTGAAAGTAATGCCACTTTCTCTCCCTTCAATTAATTACAAAGTTCTTTGTCTTAAAAGAGTAACTTTTAAATATTGGCATATAATCACTGTTGCCATACACGTAAAAGAAACCTTTAATATAAAAAAATAGAAAAAAATCAGTAGGCATTCTTTCAGAAATAAATGTATTTCACATATAATAATACCTCCAGATAATCCACATTTGTGGAGTTACTTACTATGAGGAGTGCAGTCTGTACACCTAACACATGAGTTACCTGAGTGTCTGCTCTCATAAATATTCAACTACTTATACTAAATAATGGAACACAAGTAATTTTTTTAAAGTGTTTCATGGTTAAGTGGAGATATTTTAACTAAAGAATAAAATGTCATGTGGCCCCAAAAAAGATTCCTTTTGGCATTCTTTTTCTGCCCTGCAAGGTTTTCTGAAAGATATGAATCAAAATCAAGTTACTATCTAAGTAACATCCTGAGTTCCGGTTTTTAATTAAAGTTTTAGTAATAGGAAAAGACTTTGCAACTCTAAATATGGGAAAGAACTTAATTAAATGTATAATTTTTAAAATTCCTTAAACAGCCTGAGTATTCTTTCTAAAACATGAATCAGATCATATCACTTCCCTGCTTAAAAAGTCTTTCAATGGCTTTTCTTGGTCAGAGGATAAAATACAAAAATCCTTAAAATGGGTTCTAAAGTCTCATATCAACTGGCCCCTTCTTGTGTTATTATTCTTCCCCCGCTGGATCTCAGTACTTTATGCACACTGGTCTTGCAGTTCCTTGATAACAAGAATATCTTTGCCTATTCCAAAACTTCTTCACGTGTAATTGTTTCTTTTGCTTGGCTTAAAAATCATTTCCCCAGAGATGCCTTCTCCAATACCTTATCCACAATATAAATCCAATCACCCTGAATCACACCAATCACCCTGAATCACAGCAAAGTGTGAACTCACAAGAACCTTTCAAGGAGTCCACAAAATCAAAACTATTTTCATACTAATACAGAGAAGTTATTTGCCTTTTCAACATGTTAACATTTGCACTTGTAGTACAATAGTAAGACTGGGTATACTGCTGGCTACAACCAAGGTAACGGAATCAAAATGTACTAGTAGTCATGTATTCTTCACCTTCACCCATGCTGTATTTTTTTTTAAGCCAGTTTCATTTAATTTCATTAAATTTTGAACTTCGAGTACAGTTTTATAAAAATATTCTGTATGACAAAATGCATTCAATTTGTGGTGATAAACACATAAAGCACTTCTACTGCATACAGAAGTATGTCTCAAGGAAAAAGCATCTGTGTGATTTTGAGTTATGAGCTGAAGTAGACTTTTTTCCACGGAACACAATTTTTACTTCAAAAAAATGACTGTAGACAAATTGTGGTTATTCCAATTTAGGTATCCAGCAGAAATTTTTTAGAAAATGAACAAAATGAGCCTGACACTTCAAAGAAAATATTTGACGTATTTGTTGCCAATGATAAAATCGAAACTTTTAAGTGAAAATTAGACTTTTGCAAAAAAGCTTCCCAATAATTAAAATTTTTTCTCATGAAATTGATGGTGCTATTAACAAATGTGATTTTTTTTTACATCGTATGATGAAATGTCAACATTTGAAAGATCTGCATGACTCAATGAACAAATATTTTCCAAATGTTCATGCAAGATGTTACAAAATCATGCAAAGGTAAAAGATCCATTCAAATTTTAAGGACAAAAGATGATCCTGGTTGACACGTAGAGAATGGGAATGGGAAAGAAGAATGGAAGCTAGTGGTATCAAATTTATCCTTCTCTCTTGGACTGTTATTTTTTCTCTATACTCATTATTCCCAAAAGGATGTTTTCTCTATTTTCTTAAAGAACTATGAAGATATTGCAAATCTCAGGGAGGGCCACTTCCAAGAGAATACAACAAGACTGTCCATGATTATTTTTAACACTGAGACCTTCACACTTATTTATTCAGAATTCAATTACTATATACTAATTATAAAAATAAACTGATCACATCATCATCCATCATTTGCATTTCTTTTTACTGATCTCCTTTATTGTCACCTTCTTAGTCCTTGACTCTCTTCCCTTATTATTTTTTTCCTTTCCATTCTCACTGTCCATCAACTTATTTAACACACAATTTCCACTTATATCAATATAGGCTCTCTACATATTCCTAGGCCAAATTTAATTCAGGGGTACCCTTTTAGCACATATCATCATCAATAAAAGTTCTGCCAAATAGAAAAAGGTTTGGAAAAGGCTGTTATATAAACTAGCCTTGATTATGTTGGTTTATAGGCCCAGGGTCAAATAAAGGAAGCTTCTGAAAAGCTTTACAATCTAATTTCTATTTTACTCTTATTCATGAAACAAGTTAAAATTATACATTAAATATGTATTATGAATTATTTGTTAAAGATATGCATCAAAACATCATAAAGGAGGTGGAGCTAACCAAAACCTCCTCAATCTGGCAATATTATCATTTTATTTATTATTAAAAACTTACTACAAAATAATTTTCAATAAAGGCCTGATAAAATGTGCAGAGCATACTACATAAAAACAAAAGAGAGCAGCTTTTTTGCTTTGACAATTTGAACTAATTGCTCATAAAGGAGTAGGCTGTGGGTGAGATTTTCTTTTTAAACTCAGGGCTATTGTGAGTTACTTCTGAATGATTATACTTCATCTCTACTAGTACGGGTCTAACCTAACAACATTTGACAGAATTAAAATGATCAGTTTCACCTATTCACACAGTGTATGTACAACTGGCAATATAGACTAGAACCTGACACTGGTTCACATGTAGTGTATTAACTATTTAAATAAAATGTTGGTCAGCAAATTAAGTAATTTGGGTGGCTAATTCCAGCAGAAACTTTTGAAACTTCACAAGTTTCTTATTTTAGAGAGTGGTATACTAAGCTTTTAAAGTTCACAAATTTCTCATTTTAGAGAGTAGTATACGACTCAGTCTCAATTTGACAGAAAGATTTTTTTTAAGCTAATTTCAGAGCTGTCATTAAATTATTAAGAGCTAATATACTTCAAAAACCATATTAAATTCATTGTCAGATTCTAAAATAACTCAGGTACCTTATCCTGTCAATGAGAAATTATTCTTCATTCATTAAACACAACCTAACACGTGCAATAAAGAATTTTCAATTATAAAGTGATTAAAATAGAACAAAGGGCTTTGAATTTTTCTTAAAAGTATTCATCTCCAGGTTTTCAAAGAAAATTTTAAAAACCAAAATATTTAACTGTTAATGTTCCTGGACCCAATTCCACTGTGTGCGTTCACGTGAGTGGAAGAGGGGGCACACTCAATTCTGACACTATCTACCTTGAGATAGCATCAGATTCCACAGGTTACGGGTTCAGTCCTACAAAAACGTCCCCACACCCACACCCATCCCCCATCTCAGATGCCAGTCACAAGCCCAGGTTGTCACTTGTGCTTCTGACCAACCAGTTACAGATTGGCGATTCCAACAACCACCTCCTTGAATTTCAATTCAGAGGCCAATCATAAGTCCAGGTTGTTACCTATACTTCTGACAGACCGGTTATAAATCAGAGGTTTAATTTGCTAGAGCGGCTCACAAAACTCAGAGAAATATTTCACTTACTAGGTCACCGGTTTATTATAAAAAGATATAACTTAGCAACAGCCAGATGGAAGAGGTGCATAGGACAAGGCAAGGGGAAAGAGCCAGGACCTTCCATGCCCTCTCCAGGCAGGCCACTCTCCCCAAATCTCCACGTGTTCACCAACCTGGAAGCTCTCCGAACCCTGTCCCTTTGGGTTTTTATGGGGGCTTTATTACATAGTCATGATGGCAACTGATTCAACCTCCAGGCTCTCTCCCCTCCCCAGGGGAGGTCAGGGATTGGGAATGAAAATTCCAACCCTCTAAACACAAGGTTGGTTATCCTGGCAACCTGGCAGCCCCATGCTTAGGTGGGGTCCGAAAGTCACCTTATTAACATACAAGAAAAACCTTTGCCATTCTCACCACTTAGGAAATTCCAAGGGTTTTGGGAGCTGTGAGCCAGTAACTGTGGAAAAAGACTGAATATATATGTGAAATATATTTTGGTCATCTAAATGACCAAATACATATTTCGTATAAATCACAATACTGTATTAACCTTCTAACACTTCCAGAACTAAACATTTTACCAAACAAAGGGAAGGTAGAAGCTAAATGTTCAGATAATGAAAAATAGTATTAAAGCTTTTCATAACCTATATAAGGTATAATCAAATTCATAAAGTCAAATTCTTAATGAAATCAAGTATATAAGTATGTAAACAAATTACTTCAGTGACAAAGCAATTATAATTCCCAACCACCTAATCAAAAAGGTATCTAACTATATTACTTACGTAATAGATGGATCCACTTGTTTGTAAGCATGAGCAGCACAAGACCCACAGTACGTATACCCTGCATGGCTACAAAACAAAAAAATGTTTAACTTAATCATCAGATTCAAAATCAAGTTATTCTGGGGAAAAAAAAACTTTTGAAAGAAATCTAATAATTATGGTAAACATTATGTGTACAGATTAAAAAGCAATGTATTGATAGATAATGATGCAACTTATAGAAGATAACAGGGAACACATCATTGTTTTGTGTTCCACTGTTATTTTATTTATTTATTTATTTATTTTGTGGGGGGGCCATGCTGCACAGCATGCAGGATCTTAGTTCACCAACCAGAGATCAAACCCGTGCCCCCTGCAGTGGAAGCATGGAGTCTTAACCACTGGACCGCCAGGGAAGTCCCCCTGTGTTCCAATTTTAAATGTTAAAAAGTATTTGGTCTGAAGGAAAATTATATTTGGAAATATTCAAGGCTTATTTGAAGTTGCTAATGTAACATTAATAATATGTGAGCTCTTAACATTCCTCTTCAATACCATAAACAGACTATTACATACATAAAAATGATAAGACCAAGTCAAATCAGAGCAAAACAAATAATCTACAAGAAACAACTCACGTCCCTCTGTGTCTTTAGTGGTAAGAGAATTGACCTGACCTTCTGTGTATTATGCCTTTCATTTTCTCTCCCTACTACTCATCCCATCCTTTTCGTCCTCTGGTCTCAGCTTTACATTGGTTCTCTGATCACCCATACAATGACTTGGTTTCATAACTTCATTTTTCTTTCTTGACTCAAGCTATGTGAGTCTAGAAATATTTCCCTTAATGCTTACTATTTAGTGTACAGCCAGTAAATGTTTAACAAATGGCTCTGTAGGAAAAAACTGTATACATATGTACATAAGCTTATTATAAATTTTACTGAAATAAAGAAAGACGTATCACACAACTGACAAACAATGAAAAAATATAAAATACTCTTTACTGCAAATTCAGCTTAGGCAACTGATTGTCCCAGAATACTTTCACTGATGGTAGCTGAACTCTTTGACCCACAGCCAAGCAATGGCTGCAAATGACAAGAGTGAAATAATGAAGACATATGTCTGAATTTCACTCATTCAACAATGACTTGAATGACTTCTTTGCTTATTAAACAATAGTTTTTCAAATACTGGAAAGCATATTTCTTTCCTCATTTTTTCGTGCTTGTCACAGTGTAAAGGTTACAGACATAACATAATTTTAAGTTTCATCTGCCTTATTAACCTTTCCCCATTACTTTTCTTGAGTACAGACAATCAACAAAAAATAAAGTCCTGATTTATAGCAATCTGTCTATTAATGTGGATTAAATCATTCCCATCATGGACAATTTCAAGATGCAGAGTAAACTGAAAACACAAAACACAGACTGGGAGAAAATATTTGTAAAGCATATACCTGACAAAGGATTTATATCTAAATATATAAAGAAAAAGCATATATCTGATAAAGCATTTATATCTGAATATATAAAGAAATTTCAAAACAACCTAATACTTTAAAAAATATAGGTAACTGTTTTACAAGACAAAAAGAATTCTGAAGATTGGTTGCACAACAAAGTGAATGCACTTAACACTACTATATAAATGGTTAAAAGTAGTTAAGATAGTAGATTTTATGTTACTACAATTTTTTTTTAATTGTTAAATAGGAAAAGATGTGAACAGATACTTTCATCAAAAAACACACCGGGGGCTTCCCTGGTGGCGCAGTGGTTGAGAGTCCGCCTGCCGATGCAGGGGACACGGGTTCGAGCCTCAGTCCGGGAAGATCCCACATGCAGCGGAGCAGCTGGGCCCGTGAGCCATGGCCGCTGGGCCTGCGCGTCCGGAGCCTGTGCTCCGCAACGGGAGAGGCCACAGTAGTGAGAGGCCCGCGTACCGCAAAAAAAAAAAAAAAAAAAAACACCAGGATGGCAAAAAGCACACAAAAGAAGGCTCTACATCAGTTAGTCATTGAGGAGAGGCAAATTAAAACTACAGTGAGCTACCACTGAACACCCACTAGAATAAGCTAAAATTAAAATGAGTGACCATACCAAATGTGGCAAGGATGTAGAACTGAAACTCAGTCTGTAGGAAACGTAAAACGGTAGAACTACTTTGGAAAATAGTTTGGCAATTTCTTAAAAAAAAAAAAAGAAAGCTAAACATACTTCTGCCATAAAACTCCTGCCAGCGATTCCACTCCTAAATATACATATACATATATATATATATATATATTTAAGCATTATGTGCACACAAAGATTTGTACACATTCATCCCATTTTTATTTGCAAGAGCCAAAAACGGAAACAGCCAAACGTCCCTCAAAAGGTGAATGGATAAACAAATTGAAGTATATCCATACAATGAAATAACTCTTCAGCAATAGAAAGGAATGAACTATTGACACACTCAGAATAATTATGGTAAAAAAATAAATATGCTGAGTGAGAGAAGCCAGACAAAAAAGAGTTCATGCTATATGATTCCATTTAAATACTTATACAATAAAAATTTTTTTAAAAGAATATGTATGTATAAAACTGAGTCACTTGCTGTACAGGAGAGTGGCACAACACTGTAAATCAACTCTTCTTCAATTAAAAATAAAAATAAATAATTCTAGAAAATAAGAACTAATCTATAGTGACAGAAAGTAAATCAGTGGATGTGGGAGGGTGGGAGAAGGGCAGAGAGGGAAAGAAGGGCACAAGGAAACTTCTGAAGATGAAGAATATGTTCATTATCTTAATCGTGGTAATGATTTCACAGGTGTATACATATTTCAAACTTATCAAACTGCATACTTTATATGCAGTTGAATGTTAATCATACCCCAGTAAAGCTCTATTTTAAAAATGAGGGCTTCCCTGGTGGCGCAGTGGTTGAGAGTCTGCCTGCCGATGTAGGGGACACGGGTTCTTGCCCCGGTCCAGGAAAATCCCACATGCCGCGGAGCGGCTGGGCCCGTGAGCCATGGCCGCTGAGCCTGCTCGTCCGGAGCCTGTGCTCCGCAACTGGAGAGGCCGCAACGGTGAGAGGCCCGCGTAACGCAAAAAAAAAAAAAAACACAAAAATGATACTCATCTGATATAGACACAGAAAAAAGAGATTCACATAAGTCAATCACAACCATACAAGATAGTAGCGTCCTTAATTAGGAGTAAAGTAATATGGGACATATGCTAAGCACACTGAAATCACTGAGGCTTTATTGGTCAGATTAATGGTAGTCACTCCATCCTTACACCTCTGTCAAGGGAGCCTATCAAGTTGCCTGAATATAGCAATATTCTCACAACCCAGTTCTAATCTTAGCCAGAAGGTAATATAAGTTGTTCTGTGGCTCAGCAGATTCAGTTTTGTTGTCATCCTGCACTGATCTTGATATTCTAGGCTAACCAGGGGCTCTATTTTAACCGGTTATGTCCCCAATCTTCCAGTCCCCAAGACACCAATACCAACTACTTCAGATACTTAATACCTGTTCCTCATCTGAACATCACTGGCTCCTGTCAGTTCAGATATGCACTATCTTGCCTGGCCATGCAGACCTTAAAAACCATCTGATCCATCTGGATCCTCCCTGGTCTGTCACAAACCTGAATGACATTCAGATTTTCAACACTGCTTTGCTCTCAGTTGTCCCTCACTTCACATCCCTCCACTTCTCAATCCTTACTCTTCTTGAATTTAAAGGCCCTGAACCCCAATCTATACTCCGATCTCTAAATCAACCTGTCTTTGTACTCTAAGTCTCTCCCAGTTTTACCAATGCTGTTCCTACCCAAGCTCAGTTCTTAAATGCCAGAAAGCCTTCTTAGAAACGTTAGATTCTTGAAGTATAGGCAGAAAAGAAATAGTAAGTAGAAGGGTAAGGGCATGAAGGGAATAAAGCCTGAAGGAAAAACATGAGCAAATGTCCAAGTGTATGATGTAAATGAGAAAATATGAAATTGGCCTGAATGGAACAAGACAGTAATGTTAAGCCAGAGTCAGACAGAAGAGTCTGGGCTTGATAAAACAAGTTACTGAAAAACTGCTGCGTGCTCTTGGAACAGGGAGTGATAATATGAAACTGTTATCATGTACTGAAAAACACAAGCACAAAGGACGTGTTAGAGGCAAGATGAGTTACATGAAGCTCTCTTGGAAACTGTGGCATGAGGTAGTAATACCACGGTCTAGGTCTAGAATGGTGTCAGTGTCAGTGGGAAATGAAAAATCAATGCTCTAGTGTCTAGAAAGAAACACTGACATATCTTAGTGACCAAGTAGGAGGAAGAAGAAGAGGACAGTTATGATGATGGTGATAATTGAGTGCTTACTGCATCTCAGGCACTCTTCTACGTAACTCAAAGCATTACTTTTAATCCTAACAACTCTATGAGATAGGAATTATTATTCTTCTCATTTGATAGATGAAAAAACTGAAGCAGAAAGGTTAAGAAACTTGCTCAAGGTCATACAGATAGTAAATGGCACTCCAGGATATAAAGCCAGGCAGTAGAGCTCCAGAACCCATTCTTACGCACCGTTAAGAGACCTTTACATAGTTCAAGGAAGAAGGGAAGGAGTCCATGGAGTAGGAAAAGCAACAAGCCTAACAACTGGAAGAATACTTAAAGAATCATATATCCTGTAAGACTACAAGGAAGGATGATAGTTTCGAAAACACTATTAACTAAGGTAAACTTGTTTCATAATAAGAACTGAGATTTCATGGTTTCAGTCCTTTTTGAAGCTGAAGGTTTAACTTTCCTTGACCTAAAGACAACATAGTGGCAAAAGGAAAGGAAGATTCTTTTATCTTTTCTAAAATTTTATTTATTTATTTTATACAGCAGGTTCTTATTAGCTATCTATTTTATACATCTCAGTGTATATATGTCAACCCCAATCTCCCAATTCATCCCACCACCACCACCACCCCACCCCCGCTTTCCACCCATGGTTTCCATACATCTGTTCTCTACATCTCTGTCTCTATTTCTGCCTTGCAAACCAGTTCATCTATACCATTTTTCTATATTCCACAAATATGCATTAATATACTATATTTCTTTTTCTCTTTCTGACTTCACTCTGTATGACAGTATCTAGGTCCATCCACGTTTCTACAAATGACCCAATTTCGTTCCTTTATATGGCTGAGTAATATTCCACTGTATACATGTACCACTTCTTCTTTACCAATTCGGCTGTCGATACGCATTTAGGTTGCTCCCAATGACTTGGTTATTGTAAATAGTGCTGCAATGAACATTGGGGTGCATGTGTCTTTTAGAATTATGGTTTTCTCTGGGTATATGCCCACTAGCTGGGTCATATGGTAATTCTATTTTTACTTTTTTAAGGAACCTCCATACTGTTCTCCATAGTGGCTGTATCAACTTACATACCCACCACCAGTGCAAGAGGGTTCCCTCTTCTCCACAGCCTCTCCGGCATTTGTTGTTTGTAGATTTTCTGAGGGATGCCCATTCTAACCAGTGTGAGGTGATACCTCACTGTAGTTTTGATTTCCATTTCTCTAATAATTAGTGATGTTGAGCAGCTTTTCATGTGCCTCTTGGTCATCTGTATGTCTTCTATGGAGATATGTCTATTTAGGTCTTCTGCCCATTTTGGGATTGGGTTGTTCATTTTTTTAATATTGAGCTGCATGAGTTGTTTATATATTTTTGAGATTAATCCTTTGTCCGTTGATTTGTTTGCAAATATTTTCTCCCATTCTGAGGGTTGTCTTTTCGTCTTGTTTATACTTTCCTTTGCTTTGCAAAAGATTTTAAGTTTCATTAGGTCTCATATGTTTATTTTTGTTTTTATTTCCATTATTCTAGGAGGTGGATCAAAAAATATCTTGCTGTGATTTATGTCAAAGAGTGTTCTTCCTATGTTTTCCTCTAAGAGTTTTACAGTGTCCGGTCTTAGGTCTCTTATCTATTTTGAGTTTATTTTGTGTATGGTGTTAGACAGTGTTCTAATTTCAATCCTTTATAGGTAGCTGTCCAGTTTTCCTAGCACCACTTACTAAACAAGCTATCTTTTCTCCATTGTATACTCTTGCCTCCTTTGTCATACATTATTTGACCATAGGTGCGTGGGTTTATCTCTGGGCTTTCTATCCTGTTCCACTGACCTATATTTCTGTTGTTGTGCCAGTACCATACTGTCTTGATTACTGTAGCTTTGTAGTATAGTCTGAAGTCAGGGAGTCTCATTCTTCCAGTTCCCTTTTTTCCCGTCAAGACTGCTTTGGCTATTTGGGGTCTTTGGTGTCTCCATAGAAACTTTAAGATTTTTTGTTCTAGTTCTGTAAAAAATGCCATTGGTAATTTGATAGGGATTGCATTGAATCTGTAGATTGCTTTGGGTAGTATAGTCATTTTCATAATATTCATCCTTCCAATCCAAGAACATGGCATATATCTCCTCCTGTTTGTGTCATCTTTGATTTCTTTCACCAGTGTCTTATAGTTTTCTGAGTACAGTTCTTTTACCTCCTTAGGTAGGTTTATTCCCTTGTATTTTATTATTTTTGTTGCAATGGTGAATGAGATTGTTTCTCCTTAATTTCTTTCTGATATTTTGTTGTTAGTGCATAGAAATGCAAGAGATTTCTGTGCATTAATTTTGTATCCTGCAACTTTACCAAATTCATTCATTAGCTCTAGAAGTTTTCTGGTGGCATCTTTTAGATTATCTATGTATAGTATCTTGTCATCTGCAAAAAATGACAGTTCTACTTCTTCTTTCCTGATTTGGATTCCTTTTATTTCTTTTTCTTCTCTGCCACGGCTAGGATTTCCAAAACTACGTTGAATAATAGTGGCGAGAGTGGACATCCTTGTCTTCTTCCTGATCTTAGAGGAAATGCTTTCAGTTTTTCACCATTGAGAATGATGTTTGCTGTGGGTTTGTTGTATATGGCCTTTATTATGTTGAGGTAGTTTCCCTCTGTGCCCACTTTCTGGAGTTTTTATCATAAATGGATGTGGAATTTTGTCAAAAGCTTTTTCTACATCTATTCAGATGATCGTTTGGTTTTTATTCTTCGATTTGTTAATATGGTGTATCACATTGATTGATTTGCATATTTTGAAGAATCGTTGCATCCCTGGGGTAAATCCCACTTGATCATGGTGTATGATCCTTTTAATCATACACCATGGTGTTGTTGGATTCTGTTTGCTAGTACTTCGTTCAGGATTTTTGCATCTATCTTCATCTGTGATATTGGTCTGTAATTTTCTCTCTTTGTATCATCTTTGTCCGGTTTGGGTATCAGGGTGATGGTGGCCTCGTAGAATGAGATTGGGAGTGTTCCATCCTCTGCGATATTTTGGAAGAGTTTGAGAAGGATGGGCATTAGCTCTTCTCTAAACGTTTGATAGAATTCACCTGTGAAGCCATCTGGTCCTGGACTTTTGTTTCTTGGAAGATTTTTAATCACAGTTTCAATTTCATTACTTGTGATTGGTCTGTTCATATTTTCTGTTTCTTCCTGGTTCAGTCTTGGAAGGTTATACCTTTCTAAGAATTTGTCCATTTCTTCCAAGTTCTCCATTTTATTGGCTTACATTTGCTTGTAGTAATCTCTTAGGATGCTTTGTATTTCTGCAGTGTCTGTTGTAACTTCTCGTTTTTCATTTCTAATTTTATTGATTTGAGTCCTCTCCCTCTTTTTCTTGATGAGTCTGGCTAAAGGTTTATTAATTTTGTTTATCTTCTCAAAGAACCAGGCTTTACTTTTATTATCTTTGCTACTGCTTTGTTTCCATTTCATTTATTTTCGCTCTGATCTTTATGTTTTCTTTCCTTCTACTAACTTTGGGTTTTGTTTGTTCTTCTTTCTCTAGTTCCTTTAGGTGTAAGGTTAATTGTTTATTTGAGATTTTGTTGTGTCTTGAGGTAGGATTGTATTGCTATAAACTTCCCTCTTCGAACTGTTTTGCTGCATCCCATAGGTTTTGGATTGTCATGTTTTCGTTATCATTTGTCTCTAGGAATTTTTTTATTTTCTCCTTGATTTCATCAGTGATCTCTTGGTTATTTAGTAACATTTTGTTTAGCCTCCATGTGTTTGTCTTTTTTACGTTTTTTTCCCTGTAATTTATTTCTAATCTCATAGCGTGTGGTCAGAAAAGATCTCGATATGATTTCAATTTTCTTAAATTTTCCAAGGCTTTATTTGTGATCCAAGATGTGATCTAT
The DNA here is from genome assembly GCF_011762595.2 of Tursiops truncatus. Taxonomy (NCBI): domain Eukaryota; kingdom Metazoa; phylum Chordata; class Mammalia; order Artiodactyla; family Delphinidae; genus Tursiops; species Tursiops truncatus. The sequence goes on along the minus strand of NC_047047.1, from coordinate 63,672,698 downwards.
CCTAGAGAATGTTCTGTGTGCACTTGAGAAGAAAGTGTCATCTGCTGTTTTTGGATGGAATGTCCTATAAATATCAATTAAATCTATCTGGTCTGTTGTGTCATTTAAAGCTTGTGTTTCCTTATTATATTTCTGTCTGGATGATCTGTTCACTGGTATAAGTGAGGTGTTAAAGTCCCCCACTGTTATTGTGTTACTATTTCCTCATTTATAGCTGTTAGCAGTTGCCTTATGTATTGAGGTGGTCCTATGTTGGGTGAATATAAATTTATAACAGTTATACCTTCTTCTTGGATTGATCCCTTGATCATTATGTTGTGTCCTTCCTTGTCTCTTGTAACATTCTTTAAAGTTTATTTTATCTGATATGAGTATTGCTACTCCAGCTTTCTTTTGATTTCCATTTGCATGGAATATCTTTCACCATCCCCTCACTTTCAGTCTGCATGTGTCCCTATGTCTGAAGTGGGTCTCTTATAGACAGCATATATATGGGTCTTGTTTTTGTATCCATTCAGCCAGACTGTGTCTTTTGGTTGGAGCATTTAATCCATTCACATTTAAGGTAATTATTGATATGTATGTTCCTATGACCATTATCTTAATTGTTTTGGTTTTGTTTTTGTAGGTCCTTTTCTTCTCTTGTGTTTCCCACTTAGAGAAGTTCCTTTAGCATTTGTTGTAGAGCTGGTTTGGTGCTGCTGAATTCTCTTAGCTTTTGCTTGCCTGTAAAGCTTTTGATTTCTGTGTCAAAACTGAATGAGAGGGCTTCCCTAGTGGCACAGTGGTTGAGAGTCCACCTGCCAATGCAGGGGACACGCGTTCGTGCCCCAATCCGGGAGTATCCCAATGTGCCGTGGAGCAGCTGGGCCCGTGAGCCATGGCTGCTGGGCCTGCGCGTCTGGAGCCTGTGCTCCACAACGGGAGAGGCTGCAGCAGTGAGAGGCCCGCGTACCACAAAAAAAAGAAGAATGAGATCCTTGCTGGGTAGAGTAATCTTGGTTTTAGGTTCTTCCCTTTCATCACTTTAAATATATCATGCTACTCCCTTCTGGCTTGCAGAGTTTCTGCTGAGAAATCAGTTGTTACCCTTATGGGAATTCCCTTTTATGTTATGTGTTGTTCTTCCCTTGTTGCTTTCAATAATTTTTCTTTGTCTTTAATTTTTACAATTTGATTACTATGTATCTCAGCGTGCTTCCCCTTGGGTTTATCCCAACTGGAACTCTCTGTGCTTCCTGCACATGGGTGGCTATTTCCTTTCCCATGTTAGGAAAGTTTTCGACTATAATCTCTTCAAATATTTTCTCGGGTCCTTTCTCTCTCTCTTCTCCTTCTGGGACCCCTATAATGCAAATGTTGGTATGTTTAATGTTGTCCCAGAGGTCCCTTAGGCTTTCTTCATTGCTTTTCATTCTTTTTTCTTTATTCTGTCCTGTGGCAGTGATTTCCACCCTTCCATCTTCCAGGTCACTTATCTGTTCTTCTGCCTCAGTTATTCTGCTATTGATTCCTTCTAGTGTATTTTTCACTTCAGTTATTATATTGTTCACCTCTGTTTAAATCTTCTAGGTCTTTGTTAAACATTTCTTGCATCTTCTCCATCTCTGCCTCCATTCTTTTTCCAAAGTCCTGGATCATCTTCACTATCATTATTCTGAATTCTTTTTCTGTAAGGTTGCCTATCTCCACTTCAGTTCATTGTTCTTCTGGAGTTTTATCTTGTTTCTTCATGTGGTACATAGTCCTCTGCCTTTTCATTTTGTCTATCTTTCTGTGAATGTGGTTTTCATTCCACAGGCTGCAGGACTACAGTTCTTGCTTCTGCTGTCTGCCCTTGGATAAGGCTATGTAAGCAGTTGTGCAAGCTTCCTGATGGGAGGGACTGGTGGTGGGTAGAGCTGGGTGTTGCTCTGGTGGGCAGAGCTCAGTAAAACTTTAATGCTTGTCTGCTTGTCTGCTGATGGGTGGGGCTGAGTTTCCTCCCTGTTGGTTGTTTGGCCTGAGGCGACCCAGCACTGGAGCCAACAGGCTCTTGGTGGGGCTAATGGTGAACTCTGGGAGGCCTCACGCCAAGGAATACTTCCCAGAACTTCTGCTGCCAGTGTCCTTGTCCCCGCGGTGAGCCACAGCTGCCCCCTGCCTCTTCAGGAAACCCTCCAACACTAGCAGGTAGGTCTGGTTCAGTCTCCTATGGGGTCACTGCTCCTTCCCCCTGGGTCCTGATATGCACACTACTTTGTGTGTGCCCTCCAAGAGTGGAGTCTCTGCTTCCCCCAGTCCTGTCAAAGTCCTGCAATCAAATCCCACTAGCCTTCAAAGTCTGAGTCTCTAGGAATTCCTCCTCCCGTTGCCAGACCCCCAGTTAGGAAGCCTGACCTGGGAGTCAGAACCTTCACTCCAGTGGGTGGACTTCTGTGGTATAAGTGTTCTTCAGTTTGTGAGTCATCCACTCAGCAGTTATGGGATTTGATTTTATTGTGATTGTGCCCCTCCTACTGTCTCATTGTGGCTTCTCCTTTGTCTTTGGATGTGGGGTATCTTTTTTGGTGAGTTCTAGCGTCTTCCTGTCGATGACTGTTCAGCAGTTAGTTGTGATTCCTGTGCTCTTGCAAGAGGGAGTGAGCACACATCCTTCTACCCCGCCATCTTGAACCCATCTCCCAAGGACAGGGAGATTCTTAACTTAGATAGAGAATACACTGCAATGTATCTATTTTTTGATCATTAAGTATATATACCCCATACTCACTTATCCCATAGTGAGGAACTCACTCTACTTCATGAAAGGATCAAGGTCACATTCAAAGAAGAGAATTTGTAATACTTTCCTTTACCCTGGCCCAGATATATGGTAATGAATAAAGCCAGAGTAATAATCATCAACTCTCACCATTAATCCTGTTCCTACACCCTTCTCTTGCTAACAGAATCTATAACTCTACATGTATGTGGCAACAGGTTCCAGTAAGGAATCACTCACAATAAAGGAGGCTTCACTAAGGGAACGGCTACGTTTTTTTTCTTTAGTCGTTCTGCATAACAGCCAGAAAAGCAATGAAAATTTGAGCTCTACAGATATTTGAATATGCATCATAAAAGTGTGTCTAAGTCAGTCTTTCCAGAGTTCTTAAAACCTTTAATACAAAGTCATCCCTGCTAGCTGTTACAGGTAACTCTGATTCTCAATGTAACTTCTCATGAAAATAAATACAAAATTATACTATTATTATATATATATTATTATATCTATAATTTGTCATTAGGCTAAAACCATACCTCTAAAAACTGATCTTTCTTTTAACATAGAGTACTTTTGCTTCTCCCTTTACACCTACACAGCAGATCCTTTGCATCAGCAGCTTCAGCTCCTAACCTACCAGAATTTCTCTGCCCCTCAGAGAGCTGCAATTAAATGAGGATGCAAGGTCACACTGTCCACAATCATTCACTAGTTAAGTGACAGTTTCCCATACAGCAACCTTGCAGTGTGGTATAATTTAAATTCCTACCTCAGGAAAATTACTAATCACTACATCACATGGACTTTCACTTATATCAACTATGAATGCCAAGAGTCTACTAAACATTCTATGAGAGGCTTTTCATCAAAGTGGATATAGGGAATAATAAACACTTACTTGAATTCAACAAAGTCAGATTTCCGTAGTCCTAATTCTACTGAATAGCAGGAAAAATGCAAAATAAAAGACTGCCCTAGATGAAATGAGAAGATTGGACCAGATGAAATGAGATCTCCTCCAACAATAAGCAAAGTTTGCAACCTTAAGTTAAGATATGATCTACAAACCTAGAAACTAAATTTAAAAACACCTGTAAACGTACAGGATCAACTGAATGACAACTGGCCCCAAACAGTTTCCAGAAGCAGCAACCTCCACCTCGGTTTTATTTTGCTGCACGTAGCCTTTTATTCTTTTCCTTCACAGGCAATGCTCAATGGCCCTAAAGATTCCTGCTTCGATAAAAAAAATCAGCAAATGATTATATCCAAGAAATATTCAGGTAAAACAGTCATTATTTAGAATATTTTATTTTTACAAATGGAATCTCACAAACATTAAGCAAACAATATTATGAGCTAAAAAGTCAAGTAAGAATAAACTAACCACAATGTTACATATTGAGGGTTTTTTTTTTTACTGCTAGAGCATATATGATTTGAGATATTGCCATGAATAACCTACCAGTCCTTCTTACTATTAACAAGACTGGGAAAGTCTTGATGGTTTCTACCAGATTTAGCTCGAACTCTATGCTAATGCAAGGAGCCTGTCTTCTGGCCTATCATTCACACAGGGCACATCTGCTTTCACTATGTGAAAGGAAGTGAGACAAAACCAAAACCAAGCCAAACAAGCACACAACACAACACAGAACGCACTATGAGACTGTTTAGAAGATTGTTTGTTAACATTAACAAGGACTGCAAATCTCCAGTAACTTAAGTTAACTAGATAATTTATGAAGATTGTCTCATGACATGTACTGGTAGAGCTCTACAGGTATGCTTCACTATATACAACCTGGTCTTCTATATAAATGTTTCTTAGTTTTTAAATTTTTCAAACAGGTTTTTATACTAAAGGTATAATGTACACAGTAAAAAAAAGTCAAACCGTAATAAAAGGTACGCAACGAAAAGTGAAAGTATCCTTTATTCCATACTATTCCTACTTGGTTAACTACTAAGAAATCAAATTCTGCTTTAAATGTATGGCCTTCAATATTCATTGTCTGTGCTTGACAGTAAAAAATAATTTCATCATGTAAATTAAGCTCCTTCCACAATTATCTGCTTATCTTTTTATATTCAATAAGATGTTTCTTAAGTGATGTATACCTGTACAGCTCCATTCTAAGGGTTGCTGAGTTATTGCTGAATACTGCAAGATAAACAACAATTTTGGCATCAAGGTAAACTGGCAGTCATGGTAAGAAGGCTTCTGGAACTCCTAGTTCATGAGATCATTTCAATATATATCCCAGGGCCACATACTGTCTCCTGTGCCTCAATATAAGTAAGATAGTTCCAAATGCAACCAAAGGATATTTTTTAGTCAAATTAAATTCTTTTGAATCCCTCTCCCAAATGTGCCTGGTTATGTTATATAGATTAGAATTCATTAAAATTGATCAACAGTTGGTTTATGGGTCAATATTTAATCTTTTAATAACGTCAACAATAAATGACATTATTCTATTTAATCTACATCCATATAAAAATAAGCAAACTGTTTAAACATTTTCAAAAGTGTGCTATCTAGGTTCTGAGTTTGTTTTTTTAAGGTTGCCCTCATATGATTTATTCTTATGAAGGCAAAATCTAAGAAAAGGTGGTCCCAGAGAGCTAGAATTTATAAAATTTTAAAAGTATGTTTTTGATTTGAAATAAAAGTAGAAATCTTAAAATTTTAAGTTGTCTAATTACTATATAAGCTCGTTCTTACAAAGACACTTTTGTGCCTATATAACAAGAAAATATTTGTTGTTGCTTTTCTACCTTAAAAAAAAAAAGGAGGGCTTCCCTGGTGGCGCAGTGGTTGAGAGTCCGCCTGCCAATGCAGGGAACACGGGTTCCTGCCCCGGTCTGGGAAGATCCCACATGCCGCGGAGCGGCTGGGCCCGTGAGCCATGGCCGCTGAGCATCCAGAGCCTGTGCTCCACAGCAGGAGAAGCCACAACAGTGAGAGGCCCGCTTACCGCAAAAAAAAAACAGGTAACTCTGGAAAGGAAAATATAATAAGATGAACTTGACTATATTTAAAGTTTTCACATATTAACAAAGTAGAAATTGCCTATATATACATAAACATAACTACAAAGTCACTATATAGCAGAAACATGCACACCAAAGCCAAAACTATTTTCAAATAGTCATTTTAAAACCTAAGGTAACTTGGAAATCTTTTACAAATTAATATATTTGTAACGTAGACTCAAACATTTCATTTCCAAGGGCATTTCCAAACATTTCAATTTAAAACTAACTACAAGAAGCAAACAAGTCTAGTTACTTTTTCATGAATAACTAACCTCATTTTAATTTTATGTTGATTCAGTTCAGCTCCCACATTTAGAGTAAGTTTTAACTAGGAAGGTAGTACACCATAATAGTCAAATACCAGCAAAGTAATGGGAATGACAATAGAACATACCTCATGAGATGTTATAAAGAGATGATTACTAATCCACTGTTTCTCACCCAACCAAGGATCTCACTTATACAAACTTCCCAACTTATCCTTGCATCAATTTTTCTTTCTCTACTAGATCATGTCATCAACATTATAAACACTTTAATATCTCCCACCTTCAATAAAAATTCTCCCCAACACCACATTCCCATTGCCCTACTTCCTTGATTTATAGTAAAATTTCTCAAAAAAACTATCTATACTCACTGTCTTCATTTCCCTCCTTGATTCTTTCTTGAACCCACTCCAACTGTGCTTTCATCCCCACCGCCCCACAGAAACTGTTCTTACTAAAATAACCAGCAATCTCCATAGTATCCAATTATCAATCCTCATCTTATTTGACCTCTTGGCAGAATTTGACACACCTGATCATCTTTTCCTCCCTGACACATTTTCATCCTTTTGCCTCCCAGAGACTTCACTCACTCTTGGTTTTCCTCCTTCCCCACTGGTCCTCCTTCAAAATCTCCTTTGCAAATACTCATCTTCATCGTGACCTCTAAATTAAGCTGGCTTGCCTAAGACCTTAGTCTTTGAACCTCTTCTCTATTTTACTCCCGAGGCAACCATGTCTGATTAAAGTTACACACTTAGCTGTGTTAAGTGTGATATGCCAACACAGCCTTGGCCTTCTTCCCTGTACTCCAGATTCATATACCTAGCTGCCTCACTTGGATACCTAATAGGTATCTCAACATTAACACAGGCAGAATAAAATTTAGATTTTATATAAACACTTCAAATTCCACTCCCCACCTACACCCTTGTTTTCTCCTTTAATTAGTACAAACCCCAATTCCATCCTTCCAATTTCACAAGCCCAAACTTAAGAGTCATCCTTGACTTCTTCTATTTTATTGGTCCTGCCTTCCAAATACCCAGAATATACAGTTTCTCATCACCTCCACCTCTAGCTCCCAGCCAAAGGCATTATGTCATCTCTTTTCTGTACTATAGTAATAAGCCTCCGAAATTGGACTCCTTGCCCCCACAAAACAGAAAGTTCATACAGCAGCAAGAATAATCCTTTTCAAACCTAAGTCAGATCATGTCACTTTGCTGCTCAAAACTTCTCATTACTTGCCATATCACTTGGAATAAAAACCAAAGTTTGGGGCTTCCCTGGTGGCGCAGTGGTTGAGAGTCCGCCTGCCGATGCAGGGGACACGGGATCATGCCCCGGTCCGGGAAGATCCCACATGCCACAGAGCGGGCCCCGCAACGGGAGAGGCCGCAACAGTAGACGCCCGCGTACCGCAAAAAAAAAAAAAAAAGAAGCAAAAACCAAAGTTTTTATGTTCTCCTACAAAGCCTCCCTACAATCCAGCCCCCGCAGCCTACCTCATCCACTACTCTTCTCCACACACACGCCACTCCAGCTACACTGGCCTTGCTTTTCCTCAAACACCTTTAAGCGTATCCTGCCCCAGAGCCTTTGTCCTTGCTTTGTCCTCAACCTGAAACCCTTTTTCCCTGGGCATCTGCATAACTTCTCTCTCACATCATTTAGACTCAACTGTTACCTTATGAGGAAGACCTTTTCTTACTATCCTATCTAAACTAGCAACTCCCTACCCATACTGTCACTCTCAATCTTCTTATCTGCTTGATTTTTCTTAGCACCTGACACAGAATATAATTATTTATTTACTGTCTGTCTTCCCCAAATACTAAAAGGCAAGCACTACGAGAGTAGTGATTTTGTTTTATTCAAAGAGCAGCACAAAGAAGAGTATCTGGCATTTAGCCTGGTAGATATTTGCTGAATAACAAAATAAGTAATAGCAAGTCATTATGCTAAAAGTTTTATAAAGATTGGCTCACTTAATCTTTGGAAAAACTATATGAAAGTAATATTCCAATTTTACCAAGGAGACAAAGGCACAAGAGATTAAATAATTATATGTCACAGTTGGTAAGTAGTATACTCAGCTTCCTGAATCTTTTAAACGAGATGAAGTTAGATCATACAAATGGAGTATTTAACAAAATGTGGCACAAAAAATACATAACATTTATGGAATACTTATTATGTGCCAAACATTAATGTAAGCTTTTTATGTGTATTTACTCATTTAATTCTCATATTGTTTAGTAAGTGGTTGCTATTATTTTTACTATTTACTATTTATCAAGGTACCAACCTGAACTCAACAGAAGTCACATAAAAGATGCTGCTGTGACAGAAATAGTACAAACTCCAACATTTACCAAATCAAAATTAACTGAATTCACATCATACACAGACACATAGTTAACTGTATGTTTGCTAGCCTGTAGTTCTCAAAAAGCCCTCTAACATAGACAAAATAGTCACAGATTTTCTTCATTAAAAAAAAAAAATCTACCCCTCCCCTAAAAATCTGGCTGCTACTCCATACTGCACCATTTTATGTTTAATCCATTTTTTATTATAAGTTTAAAATTATGTGATTAAAGTAGATCTTTTCAATGTTTAAAACAGAACTTATTCACTTGTACCAAATACTACTGAAATCACCAAGTTTATCTAATGTAAACAACTCTTTGTTTTAAAAGTCAGTTTTATTACCAAAAGTAAATTTTGATATTTCTGCATCTGAGAAAATAAAGTAGCCAATTCCTTTATCCTTGAGTTAAAGTGAAAACCACAGAAATCATGAAATTTAGTGAATATAACTTCTTCAGTTCAACACAGCATTTGATTTTTAATTTTTAATTCTATCCGTAGATACCCATTCTTTATTAATAATTAACATATGAAAGATTCTGGGTAAAGACCCTTAAAACTTACGGTGCAATAATGGCTCTAGCAGGTCTTTTCGTGGACTGTACTTGTGAAAGCCAACCTTCTAGCTGTGCATTCAGTTGCGGTCCTATAAAAAGAGAAAGAGAGAAACAGGAGTGAGCAAAGCAATACAGTACTAATAACCATACATGACACAAAGTCCTCACTGAACCTATTTGGAACTAAAATAGCTTAATGGGCAGTGGATCATCATTTTGGATGTTAATGTTTGAAACTTAACCAACTACAAACTTTCTAGTAGCAAGCCATGTGATAAAGACAAGCACTGATTCAACAAAATTTGCTTTTATCCATCCACTTATTTATTTACAACCATCTTCATTCAAGAACAATACAATCTACAATTTGAGGCAATGATCAAACAAAATGAAACAAGAAAGATAAAAATATAGTATATGAAAAGAAAATAACTGAATATATTTTAGAGTACCAAAACCTGCCTTAATCACTAAAATCACATCCATGGAGTGATCATTACCACACTCAATGATCTTTCCTGCCATCCACTCCAGCCCCCTATTCCCATCACCGTATCAATAACCAGTGTAACTACACCACCTCAAAAATCTCAATTTCAAGCATCCCACTCTCTTCACTTCCTATCATTCCAGTTCACGTCTAGAAATCTGTTGGAGTCACTTTTCCAACTGTCCTTCATCCTCTCTTCTTCACTTTTTATACCCATCCTGAGATTTGATGATCCATCACTGTAACCACTCCCTTGCCTGTGGCCTCCCTCCTTTGCTCCTCTCTTTCTCCAGTGTAGTCAAATCATAGTTAAAACCAACCTTCCACTTAACAAAGCACCTCCATCTGAACAGCTGAATGAGACTGTAAAGAAACACAACCATATGAACTTTGAAATTATACTCATAAATTACAGCAGATCCTTAGCAAACAAAGCTCAGAAATCATACCACGACAACCTAGTGAATTTGCTCACCTATCTTTAAGATAGAGAGTTACTTCATATAGCTTCTCTTTTTACCTTAAACCATCATCCCCTTCCCATTCCCATTCCCAACAGATGATCGAACTTTTCATTTCGTTAAGGAAAAACAAGCAGAATAACCAACCATCCTGGTTGCTCAGGACTTTGCCAGTTTTAGCACTGGAAGTCCTGCATCCTGGGAAACCTCCCAGTCTCAAGCAAACCTGAATGTTAGTCGCCCTAAATTCAGAAGAGAACTACTTCCTCTTCCCACCATTTATTCTGCTTTCCCTACTGTTTCAACAAATTGTCCTTGCTCCTATCAAAAGCCAAACAAATTACTTCTGCACTGGATCTCACTTTGTTTTTCATACTCAAGGACTCTGCTCTTACAACTGTCCTTGTCTCCCGCACTAACTTTTCCCTTTTTACTAGATCATTATCATTACCATGCAAATATGCAATACTAGCAAATTGATTTCCCCCAACTACTGCCCCCTTTTTCTCTGGCTCTCTCTTTTTAAACTTTTAATAAAAAAATATTCAAACATTACAAAAGAACCTAGATAATAATATAACAAACACTCATGGATTGACAGCCCAAATTAATTAAACCTTAACATTCTATCTTATTAAGATCTTCTTTTATTAAGAAATAAAATACTGGACTTCCCTAGTGGTCCAGTGGCTAAGAATCTGCCTGCCAGTGCAGGGGACACGGGTTCAATCCCTGGTCCGGGAAGATCCCATATGCCGCGGAGCAACTAAGCCTGTGTGCCACAACTACTGAGCCCACGCTCTAGAGCCCGCGAGTCACAACTACTGAGCCCACATGCCTAGAGCCCATGCTCCACAACAAGAGAAGCCACCGCAATGAGAAGCCCATGCGCCAGGGAAGTCCCCAAAATTGTTTTAAAAATAAAATAAAAACTAAAATAAAAATTAAAGGGGGGCTTCCCTGGTGGTGCAGTGGTTGAGAGTCCGCCTGCTGATGCAGGGGACATGGGTTCATGCCCTGGTCCGGGAAGATCCCACGTGCCGCGGAGCGGCTGGGCCCGTGAGTCATGGCCGCTGAGCCTGCACGTCCGGAGCCTGTGCTCCGTTGCAACGGGAGAGGCCACAACAGTGAGAGGTCCGCATACACCAAAAATTAAATAAAAAATTAAAGGGACTTTCCTGGTGGCACAGTGGTTAAGAATCTGCCTGCCAATGCAGGGGACACAGGTTCAAGCCCTGGTCCGGGAAGATCCCACATGCCACGGAGCAACTAAGCCCGTGCGCCACAACTATTGAGCCTGTGCTCTAGAGCCCACGAGTCACAACTACTGAGCCCGTGAGCCACAACTACTGAGTCCACGTGCCACAACTGCTGACGCCCACGCGCCTAGAGCCGGTGCTCCACAACAAGAGAAGCCACCGCAGTGAGAAGTCCGTGCACCACAATGATGAGTGGCCCCCGCTCACTGCAACTGGAGAAAGCCCACATGATGCAACAAGGACCCAACGCAGCCATAAACAAATAAATACATTTATTAAAAATAAAAACTTTCTAAAAATTTAAATTAAAAAAAAAGCTAAATAAGCCTCTAATCAGCAACTCAGGACCATCTTTCTCAAGGACCCAAAAGCCATCTCTTTGAAATGTGACAATCAAGGGAGATAGTGCCCCTTTCTGCCAGTTTCTGTGGGGTAGGAACTAACTTCAGAGGGCCACCTAGCCCCAAGTTGCAAAATTACCTCCTGTCATAAAAATATGTAAGTTTAGTTTTCCTTTGGATAAAGCAATTAGCTAATACATATGGTCACCTCAATTACCAAGTGAATTTAGGATGAACTATGTGTGACAAATGTTTCTATCAAGTCCTCTTACTTGAACACTACTCATAATTTATCTTGAGAATATGCATATAATGGGTTTTATCTGCTTAGCTAAATAAAAGGATGAGCACTCTTCACATCTTTGCAATCTGTTAGCAGATAGCCGGTGACGTGCATCATATTGTAGCTTAATGCTTAGTCAAAAATAAAATTTTCTTTCTCTTCTACCTTTGAAGAGAAGTTTTCTGAGATGGCAGGAGGTTTTGGTTTAAATTATATTTCTCCAACATCAGCAATGGCTCAAAATTCCCATTTCCCTACATCCTTACCAACATCTGATACTGTCAGAATTTTTCATTTTTGCCAATTTGATATGGGTATGAAATTGTACCCCTTTGTTTCTTCTAATTTGTACTTGCCAAATAGCCATTGAGATGAAGCATTTACAGATTTGGAAATTCTGTGTTTAGGACTATATACAAAAACAAGTCAAGTTTATAAATGGCTAGCCCATCTATAAACTGCCAAAGTACAAAAAAGGTCCGATTCAGCAATCAAATGATGTACTTTATTTTCAAAACTTAGATTTAAGAACAGTTACCAAAAACTTATATTAAATAATTTCATTACTAATTCAAGGAAAAATGGTTCCTAATTTCAAAGTAAATTAAAATTTTAGCTTCCTAATAAACTTCATGTTAACTTAAAATAAGTATTTCCATGTCACAGGAAGTTTACAAAACAAATTTAAAACGAAATACAACAAAGAAAACAACATCTCCCAATTCAGCAACCCTACTGCCACCAACTTCACTGGTTTTAAGCACTAAACCAAGCTTTCTTAACAGTCCTTCTGTAAAATAACCAGTTTCTTCATAAGGATCCTAAGGTAAAAGTCAAACTCCAAGTTTCTCAATTATTTTTAAGTAAGATAACTGAGTGTATCTATTTATTACAAATGGCTGCTTAACTGTTGATCTGTAAAGTGTCAAATAAAAAAAAATTTGCATTCTTCCACAGAAGCTGATACTTGGCAATATGGCATCCTTAATACATGAAGGTGATGTAGAATGCGTGCTTTCTTTCTCAAATATCACTGAATTTGAAGGCACACTGATGAATGGAAAAAATCAATCAAAAGGAAAAATCCTAGCAAAACTACTTCATGGCTGTGTGACCTTGCCCTGAGAGGAATAAATGGGCATGTACACCTTTGGATAAACAGTAAAAGTAGGTTCCCAAAGGATCAATGCTAAGGTATTTCCTTAAGAAACAGACAATAAATAATGTGCTGTAGGCAAGTCAGTACACTTCTGTTTGAGTTCCAATTAAATCAAACAATATTTCACAAAAAAGTTTATTTGCATAGTGACAAAACCACAAAGATACTAAACACACACACACATTTTCAGGAATTCCTATGCAACTAATTAACAGAACCATTCTAAAATACGGTAATTAAGCAAGCCAAATTGATTTTTAACTCTCTTTAGTCTGCTCCTCCTATTCCTCTTCAGAGAGAAAAAAAATTCAATAGCCTCCTGACTCTGAAAAAAATCATGTGTTGTATAAACTGTTCTCAAAAAATGTGCAATGGAACCACCTGAGGATCTCATTAAAATACTAACTATGAGGGGGCTTCCCTGGTGGCGCAGTGGTTGAGAGTCTGCCTGCTGATGCAGGGGACATAGGTTCGTGCCCCAGTCCAGGAAGATCCCACATGCCGCAGTGGCAGAGGCCACAACAGTGAGAGGCTTGCGTACCGCAAAAAAAAAAAAACGAATTATGATTCTGTAGGTCTGGAGTGGGGCCTGAGATCCTTCATTTCTAATATACTCTGCAAGTAACAGCAACGTTTGCTGGCCTATAGACCACACTCCAATAGCAAGTCTAGATCAACGGTGGCCAACCAAAAAAGGGACTTGGACCGCAAAGACTCCACAAAACTATATGCATAACAAGTTTTACCTAAAGATAAAATAAATCTCTAGATAAATGTAAGATCTATCAATTACAGATTAAGAAATACATATTCATTTAACAGTGGTCATGAAACTTCTTTTACCTTTTTAAAATCATCTATTTTGTCAATCAAGGGATAGTAAAGACTAATTACTGTCCTCTAGGAAACTCCATACTTTCTAACATGAAGTAGGTTCCTTAAAAAGAGGAAAGTAGAGAAGAAGAACTACAATCCTGCAGCCTGTGGAACGAAAACCACATTCACAGAAAGACAGACAAGATGAAAGGCAGAGGGCTATATACCAGATGAAGAACAAGATAAAACCCCAGAAAAACAACTAATTGAAGTGGAGACAGGCAACCTTCCAGAAACAGAATTCAGAATAATGATAGTGAACATGATCCAGGACCTTGAAAAAGAATGGAGGGAAAGATTGAGAAGATGCAAGAAATGTTTAAGAAAGACCTAGAAGAATTCAAGAACAAACACCTAGAAGAATTAAAGAACAAACAAACAGAGAAGAACAATACAATAACTGAGATGGAAAATACACTAGAAGGAATCAATAGCAGAATAACTGAGGCAGAAGAACGGATAAGTGACCTGGAAAACAGAAGGGTGGAAATCACTGGCAAGGAACAGAATAAAGAAAAAAGTATGAAAAGAAATGAAGACAGCCTAAGAGACCTCTGGAACAACATGAAACTCAACAATATTCACATTATAGGGGTACCAGAAGGAGAAGAGAAAGAAAGGACCCAAGAAAATATTTGAAGAGATTATAGTTGAAAACTTCCCTAACATGGGAAAGGAAATAGCCACCCATGTCCAGGAAGCACAGAGAGTTCCAGGCAGGATAAACCCAAGGAGAAACGCCAAGAAACATAGTAATCAAACTGACGAAAATTAAAGACAAAGAAAAATTATTGAAAGCAACAAGGGAAAAATGATCAATAACATACAGGGAACTCCCATAACGTTAGGAGCTGATTTCTCAGCAGAAACTCTACAAGCCAGAAGAGAGTGGCATAATATATTTAAAGTGATGATAGGGAAGAACCTACGACCAAGATTACCCTACCCAGCAAGGATCTCATTCAGTTTCAACAGAGAAATCAAAAGCTTTACAGACAAGCAAAAGCTAAGAGAATTCAGCAGCACCAAACCAGCTCTAAAGCTACAACAAATGCTAAAGGAACTTCTCTAAGTATAAAACACAAGAGAAGAAAAGGACCCACAAAAACAAAGCCAAAACAATTAAGAAAATGGTCAGAGGAACATACATATCGATAATCACCTTAACTGTGAATGGATTAAATGCTCCAACCAAAAGACACAGGCTGGCTGAATGGATACAAAAACAAGACCCACATATATCCTGTCTACAAGAGACCCACTTCAGACCTACGGACACATACACACTGAAAGTGAGGGGATGGCGAAAGATATTCCATGCAAATGGAAATCAAAAGAAAGCTGGAGTAGCAATACTCATATCAGATAAAATAAACTTTAAATTAAAGAATGTAACAAAAGACAAGGAAAGACATGACATAATGATCAAGGGATCAAGCCAAGAAAAAGATATAAGTTATAAACATATATTCACCCAACATAGGACCACCTCAATACATAGGGCAACTGCTAACAGCTATAAAAGAGGAAATAGACAGTAACACAATAATAGTGGGGGACTTTAACACCTCACTTACACCAGTGAACAGATCATCCAGACAGAAAATTAATAAGGAAACACAAGCTTTAAATGACACAACAGACCAGATAGATTTAATTGATATTTATAGGACATTCCATCCAAAAACAGCAGATAACACTTTCTTCTCAAGTGCGCACAAAACATTCTCCAGGATAGATCACATCTTGGGTCACAAATAAAGCCTTGGAAAATTTAAGAAAATTGAAATCATATCAAGCATCTTTTCCGACCACAATGCTATGAGATTAGAAATAAACTACAGAGGAAAAAATGTAAAAAAGACAAACACATGGAGGCTAAACAAAATGTTACTAAATAACCAAGAGATCACTGAAGAAATCAAGGAGAAAATCAAAAACTACCTAGAGACAAATGACAATGAAAACATGACAATCCAAAACCTATGCAATGCAGCAAAAGCAGTTCGAAGAGGGAAGTTTATAGCAATAAAATCCTACCTCAAGAAACAAAAAAAACTCAAATAAACAATCTAAACTTACACCTAAAGGAACCAGAGAAAGAAGAACAAACAAAACCCAAAGTTAGTAGAAGGAAAGAAAACATAAAGATCAGAGCAAAAATAAATGAAATAGAAACAAAGCAGTAGCAAAGATAATAAAACTAAAGCCTGGTTCTTTGAGAAGATAAACAAAATTGATAAACCTTTAGCCAGACTTATCAAGAAAAAGAGAGAGAAGACTCAAATCAATAAAATTAGAAATGAAAAACGCGAAGTTAAAACAGACACTGCAGAAGTACAAAGCATACGAAGAGACTACTACAAGCAAATGTATGCCAATAAAATGGACAACTTGGAAGAAATGGACAAATTCTTGGAAAGGTATAAGCTTCCAAGACTGAACCAGGAAGAAACAGAAAATATGAACAGACCAATCACAAGTAATGAAATTGAAACTGTGATTAAAAATCTTCCAAGCAGTAATAAAGGCATCATAGTGATTATGAAAAAAAAAAAAATCTTCCAAGAAACAAAAGTCCAGGACCAGATGGCTTCACAGGTGAATTCTATCAAACGTTTAGAGAAGAGCTAATGCCCATCCTTCTCAAACTCTTCCAAAATATCGCAGAGGATGGAACACTCCCAATCTCATTCTACGAGGCCACCATCACCCTGATACCCAAACCGGACAAAGATGATACAAAGAGAGAAAATTACAGACCAATATCACCGATGAAGATAGATGCAAAAATCCTGAACGAAGTACTAGCAAACAGAATCCAACAACACCATGGTGTATGATTAAAAGGATCATACACCATGATCAAGTGGGATTTATCCCAGGGATGCAACGATTCTTCAAAATATGCAAATCAATCAATGTGATACACCATATTAACAAATCGAAGAATAAAAACCAAATGATCATCTGAATAGATGCAGAAAAAGCTTTTGACAAAATTCCACACCCACTTATGATAAAAACTCTCCAGAAAGTGGGCACAGAGGGAAACTACCTCAACATAATAAAGGCCATATACAACAAACCCACAGCAAACATCATTCTCAATGGTGAAAAACTGAAAGCATTTCCTCTAAGATCAGGAAGAAGACAAGGATGTCCACTCTCGCCACTATTATTCAACGTAGTTTTGGAAATCCTGGCCACGGCAGTCAGAGAAGAAAAAGAAATAAAAGGAATCCAAATCAGAAAAGAAGAAGTAAAACTGTCACTGTTTGCAGATGCCGTGATACTATACATAGATAATCCAAAAGATGCCACCAGAAAACTACTAGAGCTAATCAATGAATTTGGTAAAGTTGCAGGATACAAAATTAATGCACAGAAATCTCTTGCATTCCTATGCACTAACAACAAAATATCAGAAAGAAATTAAGGAGAAACAATCTTATTCACGATTGCAACAAAAAAAATAAAATACAAAGGAATAAACCTACCTAAGGAGGTAAAACACCTGTACTCAGAAAACTGTAAGGCACTGGTGAAAGAAATCAAAGATGACACAAACAGAAGGAGAGATATGCCATGTTCTTGGATTGGAAGGATGAATATTATGAAAATGACTATACTACCCAAAGCAATCTACAGATTCAATGCAATCCCTATCAAATTACCAATGGCATTTTTTACAGAACTAGAACAAAAAATCTTAAAGTTTCTATGGAGACACCAAAGATCCCAAATAGCCAAAGCAGTCTTGAGGGAAAAAAACAGAGCTGGAAGAATGACACTCCCTGACTTCAGACGATACTACAAAGCTACAGTAATCAAGACAATATGGTACTGGCACAACAACAGAAATATAGATCAATGGAACAAGACAGAAAGCCAAGAGATAAACCCACGCACCTATGGTCAACTAATCTATGACAAAGGAGGCAAGAATTTACAATGGAGAAAAGACAGTCGCTTCAATAACTGGTGCTAAGAAAACTGGACAGCTACCTATAAAAGAATGAAATTAGAACACTCCCTAACACCATACACAAAAATAAACTCAAAATGGATTAAAGACCTAAATGTAAGACCAGACACTATAAAACTCTTAGAGGAAAACATAGGAAGAACACTCTTTGACATAAATCACAGCAAGAACTTTTTCGATCCACCTCCTTGAGTAATGGAAATAAAAACAAAAGTAAACAAATGGGACGTAGTCAAACTTAAAAGCTTTTTGCAAAGCTGAGGAAACTACAAACAAGACGAAAAGAAAACCCTCAGAATGGGAGAAAATATTTGCAAACAAATCAACGGACAAAGGATTAATTTCCAAAATATATTAACAGCTCACGCAGCTCAATATTAAGAAAACAAACAACCCAATCCCAAAATGGGCAGAAGACCTAACTAGACATTTCTCCAAAGAAGGCATACAGATGGCCAAGAAGTACATGAAAAGCTGTTCAACATCACTAATTATTAGAGAAATGCAAATCAAAACTACAGTGAGGTATCACCCACACCAGTTAGAATGGACTTCATCAGAAAATCTACAAACAACAAATGCTGGAGAGGGTGTGGAGAAAAGGGAACCCTCTTGCACTGCTGCTGGGTATGTAAATTGGTACAGCCACTATGGAGAACAGTATGGAGTTTCCTTAAAAAACTAAAAATAGGGCTTCCCTGGTGGCGCAGTCGTTGAGAGTCCACCTGCTGATGCAGGGGACATGGGTTCGTGCCCCAGTCCTGGAAGATACCACATGCCGTGGAGCAGCTGGGCCCATGAGCCACGGCCACTGAGCCTGCGCGTCCGGAGTCTGTGCTCCACAACGGGAGAGGGCACAACAGTGAGGGGTCTGCGTACCGCAAAAAAAAAAAAAAAAAAAAAAAAAAACTAAAAATAGAATTACCATATGACCCAGCAATCCCACTACTGGGCATATACCCAGAGGAAACCATAATTCAAAAAGACACATGCACCCCAGTGTTCACTGCAGTACTATGTACAACAGCCAGGTCATGGAAGCAACCTAAATGGTCATCGACAGCCAAATGGATAAAGAAGATGTGGTACATATATACAATGGAATATTACTCAGCCATAAAAAGGAAAAACTGGGTCATTTGCAGAGATGTGGATGGATCTAGAGACTGTCATACAGAGTGAAGTAAGTCAGAAAGAGAAAAACGAATATCGTATATTAACGCATATATGTGGAACCTAGAAAAATGGTACAGATGAACTTTTGTGCAGGGCAGAAACAGAGACACAGATGTAGAGAACAAACGTATGGACACCAATCA
This sequence comes from Tursiops truncatus, assembly GCF_011762595.2. NCBI lineage: Eukaryota > Metazoa > Chordata > Mammalia > Artiodactyla > Delphinidae > Tursiops > Tursiops truncatus. The sequence goes on along the minus strand of NC_047047.1, from coordinate 63,653,535 downwards.
GGGAAAGTGGCGGGGGCGGGGGGTGGTGGGATGAACTGGGAGATTGGGATTGACATATATATATACTAATATGCATAAAATGGATGAGTAATAAGAACCTGCTGGGTAAAAGAATAAAATAAATTAAATTCAGGAAAAAAAAAAAGAGGACGGTAGAATACACCTCAAAAACCCCGAGGACCAAAATAAAATTAAACATTTTTAAAATAAATAAATAAAGTCTGAGGACCATTCTAGTCCTATCACTTACCTTTCCTAGAATTTTTTCTGTATTATGTTTCAGTCACCACACAGCTTTATGTTCCACTAGTTATTTAATAAACTATTACATCATAAGGTTAACTATGATCAATCATGTTATAATTTGCTTTCATTTGTTAACTGAATAAATATTTATGGAGCATCTATTTATGTGCCAGGAAGTGGGATGAATGCTGGAGTTATAGCAATAAAAACAAGACAGGAGATGGGACTTCCCTGGTGGTCCAGTGGTAAAGAATCCTCCTTGCAATGCAGGGGATGTGGGTTCAATCCCTGGTCAGGGAACTAAGATCCCACATGCTGTGGGGCAACTAAGCCCATGCACCACAACTATTGAGCTTGCCCGCCTCAACTAGAGAGCCTGTGTGCCGCAAACTACAGAGCCCATGCACTCTGGAACCCATGCCAGAGCTACAGAGCCCACAAGCCCTGGAGCCTGTGCACCACAACTAGAGAAGAGAAAACCCGCACGCCACAACTTAGAGAGAAGCCCGTGCACCGCAATGAAAAGATCCCACATGCCTCAACGAAGATCCTGCGTGCTGCAACTAAGACCCGATGCAGCCAAAAATAAATAATAAATATTTTTTTTAACTTAAAAAAAAAAAAAGACAGGAGAGATACCTGCCTTCATGGCACTTTTTAAGTGTCAATGTCTTACATCCAAAGAATGGCAGAAAGATGATAAATTCAGACACCAGGACAAGCTAATAGGAAAGACAATTTTGGTTAGGAGAGAAGCCTTCCAGTGCTAATCAAAGTATTCCACATACATAAGGTAAAGAATGATCAACTATCACAATTCTTTTAACATTCTCTTTTAACTGGTACCAGCATAGTAAATATAATTCTACGGGACTGGTTAAAACAAAGTAACCAGGCTTCCCTGGTGGCTCAGTGGTTAAGAATCCTCTTGCCAATGCAGGGGACACGGGTTCTAGCCCTGGTCCGGGAAGATCCCACATGCCACGGAGCAACTAAGCCCGTGCGCCACAACTACTAAGCCTGCACTCTAGAGCCCATGAGCCACAACTACTGAAGCTCACGTGCCTAGAGACCGTGCTCCGCAACAAGAGAAGCCACTGCAATGAGAAGCCTGCGCACCGCAACGAAGAGCAGCGCCCGCTCGCCGCAACTAGAGAAAGCCCACGTGCAGCAACGAAAAACCAACACAGCCAAAAATAAATAAAATGAAAATTTTTTAAATGTAAAAAAACCCCAAAATACCAAAGTAACAAGAGACAAAGCAGAAGTAAAAAATACAAAGCCAAAAAAGTAGGTTGTCACCACCTAGTATTTTCTTCTTAATCACTCTAAATCTGTTAAATCTGTTAAAACCAAGCTAAGAAATAAACTCTAACCTGTGATAGAAAGTCTACAAATAATAAGATTAATATGTTAAGGAGTTCCTAGGTGGCCTAGTGGTTAGGATTTGGCGCTCTCACTACGGAGGCCCAGGTTCAATCCCTGGTTGGGGAACCATCCCGCATGCCGCGCAGCGTGGCCAAAACACGAAGATAAAGATTAACATGTTAGACTTTTTATGACAGTGGCTCCTGGATCGCTGAATGTTACAGGCCAATAAAATTTCAGTAGAAATTTAAGGGACCAACATAGGGTTGCAATTTTTTTTTTTTTGCACATGTCAACTTTATTTGAAGTACTGACAGTAAACTTATTCAAAACAATGTAATGTTGCCTTGACGTATTTTGTATATGAGAAAGATGAATGTTAACATTTTCCATCACAGTACTGGTTGTACAATGATAATTATCATGATTATAAAATTTGTAGCAAGATGGATCCTGGTTTTCCATATCTAGTGCTATTCTAATTATATATTTTATATTAAAAAGAAGATTAAAGTAATGAGAAGTCCAAAATGTCAAAAACATGAGCTCTCATCTCAAAACAGATTTTGTCATTATAGATGGTCTAATTTCCATACCAATAATAATGTCATGTTACTTCACTATCAATATATTATGCAGGTAAAATGAGATGATACATTATCAATTAAATTTTTTTTTTTTTTTTTTTTTGCAGTACGCGGGCCTCTCACTGTTGTGGCCTCTCCCGTTGCGGAGCACAGGCTCCGGACGCGCAGGCTCAGCGGCCATGGCTCACGGGCCATGTGGGATCTTCCTGGACCGGGGCATGAACCCGTGCCCCCTGCGTTGGCAGGCGGACTCTCAACCACAGAGCCACCAGGGAAGCCCTATCAATTAAAATTTTTTAATTGAAATATAGTTGATTTACAATTTTGTGTTAGTTTCAGGTGTACAGCAAAGTGATTCAGATATATATATATATATATATATATATATATATATTCTTTTTGAGATTCTTTTCCATTATCGGTTATAACAAGATAGTGAATATAATTCCCCGTGCTATACAGTAAGTCCTTGTTTTTTCTCTATTTTATATATAGTAGTGTCTATCTGTTAATCTCAAATTCCTAATTTATCCCTAGCTCCTGCCTTTTCCCTTTGGTAACCATAAGTTTGTTTTCTATGTCTGTGAGTCTATTTCTGTTTTCTAAATAAGTTCATTTGTATCATTTTTTTAGATTCCACATATAAGTGATACCATATGATATTTGTCTTTGTCTGACTTTATTTAGTATGATAATCTCTAGGTTCATCCATGTTGCTGCAAATGGCATCATTTAATTCTTTTTTGTGGCTGAGTAATATCCCACTATATATTGTACATATACCATATCTTCTTTATCCATTCATCTGTCGATGGACACTTTGGTTGCTTCCATGTCTTGGATATTGTAAATAGTGCTGCTGCAAACACTGTGGTGCATGTGTCTTTTCAAATTAAGAGTTTTCATCTTTTCCAGATACATGGCCAGGAGTGGGACTGCTATTGTAACTCTATTTTTAGTTTTTTAAGAAGCCTCCATACTGTTTTCCATAGTGGCTGTGCAAATTTTTTATTTTCTCAAGAAAGGACATTTAAAACACATCAACCATTTATCTATGATCATCATGATTTCTTAAAATAAATACTGTAACACCAAAAAGTAATAAATACACAATTTTAAGATAACCTCAGTCCTTTAAACTGAATAACCACATTTCATTGATTCCAAGAAGGTGCACCTGTGTTTTATGTATCACTAAGAAAGAAAGAAAATAAAAAACCTTCCAATTAAAATAAGACAGACGGTTTCTTATCACTTTGAATTTTTATATTTATTTGAAAAGTTCTTAAACTTATTTAGATATGAATTCTCATAACACAAGTTTATGTAAAAAAGAAAAGCAAAATGAATTCAAGATACTCTTAAAATTTTCTTCACATTCAAAATCTAATACCTAAATTGCTTTTTAACTCAGTCATCAGTGACCCTGTTTGTCCATAATATCATCCTCTGTACCAAAGGAATTAGTGATGTAATATTCCTTTTAAAAATGTTCCTCTACTGCCTTGGGACTCTAGTGCAAGAAACTGACATACATTGTCCAAGTCTTGATGCTATATCTTTTCTGATCTTACCAAAAGGTATCACCAGAAGGTGCAACCAACAGGTTTCAGAAGACAACCCAGGCATGTTCATCTCTTTCATAAATGGTCCTTAAATGGTATGTTACCAGAAACACCAATGGGTTGCAGTTGTCTAGTCATACCAACAGGATTAATTATTGAGTTCGAGTATATGTAGGCAGTGACAACTATTTCACAACTGACAATGATGTAAAGATGCCATTGATTGTAAAACACATCTCAATTTCAGAAACGTTAAAATGTGGGAAAACGTACATCTTAAAATCAATGAAATATAGTAGCACTATGAAAACCACACTCTCCACAATGTTCTCCCATTTTTTTATTTCAATGCAAAACAGTGAAAAAATTCATCAAAAAACAGCATTTGGGAACCACTTCTCACTACAATGAAAAGTATTTCTCAGAAGGCTTACTGACTATAATGACCTCATTTAATTAAAAAATAACATTTCAGCAGTTCTCCCTAAATCCTTTCCCTCATTACTGATGTCTTACTGTGACCATATACTTATAATTTATTGCTATGCTATTTACAAAACTAAGTATCCTATTTTTAGATACATTGCAAGGGATGCTGTTTGTTTTTATGTATCGTATGACAGGACTTCTCATATAGAAAAGAATATGCCCTTAGGAGTACAACACAAGAATTGTCTCACTGAATCTGACCCAAAACCCATCCAGAGCAGTACTGTATCAAACCAAAAACACAAAAATAAAAAAAACCTTGCTATGAAGAACACTATTGTTCTCCTTGATACAAACCTCAAAGGGTTAGACCAAATCTAACCAAATATCTCGGATTCCTTATTACCCACTAAAATTATAAACATTTTAAGAATCTGTTTATATTTTTTGCTAAACTCTGTAGTTCAGAATAGAATCCATAGCGGCAAATAACTATCCAAATGAACAATCTTTAGTGCATACCAACTAACCCATATCTGGCCAAGTGGACATCACTTACCACTTTTCTGCCCACTCATATACAGTCTCTCAAAATTTTCATATAGTTAATACCAATTCCACTGGCATTTCATATGTAAAAGGGCTTCAGATTTGAAGGATCACAGTGCATTTCTCCCTTGAGGTGATTTACAAAACCATAATCTGAAAATAGGTTCAGCACTGATCCCTTTAACAGTCTATTAATTTGGACTCCCTATTCTTACTCTTATTCTGTTTATAAACAAATTTCCTATCCCTATCAAATGATGCCACTAAGTTCCTTGAGAGTGCCTGGTTATAGTATCTTACCTAAACTCCTTTTTAAGATCAGGATATTGATTTTTGTCTGCTATTTCTTCATTATAAAATATATATATATATGTTCAGTATGGAAATTGTGGGGAATACATATTAAGAAGGGGGAAAAACAAAAATCCCATAATTATTTTAAAAAACCCACCAAAATTAATATTTTCCAAATTTCCTTCTAGTCTTTAAAATGATATACAATTCTGTAACCTGATTTTATTTACATAACATTATACATAGGTATTTCCCTGTATTATGAACTCTTTATAGACATTTTATGGCTAAATAAGATTTCTTTGTGTAAATGGATCACTGTTTCCTTAAACATTAATATAAGATGTTTAGGTTCTTTCTTTCCAATTTTTTGTGCTATTATAAACAATTCTGTAATATGTATCTCTATTTCCATATTTTAAATTATCTCCTTTTGAGATTCTCAGAATGGAATTACTATGTAGATCAATGAGTCTTAAGATTTCAATACATATATTCAAAATGTTATCCAAAATTGCATCCATTCATAATCATGCAACATGCATGAACAATACCTGTTTCACCATACCCTCACCATTCTCCTCAAAACAGCATTTTAAAAGATTAATTTAACTCATCCCTTATCTGATAAAAATTTAATGCCTGACCTCAATTATATTTGACATTTCAGAATAAATTAATTTATTTCTTCAAAGTAATTTAAATGCCTAGAAAAAATACATTTTGACTCTTAAGATATGTATTTTCTACTTGGACCATGAAATAGCAACATAACTGTTGCTGCCAGTCACAAGTTATCCATTACTAATGTTTAGCAAACAACTACTATCTATTGGCCTTTACAGTAGGCAGGTCAAATTCAAAACCAAGCCTATTATGCTGCATTATGCTACTGTTTTAAATCGTTCACAATCCTTAAGACTTTTATATTCTCCTGCCATTAAATCTTTTTAAGTAATGGGGTATTTTTTTAACCTTTTAGTTACGATAATTCTTTCTCTTATAATAGTCAAAAAGTGGTCTACAGACGAGAATCATCCAATAATGTGTTTATTTTAAAAAGAGATCACTATGTCATCACAATCTCTGGGGATGGTTATCTGGAGTTTTTAACAAGCTTTTAACAAGCTCTCAGGTGGCTGTGATACACACTAAAATGTGGGGGCCCTGCCATAAGGGCATTCATGTACACATGCTATATGAATGAATACATGAATGAATGCAGCTAACAGACTCTTGGACAGTTTATATTAGTTACAAACTGTTTTCATTACATAAATAAATCACATAATCTTTAAGTTAGCAATATATAAATGCATGAAGTTTTACCTCTAAACTACTTTGAATCCATAAGTGATCCACTGTTTCTTAAAATTTACATAAGTTTATTTTTAATAGTGTTTCTAGCCTCTCACTTCAATCAATGCCTCTCCAGCTTTTCCACTCAAATAACAAATGAAAAAGGAAAATAAACTCAGATTCACAGAAACTGGGTGATATGCAAACAAATTCTTTTAAATCTTCTGTTTTAGTCCAAAAATTCATGTGAGGGGCTTCCCTGGTGGCGTAGTGGTTAAGAATCCGCCTGCCAATGCAGGGGACGTGGGTTCGAGTGCTGGTCCAGGAAGATCCCACATGCCACGGATCAACTAAGCCCATGTGCCACAACTACTGAGCCTGCACTCTAGAGCCCGTGAGCCACAACTACTGAACCCATGTGCCACAACTACTGAGCCTGCACTCTAGAGCCCGTGCTCTGCAACGAGAAGCCACCGCAATGAGAGGCCCGCGCACCCCAACAGAGTAGGCCCTGCTCTCCGCAACTAGAGAAAGCTCGCGCACACCAACGAAGACCCAATGCAGCCAAAAATAAAATAAATAAATTTTTTTAAAAATTCATGTGAATGTAATAAACTAAATGACAATATCCATAGTAATTTCAAAATTCCCATGCTCCTATCTGCAATTTAAATGGAGGCTTCAAGAAGATACACCACATTTATCCTCTAACACAGGGTCAAGTACTCTAGTTAGGAAACACGAACCTGGATCATAAAAAGCAACAAGCTAAATGAGCTGAAGTGGTACAAATGCTTAAAGTTGGGTCCACAATACTTCCTCAATGCATATCTAACCAGGAATCATTATTTTCTTCCAATTGCAACTTTTTTTTTTTTAATGTTTCTTTAGGTTACAACCAGCCAGTTGATACTAGTGAATCCGGATAATTCGGTCCCAAATGCAAAAACATAATTTATGGAAAAATAAAACAAGTCTGCTTTAGCGGAAAGAATCAGGAATAGGATAACACTTCCCACACAAGGAAACAATTCTCAGGCAATTGCTAAAAAATAAAAGTTTCTTAAGGTAAAAGGAAAAATTAGAATTTTCACTTTTCATATATTTCTACCACAAAACAGATCTGTAGATATTATCACATTCTCACCCTATTCAGTGTAATACAGATTTTCTTCTCTAAGAGTTTTCACTTACAGAGTTTGATCAGAAAAAGTGTATCAGGCCCAGTGGACTAGACCAAATCTAACTTATAATAAGACTGCACATATGTAAACTGCTATAACAAAAGATCTGAAACAATCTAAGCACCTACCAAAAAAGAAATTAGTTAAACTAATCATGGTAGATCCATAAAATAGAATATTCAGCAACTGGAAAACAAAGAGGCAAATTTTATGAACCTCTATGAAAGATCTTTTAATTGAGGGTAAAAAGAAGCATGGTACAGAAGGATACAATATGCTGCCTTTTTTTTTTTTTTGCGGTACACGGGCCTCTCACTGTTGTGGTCTCTCCCGTTGCAGAGCCAGGCTCCGGACGCGCAGGCTCAGTGGCCATGGCTCACGGGCCCAGCCGCTCCGCGGCACGTGGGATCTTCCCGGACCAGGGCACGAACCCGCGTCCCCTGCATCGGCAGGCGGACTCTCAACCACGGTGCCACCAGGGAAGCCCTATGCTGCCATTTTTGTGTGTGCATATATACCATACATGATTATGTACTGGTTTTTATTCATGTGGAATTCCTCTAGGCAAATACAAAAGAAATGGATAACAATGACTGAATCCTGAGAAGAGGACCAAGAGTACAGGGAAACTTTACTTTTCACTGTATACCTTTTTCTATCTCTTGTATTTTGCACTATACACATATACTACCTACCCAAAAATTAAGTATAAAAAAAAGACAGTGCAGTCATATAACATTAAATAATGATGCTGCAGACACATGTTTACTGACATGGAAAAAAACTTATAAACACTAAACCCAGGGACTTCCCTGGTGGTCCAGTGGCTAAGACTTCATGCTCCCAATGCAGGGGGCCCAGGTTCGATCCCTGGTCAGGGAACTAGATCCCACGTGCCACAACTAAGAGTTCACATACTGCCACTACAAAGCCCGCACACCACAACGAAGATCCTGCACACAACAACGACAATCCCAAGTGCTGCAACTAAAGACCTGGCGTAGCCAAATAAATAAACATTAAAAAAAAAAAAAAAACTAAACCCAACTAACAACAAATCATTGTTAGACCTAAGACAATACCTACTTAATAATCTAGGTTAAAATAAATAAAGCCAAACGGTTGAGAATTGCTATTTGACCAATAAAATATGTATCAGAGTACTGGAATACATATGGACCAATCTGACAAGACTTCCCTGTTACCAAGAAGGGATTTCCCCTTTTACTTCACTTCCCTAGGTTTGACATTCATCACCAAATTTCTGGTAGATAGAATCAGTGAATACAGAAACATTCTAGAAAAGAATGGTCCAGAAAAGATAACATTAAACACATTATTAATATTATTTTAGTTTATTTTTATTGAAGTATAGTTGATTATTAATATCTTTCTTTATAATTCTTCTCCATTGAAAATGCAATGCTTTCAACATTTTTTTTTTTTTTAATTTGTCTATCAAGGACTAGAGTTATTCCCCACTCTGAGTTCCTCAGCAATCATGTACCAGATAATCTAGAAAAGTCAAATTACTTTTTGAAGTAATTAACTATAATCTAATGCAATTTTTGTTTTTGTACTCTTGTGGCATGTTTGAGGCCTGTTTCCTTCTTTCACTAAGCGTTGGTACTGCATATGCCAGCTCATCCATCTAAAGAATTATGTTTCTGATTTTGCAACCATAAGATGCAAACAAAAAGAATCTCAGCAAGTTTTTACTTGATAACTAGCCAAGAAAACATGCCTAATGTGGACTGAGAGATGGGCATACCAGGTATCAGATATGCAGAAAAGAAAAAGATAGTCGGTCATAACAGCCATCAAGATAAAAGGATTTTCAAGTTCTGAGATTGATGATTTAGGAGAAAATTAAGTTTGGAAACAAAAGGATATGGTTCAACATGGAAGTTGAGGTATGTGCATGTGCATCCACTCTGCCAAACCCTTTCCATATCCTTTGTACTGTTTTTTGTTGTTGTTTTTTTTTTTTGCGGTACATGGGCCTCTCACTGTTGTGGCCTCTCCTGTTGCGGAGCACGGGCTCCGGACGCGCAGGCTCAGCGGCCATAGCTCACGGGCCCAGCCACTCCGCAGCATGTGGGATCTTCCCAGACCAGGGCACGAACCCGTGTCCCCTGCATCGGCAGGCAGACTCTCAACCGCTGCGCCACCAGGGAAGCCCCTTTGTACTGTTTTCATCAAACTGTCTAACACTGAAACAAATGTGTTAATGTAAAAGCTGCCCAGATTGAAGAATACCTGGGTTTAAACCCAAGTGGCACCTCTCCCATTCCCAGATCATACCAGAAAAGTTTTGACAGGCTCAGCCATACTCAGGCACTAGCACCTTTAAGAGGCCTTAGACAATACCACTGGCACTTTCTTTTAAACCAGAGCCACCACAAAAATTCTATTAAAGAAATAAAAACTCCCTCCCAAACTCCTCTACACTTACGCCAATTCAAAAGAAATATAGGTAACTACACAACCAATCTTAATTCTATAAGCCAACATTTCCCAAATTGTGTTAGCAAAATGAGAATATAGAATTTTGGGCCTAAATAAATTGGAAAGGGGTGAGTGAAAGAATCAATGATGACTAAACTTGGGAGCTGGATAAGTGACAGTACCACTATCAGTGACAGAATTAAGACCAGGAAGTTTGTTCCAAGATGAAGACTTTGACTTAGACACACTGAAAGTTTTAGCAGACAATAAGGCAACCAGGTAAAGATATGCAATTGGTAAAGAATAAGAGTCTTAAGTACAGAAAAATAAAGGATCAAGGACAGAAACAAAGAATTCAGAGTCATTTAATTAAGGTGGTGAAAGACAAGAATGGGTAGGAACTGCCTAAATGTGTACAGATTGATGTTGACAACACAAATGTTAAAAATCTGAGGCTTAGGATACAGATATGAGTAAGAAGTTCAGCCAGTGAAGGAGGGGAAAGAGGTGCAGCACAAGAAATAGAGGGAAAATACAGTACAAGGAAAGTAAAGAGGTAAGATCTTCAGGAAGATTAGCAGAATCCAATGGTCTCTAATGAATGAGCATGATGAGAACAGAAAAAATGCCAATCAATGTAGTATTTGCTGATTATGAGAAATCAGTAACCTTGGAGCAATTAGTGTTCAGTGGCTGGGGGTAAAACTTGCATTTACAAGTAGTTACAGACAAGATGAGTTACAAGAAAATGGAGTCATCAAATGAAAACCAATCCAAGAAGAATTGAAAGCAACTATCATTGCCTTCTTTTTCATCACCTCTAGGCCTCCCAATCTGAGGTCTCCAACACTTCAAATACATCAATTTACTCACTTTATGAAATATAACCTTAGGCATTAGTAATCATATTTTTATACCTCTCAATAAAGAAAGCCATCTATTAATGCCATGGGAAAATCAACATTCGGGTATGCTTTTGGAATTTTATCCAAATAGGTAGCAAACAACCTGAATCTGAGAGTGTATTTATTGGAAGATAAACACCTTCTAAGATTTTCTCTACACATTCACATTTAAACATGTATTACAGGGACTTCCCTGGTGGTGCAGGGAAGAATGCACCCTGGTGGTGCAGGGAAGAATGGTTAAGAATCTGCCTGCCGGGCTTCCCTGGTGGCGCAGAGGTTAAGAATCCGCCTGCCAATGCAGGGAACGCGGGTTCGAGACCTGGTCCAGGAAGATCCCACATGCCGCGGAGCAACTAAGCCTATGCACCACGACAACTGAGCCTGTGCTCTAGAGCCCGCAAGCCACAACTACTGAGCCCGTGCGCCACAACTACTGAAGCCCATGCGCCTAGAGCCCATGTTCCACAACAAGAGAAGCCACAGCAATGAGAAGCCTGTGCACCGCAACGAAGAGTAGCCCCCGCTTACCAAAAGTAGAGAAAGCCCGTGTGCAAAAATGAAGACCTAATGCAGCCAAATATTTTAAAATTAATAAATAAATAAATTTATTTTAAAAATAAATAAATAAAAATAAACAGGTATTATAGGTTAACAATGCTGTAGCTAGTTCTACAGAAACGTAAGCCAACATTTCGTGTTAAAAAGGAGAGTGATAATTAAAAATATTAGCATTTGGTATTGGTAGTATAGCTTTCAACTAAGGACATAAAAGCAACCTTTCAATATCTATTAATAATGGCCTTTCTAACAATCCTGTTTCCTGGAGCAGAATACAAGCATGAACATGATTACAGTTTACCCTGATGACACATAAAATATTAGTTAAAATATTTTTGATTAACAGTCAATAATTACAATAAATGGGGATATAACAACCAAAATTATTTTAAAGTACTTCAGAATAAAAGTAAATCTTCTCAATTTGAACTTCAGTAACTGTCATCCAGAAAGTTCAGAAAAGGAGCAGACCAAATTTTTTATTCCAATAAGAAAAAATTTGTTAAGTAAATACCATGAACAAGGTAATACATGCAACAAAAGCATGCTATTTTCAGCTACTTTAGGTATATCTGATGTTCAGTTCAAACGGGAGGCAAGAAAAGAAATGCAAACAAGAGGGACAGGAAAAAAACAGAATTTATAGTGTACCTGCAATGTGACAGGCATAGTACCGGGTTCCTTAAAATGTTACTCTTGATTAACTGTCATAGTAATCATATGACATAGTTATTATCTCTAGCTTACAAATACATTTAAAAAACAAAGTTTCCTTGGGAATTCCCTGGTGCTCCAGGGGTTAAGACTCCACACTTCCACCGCAGGGGGCACGGGTTCGATTCCTGGTTGGGGAACGAAAAACCTGCACACCACATGGCGCAGCCAAAAAAAAAAAAAACAAACTTTCCTCAAGTTCATACAGCTAATAAACGGCAATGTCAAGATCTCTGAGCCATATCGGTCTGTCTCTGAACTGTGAGGTTGTGCTACTTCACAGCACAATGCCAACTCTGAGATGCAAGTGATCCAGGTGACAATCCTAGCTTTCCTACAGATCCAGGCCTCAATTTCCTTTCCTGTAAAATGAAGAGGGTAAACTCAATTATGTCTGTAATTCCAGGTTACTGTAACATACTAAGAGGTAGAATTGTTTAGGTTGGTGCTTAAAGAAGATAATTATCAATCATTTTATATGCATTTTACTAGGTATGACTCCATGCCATCAGCTTTCACTCTACACTTTCCTCAAATGTTATATCAGAAACTAAGAAAGATCAAGGTAGGAATGACTGAGCAGACATCAAGAACCTCTTTCCCAAAAGTGAGAAAAGAACAAAATTAAGTAACATATAAGAGAATTTAATTACTCTTAAGAAAGTACACCTTTCTTGATAAAAATCCTGAAACAGAGACTTTTTTTTTTTTTTTGGCTGCGCAGATTGTGGGATCTTAGTTCCCTGACAAGGGACTGAACCCAGGCCACCACAGTGAAAGCGCTGAGTCCTAACCACTGGAACACCAGGGAATTCCCAACAAAGCCTTTTAAAGTAAAGCTTTGCGAAGTATGAATCTCAATGTACTTTCATCATTAAAAGAATCATCAACTTTAACAAACTCATTGATTAGTTCTAGTAGTTTTCTGGTGGCATCTTTAGGATTTTCTCTGTATAGCATCATGTCATCTGCAAACAGTGACAGTTTAACTTCTTCTTTTCCAATTTGTATTCTTTTTATTTTTCTTCTCTGATTGCCATGGCTAGGACTTCCTATACACTAACAACGAAAGATCAGAAAGAGAAATTAAGGAAACAATCCCATCTACCATTGCAATAAAAAGAATAAAATACCTAGGAATAAACCTACCTAAGGAGGCAAAAGATCTGTACTCAGAAAACTATAAAACACTGATAAAAGAAATCAAGGATGACACAAACAGATGGAGAGATACACCATGTTTTTGGATTGGAAGAATCAATATTGTGAGAATGACTATACTTCCCAAAGCAATCTACAGATTCAATGCAATCCCTATCAAATTACCAATGGCATTTTTCACAGAATTAGAACAAAAAACTTTACAATTTGTATGGAAATACAAAAGACCCCAAATAGCCAAAGCAATCTTGAGAAAGAAAAATGGAGCTGGAGGAATCAGGCTCCCCAACTTCAGACTACACTACAAAGCTACAGTAATCGAGACAGCATGGTACTGGCACAAAAACAAATATAGATCAATGGTACAGAACAGAAAGCCCAGATATAAACCCACGTACCTATGATCACCTAATCTATGACAAAGGAGGCAAGAATATACAATGGAGAAAAGACAGCCTCTTCAATAAGTGGTGCTGGGAAAACTGGACAGCTACATGTAAAAGAATGAAATTAGAACACTAACACCATACACAAAAATAAACTCAAAATGGATTAAAGACCTAAATGTAAGACCAGACACTATAAAGCTCTTAGAGAAAAACATGGGAAAAACACTCTTTAACATAAATCACAGCAAGATCTTTTTTAACCCACCTCCTAGAGTAATGAAAAGAAAAATAAGCAAATGGGACCTAATTAAACTTAAAAGATTTTGCACTGGAAAGGAAACCATAAACAAGATGAAAAAACAACCCTCAGAATGGGAGAAAATATTTGCAAGCAAAGCAATGGACAAAGGATTAATTTCCAAAATATACAAATAGCTCATGCAGCTCAATATCAAAAAAACAAACAACCCAATCAAAAAATGGGCAGAAGACCTAAACAGACATTTCTCCAAAGAAGACATACAGATGGCCAAGAAACACATGAAAAGATACTCAACATCACTAATTATTACAGAAATGCAAATCAAAACTACAACGAGATATCATCTCACACCAGTCAGAATGGCCATCATCAAAAAATCTACAAACAATAAATGCTGGAGAGGGTATTGAGAAAAGGGACACTCTTGTACTGCTGGTGGGAATGTAAATTGATACAGCCACCATAGACAACAGTATGGAGGGTCCCTAAAAAACTAAAGATAGAACTATCATATGACCCAGCAATCCCACTACTGAGCATATACCCTGAGAAAACAGTAATTCAAAAAGTCACATGTACCCCAATGTTCACTGCAGCACTATTTACAATAGCCAGGACACGGAAACAATCTAAATGTCCATCAACAGATAAATGGATAAAGAAGATATGGTACATATATATCACGGAATATTACTCAGCCATAAAAAGGAACAAAATTGGGTCATCTGTAGTGATGTGGATGGACCCAGAGTCTGTCATACAGGTTGAAGTAAGTCAGAAAGAGAAAAACAAATATATGTGTAATCTAGAAAAATGGTACAGATGAACCTATCTGCAGGGCAGGAATAGAGACACAGACGTAGAGAATGGATGTGTGGGCACAGCGGGGGAAGGGGAGGGTGGGATGAATGGGGAGATTAGGTTTGACATAAATATACTACCATGTGTAAAATAGGTAGCTAGTGGGAACCTGCTGTATAGCACAGGGAGCTCAGCTCGGTGCTCTGTGATGACCTAGATGGGTGGGATGTGGTGGGGAGGGAGGTCCAAGAGGGAGGGGATTATACATACATAGAGCTGATTCACTTCATTGTACAGCAGAAACTAACACAACATTGCAAAGCAATTATACTCCAATAAAAGAAAAAAAGAACCATCAGATGGCACTTACTAACTGCCAACATTATCTAGAAGATTTTGCTACTTTGATTTTGTTTAAGAGAGTAAAGATCTGGGCTCCTTAGGAAAATGGTGGATTCCACATCTGGGGAAGGAAATGTAAAATTAAGCCTGGAACATGTTATACCAGTTGCAGTGGTTAATTTAATATGTCAACTTGACTGAATCATGGGGTGCCAGACGTTTGGTCAAACATTATTCTGGGTGCACCCAGAGGGTTTTTCTAGATGAGATTAAC
This sequence comes from Tursiops truncatus, assembly GCF_011762595.2. NCBI lineage: Eukaryota > Metazoa > Chordata > Mammalia > Artiodactyla > Delphinidae > Tursiops > Tursiops truncatus. The sequence goes on along the minus strand of NC_047047.1, from coordinate 63,638,157 downwards.
ATTTGAATCTGTAAACAAGTAAAGCAGGACTTTACTGGTGGCGCAGTGGTTAAGAATCCGCCTGCCAATGCAGGGGACACAGGTTCGAGCCCTGGTCCAGGAAGATCCCACATGTCACGGAGCAACTAAGGCCCCATACCACAACTACTAAGCCTGTGCTCTGGAGCCCGCAAGCCTCAACTACTGAGCCCGCACGCCTAGAGGCCGTGCTCCGCAACGAGAGAAGCCACCACAATGAGAAGCACTGCAACGAAGAGTAGCCCCTGCTCGTCCCAACTAGAGAAAGCCCGCGGCAGCAACGAAGACCCAACACAGCCATAAATAAATAAATAAATTCATTAAAAAAAAAAAAAAAGAAACAAGTAAAGCAGATTGCCTTCCCCAAACAGTTGAAGGCCTGAATAGAAGATAAAGGCTGACCCTCCCACAAGTAAGAGGGAATTCTGCATAAAGCCTTCAAGCTGCACCCTGGTTTTTCCCCTCCCTTCAGACTCAAACTAAAACAATTGCTCCCCTTGGGTCTCAAGCTTACTGGATTCTTGACTGGAACTACATCATCATCCTTCCTGGGCCTCCAGCTTGCCAACTGCAGATCTTGGGACTTGTCAGCCTCCAAAACTGCATAAACAAATTCATTATAATAAGTCTCTTTATATACATTTATATATGTATATAAATATATATAGATACATATATCCTATGTCCTACTGGTTGCGTTTCTCTGGAGAATACAGACTAATACACCGGAAAGCAAGAAAGCCGTCAAAGACTATTAGGGCCATGTCAAAAGGACATAAGAGCCAGCTTAATGAGGCTCCCACTGGCTAAAGGTGAGACAATCTGAGTATCTTCTATTTTTTTATCTATTCTTTTTTTTTTTTTTTTTTTTTTTGGCTGTGTTGGGTCTTCCTTGCGGTGTGCAGGCTTTTCACTGTGGTGGTTTCTCTTGTTGTGGAACACAGGCTCTAGGTGCGCTGGCTTCAGCAGTTGTGGCACGTGGGATTCAGTAGCTGTGGCTCAAGGGCTCAGTTGCTCCGCAGCATGTGGAATCTTCCCGGACCAGGGATTGAACCTGTGTCCCCTGCATTGGCAGGCAAATTCTCAACCACTGGGCCATCAGGGAAGTCCCGAGAATCTTTTAATTCTATGAGTTTACAATGACACTTGAAGAAAGAAATTTGCTGGTTACCTTTGGATACTGCTAGGGATCCAACTCATTATTTTGATAACTGGTAAATAAAGAAAAAGAATCAAGCATTACTCATCTCACTTTTTCTATATTAATTTTTCCTTTGGGTAGCCAAAACAACTGAGGATAGAAAATATCCCTTTAAAGAAGTATTACAGATAATAAATGAAGGTAGAATAATAAAAATATCACCACTTTATAAGCCTTAACGAATTAATAGATCTAAACAATGATCATGAATGACTACCAACATCACCAAAACAGACAACCAGACATGCCTTATTTCCTGACAAAAAAAAAAAAAATTCTAAACCTGATGAAGTCTCTAGATCTGTGCTACTCAATACAGGAGTCACTAGCCACATGTGGCTATCGAGTACTTGCAAGGTGGCTAATCCTGATTGAGATGTGATATAAGTGTAAAATACAAACCAGATTTCTAAGATTTAATACCAAAACAATGTGAAATATCTCAATAATTAAATAGGCTATGCATTGAAATGATAACATTTTGGATATAATGGATTAAAAAAATATGTTAAAACCAATTTCACCTGTTTCTTTTTTTTACTTTTTTTTGAAGTGTATACCATAAAAATTTCAAATAACCGATATGTGGCTAAAATTTATGGCTTTCATTATATTTATATTGGACAGTGTTGCTCTAGATCTAATTACCAAAATTTATATAATACTGGGAGAGAAATATATGTTGAACACCACCACAGAGATGCAATTACCAAAATCCAGTCTATGGGAATCACTAAAAATCACAATATCCAGTTTCTTCAACAACACAGTAACAAAGTTGCAAGGAGGGGGAAAGAAAGAATGAATAAGATAGAGGAGGAATATGTAGATTTAAAAAGACAATGTCAGGAACATGACAAGGATGCCCCTCTCTCATCACTGCTTTTCAACACTGTACAAGAAATTTTACCTAATACATTAAGACAAGAAAAGGAAATAAAAGTATACAGATTGGGAAGAAAGAATAAAAATTGTTCTTCTAAGCAAATGACATGATCACCTATGGAGAAAATCCAAGAGTCAACCAAAAAATTCCTGAAATTAAAAAGCGGGGGACTTCCCTGGTGGCTCAGTGGTGAAGAATCCACCTGCCAACACAGGGAACATAGGTTCAAGTCCTGGGCCGGGAATATCCCACATGCCACAGGGCAACTAAGCCTGTGCGCCACAACTACTGAGCCTGCACTCTAGAGTCTGCGAGCTACAACTACTGAGAGCACACACCACAACTACTGAAGCCCACGCACCTAGAACCCGTGCTCCACAACAAGAGAAGCCACTGTGATGAGAAGCCTGTGCACCACAACGAAGAGTAGACCCCGCTCACCAAAACTAGAGAAAGTCCGCGTGAAGCAACGAAGACCCAACACAGCCAATAAATTAATTAATTTTAAAAAGTAATAAATAAATAAATAAAAATAAAAAACGATTATAGCAAGGCTGCAGGACAGGCTAAAATTAAAAAGTCAATTGCTTTTCTACATACCAGCAATGAACAAGTGGAATCTGAAATTAAAACACAATACTATTTACAGTACCACCCCACAAAAAGAAATACTTAGGTATATATCCAGCAAAATATGTATAAGATCTATATGAGAAAAACTACAAAACTGATAAGAAGACTCAATATTGTCAAGATGTCAGTTTTTCCCAACTTGACCTATAGATTCAATGCAATCCCAATCAAAATTCCAGCAAGTTATTTTGTGGATATCAACAAACTGATTCTGAAGATTATATGAAGAGGCAAAAGACACAGAAGAGCCAGTACAATACTGAAGGAAAAGAACAAAGTTGGAGGACTAAGAACTGACACAACCCAACTTCAAGAGTTAATATAAAGTTGCAATAATCAAGTGTGGTATTGGTGAAAGAACAGACAAATCAAGTAATGGAATAGAATGGAGAACCCAGGAAAGAATCCACATAAGTACAGTCACCTGATCTTCAACAAAAGAACAGAGGCAATACAGTGAAGAAAAGATAATCTTTTCAACAAATGGTGGTGGAACAAATGGACATCCAGGAGTTATATTGTAAAGCTCTGTGCCTTCTGCTCAATTCTGCTACAAAGATAAAACTGTTCAAAACAAAATCTATCTTTAAAATAACAATAATAAAATAATAATTTTTAATGAGACATATCAACCAATTGCAATGTACATAGCCCTTACTTAAATCCCACCTTAAAAACAGTTTTAAAAGAAATTATGACAATCAGGAAAATGTGAGCATTAACTGGAAATGAGGGAATTAATGGTTTTTTAACAGTGATAATATTACTATGGTGATGTTTTAAATTTTTAAAAAATAGTTTCTCTCTTTTAGAGGTATATACTGAAACGTGTGCATATGAAATGTTATGCTGGGACGTGTGTTAAAGTAATGTGGGGGGAATACGATGTGGGGGCAACCATAAATGGTATAGACGAAACACACAGGTAACGGGCTAATAATTTTGTAGTTCCATGTTAGGTAAATGGAAATTCATTATACTGTTCTCTCCACTTCATTAAAGTCACAGATTTTTAGAGTTGGAAAGAACTTTAGAAATCAGAACACCATAAACATGAGGGAAAGAAATGGAGACAAAGCCAGAAATACCTGAGTGTGTGACTTGAACAAAAAACTTTCTGACTTTGTTTCCACTTTTTTTTTTCTTTAATCAGCCACGCTGCACACATGCGAGATCTTAGTTCCCCAACCAGGGATGGAACCCGTGCCCCCTGCAGTGGAAGTGCGAAGTCCTAACCACTGTACCGGCAGGGATTTCTCTTGTTTCCTCTTCCATAAAAATGAGGATAAAACACTTGCCTTACATGGGGTGGTTTAAAATTAACTGGAATAACACATATAAAAACATATGTTTCCTTAAAACCAACTCTTTTAACCCTTTCCTAAAGTACTAAACAAACACTAGCTCAACTGGCCCAATCTTATTTAAAAAGTGAGAAAATAAAGAAAATCTCCAAACTCCACATGCAGTTAGCTCCTCTTTCCTAATACCATCCCTTCATTCCCAGTTTATACAGAGTATCTATGCTCTGTGTACCCTCTTGCTTAAATGCAGACTTATTTTAATACAAACTTGCTGGTCACCAGACAGTGGTAGTTACTGCTACTGGTTATTTGGTGATTATCTTTACAGTTCAAAACAAACACCCTTCTTTTGAATAATGGATGATATTTACAACCTTCTTCTCTCATAACTGTTTGCCATTAAAACTAACACAATATTGTAAATCAACTACACTTCAACTTTTAAAAAATCCAACAACAGCAGCAGCAGCAACAACTAGGCCTAATATTCATATCCCAAAGAAAGCTAAACCACTTGTTGCTAGCTCTACATGCATTTCAAGAATCTCACTTATATTGTTTTAGCTAAAATTTATTAAAGATTTAAGTTAAAAATCTTTGGAAAGAATATTACATTTATGCAAAACAACCTAACTTAGTAAATGCTGCCACATGTAAATGCTATAAAACCAATATTCTGTCAGCAGTTATTTCTGGGTGTCAAATTATGGTTACTTACTTTGGTCATCTCTATACATTCTAACTTTTTCTTTTTTAAAGGTTTGGTTCTTTTTTTAAACTTTATTTTCTTTTAAGTAAGTAATTTATTTATTTTTTGGCTGCGTTGGGTCTTCGTTGCTGGGCATGGGCTTTCTCTAGTTGCAGCCAGTGGGGGCTACTCTTCGTTGCGATTTGCGGGCTTCTCACTGTGGTGGCTTCTCTTGTTGCAAAGCACTGGCTCTAGGTGCGTGGGCTTCAGTAGTTGTGGCACATGGGCTCTGTAACTGTGGCTCGTGGGCTCTAGAGCACAGGCTCAGTAGTTGGGGCACATGGGCTTAGTTGCTCCACAGCATGTGGGATCTTCCCAGACCAGGGATCAAACCCGTGTACGCTTCATTGGCAGGCAGATTCCTAACCACTACGCCACCAGGGAAGTACCTTTTTCTTCAGTAACTAAGTATTTTTATAATTGGAAAAAAGCTTTGTATAAATATAGGATAATGCAGGACTTCATTCTATAAAGGAAGAAGAAAAATAATGAATACTAAATTGTTTTACAGTTATCAGCATGATTTCATTAAATGAAACTGCTACGTAAAAAATATTAATATGGGTTTCCCTGGTGGCGCAGTGGTTAAGAATCCACCTGCCAATGTAGGGGACACAGGTTCGAGCCCTGGTCCGGGAAGATCCCACATGCCGCGGAGCAACTAAGCCATGAGCCACACTGAGTCTGCACTCTAGAGCTCACGAGCCACAACTACTGAGCCCGCATGCCACAGCTACTGAAGTCCTCATGCCTAGAGCCCATGCTCCGCAACAAGAGAAGCCACCACAATGAGAAGCCCGCACACCGCAACAAAGAGTAGCCCCTGCTCACAGCAACTACAGAAAGCCCACGTGCAGCAATGAAGACCCAATGCAGTCAAAAACAAAAAGAAATAAATATTTTTTAAAATGTTAATATAACAGGTCCCAATCATTTGGCAATCAATAGTAATTATTTCTAATAAAAATATAATTTCTTAATAAAACTTAATGGGTTTTTAATCTGTTAATGTTTAGCAGAGGGTTTTAAATTTTTGATTTGCTGTTTATGTATGTTCTGAAAACAGTTATTATGAAATTACTGTTCTGACCTCTGTTCTCAAGTATTATCTTGGAGAGCCATCTGAGGCCTCAGAACAATGAGGGATTGACCAGGATGATAAGGTAATAGGAATCAAACTCACAAGTGCCAGTCAACAGTCAAGACTCCTGCCTCTGTGTCTCAATCTCTGGTCCAAGAGCCACATTCAAGAGAACTGCTGATGTACTTAATAAAAATTCAGACACCCCACACAACAAAGCCTAACTCAAAAAGACTGAATCAGAGTATACAGGAAAGTAACAAGCCTAAATCTGGCAAATAAAAGCACTTCATTGAAGATTATTCTATTTCTTCCTATAATCCTTAAATATCTTCCCCCCCCAGCCAACCCATGAAACCATCTCACCTCATTTAAACAGTTCCAGGTATCTCATCTTGTGAAGTACCTGATTCTGCCTCACTTGGCAATAGGATGCATCTGCAGACCTGAGCTCTGCCTGGCTTCAGTTAACACCAAGGGTCCCAGGGCTGCCTACACCCAAGCAGGGCTGACTGCATACAGCTTCTACCCTGGAATCACCAACTCTGCTCAGGAACTCTCATGCTGATCTCCTGACCTGGAAGTCTCTGAATCTTGCACTGCCTGCTACCTTATCGGTATCAGCAGATTTCCATCTTCTGGTAGCAAACCTTCCAGTTATTTGTTTCTGCTCTGTTAGGGACCAATCGTAGCATGATAAATCCTCCAAGTGCCTCAGATTAATTACAAAGGAGGCCTCCTCCTCTTTCACTTTTTATCTTCTTGATTACAAAACTACCCTCAACTTCATATTCTTACATTCCAAACTCCATGCTTCCCCCCAAATTACTGACATATAAACTGTTTTGTTTCATAATTTAATCTCTATTTGTGTTTTTTGTTTTCATCCTAATTTTATTGTCACTGTCCATAATAGATAGAATTTTAGATAGTAAATACATTTTCTCCCTAAACAGGACATTTCCATTCCAAGTTTTTAACCCTTTCTCATAATCTAGAATATACTAGAGTCCTGGTTCAGTTTAGTACAGTATATTCATAATAACAAAATTTTAAATTTTAAACTAAAAAAATGGAAAAATATGAGTTCATAAAGTACTAAAAAATGTAAAATACTGAACAATTTGATTTGCTCTTACATACACGACATACTTTTATTAATATTTACTAATAATGTTTACTTTACATAAATGTTACAAACAATTCAATACCATCTATCTTTTATATATGGAAAAGCTAGTTATTACATCCAGTTAGCCATTTAAAACTGTACTAATTACACAGGATACTTTCTGGCAGGATTCCTAATACCCAATATTTCAACAGAAAGTTTTGTACATGTTAGACTTATGGTTAAGGGAATACAGCAGGATACAAAGCCATATATATATATATATATATATATATATATATATGAAATATATATAAAATTTATATATATATAAAAACTTAAATGATCCCATTTTTATATACAGGCATAGAAAAAAGCTAAGAAAGGTTCTTTTAGGATGACAGGTTATTTACTTCTGCTTCATATTTATATTTTCTTAATTTTCTTTAACATACCTGAATTCCCTTTGTAATAAAAATAATACAAGTTTGTTTTTCTTTTTCATAATTTTCAACAGAAGGAACAATTCTCTTCCTGGGCCCTCACAACATTTTTACATTCAGTATATTAGTCCTATTACTGTACTTGAAAATGTAGTTTGTTTTAAAGAGTTAACATTACTTTAGCTGATCCCAGCCTCTTTCATATTTTAGACCACTGCTCAAGCAGTTTTATAGTTAAGTTTGTTTTTACTGATTCATCCATTTAACCAAACATTTATTAAATACCCACTCAATGCCAGACACTGTTATATAGCCTGGTTTCCTAATGAGTCTTAGGGAATCTGTCTGTTAACACCCTTCTTGACCAAACAGTATAATCCTCAGTCACACTCAGAATGTGCTATCATGCTCATCAGGATCAAGTAAAAAAAACACTGTAGACGCACAACCAAACGCTTCTTAATTACATGCACCCCAATGTTCACTGCAGCACTATTCACAATAACCAAAACATGGAAACAACCTAAATGTCCATCAACAGATGAATGGATAAAGAAGATGTGGTACATATATACAATGGAATACTACTCAGCCATAAAAAAGAATGAAATAATGCCATTTGCAGCAACATGAATGGACCTGAAGATTAGCATACTAAGTGAAGTAAATCAGACAGAGAAAGACAAATAGCACATATATCACTTATATGTGGAATCTAAAATATGACACAAACTTATCTATGAAACAGAAACAGACTCACAGACACAGAGAACAGACGGGGTGGGAAAAGGATGGATTGGGAGTTTGCATTAGCAGATGCAAACTATTATATATAGAACAGATAAACAACAAGGTCCTACTGTGTAGCACAGGGAACTATATTCAATATCCTGTGATAAACCACAATGGAAAAGAATATGAAAAAGAATATATATATGCATAACTGAATCACTCTGCTGTACATCAGAAATTAACACAACATTGTAAATCAACTATACTTCAATTTAAAAAATTACTGCTAAGTATTCATTTTGATTCTATCATGAATGAAATTGTTTTCTTAATTTCCTTTCTGGATTGTTCATTGTTAATAAATAGAAATACAACTGATTGTTGTTTCTTTTTTTTAATTTTTATTTTATATTGCAGTATAGTTCATTAACAATGTTGTGTTAGTTGCAGGTTGCTTTTTGCTTCTTGCTCTTGTATCCTTTATTAGCCCTGATGGTTTTAATGTGGATTCTTTATCATGAATTTATCAAAATTAAAAACTTTTGGGGGGGACTTCCCTGGTGGTCCAGTGGCTAAGACTCCACGCTCCCAATGCAGGGGGACTGGGTTCGATCCCTGGTCAGGGAACTAGATCCCACATACCACAACTAGAAGTTCGCGTACTGCAACTAAGACCCAACACAACCAAATAAATAAATAAATAAATTTTTAAAAACTTATGTACATGAAAAGATATTGTCAAGAATGTGAAAATACAACCTACAGAATGGGAGAAAATATTTGGAAGTCGTGTATCTGACAAAGAATTAATAGCTAAAATACATAAAGAATTCAACAATAAAAAGACAAACAACCCAATTTTGAAAACATGCAAGACCTGAAAAAACATTTCTCCAAAGACGATATACAAATGGCCAATAAGCACATAAAAAGATGCTCAACATCATTTGTGATCTGGAAACATAAGTCAAACCACAGTGAGATACCACTTCACACTCATTAAAATGGCTATTTAAAAAAATTAAAAGGGGACTTCCCTGGTGGCACAGTGGTTAACAATCTGCCTGCCAATGCAGGGGACACGGGTTGGAGTCCTAGTCCGGGAAGATCTCACATGCCGCAGAGCAACTAAGCTCGTGTGCCACAACTACTGAGCCTGCGCTCTAGAGCCCGCGAGCCACAACTACTGAAGCCCGCGCACCTAGAGCCCGTGCTCCGCAACAAGAGAAGCCACTGCAATGAGAAGCCCGCAGGCCACAATGAAGAGTAGCTCCCCATCGCTGCAACTAGAGAAAGCCCGCGCGCAGCAACGAAGACCCAAGGCTGCCAAAAATAAATAAATTTATTTTTAAAAATGAATAAAATAAAAAGAAGAAAATAACAAGTGATCAAAGAAGATGTGGAGAAACTAGAATCTTCATATGTTGTTGGGGCTGTAAAATGGTGCAGCCACTGTGGAAAGCATTTTGCCATTTCCTAAAGAAATTAAACATAGATCTACCATATGACCCAGCAATTCCACTCCTAGGTAAAAACGCAAAAGCACTGTAAACAGGTATTCAAACAAATAGCTGTGCATAAATGGTCATAGCAGCACTATTCACAAATGCCAAAAGATGGAAACAATTCAAATGTCTATCAATGAATGAATGGATAAGCAAGGTGTGATATACATACAATAGAATATCATTTCACCATAAAAAAGAATCATGTACCAATACATGCTATAGAGTGGATGAACCATGAAAGCACCAGACACAAAAGGTCACAAATTGTATGGTTCAATTTATATGAAATACCCCAAAGAGATAGAGACAGAGAGCAGATTGGTGGCTGACAGTGATTGAAGGTAGGCAGGAATGGGAGTAATTGCTTAATAGGTATGGCATTTTCTTTTGGGATTACGAGGATGTTCTGGAACTCGATATAGGTGATAGTTGCACAACATCATGAATGCATTAAATGCCAATGAAATATACATTTTAAAATGGTTAATTTTATATTATCTGAACTTTACCTCAATAAAACAAAGACAATTTAGACAAATCTTCATTCATAGTATGATAAAAATTAAAAGTCAGTAAATCAGAAAGTGCCAATTATTCTCTACCTCTACCTCCAATCTTTTGTACCTGCTTAATATCATGGAGAGCCATAAAATATACTACCTTGCTCCGTAACACTAAATAAGGGCAATTTATTTACTCACTTCGTTGGTTTTTGTTTGTCTGCCGTACCGCACGTCATGCAGGATCTTCGTTCCCTGACCAGGGATTGAACCCATGCCCCCCAAGAGTGGAAGCGTGAAGTCTTAACCACTGGACTGCCGGGAAAGTCCCTACTCACCAAGTTTTTACCTGACACTCAACAAAGAAGCAAGGTCAGTGTACCACATCATTTGCAGTTAACAATTTAACTATGTGAAAATTAATTTCAATTAACATAATATTGGTTAGAAAACCATACTTTCAGTTTTCATATTCAAAACATGATTGTTAAAAAAAACATGACATGTACCTAACAAGATAATTTGTGTAATGGATATTAAAAGTGTTATGTACCTTTCTAATGACTCAAATTGGCTTCTAAGTAAAAGTTAAAACACATGCACATGCATACATGTTTGTTTTCTCATGGCTTCAACATCTCTAGAAATCCAGCATTTCAAACTACAAAACACCAGCAAACTTATAAAAAAAATCTATGGACAGATACAGAATACCAAAATCTAAATCAACTCAATCTTGTGTTTATAACCACATGCCACAGAGAAAAATAAAACAATGGTCATGAGTAATAGAAGTAGGTAGTGAAATCATAAAAGTACCAAGGGGTACATTGATTTTTCTTAAGCCAGAATAGGAACACCATAAAAACATAAGGTTTCTCCCATTTAAACAGTCTGCAGTAGGAAAGTAAAACTAATGTAAAAAAATAAACACCAACACATTTGGCAAGTATAATGACTCCTAAATTATGCATTCCCCTGGGACAACGCTCCTTTAACCAGACAAAGCTGGTGTTTGAGGAAAATTCTCGTGTCCAGATCTGTGTGACAGAGAGAGGAGTCAGCAGTTAATGCATATACAATAGGGTTTTATCGGGTCAGTTCAGGGAAAGCCGAAACACCTAAACCCATGCCCTACCACATAGACATACAGGAGATGCCACCTAGATTTAAAGAACACTTAGCTTACACATCCTTTACTGGTTATCTAGAAAAAGGCAATAGTGCCCTAGTTCCATTTCTTCCCCTCCCCCTATGTGGGCTGAGTACTAAAAAACAGAGTGGTTTTGCCTAGAAACAAACTGTCTCTAGAAACAAACTGTCTCTAGAGAGACTGAAAGAAAAGGAAAGGAAGCAAGTACAATGCAATGATGAGCTGAGAAACGAGTCTATACTCCAAAACACATTTAAATGTAACAGAAATTAAAGATGCTGAAAATAATGTCAAACAAATACATTATAATGACCTAGCATTAGTGGTCACATTTCTAAAAATTACTAAACATATATACTCACATACTAAAATTATGAAGAGACAATTTAAAAAAAGAACCCACAACGTCCAAAAAGTTGAATTGTGCATGCAAACCACATTCTCTTTAAGTGGCCCATAAATTGAGAACAAGGTTAAGTTTAACTACCATCTGGACTCTTTTTTTTTCCTTTCTCTTTTGTTCTTTTTTTTTTGGCCACACCACGCAGCATCTTAGTTCCCCAACCAGGGATTGAACCCGGGGCCACAGCAGTGAAAGCACTGAGTCCCAACCAATAACCACTGGACCACCAGGTAACTCCCTCCATGTAGACTCTTAATATAGATAATTTCAATTACTTTTAATAAATATTTCTCCTAAGATTAGTGCTCCCTCAACTAAACACTAAATAGGAGAATGATAAAGTGGCAACTGAGGAAGCAAATTCTCAATTTGCTTTAAAAATTTTATATAAGAGTTCAAAGTAGAAAAAACATTAATGAACAGTGCAAACAAGCTGAAGTCAAAGCTTTCCTCAAGTACATTCCAGATTTAGAAAGTATAAGTCAAACCTATAAAGGCTATATATTTAAAATTAATATAAGGTATTCGAGAAACCGTTTTGAAGTATAAATAATTAAATATATCAAATACCCATTTCTAAATACTCACAATATTAATTCCTATGATCATATTCTTGCTATTTATACAAACCAACACAAAATAATCTTTTTTTCCTTTCAGAGTTCCAACCTTTCATTTCTTGATGAAATTAAACACCAAAATCTTCCACAAGAATATAAATTTTCAGATTTTAAACTTAAGACTTATAATGAGAAAGGATAAAATGTAAACATTTATTTAAAAAACATTACTGATATTGCCATATATAGCTTTTTATCCTGTTTTTCACTAGCAAGCAATTATTGAGCTCCCTGTGTGTATAAGACACTACAAAAAGGTATCGGTGACAGCCACTTGCATCTAGAGGCTTATCTAGTTGGGAAAACAGCTAAACAAAACAAGGAGGATATACACAATGCCTAATGAGGGATTAAAGAGTTCTGAAGAAGGAAAAATGCTGGGAGGGACTTCCCTGGTGGTGCAGTGGTTAAGAATCCACCTGCCAATGCAAGGGACACGGGTTCGAGCCCTGGTCCGGGAAAATCCCACACGCCGCTGAGCAACTAAGCCCGTGCGCCACAACTACTGAGCCTGCACTCGAAAGCCTGCAAGCCACAACTACTGAACCCCGCTCCCCACAGCTAGAGAAAGCCCGCATGCAGCAACAAAGACCCAATGCAGCCAAAAACAAATAAATAAATTTAAATCATGGCTCTTCATTCAATGTTTATTACAAACATTTTAATTTTTGGTCAATATTTTTTGAGTTCTCTCTGCCATTTCACATGTATTCCCACTATAATTAGAATAAAACCCAAACCATTTTACCAGCCCTCCAAGAGTCTATATGATATAACCCTAGCCTCCTTCTCCAACGTTCTCTACTATATTTTCAGCCATGTATTCTCTCTAACTAGAAATCTCTCTCCCCAAGAACTTCACAGCATTCTGCACTTCAACTTACTTCTACCTCTACAGAAAGGTCTCTTCTAATCCCCATCCATAGTTATTTCTCCCCTACTCACTTCTTTTTTTTTTTTTGCAGTATGTGGGCCTCTCACTGTCATGGCCTCTCCCATTGCGGAGCACAGGCTCCGGACGCACAGGCTCAACAGCCATGGCTCACGGGCCCAGCCACTCCGCAGCACGTGGGATCCTCCCGGACCGAGGCACGAACCCGTGTCCCCTGCATCGGCAGGCGGACTCCCAACCACTGCGCCACCAGGGAAGCCCCCTCCCCTACTTAATTCTGTATTACCGCTTCACCACAGTCAAATGCAGAGACAAGTAGTACGAAGTGCGGTTATATAAGGCATAATATTAAATAACCCTTCCAATCTGGTCACAGCTGACTAGAACAGGAATGGGGGTCTAAACCCAAGAAGAGCCCATTTATAGGCTGGCCAACAGCTGAGAAAGTAGCCTCAGGGGTCAAAGAATTCTACACAAAGCAGACATGGAGACCAGGTAACTAAACAGTCAGTTCCTTGGCTTCTACTTCTTATAGTTTGTTTGTTTGTTTATTTATTTAGCATTGAAGTATAGATGATTTAAAATATTGTGTTAGTTTCAGGTATGCAGCAAAGTGATTCAGTTATACTTTTTTTCAGATTATTTTCCATTATAGGTTACTATAAGATATTGAATATTGTTCCCTGTATTTTACAGTAAATCCTTGTCGCTTGTCTACTTTATGTATAGTAGTTTGTATCTGTTAATCCCATACTCCTAATTTATCCCTTCCCCCACTTCTCCTTTGGTAATAAGTTTGTTTTTTACGTCTGTGAGTCTGCCTGCTTTGTATATAGATTCATTTGTATTTCTTTTTAGGTTCCACATATTAATGACATCATATAAATTTGTCTTTCTATGTCTGACTTCACTTAGAATAACATTCTCTACGTCCATCCATGTTGCTGCAAACTGCAATACTTCATTCTTTTTTATGGCTGAGTAATATATTCCATCTTACACACACACACACACACACACACACACACACACGGGCATTTGAGTTGTTTACATGTCTTAGCTACTGTAACTAGTGCTGCTATAAACATTGGGGTGCATGTATCTTTTCGAATTATAGTTAACACCATAAAACTCGTAAGCAAAACATTCTTGGACATAAATCGCAGCAATATTTTATTAGATCAGTCTCTCAAGGCAAAAGAAATAAAAGCAAAACTAAACAAATGGGACCTAATCAAACTTAAAAGCTTTTGCACTGCAAAGGAAACCATCAACAAAACATCCAGACAACCTATGAAATGAGAAAAAGTATTTGCAAACGAAGGGCCCAACAAGGGCTTAATTTCCAAAATATACAAAGAGCTCATACAACTCAATATCAAAAAAACAAACAACCCAATCAAGAAATGGGCAGAAGACCTAAACAGACATTTCTCCAAAGCAGACATACAGATGGCCAACAGGCACATGAAAAGATGCTCATACCGCTAATTATTTAGAGAAATGCAAATCAAAACCACAATAAGGTATCACCTCACACCAGGTCAGAATAGCTATCAGATAGTCAGAATGGCTATCATCAAAAAGTCTACAAATAGGGCTTCCCTGGTGGCGCAGTGGTTGAGAGTCCGCCTGCCGATGCAGGGGACACGGGTTCATGCCCCGGTCCGCGAGGATCCCACATGCCGCGGAGCGGCTGGGCCCGTGAGCCGTGGCCGCTGAGCCTGCGCATCCGGAGCCTGTGCTGCGCAACGGGAGAGGCCACAGAAGTCTACAAATAATAAATGCTAGAGAGGGTGTGGAGAAAAGGGAACCCTCCTACACTGTTGGTGGGAGTGTAAATTGGTGCAGCCACTACGGAAAACAGTATGGAAGTTACTTAAAATTAAAAATTGATCTACCATACAATACAGCAATCCCACTCCTGCACACATACCTGGAAAAGACAAAAACTCTAATTTGAAAAGATACATGCACCCCAATGTTCTCACGGTTTAAATTAATCAGAGGGAGCTCCCTGGTGGCCTAGTGGAATTCCAGGCTTTCACTGCCATGGCCCAGGTTCAATCCCTCGTCAGGGAACTGAGATCCCGCAAGCCGTGTGGCACAGCCAAAAAATATAAATAAATAAAACAAATAAGTCAAATAGCATTAATTCAGAAGAAACAGACCCTGACTTACCTAACAGCAAAGCACTAGAGCAAAAGTATTCATCAGAATCACCTGTAAAGCTTTTTTAAAAAATAATAATAATAATAAACAAAGCCAGAATCCTCATTCCTAGAAGAGTCTAACTGACTCAACAGATCTGGTATAGGGCAGCACGGACAATTCTTATATACAACCTCTGGTTGAGAACCTCTGTAGCAGGGACTGAGCCAAGGACACTTGTTGCTAAGAGGGCAACAAAATAATCGAGAGCTCCCTGGTTTCCTAAATGACTGCTCATTCCCTCAGCCACTCTCAGTCTTACTTATACCTTGCCATGCAACAGCTGAGATTTCTGTGTCCTTTACTTTCCCATAATAAATCTCCATCATTTAAGGTAATTGAAGACTATATCTCTGGCTTATAACCTAAACAACACAGTATCCCACTTTTCCTGTGAAGACCAAATAATCCAGATGTTAAGAATAATCATCAGATAGATAGATGTTCTTCCTTACCACATTTGGTCTAATTTTCCAAATCACTGTGATATCTATGAATCTTGTACTCAAACTTCAAATATTTTTACCAACTGATAACACAAAGGAGAACCAAAGACAAAAGCATTTCATTGACAAAACCGGTATCTAAGTCTACATATGAAATTCATGCACTTTATCCCCAGAAAAGTTCCCTAGAATTCAAGACTTATTTCACTCAATTCTAATAAATGTATGCTAATACCAAACACCCTATAGATGAGAAGCAACAACTTAGAGGGAAAAAGAGACTGACTGCTACAAATTGGCCTGACAACATCTACAAGAAATGAGACATACACACAAACACATTTTTCTAAATAAACAGATTTTATGCATTTGCCAAACCCAGAGAACTGAAATCATAAAGAATGAACTTAAATGTATGCAAATTAAACAAACAAAGAAATGTACCAGCATGCCAGGATATTCCAAGATGGAACAGAAATGGTGACAAATAAATCTAACTGTATTTATTTATAATTTATGACACCACCTCACCCAAGGGGGTAAGGGGAAAAGCAGCTGTAAAATGTAGTAACTTTCCAAAACCACTTAACTTTGGAAAATGATGTTTTCATTAGAAATTGTAAGGCTAAAGACAAAAGGAACTGTACATACACACTTTAGTTGGTAAATGTGTTTCACATAGAGATATGGGTTAACAATTCTAAGCCTGCTTTATATATATATAAACTGGGGTTGAGCAAATGAGTACACGGATGGTAGATGGTGGTTAGGAGCCAGGTTTCTCACTACTGAAGAGGGAAGTTACAGATAAGCAAGGGGAAAAGAGTAAAAATGATGAATTAGAGTTGGAGAAATGAGTGTGAACTCATGCTTCGCTTAATAAAGAAAGAGATGGATAGATATAAAAATAGAGATATAGGTATATGAGTGAGTAAAAATAAATGTATTTCCTAGTTTATCCAAAAACAAAACCTAGAAGCAATAACACCCAGTAGCAGTAAATACATCCCAGTGCCCAGGTCTTAGCTCCTAAATACAATTACCATAAAAAAAGAAAGCAAGAATCCTTGCAGAAATGTCACATTCTATGACTAGGGCAGTGAAAATACAACATAAGCGAGGAGTACCTTGTAGAAAGAAAGGAAGTGCTCAAAAAGCAAAAGCATGGGGCATGTAAAGGGAATGCAGGAGCCAACTTGAATGTGCTTCCAATGACCAAAGGTGGAAATATGTGAGCAACCAAAAAACTAGTGTGGGGCAGGATTACCCTCCAAAGTATGAAGTAAATATACATGTGTCCATACTAATACAAATGACTGAATAAATAAATGGGAAAATGGAACAAATCTTCCTTAGAGAAGAGCCCAAAGTATTATATGTAGATACATACCCCTCCAAAAGTGTGGGCTAGACTTCAGTGACTCACATCCAAAGAACAAAACATGAAAAGGGGAAGATAGTAAATTTAGAGTGGAGATAATGATGAAAAATCTGCAAGAGAAATTAAGGAAACACTCCCATTTACTACTGCAACAAAAAGAATAAAATACCTAGGAATAAACCTACCTAAGGGGACAAAAGACCTGTATTCAGAAAACTATAAGACACTGAAGAAAGAAATTAAAGATAATACAAACAGATGGAGAGATATACCATGATCTTGGATTGGAAGAATCAACATTGTGAAAACGACTATACTACTCAAAGCAATCCACAGATTCAATGCAATCCCTATCAAACTATCAATGGCATTTTTCACAGAACTAGGACAAAAAATTTCACAATTTGTATGGAAACACAAAAGACCCCAAAGAGTCAAAGCAATCTAGAGAAAGAAAAATGGAGCTGGAGGAATCAGGCTACTGGACTTCAGACTATACTACAAAGTTACAGTAATCAAGACAGCATGGTACTGGCACAAAAAAAATATATAGATCAATGGAACAGGATAGAAAACCCAGAGATAAGCCCACGCACACATGGTCACCTTATTTTTGACATAGGAGGCAAGAATATACAATGGAGAAAAGACAGCCTCTTCAATAAGTGGTGCTGGGAACACTGGACAGCTACATGTAAAAGAATGAAATTGGAACACTCCCTAACACCATACACAAAAATAAATTCAAAATGGATGAAAGACCTCAATGTAAGGCCAGACACTATAAAACCCTTAGAGGAAAACCGGCAGAACACTCTATGCCATAAATCACAGCAAGATCCTTTTTGACCACCTCCTAGAGAAATGGAGATACAAACAAAAATAAACAAATGGGACCTAATGAAACTTCAAAGCTTTTGCACAGCAAAGGAAACCATAAACAAGACAAAAAGACAACCCTCAGAATGGGAGAAAATATTTGCAAATGAAACAACAGACAAAGGATTAATCTCCAAAATTTACAAGCAGCTCATGCAGTTCAATATCAAAAAAACAAACAACCAAATCCAAAAATGGGCAGAAGACCTAAACAGACATTTCTCCAAAGAAAATATACAGATTGCCAACAAACACATGAAAGGATGCTCAACATCACTAATCATTAGAGAAATGCAAATCAAAACTACAATGAGAAGGCTTCCCTGGTGGCGCAGTGGTTGAGAGTCCGCCTGCCGATGCAGGGGACACGGGTTCGTGCCCCGGTCCATGAAGATCCCACATGCCGCGGAGCGGCTGGGCCCGTGAGCCATGCCACTGAGCCTGCACGTCCGGAGCCTGTGCTCCACAATGGGAGAGGACACAACAGTGAGAGGCCCACGTACCGCAAAAAAAAAAAAAAAAAAAAAAAAAGGATATTTGGGTAAAAACTGGTGAAATTGAAGTCTAGAGTTCAGTTAATAGTATCGACCAATTTCTGTTCTTAGTTTTAACAAATGTATCATGGTAATCTTTTTTCTTTTTTTTTAATTTTTTTTTTTCTGGTTGTACCGGGTCTTTTTTGTGGCAGGCAGGCTCCTTAGTTGCGGCACATGTGCTCCTTAGTTGCTGCATGTGTGCTTCTTAGTTGTGGCTCACTGGCTCCTTAGTTGTGGCATGTGTGCTCCTTAGTTGCGGCCGGCGGGCTCCTTAGTTGTGGCATGTGAACTCTTAGTTGCGGCATGCATGTGGGATCTAGTTCCCCGACCAGGGATTGAACCCATTTCCACATGCATTGGAAGGCGGACTCTCAACCACTGCACCACCAGGGAAGTCCTAACATGGTAATTTAAGATGTTACTATTAGGGGAAGCTGGGCGACAGATATACAGAAACTCTGTATTACCTTTACAATTTTGCAGAAAATCTAAACTTATTCCAAAGTTAAAAGGTTATTAATAATAATAACAAACCAACACAAATAGCACAGAAACTGGGGACAGCAGTAAACACATTGAGAGTAGAGACAAATATCACCAGGCTCCTGACTAAATCCTGAGTGTCACTGGTTGTTTAAGAAAACAGGAGATGGGACTTCCCTGTTGGTGCAGTGGTTAAGAATCCGCCTGCCAATGCAGGGGACATGGGTTCGAGCCCTGGTCCGGGAAGCTGTCATATGCCACGGAGCAACTAAGCCCGTGTGCCACAACTACTGAGCTTGCACTCTGGAGCCCATGAGCCACAACTACTGAGCCCGCATGCCACAACTACTGAAGCCCACGCACCTAGAGCCCGTGCTCCGCCACAAAGAAGCCGCCACAATGAGAAGCCCACGTACCGCAACGAAGAGTAGCCCCCGCTCACTGCAACTAGAGAAAGCCTGCATGCAGCAACAAAGACCCAACACAGCCAAAAATTAATTAATTAATTTAAAAAAAAACAAAAAACAGAAGAGGAATGACATCAGTAAGATGGCCGAATAAGAAGTCCCTTGCCTGTATCCCCACTCAGCAACGATTTGGCATGCATGCATCAACAGAAGTTCCTTTGTAGGAGCTGTGGGATCCTGCACAATATGCCAAGGGACCCAGAAGGAGTCTACCCATCCATGGGTCAAGTAATAGGCATACAGACCTCAGTCCTGGCTGTGGACCCATCAGTGACCCATTAAGTGGCTCCAGCCTCTCTCCAGTGTGGCACAGGAGCCCCTGGAGAACACTGTCTTAGACAATCATCCACAATGAGAGAGATTTTGTAGCAGTCTAGGAGTTCAGTGGAGAAGTTCCAGCATACCACTGGAGCAAAAAAATATGAGTTTGGACATACTAGAGACAGTAAGAGAAACAGTTTGACTTCATCCATGTCACTTATACCCTAAGGCAACTTAGCTCAGTGCCAAAAGAAACCTTCTCAGCCTGTGATTTCTCCCATGAGGGAAAATGAAAGGATGTAAGTGAGCACCCAGCTTCCCTAGCTGTGCAGGATTCTACCAGAGAGGCCCATGTCCCCGTGTACCATTATTCACAACAGGCAAGATATGGAAACAACCTAAGTGTCCACTGATGGATGAACAAATAAAGAAAATGTAGTATGTATATATACAATGCAATATTATTCAGCCATGAGAAAGAAAAAATCCTGCCATTTCCAACAATGTGAATGGGCCTTGAGATCACTGTGCTAAGTGAATAAGTGAGACAATGAAACAGACACTGTATGATCTCACTTACATGTGGAATCTAAAAGAATCAAACTCATAGAAACAGAAAGTATAATAGTGGTTGACAGGGGCTAGCGGGTGGGGGAAATTTGGAAGAGGTCAGTGAAAGGATAAAAACTTCCAGTTATAAGATAAATAAGTTCCAGAGATCTAATGCACAGCTATAGTTAACAATACTATATCGTATACTTGAAAACTGCTGAAAGAGTAGATCTTAAATGTTCTCACCAAAAAAACGACATGGTAATTATGTGAGATGATGGAAGTGTTACCCTTCTGTGGTAATCGTTTCACAATATATAAGGGCATCAAATCATCACGCTGTACACCTTAACCTTACACAATGTTATATGTCAATTATACCTCAAGGGACTTCCCTGGTGGTCCAGTGGGTAAGACTCTGCGCTCCCAATGCAGAGGGCCTGGGTTCGATCCCTGGTCGGGGAACTAGATCTCACATGCATGCCACGACTAAGAGTTCACATGCTGCAACTAAGCCCTCATGTCACAACTAAAAGATCCCACATGCCACAACAAAGATCCCAAGTGCCACAACTAAGACTCGGTGCAGCATAAGTAAAAAAATTTTTTTAAATATTATATCTCAATAAAGGTGGGGGAAAAAGATATGCCATGTACTTGTCTATTTCCAACTCCCTAAAATAAAAGCTATAATGCTGAAAGCAGTAATTTACCTAATATACTTAATCCAAAATGACTTCTTGGTTATAAATAGCAATGGCTTTATTTTATTTACATACTTATTTTACATCAGAAATTACTGTTGCTCCCTCTTATATTAGTTTTAAAATCTGTTTAAATCACACTTATTTATAAAGAGAAATGTCTATTCCACAGGCAATTTTATAAACCAGAAACCATAATCTGTGACAACTAGTAGAACAAAGTTATTCATGTTAAGTCCTTAATTATTAATAAATATAACCATTACCTTTATTCATTAAGTTAAAGTTATTTGTTGAGTGATCAAATAATTTTCTTCCATACATTCTTTTCATTCATTCATTCATCTGTTTATTCAATAAATCTTATAAAATGTCTATTACATGCCAAGACTGTTTCTGGTACTGTGGAGACAACAATAAACAAGACAGGCAGATCTATGTTCTCATGGAGCATATATTCTAGAGGAGGGAGGCAGACAGTAAATAAGTAAACAAATAAAGTAACTTCAAATTGTGATAAATGCTATGAAAGAAATAAACAGATTATTTCATTGACATTTTATGTGCAGTAAAAGGAGTAAAAACAAAGACAGGAAAAGCACCTCAAAAGCATGTGACACCTGAATTGAGACCTGAAGAATAAGAAGAAAGAGGCAAGAAAAGAGCTGGGGGAAGAGACTTCTGGGAAGAAAGAACAGCAAGTACAATGGTCCTAAGGTAAGGAGCTTAACATATTAAAGGAACCAGGAGGAAAAAGGAATGACCAGTTTCATGAATGCTAAAATATAGTGAAAAGGGAGAGACTGACAAAAGATGAGGTAGGATAGGCAGGCATAAGCCAAATCATGTTAGGTTATCTAAAATCAGAAGCATAACACACAAGAGGAAACCACTGAAGCAGCAATCATTAAGCAGTACAGCCACATTATCTGACTTAAATATTTTTAAGTTCTAAAATATACTTGTAGGGCTTCTCTGGTGGCGCGGCGGTTAAGAATTCGCCTGCCAATGCAGGGGACACGGGTTCGAGCTCTGGTCCAGGAAGATCCCACATGCCACAGAGCAACTAAGCCCGTGCACCACAACTACTGAGCCTGTGCTCTAGAGGCTGCAAGCCACAACTACTGAGCCTGCGTGCTGCAACTACTGAAGCCCGAGCGCCTAGAGCCCATGCTCCACAACAAGAGAAGCCACCACAATGAGAAGCCCGCGCACTGCAATGAGAAGCCCGCGCACCACAACGAAGAGCAGCCCCTGCTCGCGACAACTAGAGAAAGCCCGTGCACAGCAACGAAGACCCAACGCAGCCAAAAATGAATAAATAAAATTTTTTTAAAAATAAATTAATTAAAAAATATACTTGTAAAGTAAGCACAATACAAAATATAATGAAATACATAATTTAAGGCTAACTTTGTCATCATATATTTGGCAAGTTGGTGTCAGACAAATACCATAATAACCTAGTCAGATTGGTCATTCAATCACTCATAAAGCATTTAGTGAGCTCCTGCTCTGTGTCAGACACTTCTCTCAGTGCTAGAAATACAAAGATGATAGTGGTGATGTCACCTTCCACTCTGAACAGTAAAAACAAAACTGATAATGTGATGTCATCTTCTACTTTGAGCAACCCAGTTTTCTTCCTAAAGACTCAAAACAGTGTGGTAAAAATGAAGACACCTGGGTCCCACTTATCAGCAAATCTAATTCAAAAGTTTATGATAGTCCCTCACCATGCTTTTGAGAAACAGAGGTGAGGGAGGAAGCTTATCAAAACCACTTATGACTTATAAATTACATGTCCCCATTTTCCTCGAGCCACTGTAATTAGTAGAAGGAGTATGTAATACGGCATAGGGTGTACTGGGCTGTGTGTGTGTGTGTGTGAGTGTGAAGACAGACATTAAGATTGATAACCACTACAATAAAGAGTTCTTGGCGGGGGGGGTGGGGGGGCGGGGCGGGGCAGGGGGTTGTTAATTATAATTGCCAAGGAAGAAGTAAGAATTTCTACAAACCAGAGCTTCTCAAAGTAACATGTACAGATTCCTGGAATCCCCAAGACCCTTTCAGAAGGTCCATCAGATCAAAATCATTTTCAAAATACTAAAAACATGATTGGCTTCTTTCACTGTATTGGCACTCATTGCATTTCACTCATTAGCATTTATTGATGGCTCAAAAGTAACAGTAGGTAAAAACGCTGGTATCTTAGCAGTAGCAGCACACTGTACTAGTAGTCATTACATTCTTTGCCACTACACTCACCACACTCTATTTAAAAAAGAAAAAAAAAACCCAGTTTCATTCAAGAATGTCTTTGATGTAGCTGTAGCTATAAATTTAACACATTTTATAAAATCTCAACCCTTGAGTACACACCTTTTAATATTCTGTGTGTTGAAATGGGAAGTATAATGGTTGTCTCAGGCACTTACACGACTGCACAGCAAGCTGAACTAGCCACTTTTCTATAGAACATCATTTTTCTTGAAAGAACGACTGATAGACAAATGATGGTTACTTAATCTTGGGTATTTAGCAAATATTTCCTTGAAAATCAACAGTGAGCCTAGGGACTTCCCTAGAGGTCCAGTGATAAAGAATCCGCCTTCCAATGCAGGGGATGCAGGTTCTATCCCTGGTCGGGGAACTAAGATCCCACATGCCACGGGGCAACTAAGCCTGCGCACCACAACTACTGAGGCCACATGCCACAAAAACCACAAAGCCCAGGCACCCTGTAGTGCGCACACCACAACTAGAGAAACCCATGCGCAGCAACAAAGAACCCGTGCAGCGCAACAAAAAGATCCCGCGTGCCTCAACGAAGATCTTGTGTGCTGCAAGTAAGACCCGATGCAGCCAAAAAAATAAAGAAAATAAACAAATATTTAAAAAAAAAAGAAAATCAACTGTGAGCCTATAACATCAAGGAAAACAACTGTCAACATCTATTGCTAACTACAAAATTCAAGCTTTGAGAGAAATAGAATTTTGCAAACTCATTTCTACCAGTGCGGACTTAAAAGCTTCCTACATCAGAAAGACTTTTCTGATGAGAATGTGAAATTAACAAATGTGATTCTTTGACAACGAATAATGAAATGTGTAAACATTCGCAAGATCTGCATAACCCAAGGAACAAATATTTTCCAGATGATCAATGCATGGGGTTAAGAAATCCTGCATGGATAAAAGACACATTCAAAGTGGAGGACAGACCAACTGATCTTAATAAAAACAGAGTATGAAAACTTCATTTCATTGCTATGATTTCAAATTCCACATTACAATTAAATCTTTCCGAAACTGCCTTTAGGAGTACACCATCTTGATTTCATTGATAGCTTCACAGGTATATTAAAAATGTGTAACTTACTGTATGTTAACTATATGTCAGTAAAAGTTTAAAAAGTAAGAAACTACCACTTGAGTTTTCGTATGGCATCAAAGAAGAATATTCACAATTATCTGAAAGGTCTATTAAAATACTCTGCCCTTTTCTAATTACATATCCGTATGAGACCAGAATTTCCTCATATGCTTCAAGTAAAATAACATATCACAAGACAGTGAATACAGCTACAGATATGAGAATTCAGCTGTTTTCTATTAAGCTAGACATTAAATATATTTGCAAAAATGTTAATAAATGCCGATCTCCTTACACCTGAAACTAGCATAATATTGTAAATCAACTATAATTCAATTAAAAAAAAAAAAGCTGGACTTTCCTGGCGGTCCAGTGGTTAAGACTCCATGCTTCCATTGCAGGGGGCACGGGTTCGATCCCTGGTCAGGGAACTAGGATCCCACATGTCGCACAATGCAGCCTAAATAAATAAATAATTTTTGTAAAAGCGAATCTCTTATATATTCCCTGTTTTGGAAAATAAAGTTATTTTCATTAAAAATGCTACTGGGGGGGAGGGATAAATTGGGAGATTGGGATTGACATATACACATTACTATATATAAAATAGATAACTAATAAGGACCTACTGTATAGCACAGGGAACTCTTCTCAATACTCTGTAATGACCTATCTGGGGAAAGAATCTAAAAAAAAGAGCTGATATATGTATATGTATAACTGATTCACTTTGCTTACAGCAGAAGCTAACACAACACTGTAAATCAACTATACTCCAATAAAAATTTTTTTAAATGCTGCTTATGTTATTAATATGGAATGGGTTTATTACTGTTATTTTAAATGAATTAAAAGTAAATACTTCTAACGTTTCTCAGTTTTAGTTTCTAATTTGACAGGTATTAATAGACATAATCCACATAAAAGTTCTTTGAGGTTATCAGTAATTTTGAAAAGTATAAAAGAATTCTGAGACTGAAAAATTTGAAAACAACTGCTGGAGATCTGATGATACTTTATTTAGCTATTCACCTCTGGATAACCTTACTGAATGCATCATAACTATCTTCCTTTGAAGAACCAGAATAAACACTGAGAAAAAAAGGAGGTATGATAGGTAGAATAATAACTCTCTGTTGTAATATGAAAAGATCTTCAATTGTTAAATTTGTTAAGTACAAAAAGGCAAAGGATACGACAAAATATGAGATATTGGCATTTATTACACTTCAGCTTCCATTTGCTGAAAAGAGGGAGAAAATGATGACGTGTCCATACGTGCTTGTATATGCATAAAGAAACACCAGGCACTCAAGAAACCAGTAAAGGCAATACCTATAAGGGAAGGGGAATATGGAATACACAGAAGGGTACAGGAATGAGACTTCTCAATGAATATCTTTAATTTTTAAAACATACAAATGTATTCAAATTTTTTTAATTTATAATTTAATTTAAACAACATAATCCTAAACCAATATTAAGCCATAATTCAAATGTATTTTCAATTTTTATGTTGCTCTGATCTCAGAAAAACAAAAAATTTTACTCTTTTTTTCAGCTCCGAGGCAAAACAGTATCACTAGCAACTAAATACTCATGCCAGAAGAATAAGTATCTCATTTCTAAAACACAAGAGGGAAATGTTTTTTTAAACCTATAAATAAATCCATCATCTGAAAAAAAATAGTAATGAATAAAGTAATTATAAAGAAAATATTAGGAGTTTCCTGGTGGTATAGTGGTTAGGATTTGGCACTTTCACTGCCGTGGTCTGGTTTCAACCCCTGGTCGGGGAACTGAGATCCCGCAAGCCACACAATGCGGCAAAAAAAAAAGAAAAGATTCAGGTAAAACCATGAAATCAGCAGTTATTTTAATTCTTTTATACTTAAAAGATGTCATTGACAGAATTAAAAGCAAAATTAGATACTGCACAAGAAAAAAATCAGTGAAACTGAATAGAAAGCAAAAGAAATTATCCAAAAGGAAGCAGAGAGGAAAAAAAGGAAAAAAATAATTCTCAGTGAACTGTGGGACAATATTAAGATATCTAACATACTTTTTTTTATTTGGAGTCTAGAAAACAAAGGAAGTGAAAAAGAAAAATATCTGAGATGATAATGATGACTGCTTTTCCAAATTTGCTGCAAACTACAACCCACACATCTGAGAAACTTGACAAATTCCAAACAGGATTAAATTCAAAGAAAATTATTCAAAGGCACATGATAATAGACTAGCAGAAAAATGTTAATAATTTTTTAAAATCTTAAAGCAACTAGAGGAAAAAAGACACTCTATATTCAGAGGAACAAATGTTTAAAAATCACATAATTCTCAGAATCTGTGCAAGCCAAAATACAACAGAACATTTATAAAATGCTAAAAGAAGTAATGTCAACATACCCACTGAATTCAATACCTACCAAACTACCTTTCAAAAATGGAGTAAAAAAGCTACAGAAATCAAGAGTATGGTAGTGGGAATTCCCTGGCAGTCCAGTGGTTAGGAACCTGTGCTTTCAAAAATAGGCAAAGGACCTGAAAACACACTTCTCCAAAGATGATATACAAATGGCCAATAAACACATGAAAAGGTGTTCAACATAATTAGTCATTAGAGAAATACAAATCAAAACCATAACGATACAAATTCACACTCATTAGGATGATTATCCAAAAAAAGAAAAATAACAAGTGTTGTCAAGGCTGCAAAAAAAATGGAACCCCCAAGCATTGCTGGTAGGAATGTAAAATGGTGCAACTACTGTGGCAATCGGTTTGGTGGTTTCTCAAAAAGTGAAACACAGAATTACTATATGACCCAGCAATTATACTCTTAGATAGATATCCGAAAGTACGGAAAGCAAGACTCAAGCGGATACTTGTACACCAACATTCATAGCACTATTATTCACAAAAGTCAAAAGGTAGCAACAACCCAAATGTCTATCAACAAATAAACGAATAAACTATGGTATATCATACAATGGATATTATTCAGCTTTAAAAAGGAATTCTGATACATGCTACAACATAAATGAACTCTGAAAACACGCTAAGTGAAATAAGCCAGACATAAAAGGACAAATATTGTATGAATCCACCTAAGTGTGGTACCTAAGATAGGTGAAATCATAAAGAAAGGAGAAGAGTGGTTGCCAAAGCTGGAGGAAGGAGTCAGTAGGGAGTTAAGTGTTTAATGGGTGCAAAGTTTCAGTTGGAACAGATGAAAACACTCTAGAGATGGATGCTGGAGACGGTTGTATTGGATTGGCCAAAAAGTTCATTCTGTAACATCTTACGGAAAAAACCCAAATGAACTTTTTGGCCACCCCAATAAATAATACAAATGTACTCATGCCAGAGAAGTGTACATTCAGAAATTGGTAAAACAGTAAATTTTGTTATATATATTCTACCACAATTTTTTTAAGTGTCTTTGTATAGCTGGGGCCTTGCCAAATAGTTTATGCTACAATGTGATTTATGGTGAACTCTTCTTTTTGTTCTCCTGCTACCCTGGGCCACACTGTGACCTCTGCAGGAGAGAGGAGGGCTGGAGACTGAGTAGCTAAGGTCAGTCACAAGCTTGCTCCATGCCTACATGACCAGCTCCCAAGAAAAACCCGGGGTACCAAGGCCTAGCTGAGCTTCCCTGGTTGGCAATACTGCACACTTGTTGTCACGCGTCACTAAGGGAACAACTGGACTCTCACACTTGGTCTCTCCTGCACTCCACTGTACTGTATGCACCTTTCCCTCATTTTAACCTGTATTCTTTCTCTGTAATAAACCCCGTCTGTAAGTATAACAGCTCTGATCCTTCTAACAAATCATCAAACCTGAAGGTGGTCTTGGTGACGCTGACACATATGGAAAAGAATATACCATATAAATATTAACCATGAGAAAGTTGGATTGGCTTCATTAATACAAAACAAGGAACACTTCAGAGCAAAAAATATTACCAGATATAAAGAAGAACATACACTGTGATAGTCAATTCATCAACAAAATATAATCCCAACAGGTATATCAAATAACAGAAATTCAAAAAACTTGAAACAACAAATCAACAAAACTAAAAGAAAAAACAGACAAATCCAGAATTACAGTTGGAAATTTCAAAACTGCTCTCAGGAACTGACAGGAAAAAAAGGAAAATCAATAGGAATGTAGAGATTTAAATAACCCAATTTAACCTAATTAACATTTAGAGAGCAATCTACCCCACAATGACAGAAAACATACATTATTTTCAAACAGACACAGAACACTCACCAAGACAGACCATGTAATAAGCCATAAAACAAGTCTCTTGTTAGTTGTCTGGGCCCAATGGAGAAAAACAGATGCAACATTTCCTAAACTTATTTGACCATAAACCCTTTCTGCAAAGGCATCTCCAGGGACTGTTTCTCAGAACACTTTGGGAAAACCTATCCCATTCATTCTCAACATCTCTCCCTAATTGTTCTCCTGGTTGTGACTAAGGAAATAAGAGAGTCAATAAATATACCTTTTCCTTGACTACCAATCCAGGATTAATCAATGTTATGAAGTGCACACAAAAGTCCTAAGGCAGGAATAAGCTTGACATATTTGGGGAACAGCAAGGGGGCCAGAATGGCTGGAACAACATAAGGTAAAGGACAAGTGGTAGAAGATGAAATCAGAAAGTTAGGCAGAGGTCAAAGCATATAAAACCTTCTAAGCCTTGGCAAGGATTTTTAAGTGTGATTTTAAGTATGATAGGATTTTGAGAAAAGAATATTATCTTATTTACATTTTTAAAAGAGCTCTGAGGCTGCTGTGTAAAGAACAGAATGGAAACTAGGCAACCAGTTAGGAAGCTCTGGCAGCAGCATAAGAGATGGCTAAGACCAGAGTGGCTTAGACCAGATTAAATGTGTTTGTCAAAGAAAAAAAGCCCAGAAAAATCTACATAAATTGTGTTGAGATGCCTTAAAGCATTTTCCCTACTTGGCTCCCAGGACATCTCGTTCTTTTCCTCATGAGAAGCTTAATCTATCTTCCTTACATGATATCCCTCACCTCTTCAACCTCTTCAAGTTGGAAATGTTCCAAGGCTCACTCACAAGCCCCTTTTTTCTGGCTACTCTGATTCCTATGGTGATTTCATCCAGACACTTGGCTTTAAATGTTATCTACATAATGATAATTCCCAATTTTAAAGCTCCACCCTAGGCCTCTCCCCTAAACTCCAGACTCATGTATCCACTTAACTATATAGTAAACATCTCAAACTTAACAAACCAAAATTGAGCTCCTAACCATCCCCCTCCAAACCTGTTTCTCTTAAGTCTTCCCTTTCTCAGATAATAGCAACTCCATTATTGCAATCTCAGGGATAAACCTTAAGAAATATCCATGACTCCTCTCTTTCTCTCACACTCCACTCCAAGTATATCAGCAAATCCTTTGGACTCTACCTTCAAAATACACCCAGTAATGAACCACTTCTTACCCACTTCCACAGCTATTACTCAATCCAAGCCATCATCTGTAACTTGGATTGCTACTTTCCTCTTAACTGTTGGTTCAGCCCTTGCCACTGCCTTCACCACTCCCCAACTGTAGTCTACTCTGAACATGGCAGTCAAGTGGTTCTAGTAAGTCTAAACTATAATAGATCATGTCACCAACTGCTCAAAACTTTCCAATGGCTATCTCACTCAAGTAAAGGTCCTTACAATGGTCTTCCAGACCTAATGTCATCTGACCACAACACTTTTGTGCCTCTGCTCCAGCTATTTATTTTCCTCTTAACCTCATGTCAAACTACTCTGCCCCATGTCACTTCATTCCAGTTGCAATAACCTTCTTGCATTCCTCAAATACTCCAGGCCTGCTCTAGCCACAGGACCTTTAAACTTGCTGTAACCTCGACCTAAAACTATCTAGCCCCTAACCCCTAAAATTACCTAGAATGCAAGGCTTGTTCTTTCACCTACTTCAAGTCTTCACTCAAATGTCAGTTCAGTGACATCTACCCTGTCCTTGCCATTTAAAATTTCTCCCATTCTTGGGGACTTCCCTGGTGGTCCAGTGGCTAAGACTCTGCGCTCCCAATGCAGGGGGCCCAGATTCGATCCCTGGTCAGGGAACTAGATCCCACATGCCGCAACTAAGAGTTCGCATGCTGCAAATGAAGATCCCGTATGCTGCAACTGAAGATCCTGCATGCTGCAACGAAGGTCCCACATGCCGCAACGCAGGTCCCACATGCCACAACTAAGACCCAGCGCAGCCAAATAAATAATTAAACAAATAAATATTTTTTAATAAAAATAAATAAAATTCTCCCATTCTTTAACATTCCTTATGCACCAGCTCCACTTTATTTGCTTTATAATTCTCCATAGCATTTTCCTCTAACTAACATACTATGTGTTCTACTTACTTACCGTATTTATAGTCTGTCTCTCCCAACTAGAATATAAACTCTAGAGATTTTTGTCTGTTTTCATCTCCTGCTATGCACCTAGTCCCTAGAGCAGTACCTTTCACACAGAACTGAGTTTGTCCAATACTGAATGATGGAAAGTTAAATAAAGCCTCCGCAGAAGTGTCAAGTTTTGATAGGCCCAATTCAAATCCTAGGACTAGAGTAATTAAAATATACCAATTCCTTTGTCTATTTATACCATAAGAACAATATTCAATATTCTTAAGTGCTTTTAGTTATGCTTTTATTATTTTATAATATATTTAACCTGGCACTTATAGAGGTGCTTACTGATTCCAAATAGTTCAACTTCTTACTTACTCTGGCATCACTATAAATAGAACACTAGGCTTCAGCTATAAGTCCTAGGTTCAAATTCTAGCTCTACCATTTACTAGTAGTATGACTCAGGCAATTTAGCCTCCTTCAAGTCTTAGTTTCTCATCAATAAAATAGAAAGGTGGGGATGGATTAAAGACCTGCCTGCCTTACCTATCCTGTAATCATAAGATTATTGTGAAAGTCAAAAATGTATGAGAAAATGCTTTATAAACCATAAATGATACATAAGTGTCAGTTAAATGTCTGTATTGTAGTTTGGGAAAAACCTGAATGGAACAGAAAAGTTCAGTGTTTGGGGCAGCATATCTCATCATACCTCCCTGCCCCTAACATTTAACTCTAGTTTTGGAGTCAGACTGGCTCTTCCACTTACTTACTATACCTTAAGCAAGTTACTCAACCTCTCTGAGTCATTGTTTCCACATCCATAAATGGAGAATATACCAACCTTGTAGCAGCCTTTTGAAAATTAGAGGGTATACAGACATAAATGTAATGTAACTACAGAATACACTTAACAAATGACATTTTTACTTGTTGTCTTGACCTTCTTTAAAATGGACAAAAACCCAAAAGTAGATAATATAAACTACACTATGGAGGTAGGCAAGATGATTTTTGACTTGGAAATTGCATGTGAAAGGATAAGAAGGAAAGTGAGAAAGAGGTAATCAAGCAATAATCTCAAGTTTACCTATTAAATTTGTTCTTTCCTTCTTGCCTTTCTCCAAGGTTAAATAATAGGATGAGACGCAAACATCATCATACAGAAAACCATATTTAGTAACCTAAAAAAGTTCATTTCAAAACTAAATATTATATAGTATTTTCTCTTCAAAGGAGAATATTTGTATCAGTTTTTTAATTTCTCACACACCAAGATATATTTTGACACTCTAGAACTCAAGGTACATGCCAAAAAAAAAAAAAGTTGTGGTTTTCCAATTATAGAACCCTGATATAATTTTATTAAATATATTTAGAAATATGACAGAAAGAATTAAAAGAACTTAAAAAATAAAACTGCTACTAAGATATATACCATACAAACAGTTCAAGAATGCTTTATGAAATCATTAGACTCTGATATATTTCCTCACTTCTATGACACTAGTAATTATAAGGTATAACAACCACTTTCCGGGGGGGTGGGAGTGGGGGGGAACCTCCCACATTAAATATACACTTAAGATATAAAACATAGCAATTTCAGAAAACATTAAAATGTGATATATCCCTCTGAGATGGTGAAAACGTTCTATTTCTTGAGCTAGGGGATAGTTACACAGAGTATATTTGTGGATATTCATCAAAGTGTACACCCATTTTGTACACCCATTTATACTTTTTCTATATGTACATTTATTTCAAAATAAATTTATGTAATGTACCACAACCATACAGATACAGCTATCAACCAGATGAATTATTGACCTTAATATGAAAGGTGAAAAAATAAAGCTTTTAAAAGAAAACATAGGAAAGTTAGTTTCATGACACTGAGGTAGGTAGAGATTTCATAAACGGAAACAGAAGAATACTAACCAGCTGATAAACTGGACTTCTTTAAAATTAAGAACTTTGACTCACCAAGATACCAAGATCCTGAAAAAGCTACAGAGTAGAAGGTATCTGCAATACATATACCTAAAAAGACTATATCCAGAATATATAAAGAACTACAAATCAATATGAAAAAAGTAAATACTCTAGTATAAAAAGGGCTAAAGACTTGACAGACACTTCACAAAAGCAGAGGTCCAAATGACTAATAAACATGGGGCCCCTAATATGAAAAGGTGCTCAACTTCATTAGTCATCGGAAAATAAAATCAAAACTACAATGCAATACCACTACACACCCTTCAAGAAAAACTAAAAATAAAAAGACTGACAATACCAAGTGTTGACAAACATGTGGAACAACTGGAATTCTCTCATATACTTCTGGTGGGAGTATAAGTTTGTAAAACCACTTGGCAAAACTTCAGCAAAATCTACTAAAAATGAACATACCATAGCCATAACCATGACCTAATAATTCCACTTAAGGTACATACCCAACAAAAATGCATATATACATTCATCAGGAAAAAGAGTACAAAAATGTTCAAAGCAGCAAAACTGTAAATAACAAAAATGTCCATTAATAGAATGGAAAAACTGTGGTTTATTCACAGAATAGAACACAACAACAAGAATAAACAAACCACAGTATAACATGGATTAATCTCATAAATGTAATGTTGAGCAAAAGAAGCTCAAACAAGTTATTCTATATGATTTCACTTATACAGAGTTCAAAAACAGACAAAACTTTTCTATGGTGTTAGAATACAAGGAATACAGTGTGAGTTGGGAATTCCACTACTGATGTTTATTGAGCTGGGTGCTAGTTACAATGACACGCCTATTTTGTGAAACTTCATCTAGCTGTACACTTTTCTATATGCATGTCGTACTTCTTTAAAAATCTTACATTAAATAAGGTCCCCAACTAGTGAATCATGATTTCTAATCTTTTCCTACCACCAAGATTCTTCACCTATACTACGCTCAGAGACTTAACTAGCAATGGTCTTATATCACCCGCCATGTTCTTAGGGATTTAAATGTCAATATCTCTGTCCATATGTACTATATGCTAAGCCCTTTAATGTTCACTCGTTCAGATACTTATTAAATTTATGTACAAAACCTGTGCTTGCTGAGAACGTGGGGTACAAAAAAATTAGTAAGACATAGTCCCTGTCTTCTAGGAGTTCATAATCTTATAGAAGACCACATACACAGATAACAAGGTAAATATATAGAGATACACACAGGATATTATGGGAACACAAAGGAACAGCCAGGGGTAGGTAAGGCATCAGGGTAGGCTTCTAGGAGGTGTTAACACCTGAGTCCTTAAAAGATGAGAAGGAGTTATCCTGGCAAAGTGCATTCCAACACAGGAAACAGCTTGAATAAAAACACAGTGATAAGAAACAGCACAGTGTATTTAAAGAAACAATGAACAGCTGCTAGACAGTTGCTGAAGCGTAGTAAAAGGGAGAACTGGGATGGGGTTGGGGGAAGTGGCCAAAGAGATAGGAAGATGCCAAGTCATGAAGAGACTTAGACCTTATCCAACAGGAAAGATGGGTCAGTGAGATTTATGCAAAGAAATTATGTGGTCAGATAGATTATTCAGGGAGCAATGCAGAGGATGGACTTAAAGGGAATAAAGTTGGCAGAAAGAAGGACAGTTAGGAGGCAGTTATAACTGTCCAGACAGAAGATCATAAGGGCTGAAATAATGAAATGAAAGATATAGCAAATCTGGAAAAAGTACAGACACATTATGCCGCTGATCTAGAGACCACATTTTGAGAACCACAAATATATACTATGGGTTGACAATTTTTTTCTGTAAAGGCCCAAATAAATAGTAAATACTTTAGACTTTACAGGCCACATACAGACTCTATTTCACTTCTTGGTTCTTGTTTGTTTTTTAAACCCTTCAACAATTAAAAACCGGACTTCCCTGGTGGCGTGGTGGTTAAGAATCCGCCTGCCAATGCAGGGGACACGGGTTCAAGCCCTGGTCTGGGAAGATCTCATGTGCCATGGAGCAACTAAGTCCATGTGCCAAAACTACTGAAGCCCACACGCCTAGAGGCTGTGCTCCGCAACAAGAGAAGCCACTGCAATGAGAGGCCCGCTCGCCGCAACTAGGGAAAGCCCACTCGCAGCAGCGAAGACCCAACGCAGCCAAAAATAAAATAAATTAAATAAATAAATTTTTAAAAAAATTAAAAACCATTCTGTTAGTGGACTTTACCACAAAAAAAAAAAAAAAGGCCACAGGCTGGATTTGGACTGCAGACATAGTGAGTTTGCTGATCCCTGCTGTATACCCATAAAGAAGCAAGGATTAACCTTCCTATGAGATTAATTTTCCTAAAATGCTACTTGCATATCAGTCCCCTACTCAGAAACTTCTGCACTGGTCCTGATTACCTACTGCATAAGTTAAATCCCTATGATGCATAGCATTCACAGGCATCTACACTCTAGCTCCAACCAGACTCGTGAACTACACCCCGTGAGAACCTTCCATTCTTATTAAATTGGCCTACTTTCGCTTACCTGCCTCTGTATCTTTGTGGTGTTCCCCAATGTACTTTCTCCCTTTTCAAATCTACTCAAATACCCTTCCTTCAAAGCATAATTCAAATCCTTTGAAGTGATTCCACCCTCGTCCAAACTCCTAAAAGCACTGCCTCAATTTATCTGATATTTATTTTTTGTCTTGAGTTACTACACTTCAGAGAGAGACTTTTAAACTTGAGTAATAATTAGGGTGAATTTATCCTCCAATATCTTCTTGGAGGGCAGGGAATACTTGATACTTTTATCAAAGGATCTAGCATATAACAAGGGGTAAATAAAAACGAAGGTGTGTATGTAGATATATAACACATATATGTATACACACTTTTTTTTTTCTGAACTAGCTATATAACTGAAGCAAATGTTATCTCACCATTTTATCAGTAATTGAGCACTTTAATTCTATGGACACAATCTGAATGCTGCAGAATTACAGAATGACAATCCAAAAGCACATCTGTCTCTCTCCTACTACATGTTTTTAGGCCTAGTTTAAGGGAACAATAATAATACAAGTAAAATTTTTCCAATGGTCAATGTTATCAATCTAGATACAATGGGGTCTAGAAGTCACTAGATCAAGTCAAAATTTACTTATGTATATTTTTATTCATTTTTAAAATATGAAATCAGCTTTTATAACTAAATTGCCTTTTTTTTTTCTTTTAAATTTGGCAGCGATGCATGGCTTGCGAGATCTCATTTCCCTGAGCAGGGATTTGAACCCACGCCCTCAGCAGTGAAAGCACAGAGTCCTAACCACTGGACCGCCAGAGAATTCCCCTAAATTGCTTTAAATTCACCCTAATTATTACTCAAGTTTAAAAGTCTCTCTCTCTCTCTCTCTCTCTCTCTCTCACACACACACACACACACACACACACACACACACACACACACCCACACACCACACATGGTCTGAATTTTTTTTTTTTAACAATAAGGTTCTCCATGACAATTCACATTCCAAAATTGCATTACTGATTTCATTCAGAATTTAGGGAAATAAGAATATATTTTAAAATTTTAAGAAAGTTGTCCATTTTAGTTCACTACTGATAGTTTTAATCACAGAATGTTTTCAGCTGGATTAAAGGATTCTTATATTTGAGATTACTGAAGAAGTCTTTTCAAGTCTGAAGTGTGAACTATGCCTAATTTTACTATGCAAAGAATGTTCAAGAATCTATAAAAATTCCTGCAGAATCATCTGGCCACATTTTCAGTGCAAAAGTTTAAAACACTTTTGAAAGGTATAGAAAACAAGATAAATTATCCAAAAAGTGGCCATGAAAATGAAAACTGTGACTTTTTATCTCTTCAAAACACATTGAAGAAAAAGTTTAGTGACTCACAACCCTGAAAAGACTATTATTCATTGATAACTTTAATAGTAATAATGCATTGATTGGAAGACAAAACCAGGAGCCAGGGACTCCCATTCCTGTTTTGCCACTGGTTTGTACAGAATCTTGGGCATATCCCCATAAGCTGAACAAGAAAGGCTTAACTGACATGCTAAGGTTGTGAGAACTGATGAAATGTTTATGAAGCACTTTGGAACCATGAGGGAAGCCACTATAACCATTAAAAGTCATCTGCTTAATGCAAAACTATAGCTACCTGTTAGGCTTGCAAATCCTTTATGTCTTCTTAACACAGCAAATCTTCAGTGAGTCAGTAAAGAGCATGTATTTAATGAGCGAGCTTAGCAACCTCAGAGAAATGAATTTTCTTCCAAATCTTTGTTTTCTCACAAACCATGTCTCTATCCAACCCAACTATTTGCAAAGGGAAACATGATCCGACCCACACTAAAGATTTGGGTCTAGGTATTGATAAGCCAATACCAAATGACTGAAAATTCAGGAATCACAGTGGAATTTTGTCAACTTATCAGAAATGTGACTCCTGAAAATAATCCCAGAAAACAGTCGTTCTAACAAGAGCTTTATTAAAGCGAAAGTCCCTACACTCTCTCACCTAAAGAGCTGTAAAGTATTTTTGGACAGTGTCGATAGAAGACTAAACTCGCTCAAAACCTGACCCAACGCGTTAAGTAGTTCCAGGACCTGCTTGGTGTTAAGCGACTGGAGACTGGGGAGGCTGCTCAGGAAAAAGTGCTGATGCCATCTCCAGCTGCCCCTTTCGTGAATGACAGTAACAATGAAAACACTGACAAAAGAGCTAGGAGGCCACCCCAAGCCTCTGCTTAGCAATACTTCTACCCTACCCCCAACAGACAGAGCAGCAAACCCCAGAAAGGGGCGTCCCCTCACAGACCTAACATGCCCAGACCCTGCCTCTGGTCTGGCAATGTCAAAAAGTACTACCCTTCACTCCTCTCAAGACGGCTGAGCACCTGAAAGGTGAGGGGGAAATGCGGCCTCTCGTTCTGAACTGCCAAGGGGAGCGGGAGAAGACTGCCTGGCAGGAGGCGGGCGAGCAGAGCCCGTGTGCACCCCGGGAGACTAAGAAGTCCCCGGGTCGCGGGCGCCGCTCGGAGCGCCGTGGGGAGGAGAGGCGAAGAGAGGAGATGGGAGGGGAAGGGACGGGAGGGGAGGGGAGGGGACGGGAGGGGAGGGGAGGGGACGGGAGGGGAGGGGAAAGGAGGAAGGCGCTTCCCTCCCGCGGCTGGAGGGCGGAGGGTCGCTCGGCTCCGCACGGAGGAAGCAGGGCTAGGGCGCAGGGCTAACCGTCCCCCCGGGGGGTGGCTGCGGCCGGCCGCCCGCTTCCCGGGAGCCGGAGGAGGCGACAAGTAGGCTCGGTCGGGAAGCACATTCTTTCCTCGAGCCTGGTCCTGAGGGAGGGCGCAGGCTGCCGAGGCGGCAACTCTCCCTCTCGCCCAACTCCCGGCAGAGCGTGAGGGAGGCCGACCCCGGGCTGACCGGCGGGATGCCGCCCGGGTGGGAAGGCGGCGAGGCCAGCCTCCGGCCCGCTCCCTCCCCACGCGGTCCGCGGCCGGCGGCCGTCAGCGCCCTCGTCTCTCCCGCCGCCGCGCGGGGCCGGGCCGCCGACCTCGGCCGGCCGGGCGCGGGGCCAGGCAGCGGCGGCGGAAGGGCCGGCCGGCCTGGGGCCCTACCTGAGGCTGTGTACCAGCTCCCGGCGTGACTGGCTTCCCGGCAGACCACTCGGTTGGACATCTTGGTGCCTGTGCCGCCTATGGTGCACGAGGATGAATGAGGAGGCGGCGGCGGCGGCGGCAGGAGCGGCTCCGCGAGGGGACGAGACACCGCGGGCCCAGCCCAGGAGGAGGCGGCAGCGGGGAGGGGATCAGCCCGGCCCAGGAGGAGGAGGAAGAGGAGGAGGCGGCGGCCCGGGAGGAGGAGGAGATGGCAGCCGGGGCGGTGGCGGCGGCGGCGGCGGCAACAATCACCTCAAACTCGGGCGGCCGCCGGAAGACGGGGCCCGCGGCGGCCTCACCGAAGCCCGGAAAGCCTGGCCCCGGCCCCCAAAGTCGCCGCTGCTCCCCAGCCGGGGCTGGTTCCGCCGAGCCACCCCCACGGCCCCCTCCCCTACCGGTCGGCCTCCCGGAGCCACCGCCGGTGACCCCACCCCCGTGACTCCGCGCCCGCCCCCTCCCCCCACCCCCCGCGGGACTCCCCGCACCCACCCCCACCCCCGGCGGGGCCCTCCTGCCCGCCCGGCTGCCGGCCCGCCGGCCCCGCCCCGCCCCGCTCCTCCTCCGGCCGCGCGGCGAGGTTAACGGCGGACACCGGACAGGCCACACGGCATCTGGGGTCGGGCGGCCCCGCGGGGAGCCAGCGGCGGCTGCTGCTCCGCGCACACAAAAGCCCAGGGCCGGGGCCTGAACCGGGGAAGGCAGACCCGGAGAAGAGCCAACGCTTCCTTACTCGCCACTCTAACGGGTCCTGCCCACTGAGCATGCCCAGCAGCCTCTGCCAGGCCCGCCGAGGAATCTCGACGTGCGCGGTCCGCTCTCCGGGGTTTAGCGGCAGCAGAGGCTGGGAGGGGGAGGGCGCGGGGAGTAGGACGCAGCCGCAGGGCAAGCCCCCTCCCCCAACCAACTTCCTTAAACGCAGAGCACCCAGGGCAAGACGGTGCGGCTTTCCACGTGTAAAGTCCCCTGTCTTCCCCGCCACACACAGGAATCCTTAGTGGATGCTCGCCCCCAAGGTTTCACTACTAGGCACGCAAGTCTGTGGCCACGATGGGAAGTTCATTTGTAGAAGCAGGCATGTGGTAGTGTGCCTGTGGTCCTGCAAATGCTACTTTTTGCTTCACCGGGCCACTCTTACCGTCTAATCATGGCTCTTACACTGTAAACAGTTATATTTATGTAATTGCATGTCTTAACTCCGTAACTAGACTACAGTGTGATATAGCTAGCCTCAGTTATTCTCATCTATAAAATGGGTATAACAATACTCAAGGTGTGTCCCTAGGATTATGAGTTAATAAATGTAAAGAGCCTGATAGAGTAGTCATACAACAAACATTATTTCCAACCCTCCATTATCTTTTAAATCCCACGTGTCAGGAACAAAGAATTACGTTAAAATTATACAAGAATCACAGCAAAGTAGAATATCTTGGACCTCCAAGGAAATGTCATGGAGTAGACCATTCCCAAACTGGGAAGAGAGTAAGAGAAAGTTGCATACCTTCAATGAAAGACTTGGAGTTAAAATCATAAAAATTGTTATATCTGAATTTCACACTAAACAGATCCCCGGTAGAGTCCAAAACAAACGAATGACTGCTTAATTTTCAAGTTTTCCTAGTGTCATATAATAGATTTTTTTTTTTTCAGGTACTATATAGTTTCTACCCCTCCTCTCACCTTTTCAATTTTAAGGCTCAAGGATCTTGCATGAGATCCCAGTCCTGGTCAATTACTGGAACACTTCTGACTTTCACACCTTTTTATACACTGGTTTTAAGCTGGAAAAAAAAAAATCTCCACTCTGTATAGTTCTTTACTCAATTTTTAACCCTCTCACTTCACCACTAACCTGCCCAAATATTAAGCTATTACACAGGAAAAAAAAAAAGGACATGCCAAGTAGTCAATTTAGGGATAACAAAAAGGAGGGCTGGAGCTGATTCCCTGGTACTCTTCCTGAAGAAGCAAAACTCAGTGATACCTGATGAAATGGTAAACTTTTCATTGTAAATTTCAAGAAAAGGAAATAGTTGATATGGTTGATACGGTGTAAGAATGTTGATTGCTATGTCACTCATCAGCTGTGTGATTATGGATATCTAGCAATTTAACCTTTTCAATGCTGTTTTCTCATCTGTCAAATGCAAACAGCAGTCATATATAACTCACAGGCTTGCTGTGAGAATCATTAAGTATCATGAAAACAATTTATAAGCTGTTCTTTATAAATGTTTTATCATTATCCTCTGCTCCTAGCAACAATCCTAGGTCTCATTCCAAACTAGTAATGTAATCTAAAATTAAGCTTCCTCCCTATTAAAATGCTCAGTTGGAGGCTTCTTTCCCCAAAGGATTTTTCTTACTGATCAAACTCAGCAAAACCACA
This sequence comes from Tursiops truncatus, assembly GCF_011762595.2. Classification (NCBI taxonomy): domain Eukaryota; kingdom Metazoa; phylum Chordata; class Mammalia; order Artiodactyla; family Delphinidae; genus Tursiops; species Tursiops truncatus. Next base: position 63,597,137 of record NC_047047.1, on the reverse strand, counting down.
ATGCCAAGCAAAGTGAAAGGTTAGAGGACCTTCTATTTCTAGAATGCTCTTAACATATCCCATCATTACTCCTCCTGTCCATTTTATTCTGGCTACCTTATTCAAGGATGTGCTCTTGAAAGAAATGTTGAAACTACTCACCCACATCCCCTAAATTAAGGAAGATCCATATAATGCAAAATACTTCATATCCTAGAAGAAGCCTGTTTGGCAATACTGTACAATTCCCATGTTATTATTAACAATTTCCAGGGACTTCCCCGGTGGTCCAATGGTTAAGACTCCGTGCTTCCACTGAAGGGGGCGTGGGTTCAATCCCTAGTGAGGGAACTAAGATCCCACGTGCCGCGTGGTGCGGCCAAAAAAAAAAAAAAAAAATTTCCATTATATCCACCAGGGATTTGGGTTTGACGCTCCATAAACATCATCCAAGTTAAAGGCAAGGAGGAAATCTTCATTAACAGAGAGTCCTTATGAAGCACAGACTTCAACAAATAAGGCACCCAGAGCCCAACATTAATAACACATCTTCTGAAATAGCATGTTGGATAGTCACTGCATCAGTCTGTACTAGCAAACGACTAGAAACAACCACAGTGTCTGTCAATAAGACTTGTTAAATTAGGGTATACCCATACATATGCACCCATTAAAAAGAATAAGGTGATGCTATATCACTGTCATGGAAAGAGCTGCCCACCCCAAAAAAATGCAAAAGGCAAATTGCAGAACAATGTGTAAAGTATGCTACCATTTGTGTAAAAACAAGTACTTATATTCTCACACACTTGCATATACATGGCATACTTCTAGAAGGAAACAAACTGGTAACAGCCAATGTACATCTTTGTATATCTTTTGAATTTTGTGCCATATACATATACTACCTATACCCAACAATAATTATTTATTAAATAATTTATTAGGCTTGATTTTGGGAGCCTATATGGCAATATTAAATTGCCCATTTTTAGATTTTACTTATCCACAACTGACACCTCGAGGAGCCCCCTAATTACTAAAAGCCCTTTGTCAGAAAAATATTCTAGAATGATACCACCAGGTTTTGAAAAAGTCAAGGTTGAGAGAAGGGAGTTTAGTATAAAGATGCTCTTTTAATTTCAATTAACACTGGTACTCTAACCTAGTATCAGTTGACTTTGCTCTTTTCTTCTTTAGAAACCAAACTTAATAAGTAACATTTATTAAACACTTACTATGCACCTGACACTAGGCTAAGTACTTTACATAGTTAATGATTCTTACAAGATGAAAACTTGTTCATTTCCAAATTTTTGGAGTAAATTTTGTACACAGAGCTTTTTCCAAATTTATTGTTAATATTTTTTTTAACATCTTTATTGGGGTATAATTGCTTTACAATGGTGTGTTAGTTTCTGCTTTATAACAAAGTGAATCAGTCATACATAAACATAGGTTCCCATATGTCTTCCCTCTTGTGTCTCCCTATTGTTAATATTATTTAGGATTCCCAGAAATTAAACAACTGAGTCAAAAGATTTGAAGTTTTTTTAAAGGCTGACAAGAGTTTTCTTAAAAAGAAAATTCTGATTCATTACTGATTGCCCCCTTTAGCTCTGGTGACCTATTTTCCACTATTATATTACTTTCCTTCTTTAAATCCAGAGATTTTAAACAAGTGGATTCTCAGTGATAGTCATTTACACCTTCCATCTTTTGTCCCTTGTTGCTACAGTTAGACAATATGTATCAGGCCTCCAATTTGTTACTGCCTTTCTGGAATCCAGTCCAGGAAAATACCTGGCTACAATATTTTATGCTGTCCCTACAGCCATCCTATCATGTTGCTAATGGGAAGTTACCAGTCTTAAAATCTCCTTTACCTTCTCCTAAACAAAGAGATTTAAACAAAGGTTCAATATTCTCCCATAGGTTCATCAGAATTAGGTAAACAGTTTCCTTCTATCCAAACTATTTTTCTGTTCTTTCTTTTTCTTTTTTTTTTTTTTTTGTGGTACGCGGGCCTCTCACTGTTGTGGCCTCTCCCTTTGCGGAGCACAGGCTCCGGACGCGCAGGCTCAGCGGCCATGGCTCACGGGCCCAGCTGCTCCGTGGCATGTGGGATCTTCCCGGACCGGGTCACGAACCCGCGCTCCCTGCATCGGCAGGCGGACTCTCAACCCCTGTGCCACCAGGGAAGCCCTGTTCTTTCTTTTTCTTTCTTTTTTGGCCACAGCTTGTTGGATCTTAGTTCCCCGACCAGGGATTGAACCCGTGCCTGGTCGGCAGTGAAAGCATTAAGTCCTAACCACTGGACCTCCAGGGAATTCCCTATTTTTCTGTTTTTTTCAATTCAAGGTCTCTATATCCTCTAGGAATCTATTCCTGATTTACTCTATTGGTCCTCCCACTTGTCCACATTTTTCAAGAATTCACTCTACAGGATACAGTACCTTTTACTCTATTACTGTATACGTTTATTAAACATTATCTTCCTGACTAAGCAGTCAAAGGGTAGGAATTGTTTCTATAGTATAATTGTCAGCTACACATGAAATACCTCATCAAAGTATAGTAGAAGCTTTCTTAACTGATTTCTATTTAAGCAACTTACTGGACTAAGTGATGCTGTCCATCCCCATAGTAAAATACACTGAACCATGCCCACCACAAGCTGAATTCTTGGAGATGGTAGACTACACTTTTTAGGAAACTCACACTGTTGCACTCTTCTCCCAGGTTTGTGTGCATAACTAACAAGGGTCAATCATGTTCTCCAACCTATTTATACGAGATGTACAAAGTACTGCCATTACATAATTTAATAAAATATTACATAAACCAATGAAACACAAACACATAATGCAAAAGGTGTTAGTACAAAAATTAGGTGGAATGCTTTGGACTCAATAAAAACAACTGTCAAATTAGAGGCAGATAAGATGGCTGGAGAAAAAAAATCATGAAAAAGTGTATCATTATACACTTAATGCCTTAAGAATTAAGATCTTAAATGTCTAAGATCTTACGCTACTGTCAAAAAATCTGAAACTGAAATTTGTAAACTATACATTATAGGAGTGGTTTGTGGAAGGAAGATACAGAATTCCAATCAAAGAACCCATACTCAGAGCAAAGGCTGACATCAAAATATTACCAAGTTAATATAGATTAATATTTTCTAAGTTTTTAAAAAAACTGTTCACAGTGTCATTTACGTTTCCTTACTATGACTCCTATTTTTCTATTTTTCATCTACCAGCTAGATAAGAGGGCTTCTATTGTATACACATAAGGGCAGACTGATTTTTCCCCCAAAGAAAAATTTTAAGCACATCTGAGAGCATTAGAGCAGAGAGTACTACAGCATTCAGGGCAGGGAGGTAATATAGCATTAAACTGGGTATGAATCCCTGCCTCAAACTTACTTCCCCTGCAGCCTTAAGCAAGTTAACCAAATCTCACTTTCCTCCTCTAAAAGTGAGGTATTAAAATTAAACCTACCTCACAGGGTTTTGAGGTTAAATGACAATTCATGTAAAGTATTTAGCATGGTGCCTGGCATATGGTTAAGTGCTAAGTAGGATGTGCACTGCCAGCAAGACATGCCTATTCTCAGCCCTTACAGAAAAAAGTATCGATTTTACGATTAATTTAAGCCCTGTCTTGAAGATAATTCATTAGAACACTGGAAGCCATGCAGCGTTAGGCAGAGTACTGAATTACTTCTAAGTGGTCATTAACCAAAGGTGGTATCAGAATGCCTTAGAGTTTTTGTCAAATTCAGAAGTCCAGGCTCTATCCCAGTTGAATCAGGCTCTCCAGGATCCAGGTACGCATCGATATATAGATGTATAAAAGAGATATATAACACAGAGAGATATAATTTATATATTTTTAATATATTTTTATATATATTTATATATGAAAAGTTCCACAAGTGGCTCTGATGTGAATCGCTGATGAAGAACTGTTAAGAAGATAAAATTATTGATGCTTTAATAAAAGACTACCCAGTTAGGGCTTCCCTGGTGGCGCAGTGGTTGAGAGTTCGCCTGCCGATGCAGGGGACACGGGTTCGTGCCCCGGTCCGGGAAGATTTCACGTGCCGCGGAGCGGCTAGGCCCGTGAGCCATGGCCACTGATCCTGAGCGTCCGGAGCCTGTGCACCGCAACGGGAGAGGCCCACGTACCGCAAAAAAAAAAAAAAAAAGACTACCCAGTTAGTACTTACTCGAATATTAAAATATCATTAAAAGACATAGACAGATTAACTTATGAGTTAGTCAAATCACCAAAATAAATTTAATGAAATTAATAGTTACGAAAACTACTACATAAGCATAAATATTGAGAGCTCAATATTTCCAGGTTTTTCCTATTCAAACCTATAGATCTGCAGATGTATATCAAAACCATCATATCACCTCCCCAAAAGTGTCACTCCTACTGAAATGTTTTTCCTATATTAAAGAGAACTATAAGACACACCTCATCAGCATTAAATTTCTAACTTTGCCTTCACATGTTTAGCTTGGAGACATGTCTTTAATATATGCTTCCAAAGCAGGGTTTCTCAATCTTAGCTCTACTAACATTTTGAGCTGGATGATTCTTGGACATGGGTGGGGCACCCAGGCTGTCCTGCGCATAGTTAAGATATTTAGCAGCATCACTGGCCATTACCCACTAGATGCCAGTAGAATCCCACCTTACTCCAGTTGTGACGACCAAAATGCTTCTGGACATCGCCAAATGTCCCTTGGGGAAAGGGGGGACAAAATCACTCCCAGCTGAGAAACCACTGCTCCACCGAATGTTTATCCTTCCTGGCTCTCTTCAATTTTCTCTTTTCTGAGCTAGTGCATTATCTCAATTTCTTCATACAGGACAAAGTGAGCAGACCCAAAAAAAAGGACTAGCTGGTGTGTTTTATTGCGAAAAGAAGCAATATGTTAACTAGTACAAGTACTTCTCACTTAGCTATCAGCAGCACATTGGTAGAACTGGGTTTGAATGCCCGTTCAAGCACTTACCAGCAGTGTGGTCTTGAGCAAGTCGCTTAACCTCTCCAAATCTGTTTCCTCATCTGCAAAATGGGAATAACAACATCTACTTTGCAGAATTGCTACATCAGAGATAACAAATAAAATAGTTCTGTGCCTGACACATAGTAGAACTGCAATAAATGATAGCTATTATTATATTAATACCATAAAGGTTGATAGCATTGAAGGATATTGTACACCCTCTGTAATGCTTAACAGCACTCCAAAATTTATTGTGAAAAAAACCAATTTATTGTGCATTAGAATCACTGGTGATGTTTGTTAAAAATTGAAGATGTCCAAATCCTACCCTCCAAGAGGTCCAGGAACAACGCTAGAAAAACTGGCTGAGATTTTTCATATTCTACTTGACTCTGGTGTATTTTCACACTGTTGTAAAACTCTGCAGCATTCTAAGACACAAGGAATAAGTAATACATGAAAACAACTGAACCACATAAAATATTTGTCATATAGAACAAACACTACTGTAAGATAATGATGTTTTAACAGTTTATTTTGAAGGTCATTTTAAAAACAAAGTTAAAGACAATCTGAGAAAAAACTGCACAGAATACACTCATTAAATAAGTATGTGATTAAATCAATAAGGGAGATATGTCTTCTTCTGCAACTCCAAAATAAGTTCTGCTGTCCTGATGATTCTTATACTTCCAAAATGGGGGGGGGGGGGGGGGGGGAATCATGGCAATTAAAGTTGCCTCTTAATCATGTAAATCTACAGTGGAAACCAAATTTTTCTGTTCTTCCCAATAAGTCAGTTTCGATCTTCAAACTGTGCCTTGTTTTTTAAAAGATAGGATGCTAGAAATTCAATGGGATTTGGTGGTCTGTAAGGGAAAAGAAATCCAAAATTTAGAAATTTATATTCGAGACGTGTTAATTTAAATGTATTGTCCCATAATGAAAACATCTTTTTTTTTCTGTTTTTTTGGCCACACCGTGCAGCATGTGGCATCTTAGTTCCCCCACCAGGGATCAAACCTGTGTCCCCTGCAGTGGAAGCACGGAGTCTTAACCACTGGACCGCCAGGGAAGTCCCTTAAACATATTTTAAAATTAAGAGGTGAGAGAGAGGGGTTGTTGGAGGAAGGTGGTACAAAATTCCAGTTCTAAGTACTAGGGGTATAAAGTACGACATGACGACTATAGCTGACACTGCTGTATGATATACAGGAAAGTTGTCAAAAGAGTAGATCCTAAGAGTTCTCATCACAAGAAGAAAATTTTTTTCTTTTTTTCCTTTTTATTGTATATGTATATATTGTATATATGTATATATGAGATCATGGATGTTAACTAAACCTGTGTGGTAATCATTTCACAACATATGTAAATCAAACCATTATGCTGTATACCTTAAACTTATATAGTGATGTATGTAAATTTTTTCTCAAAACTGGAAAAAAAATTTTAATAAAATAAAGAGGTGTTATTTCATATTTATCACTTTTACATATGTTGCTTTTGCTGATAAAACAGGTCCAAAGATGAAAAGTTGGGGGAAACATCTACCTTAAACCCTAGTATAAAAAGGCATATTTAAAAAAAAAAAAAGGCATATTTAGAATTGATTTACAATGATCTCAAAACATTCTCCTAGCACTTTAAACAACCTTTTGAACTAACTAGATAGAGACAATACTTGTTACATAATATTTACAGTTAATTTGATGAATTATTTTGCTAGAATGCTTACTTAAAAACTGTATTTACTAATAGAATGTTACCGTAAAACTTCTTCAAATTCTTTTCTTCTAGCATTTAAAGTAATATTTAGAATTTCTGATATATTGGCCTTCTTTAGAGAAAGAACAAAAATGCATAAAAGATGCCCATATTTTAATTGTCAGTAGTAGAGCCAAGACATATCTTGCAGTCAAAAATAAATCCTATTTTATAAATATAACAATCCAAAACAAATACTTATTGTTTATTCATTTAATTTTTTAACTTAACACTAAGTAATAAAAATAAATTAATTAAAAAATAAAACTAAGTAATACACCTATTCTAAATAACTCAGATATGTTCCATCAAGTTCCTTATCAAGTTGTGTCAGTTTACTACAGTGTTCATTATTAGTCTTTGAGAAAAACATAATTTACACCCAATAAATGTTGACTAATGTAACTTACAACAAAATTTTCTTATTGGATTTACTTATACAAAAAGAACTTTTGTACAGAAAACATGTACAGAAAAGAGAAAAACTGTAATTGTGCTAACAAAGAAATGTAAATTTAAAAAACTTGGCAAAAAAAGTTTATAACACACATGCACTTGAGGCTATGATGACACCTGAAGAATTTTAAGGATAAACTTTTGGACAGAAATATGATATTATGTGTCAAACACTATAAAAATAGTCATGTCATTTGAAATAGCAAACCAATTCTTGGGTATTTATCATAAAGTAATTAAACAAAAGTAAAAGGGTATAAAAACAGATAAACTACCTGGTGATCAATAATAACAAAGGAAATTGGTCCTAAATGGTCAACAACAAGAAAATGGCTAAGTTAACTGTGATACTATAATTTCATTTATAATCATGAAGGCTCTGTAAAGATATGGAAGAAGTTTTATCTTATAATTTTAAGTAAAAAGGAGATATAAAATTACATGTATACCATGATTACAAATATGCATATGATCTAAGACTAGTAGAAAAATAAGTGTCTTAATTGAGATTATGGCTGACTTGTTTTTAAAAAACTTCAGTATCTATAAATTCCTTATATAGTAAAAAAATAACTATACATAACTCATGATATTTCAACTAGGGAAGTTTTTATTTTGCTTTTTCTGGTAACTCCATTTGCAGACACTATTATCTTACCTTTCCTTTGCAAGCACAGCAAGTCCTTGTAATAAGATAGGCACAACTGTCTGATCCAGATAGGCACGAGTTGGCAAAGACTGGAGATCCACTTTCTGTTTTGATGACTTTTCTGCATTAATTTTCTCATTTTCTACTATCCTCTAGTGAATTCAAAAAACATGCATGAATATTTAAAAATAACTAGATTATTTTGAGCGCTAAACCAAAATTAATGGAAATATAAAACTAATAGAAAATGTAAATCAATGACTAGAAAGCTGATTGAACTGCAAATCTTTCTGCCAAAATAAAATCAGACCCATTTCTAAATTTCATTCAAGCATTTTCTGAAGGCACCATAATATCTCATTCTTTTAATGTCGTATCTCCAGATCCTACACTTACTTTCTCTCTTTCTTTCTGCCTTTTTAGGAATAAATACAAGTCCCTTTTCTTTTCTTCATGAGAATACACCTTCTTACAATGTGCTTCAAAAAATCTGGACATGACACTAAGTAACACTGAATCACAGTGAGAAAACTAGTCCTGTTTCAATTCTTTTATCACAGATAATATCAAGGACAATGTCTCAGTTTGGCACTAACATGTCTTTAACACTTCTGTAACACTTGCTAAACTCCCTTCTTAACAGAGAGCAGGCTTCAGCTTAGAGACTTCAACTGGCAACAGAATCTAGCTAAAATTTATTACCACTGTTTTGTATTCATTGTTTTCATTTTTACGGTTACCCTCTACAGCAATGAGAATGCTTTTCCATTTGTTTCTTTTCTAAACAAATGCATCTATGATTTTTTAAAAATGAGTAAATTTAAGAAAAAATATAAAGTAAAATTAGTCAAAAAATAGAAGAAATGACTAATATGGGAAAGATCATTAATGTGATATTTAAATGATGTTTCGGAAATGATGACTTACACTTCCTCCGTCTAAGAACCCCCCAAAATCTGGGCCTTTCATATAAATTCACCTGACATCCAGAGCATCAAAAACTACTTTACTGGAAAACTTTGCCTTCTTCTGAAAATCTGTCATTTCAGAAATTTAGAAATAAGTGGCTATCTCAAAGACAAAACACTATTAAGAGCACTTTCATTTAAATGAAATTTGTTCCAATCATACTAGAACTGGATAGCCAACGATTACAAACAAAAAAATTCTACACTTAATTTTTTTAAAGAAAATTTTATTTTGTAAAAACTGAGAAAAAACTTTAAGCATATAACTACAACATACATACCTTGCTTTCCAAAAACACTTGCCAGAACTATGTCAGGTAACTTGTCTAGTTTTGCTTGTGATTTTTCAATCTAATTTTTGGACTTAATAAAAATAATTACCTATACTTATTTAATGTATGAAACAGTTATTTCATTTGCCCATGAATTAAGAAACTTATAGTTCACCAGTAAATTTCAACAAATACCCATATATGATAAAAACTAGTCAATTACATGACATCCCAATACCTTCATTAAGAAACAGCAATGGGCCTTCCCTGGTGGCGCAGTGGTTGAGAATCTGCCTGCCAATGCAGGGGACACAGGTTCGAGCCCTGGTCTAGGAAGATCCCACATGCCACGGAGCAACTAGGCCCATGAGCCACAACTACTGAGCCTGCACATCTGGAGCTTGTGCTCCACAACAAGAGAGGCCACGATAGTGAGAGGCCCGCACACCGCGATGAAGAGTGGCCCCCGCTCGCCACAACTAGAGAAAGCCCTCTCACAGAAATGAAGACCCAACACAGCCAAATAAATTAATTTTTAAAAAAAAGAAAGAAAAAGAAACAGCAATGCCTAAGCAACTCTGATAGATCCTATAATAAGCTCCTTGACCAAATCCTCTCATTTATTTCATTTAAACATTTACTGATTATCCACTATGTGCCAATTGCTATGCTTACTTTCAGTAAAGTCAAAATCCTGAATTAATCTAAAAAATATACAGTTGATGCCTGAACAACATGACCCTCTGCCCAGCCAAAAATCCACTTATAACTTACAGTTGGCCCTTTATACAGGCTGTTCCTCCATATCTGTGGTTCTGTATCTACAGTTCCATATCCGTGGATTCAAGCAACTGGAAATCGTGTAGTACTACAGTACTTACTACTGAAAAAAAATCCACTTTTAAGTGGACCCATGCAGTTCAAACCTGGGTTGTTCTAGGGTCAAATGTATATCCAACCACAAACACACACACACACACACACACACACACACACACACACACACACAGATTAAGCTTTTAAGAGTGTAGAACAATGATCACAAAAATGGGAAAAAATTAGGTGAATCCTATGATTGCGCCAGCTTACTGCATCCTGCCTAGAGAACTTATACAACAAAACCCAGGGAGAAGGACCCCAAGCAGAGCCCTGAAGTCTCCCTAAGTTGAGAAGACAGAGTTGAAAATTCAGGGAAACCAAGAGAACTAGAACTTGCAGAGAAGAGTACTGAAAAGGAAACTTTCACAGAGAGGAGAGAGTTGCATAGAAAGAGACTAAGAGATGGCCTTCCAGTTTTCAAGTGAGTATTTATCAGAGCATGAGTGTGAGGGAACTCTTCTTCCAAGTGGTTTTTTCTTCTGGCCTTGAGTAGTCCCCTCTTTTCATGTATGGTATAAGAACCTTATAACAGTATCCTTCCATTTCCTCTCTCCTTGCCTTTATACTATTGTTATCTTATATTTCTACATATGTTACAAACCCTGCAATTGATTTTTTTCTTTAAAAAGTCAATTATCTTTTTTATTTTATTAAAAATTTTTTATTGTTTACTTAACATTATAGTTACTTTATTGCTCTAGAAAATTTAGTTTTTAAAACTATCAGATTACATACATAGTGATAATGAGACTACCCCCCCCCCCAACAATCAACTGTATATTATGAGGCTTCTCTAACTTGGTAGATAACTATTACAAAATTACAAAAATAGCTGGTTACAGTTGAGCTATCAAGTAGGTATCACATTTCTGTAGATTGAAAAGTTGAATAAAAAGAAAACTGATGTTACTGATAAGTCGCTGAGTGTATCTGAGAAATCCAAGCTACATGCACACAGAAAAAAAACTGGTTACAAAAACCATTACGTTACTCTGTATTAACATTTTGCAATGTTTTACAAAATGTTTTACAAAATGTGTGAGGGAACTACTCAAGGCCAGAAGAAAAAACCACTTGGAGGAAGCAGGAGGCACAAACCCTGGAGCTCACACAGGCCAGGAGTAGTTCATGTTCCTGTGACCCAGGATGGGAAAACCTCATAACACATGAAGCACTGGGTAGAATACACAAGAGGAAGAAATTAAGTCTAAACTAAAGGTTGGTCTGGTCCCACCTAAAAAAGCTTAAAGGCAAACCTCAAAAGATCAAATTGTTTCCAAGTAACCTAACCGAGTCCTAGAACAAAGCCCAAGAGTATATGAAGAAATACAAAAATAACCAGTACCCAACAAGGTAACATTCATGATGCCCAGCCTCCAATAAAAATTACCAGAGAGGCAAAGAAGCAGAAAAAATTACCCATAATGAAGAGAAAAACCAATTCACAGAAACAGACACAGAAATGATACAGATAGCATAGGCAATGCCATTAAACCAGTTATTATAATATATTCCATATGTTCAAGAAGACTAAGGAAAGAATTAGTAAATTAAGCTAACAAAATACTTGAAAATATTTGAAGAAATAATGGCTGAAATTTTTTCAAATTTAATGAAAACTCTAAACCCAAAGATCCAAGAAACTCAATGAATCCTAAGCACAAGAAACATTAAAAAAAAATTACGCCAAGACACATTATAATCAAATTATTTAAAACCAGTAAAAAATCTTAAAAGCACAAAGAGAAGACGTTAACTACAGAAGAGCAAAGATAGGAATGATAGCAGACTTTTCAGCAGAAACAATGTCAGCCAGAAGACAGTGGAGCAAATACTCAGCAAAAATACCTCAAAAGCAAAGGCAAAATAATTACCTTTTCAGACATTCAGAACCTTAAAGAATTCCTTCCCAGCCAACCTCCACTACAAGAAATGTTAAAGAAAGCCCTTCAGGAGGATGGGAAATGATACCAGCCGGATCTACACAGAAGAATGGAGAACCCAGAAATGACAATTACACGGATAAACGTGAAACACTCCTTTCTCGTACTGTTCAAATCTCTTTTAAAAAGATAATTGGACGGAAGTCAAGGGAGCACTTCCGGGTTCAGCAATAACCTGGAGCCGGCGGCGTTAGGTCGGCCGTCTTGGGCCTTGCTCCGCAGCTCCGCCTTCACTCTGGTCTTTCTAGAAACCCAGCTGTGCTCTCGGGTGTGCCGGACAGCCTCCCAGACGCGTGTGTAATAAGCCCCCCATGGTGGACACGGCCCCGAACGGCACCCAAGAGGCGGGCGCAATGCAATTCATCACGGCCAATAAACTGGCCACGGCAATGTTGCTTTCTCGCTTGTTCATAGTTTACTGCTCTTTGTTCTGCCTCTTCTTGGGTTGCATGAAGTAGCAAGCTTTTACCAACGTGCTTTGCTGGCAAATGCTCTGGCTAGTGCTCTGAGGCTGCACCAAAGCTTACTACACTTCCAGTTAAGCAGAGCATTCCTGGCCCAGGCTTTGTTAGAGGACAGCTGTCACTACCTGTTCTGTTCACTCATCTTTCTCAATTCCTACCCCGTTACAATGAGTATTTCCCAGTCTTGTTATTTTCTTCGCTTCATACTGCCACATACACGAAAAAGGTGCCTTGATGCAAAGGGTGCAAATAGTTTACCTCTGCTGAGACCTCTCGGATAAATTCAGCGCTAATCAACAGAATATTCTGAAATTCATTGCTTGTCATGAAATATTCTTGATGCCTGCTACAGTTTTAATGCTTTTTAGGGGTCAAGGAAGTTTGCTCCAGCCTTTTATATACCATAGATTGCTTACTGTTCGATACGCCTCTAGAAGAAATCCATATTATTGGACCTTGTTTAATGAACAGAGGATTGTTGTTAAACACCTAATAATGAAACCTGCTTGCCCACTGTTTGTGAGAAGACTTCGTCTCCAGAGCATTGTCTTTATAAGCAGACTGGCACCAACAGTTGCATAGTTTAACATCCAGCTAAGTTATGTGTAATATAAATAAGCACTGTTAGCTGCTGGTACTTCTGCTAGGAATGGTTAATTCCAGGTGTAAAACTGACCTCACTGCAATTTACATAATTTACATAAATGCATCTCAAAAGAAAAATAATCATTTTCCTGGCATGTTAAATCAAGCCTTTTAAACACTTTCTGAGAAACTTTATTGTAATGTGTTGTTAATAGTTAAGGAAATTTAAATCTTGTGATAAATGTACCAAAAATTCTTTAGACGCTGCTGTGCCTTTATCATGAAGTACGTTTATTTCTCTTGCAAAAATAGCTCTAAAATTCGTTTTCATCTAATTAGTAACTTGAATTTATATCTGGCATGAGTTCATTATGGTAATATTAACATGTAAATTCAGTATATTTTGAGACAGTATTCTTTTGCCATTCAGTAATTTTGGTTGATGATTTTAACAAAAACACTTCCCACTATTTAATTTCAAATTGTTTTTAAATTGATTTTGTGCTGCTTTGTTAGGACAGATTTATTTTGGATGTACCATTATAATAGGAATTCTATATGTACCTTATGCTATGATCTTCCAAAATTTTATTTTCATAATTACTTCTGTGGCTTTGAATATTTTAAAAGGCCCAACTGTAAGACTGTTAGCCAATTGGGTTAAATACTTGTGGTCACCTAAGCGTTTTACATCAAAGAGCAGTAGTCAGACAGTTTTCCTTTCAGAGACCCATTGAGTAACATTTCTCAAATAGGAAATCCTTCTTCTAGAAATGTGCACACATAGGTTTTAGTATTATTGTAGTTTACACAATTACTTAGATCAGATTCTTGACTGCCAGTTTTCTCGGTTTCTTAGGCTTGAATTTTCATAGACAATTGCGTTAGTTCAGATGCTTTCTGAAAGGAATGTAACTGAAGACTGAGCATGTGACTAAACTTGGTATCTGTTCTGAAATACTGAAGACTATACATACTCACCCATCAAATCTGATTTAAAAGATTAAACAGAAAGGTTTATATAGATAACGTTATTGAATAGAAATGGGGCCAGAGGAGGAGTTGTGGAGGAAATAGTGTGCATTTCAATGCTGTAATGCATAGATAAATTTGGGAGAACTGGATGTGTTATGATGTGATTTTAGCTGTATGATATGTTAAATACGTTTGTTGAGCTTCCATCAACTCCTTTATAAAATTCATTCTGATCTTTATTATTGTTGCATGATTGGAAATGTTTAAAACATTGCAAAATGTTAATACAGAGTAACGTAATGGTTTTTGTAACCAGTTTTTTTCTGTGTGCATGTAGCTTGGATTTCTCAGATACACTCAGCGACTTATCAGTAACATCAGTTTTCTTTTTATTCAACTTTTCAATCTACAGAAATGTGATACCTACTTGATAGCTCAACTGTAACCAGCTATTTTTGTAATTTTGTAATAGTTATCTACCAAGTTAGAGAAGCCTCATAATATACAGTTGATTGTTGGGGGGGGTAGTCTCATTATCACTATGTATGTAATCTGATAGTTTTAAAAACTAAATTTTCTAGAGCAATAAAGTAACTATAATGTTAAGTAAACAATAAAAAAATTTTAATAAAATAAAATAAAAAGGATAATTGACTTTTTAAATAAAAATAATCAATTGCAGGGTTTATAACATATGTATAAATATAATATATGATAACAATAGTATAAAGGCAAGGAGAGAGAAAATGGAAGGATACTGTTATAAGGTCCTTATACCATACATGAAAAGATATGATACCAGTTGAAGGTAAATTGTGGGAAGTTAAACTTCCGTCCGATAAGTCCTAAAGCAACAACCTAAAAAAACTGTAAGTCAATAATGGACATAAAATGGAATTCTAAGACAAAAAGCAGCAGCAGCAGCTGTAGAGTAGTGGTTTCCAGACTCTGAGATATCACAAACAAGTAAATTAAAAATAAAATAATACAGTGAATGAAGGGACTAACATAGGGTTGTTAACTCTATTTTACCAAGTAAAAACTTACAAACAAACAAGCATAATTATTATTTTACTATCACCATAACTCATAAAAGAACAGGCATTTTAAAATTATGGAAGCAAGAAAACCAATCACCAAATAATGTATCATCAGTACTCACTCCACTCTCCTTATTTTTTTTCTCACTTTACCATGGAAATTGGTCTGAGGGTTTGAAAAACAAAGCATTTGGTATCACTGCTCTACTGTATTATGGCTCTGCCTCCATACACAAGCACCATCAAGAAGACTGCTGATGCCTAAAAAGAAATCTCTTAAATGATAAGTGGCATAAAGTATCTTCACCTGATTCAGCACAGCAGTTCAATTAAAAACTGCATTATGAAAAGACTCAGATTTTCTTAACCCTGATAATCCAACTAACAAACATTCCTAGCAATTTTATAGGCAGAGAGTAGTCACTCCACATGCCAGGGAACTCTAGTAGTTGGTCAAGATCAGCAATACAATTTAATTCCACCTCAAAAATGTCAGCCTGCTTAGGTTTAACACACAACTCTCCACTTACTTCCTAGTGATCTTAGACAAGTTACTCAAATTCTCTGAGCCTTGCAAGACTGAAAATACATGGAAGTTACTTAGGAGTGTGCCTGGCACATAGTAAAAGGACTAATATTAGCAGCTATTACTATTATTACTCTGCTTGGAAATGCTCCTGCCCTCATTTATCCAAACTTAATTATTGATGATGTCTCCCCACCCACCTCGTAAAACACCCACATCTCTTCCAGGAACTCTCTGTTTTCCTAACCAATCCCACCTAGCTCTGGTTAATTCAACTGTTCCAGCATTTATTCATTCATTTACAAAGTAACTTCTTCTTTTAGACAGCAACTTCTTAGTACTTGTATGAAAAAGCTCTATAAAAGTATACCTTCTTTTGCACATTTTTTCACATGTACTCTCTGAATTCAGACTCAACCATGTAAGGCAAAAACAGTGTGTACTACCTGTTATAGCTTCCAATGGCACCTACTACTGAACTCTGCAAAGATATCAACATTTACTAAATGTTGACTTCACCAGCACACTATTCTGCTACAAATACAATGGGCTTCTTAATTGTGATGCGCAGTTTTTCCAATGCAGTATCCCAACAGAGCATTAGTAGCCACCAAGCAAAAGTATTCTGAGTCTCCATCAGTAATGTATGTTTGTTTCTCTATATAATTTTCAAAATTCAACCTCTCGACTCAGCTGATGTGTACGTCTGCATACCACGAAGTATTAGTACCGCTAATAAAACAAGTTTCCCATAATTTGATACTATTTCGTTCGTGACGATAAAGTTTTCCCTTGTGCAAAGCAACCTAGTAAAAATGAAACCCAAGTTTTCTCCAGTTCATAAGAGACGCAAAGATACGGCATAGGAACTGGGCAAGTTACCTCGACGTTGTCTGTGAGACCGTACTCAGAGTGGGGATTTTCTGCAACCTAGAAAACAAAACACCGGTCACAGAAACATCAGCCACTCTTCCTTGCTTCACACCACCACCCTGAATCCAGGGCTTTCTGGTACCTGCGTCTGTCCCTCCAGCATCTGCTCTGGTTCCATGGTGGACCCTGCAAGTCACAGTCCCCGGATACCAGTCTTGGAAAACAAGAAAAACCGTGAGTTACCCGGGAGATTTCAAGACGAAGACACCAGGATGGAGTCCAGCCCAGCCGCGACCCCGCCCCTCACCCCCACCTGGGCGCGGAGCACCCCGAGCAGTAGAGGAACAGGGTGGGACAGTCCACGACCGGGCGCCCGCATCAGGTCCGGAAGCTCCGCCGTACTCCCAAGAACCTAGAAGAGGTAGAGAAAAGGGGAAAGGGAGCTGATTACCCGCGCCCAAGCCGTTCGTTCCTAAGAGCCCTGCACCGCGCCACCAACTCCCAGCACAAACCACTTCCGCCGTAAGTGACGGATGTCGCACGACTGCCGCGCCTGCGCAGAACTGCCAGCGGGGGCCGGGCTGGGAGGGATCCAGACCGGCCCTGATTCTACTACGACACTCTTTGCGGTAAGAAGTGACCTGGGGAAGTTGTGGCCTCGGGGTCTGCCAAAGACTCGTTCCTCGACCTGCCTACCCAGAGCAGGCGCCACCCCAGCTGCAGACCCAGTGACCAGGCCAGCCGGCAGAGGTTCGGCCTGGCCAGCCCTCCGTGCTACCTGAAATCTGCCGAAGCTCTTCGCGGAACCGAAACCACTTGCTGGATAGTTCTTACTAGAAAATCACAGACCCAAACTCAACTGTCTACGAAAGAATGTCAGTGTTTTACTCTAAAGCCAAAGTGGGGAAGAAGAAATGTTTTAGGGTTTCGTAGTAAGCTTTTATTCAAGCCCTTAAATATGTGAACATGCCATGTTAGTGCTACCTTACATTTGTATCAAGATTAGCAATATGCAACGGGCTTTCCAAACCGTGATGCTATTGATACTATTGCATTTGTAAAAATACAAAAGACAATTTGCCTCCTACACACATTTGTAAATACCAAACAGGATCTAGTAAATCGGATTGTTGTTGTAATTCCAATAAATTCCTTTTATTTTAATGTAAATATAAATGATACACTCATTAAAGTGCCTGCCTTTGATTCAGTAATCCCATTTATAGTTGCACTTTGTAATATTAAAATATTTTAACTTCATATAAAATATTTGGAGACTTAATTATGGCATATCAATATACTAGAATAAAGCCATAACTCTACAAATGCAGAAATGTTTGTGATCCACTAACGTGTTTGTTTTTTAAGGCCGCGCTGTGCAGCATGCGGAATCTTAGTTCCCCAACCAGGGATCAAACCCGTGCCCCCTGTGTTGGGAGTGTGGAGTCTTAACCACTGGACCGCCAGGGAAGAGGTAGAATACAACGTCATTTTACTACTCCGTTAAAACTGCATGGCTAAAAATCTAAAGTAAATAAAATTTGTTTAGGAGCCAGGCTTGTGGATACATTTTTAAAGTTTTATTTTATAATGTATATTTGATTGGGACTTCCCTGTGGGCGTGGCACAGTAGTTAAGAATCCGCCTGCCAATGCAGGGGACACAGGTTCCATCCCTAGTCCGGAAAGATCCCACGTGCCACAGAACAACTAAGTCCGAAAGCCACAACTACTGAGCCTGCATGCTGCAACTACTGGAGCCTGCGCACCTACAGCCCATGTTCCAAAACAAGAGAAGCCACCGCAATAAGAAGCCCGCGCACCACAACAAAGAGTAGCCCCAACTCACCACAACTAGAGAAAGCCCGCACGCAGCAGTGAAGACCCAACACAGACAAAACTTAAAAAAAAAAAAAATCAGCTTATATAATGTATGCTTGATTAGCATTGTGATTGGTGACAGCTTTTTCATGTAGAACTGTTGCAAAGATGTGGATGCGTATGTACAGGATATAGAATTTTTCATGCAGAATTGATGCAAAGTTGTGGATGCTTATGTACAGGATATAGAAACTGACTAGTACATATATTGATTCAAATTAAGATTAAATGCTTTTTAGGAATGGAAAATAACAGAAAGTAAAACTAGAGAATGATTGGGAAAACTAGAGGAGAGTTATGTGGATCGTTATTATATATCCATACATTTCCCAATACATAGTAGGCACGCCATAAAAACTTCCAAATTAAAAAAAATAAAAAAACAAAACAAAAAAGTCTTCCAGAAAGTAACTGAGAGCTGCTAATTTACATTTTCTAAGTACTGACAGTATTAGTAAAGTAGGAAGCTAGACTGTGAGCTCCTTCAGGACAGAGAACTTGTTTTATATATCTTTATGCTTCACATGGTGCCTGGTACATCATAGGTACACAACATATATTGAATTGATTCACAGTTAAAACTGGATTTTAATTAAGACACTGACACTACTGAAGAAAAAGGACAGAATGTAAAAATGATTACTAAAGGAAACAGCACAGAATAATTAACTATAGGCCAGGTTTCTCTCAATCAAAAAACAAAGTTATCAGTGTGGTTTACAAAAAAGCTTCGCTAAAGTTTTTACATTTATAACATTAATTGAAAGATTCAGGGAAAAAGCCATAGCAGCAGAGAGCTGAACAAAAATAAATAAATAAATAAAAGTAAATAACAGCTAGAAATGATAGAAACAAAGTAGCAAGAAAGTTATAGGAAGTATAAAATTAATTCAAAATACTGCAGAATGTTGTTTTGATATGAAATCAAAAATTCTAAAGAGTACGGCATAGAAAACAAACTTATGGTTACCAAAAGAAAAATGGGGGAGATAAGTTAGGAGTTTGAGATTAACATATACACACTACTGTATATAAAATAGATAACCAAAAAGGACCTATTGTATAGCACAGGGAACTATACTCAATATTTTGTAATAACCTGTAACAGAAAAGAATCCAAAAAAAAATATATATATATATACACATAGGTATATACATATATCTGAATCACTTTGCTGTACACCTGAAACTAATGCAATGTTGTAAATCAACTATACTTCAATAAAAAAATTAAAATAAAAAGATGGCCCTGAAAACCATCATTATGACGAAATTTGCAATATTGTGTACTATTTTTTTGTTGTTAGTTTCTGCTTTATATCTTGTGTACTGTCTAGAGTGGGATAAATTAAAAGAATGAGAATAACATTTAGCTCTTATCTGGACTTGTAGTACAAAACTTTGTTCAGTACTCCCCTCATCTACTTCCACTATGTCTATTTATTATGGTACTTACCTCATCCTGCCTTATATTTTGTTTACAGTTAAATACAATTAGATATTTTAGTTCTTCAAAGGCAAAGATCTTATTATATTCATTTTTTCATTTTTTGTCTCTTATATTTGATAAATATTTTTTTCAAAAGTGAATTTATAAGGAAAGCAAGCAGTTGCACCAAAGTACTAGTCTCTAGCCTTCCCTTCTTGGGGTTTTGGGGAGATAGTAGTTATAGATTCTAGAACTAGAATTCTAGAATCTAGAATAATTTTGCTACTGTTCTTGACCCTCTTTTTACAGACATGATGCAAATTCTGTTAATAAAATATTAACCTATTTAGACAGGCAATACCTATTTAGGAATAATACAATATGTGTAGTAGAGAAAGAATTGATTTGGGATTAGTTAAGTATTAAAACCTGGTTCCTTCATTTGTTTGCCATGTGGAATTAAGCAAATAGTTTAACACTTCTGAGCTTCATGTTTTTTTCACATATATAATTAGCATAAAAATTCTTCACAGAGAGAATCAAATGAGATTAGATAGATGAAACTGCTTTGTAAACAAAAGTTATATAAATCTAAGTGAAACCTAAGTACTTCATTATTGTGATATTGTTCTACCTGTTATTGTTGTTGTTTCTAATCTGTTTTTTTTTCTTTTAAATAATTAGTGGGAGAGAAAGTGCTCAGAGAAGTAAAGAACATGATCCAGCGCGCGCGCACACACACACACACACACACACACACACACACACACACACACACACAAATGTGTTTGCAGAGAAATACACAGAAGTTATTGAGTGTAAATGGAACCTCTGCATGCGGTTCGTGTGGAGGGACACCAACCACCTTTCAAGAAGACCTAAAGGGCTTCCCTTCCCTGGTGGCGCAGTGGTTGAGAGTCCGCCTGCCGATGCAGGGGATATGGGTTCTTGCCCCTGTCTGGGAGGATCCCGCATGCCGTGGAGCGGCTGGGCCCATGAGCCATGGCCGCTGGGCCTGCGCGTCCGGAGCCTGTGCTGCACAACGGGAAAAAAAAGACATAAAAGTATATATTCCAGATTTGGTAAATCACTTTCCAAGGAAGTATTTTTTGTTGTCTAATATAGGAAGACAACTACTCCATCTGTAGTTCCCTTGTCTTCACTACCAAACTCCATGTCCAGGCACACTTACCACCATCCCCAAGGAACATATCAAATGGGCTTTTCAAAGACATGAATATAGGGACTTCCCTGATGGTCCAGTGGTTGAGACTCTGTGCTTCCACTGCAGGGGACACGGGTTTGATCCCTGGTCCTGGAATTAAGATCCCACATGCTGTGTGGCATGGCCAAAAAAAAGACATGAATAAAGTGTATTATTGATTTTTATGATACAGACATATCTCAGCAATGAGAATAATAAAAATGAAGGAAAAGTCTAACCTTAATATCACTTACCATCCCAAAATTGTCAATTACTTCAGCCGTTTCTCAGAAGAGCCTATATTTATATTTCTTTTCCACATTTCAGGAGGGAAAGCATCACTTCTCATGGGTCTACCCATGAGAAAAAAGCCTGAAGTTTTCTTTCACCTATCCAACTTGAACCAGTTATTTCGATAAGGCAGATGCCATGTGCTGATTGCCACAGACCTAAATTACTGCCTTCCCTGAGCAATAATGAAGATATGACCTGGTGGTAGTTAATACCACCTGAATTGCATGACTGCTATGCAATGGGACAGGATGGGTTTCACAAGGGAAAACCTTAGAATGGCTAGGAAGAGGGAAGAAAGGTAATGGATTCTGAGTAGTGAGTCAACAAATGTTCACTATCACGTATTATGTAAAGAGTTCATACTCAGTATGAGCTTACCACAAAAGAGATAAAATAAAATGGAATGTTCACTTTGACACACTAATGCTATTTCTGTGTTTTTAATCCCATAAAAATACAAAAATGTACAAGGGTACAAAGATACTTACTGTACCACAGTTTTTAGTAGAAAGAGATTGGGAATAGATTAAATTATGATATCTCAATACAATGGACTACTGTGTAGCCATTGAAAAGAATGAGGTAGATTTATAGGTACTGGCATGTAAAAACATTCACAACATAATTTCATCTGAAAATTCATGTTGTAGGAAAATCTGTGTAGTGAGATTCTTTTTTCTTGCATGTATATACTAGTATATGCATAGGAAAAAGCCTGGAGAGATATACAACAAACTATAAATATGGTTACCTGTGGAGCGGGAAAATGGGGAAGGGAAGTCTTTGCTTTTTGCAAACTTTTATATTGTTTGAACTTTTTTTTTTTTACCGAAAGCATGAATTTATTTTAAAATTAAAAGGCCAGGGACTTCCCTGGTGGTCCAGTGGTCAAGACTCTGTGCTTCCACTGCTGGGGGCATGGGTTCAATCCCTGGTTAGGGAACTAAGATCCCAAGCGGCATGGCCCTCCCCAAAAAAGACCAAAAATATTTGGATAATTTTTTTTTTTTTTTTTTTGCAGTACGCGGGCCTCTCACTGTTGTGGCCTCTCCCGTTGCGGAGCACAGGCTCCGGACGCACAGGCTCCGGACGCACAGGCTCAGTGGCCATGGCTCACGGGCCCAGCCGCTCCACGGCATGTGGGATCTTCCCGGACCGGGGCACGAACCCGCATCCCCTGCATTGGCAGGCGGACTCTCAACCACTGCGCCACCAGGGAAGCCCTGGATAAATTTTTTAAATTGGAAAATATGTCACGTTATTATTTGTAACACAGGCAATAATGTGGAAGAATATTTATATGAGTAATGAGTCTAACTGGTTGTATGACAGCATTAAAAGAAAAATCTTCCAGTTTATTCTTCCCTTTACCCATGTATTTATGAGGCATATGCAGAAAAGAGGTAACATAGCAGGCCTGAGACTGCTGGCCTTAGGAAGTCCTGCTTGCAAGATTGGCTGGTATCTAGGAATTTGAGTGATAAACAGTTCCCTACACTGATATAAAACTTTCCCTAAATGATGAGAGTGACTCACTGGGCCTAAAATGTTTGTGCAAAAAATATGGTTTATGTTAAGCACGTGCTTTCCTTCTAGGAGTCTGGACTTTTAGTATGTATTAGGCATAGGGTGCCTACATGATCAGCAGGACTGAATTTCTTATGAGTGTCCCTGGTAGACAACATTTCACACATGTTGTCAGATCTCAATGCTGGAAGAATTGTGTCCTGTGTGACTCCACTGAGAGAAGACTCATGGAAGTTGATGCCGGGTTTCATTCAGACTTTGCTCCATGTGCCTTTTCCCTTTGTTGATTTTGCTTTGTATCCTTTTGCTGTCATAAATCATAGCTGTGAGTATGACTATATGCTGAGTCCTGTGAGTCCTAGCAAATCACAAAATCTGGGGGTTAACTTGGGGATCAGAAACTCTTGGAGAGCTTGAGATAAATATAAATTACAGTGCCCGCCCTCATAAATTTGTATCCTAGTTCAGCTCGATCAGACATACATATGTCATACATTTAAATTACAAAAAAGATAACTGACTAAAGGTTAAGATGAATGATATAGAGCACAAATTCTGAAGGAGTTCAGATGAGGTTGAGATAAATGTAAGCAGGTATCCTTGGAGCAGTTTGGAACAAAGAATAATTATTTAAGCAAAGCAGGGAGGAATGGGGTGGAGAGGACATAATACAGACTGAAACACTAACAAAGAAATTAAATGGAGGAATTCATTTAATATCCAGTATTAACTGACTCCGCTTACGCTTCCATAGCCTCACAGCTTTAAAAATTGAGCTGAGCAAATTAGGTAACAATTTATACTGTTACACCTAATACTATTTCAAAAACATGAGTTCATTTACACTTTCACTAGTAACAGATCCTCTGTAAACTAGAGAATCTCAAACTCGTGCCTCAGTTTTGTTTTGGTTTGTTTGTTTTAAAATTTTGAGCCAGAATCTCCTCAGCAATAAATTTCACATAAAAGTTCAGAATTCTGGTTTCTCTTGATATGTTTTAAACTTTGGCAACAGAGGCCACACGTTTCTGAAAGGCAAAAATCAGCGGGAGCTGAGTAACAGCTGTCCCATTTAATAAGGGAAGGCTACTCTCCAATTTCTCAAAATCTTTATATTCACATCATATATACATTTTTGAATTCCACACCCACACATGGAACTCATATATGTTATATGTCTGACCACTGTGTCTCGTTGTTATTTGAGTTTTTTAGCCATTGTATTAGACTGTAAACTTGCTCTTATTCCCTACTATATCCTGGCAACTTACTCGTCAGCTGGCACATTGTCTGTGCTTACTATCTATTTGTTGAACAAATGAATGATTAATATATGTCACAATGTGAACTCAATATGGGGAAATGATTAATTGTCCGCAACGATGTTTTTGCTTATTAACATAGCTATAGGATAATAATCCCCTAATGGTTACTCTACTCTTCCCATTCCCTACCTCCAACCATGCCTTCTGTTTCTCTCTTTTAAGTTTTCTGCCTTTTTCAAAATCAGCCATCTCTTCTCTTGGTTCTAGGTGCTCCACTTTATTTTCCTTATTTTTTTTTAATTGAAAAGAAGTCCTTAATAAGTGTCATTGGTCGCTACTTCAAATAATTCAGCATCTCTCCAACTGAAGGTTTGAGGAGCTCCTTAGAAAAGAAGGAGAGCTAAAATATCCAAAAAAACTATTTAGTGGTAGTCACTTTCTAAATAAATTAATGGGTTAAAGTGATAAAGTGACCAAATGTCCTGGATTAGTTAGCTCAGTACTCAGCTCCTCCTTTTTGTCCTGGTGAAACTGGCCCAGATTCCCTTCAAGATTAAGTGTTCTGCAAGTTCTTGCCATCTGAAAACTGGGAGGCTGTCACACTGTAGGTTAAATGGCTGAGAAGGTTAGGATCTTCAGTCCAGGGAGATTATAAAGCCAGTGTAATATCTAGGCACTATTTTTCTTGAGACAAATTTCAAAAGATGTTAATTTAGAAAATGTATTTGACTGGGATATAATTCCAAAAGGCAGAAGATGTGGACTGAGATTATTAAAAATTGAGATCCTAGTGGAGTCTGAATTCTGGAATGATATTGTACATGTAAGAGATAAAAACAAATAAAATTATTGAGCCCTCTTACATTGCAGGTATTATGCAGGAGGTTTTAGGTGTATTCTTTCATTTTGTAATTTAATTCTTATCCCACCCATTTTACAGATGAGTTAATTAAAGAACTTGCTCCATAACACACAACTAATAAGTGGCAGAACCAAAATACCAACCCCAGTCTTTCTGACTCTTAAGCCCATATTTTTACCAAAGAAAAAATGGCAAAGGTACAGAAAAGCAGTCAATATTAAGAACAACTGGATAGCAGGGACTTAGCAAGTGAGAGGCCAGGGGCCAGAAACTCAATACCTGGATGCTCAGGAATGAAAGACCACTCTTGTTCCAGGGGCTAATGATATATTTATTTCATGACTAATAAAATATAAAGTCTATGTAAAAATGTTTTTCTTTGGAAGCCTAGATTTTAACCTTAAAACCCTAAAGTAGTGTGTGTCATTAACTAATATGTGATGTTGGGCAAGTAACAGACTGTTAGAGCCTCAAATTCCTTATTTATAAAAATGGAGACCATAATGCTTAACTCAAATAGTGATGATTGACTACAACAGTAAAAGTTAACCTGCTTAGCCTGGAGTATGGGTTCAATAAATGTTAGCTAGTAGAAGTAGTAGTCATCATCATCATCATTGTTGCTGTTGTCTCCTTAAACTTCGTTAATTTACCTCATGAATGAAACTAGGAATGTTTTTATGACTCACCAAAGTGACTGGGAAATGCTTTTTTAGATGAGCAATCCATCTTAAGCTCTAATCTGAAATTGAGGTAAAAGGAAATTCTGCACATAATCACTGTGGTAGATTACTTGCAAAGACGGCCACAATAATTTCTTCCATCCCTACATATACACCTCTTTGCAATGTGACTTTGCTACTCCTCCATAAGGATGTAGAATTTATTTTCCCATCTCTTATGTTGGAGCTGGCCATGTGACTTGCTTTGACAAAAGAATGCAGCAGAAATTACATTGTACAACTTTGAAGTTTAGGCTCCAAGAGCCCTTGCATCTTCGACTCATTCTCTCTTGAAAGCCAGATGCTATATAAAGAAGTCTGGAATACCCTGCTGGAGATACATGCCCCAGCCAATAGCCACCACCAGCAACTGGACATGTGAATGAAGATAACTAGGCCACTCAGCCCTGGTCAAGCCTGCAGCAGATTACTGCATTCACATAAATGAACCCAGACAAGGCCAGCAGAAGGACCACCCAGCCAAACTCAACCCAAATTGCTGACTCACAGAACTGTGAGTAAATAAATGGCTGTTATCTTAAGTCAGTAAGTTTTTGAGTGGTTTATTACACAGCAACAGAAATCTACAACAATTACCATGTTTGAATCATTTTTCAAATTATTAATATTTATTAAATGAGTACCATAAGCAAGGCATCAGGCTAGGTACAGAAAGTGAGTCAAAATATGTAAAGTTTGGCCACTGTCTTGAAATGAATTTATAATCTATATCAGGAGGTGATAAAGTATTTAAATAACAATAACACAAGACAATATATTAGAAGAGCCATAGAGTAACCCAACTATATTGTTGTAAGAATTAAAAAATAGGGTCATTTCTGCTGGAGGTGATAAGGGAAGGATTTATCATGAAGATAATATTAGAGTTAAGTCTTGAAGGATTTTGACAGTGGAGTAGGAGGAAAAGAAATTCTAAGGGAAAGAAAAATGACCTGAGGATAACTGTGGTCTTGGTAAAGAGCAAAGAGTGCTCAGAAACTTGCCAATACTTTTTGTTGGATTATAGTATATATGTAGATGTGGGAGAACAATTCTTCAACAAATATCAAGTCACAACTTCATTCCAGGCACTGCCTACTACTACGTTATTATGTATTGATGATAGATGTGGAAGCTGAACTACAGATGTGAAGGCCAAGTCACTAGTCCAAGTTCACAGCAAGTGGGGGAGCAGGGGTTTGAATGCAACCAGTCAGACTCTAGAGCCACTCTACTACTGGGCAGTGTCTTGGCTAAGTTAAAAAGTTAGTTACTTAAGGAAAAACAACAAAAAAAAGGCTGACACCAAACTAAATACCCATTTAACAGTTGCAGTGAAAACAAATCAACAAGGAAGAAATTCAAACACTTAATATTGAGCAGAAAAATCAAATTAAGAAGAATAAATGCAGGGACTTCTCTGGTGGCGCGGTGGTTAAGAATCTGCCTTGCAATGCAGGGGACACGGGTTCGAGCCCTGGTCCGGGAAGATCCCACATGCCGTGGGGCAACTAAGCCCGTGAGCCACAACTACTGAGCCTGTGCCCTAGAGCCCACGAGCCACAACTACTGAGCCCATGTGCTGCAACTACTGAAGCCTGCGTGCCTAGAGCCTATGCTCTGCAACAAGAGAAGCCACCGCAATGAGAAGCCCGTGCGTAGCAGCGAAGACCCAACACAGCCAAAATAAATAAATAAATTAATTAATTAAAAAAAAAAAGAAGAATACATGCAGTATGATTATATTTGTGTAAGGTAAAAACCAGGCAACTATACAGCATATTTACATATGTTAATGTATAAACAAAACTAAAATGAAAAGAAAAAAATGATGAGTACAAAATTCAGGATAAATTTTCTGGAGGTCCAGTGGTTAAGACTCTGCACTGCCACTGAAAGGGTTACAGGTTCGATCCCTGGTCGGGGAACTAAGATCCCGCAGGCCGCGGGGGCGGGGCGGGGGGGGGGGTGGTGGCCAAAAAAAAACCCCCAAAATTTAGGATAGTGGCTTCCTCTAGAGGGGGAGAAAAGAGTTTGAGATTAGGGAGGGGCTCACAGAGTGCTTCAAGGAACTGGTTACATTAGTTTTTCTTAAAATAGATGCTGTTAATTTTATTATTTTTCTTTAAATTATATATATGTTATACAGTTGTTCCTTAGTTTCCTGGGGGTGCGGGGTAGGTTCCAGGAACCACCCCCCCAATACCAAAAGCCAGGATGCTCAAGCCTGTTACATAAAATGATATAGTTTTTGCATATAACCTACTCACATCCTACCATACACTTGAAATCATCTCTAGATTACTTACAACACCTAATACAATGTAAATGCTATGTAAATAGTTGCAGGCCATGTGGCAAATTCAAGTTTTGCTTTTTGGAACTTTCTGGAATTTTTTTCCAAATATTTTCCATCTGCTGTTGGTTGAATTCGGATGCAGAACAACGGATACGGAGGGCCCATTGTATACATCTTGTTTACATGATATATGTATAAATCTAATAGATTTCACACAACAAAAAGTACCACAGGGTTCAAAAGAGGGTAGTTAGGAATTGAAATGAATCAGATGTGAAAGAGAGAAAGCATTTCAGAATGAGGAACTGGCCGAGGCACAGAGGCAGGAAAAGGGGTGGGGAACAGTAAGAGGGAAACAGGGAGTAAGTCATTTTTGCAATAGCCTACACTTGTAGGGGAGTAGTGGTGGGGAAAAGCTAGATAAAGTTGTGGCCAGAATGTGGAGAGTCTTGGAAGCACTTGTAAACCTCACATTGTAAACAATGGGGTCTTTACTTCAATTAGTATTCCTTAGTTTTGGGCAACAAGAAACAAGAAACAATTACGGCTATTCCAAGTAAAAAGAGAAAGAGAAGAGAGAAAAAAAAGATAGGGAGATAGATAGTAGGAGAGAGAAAGAGAGAAGGAGGGAAGGAGAAAACAGAAGCAGAAAAATAGAGAAATAGATTGAACAGTTTTGGGATAGGTTATCAAGTAAGTGACCAGTCCAGGAACCTGGTAGTTCTGAGGATCTCAATGAAATAAACTGATAGAGCAGCTCTTTAGAACACTCAATTCTTACTACCTTCTACCCCAGTGTGTTTCCATCCAAGATTCCAGTTTCTAGGAGAGTATGGTTAACCTAGTGCTTCCACCTCTGTGATCTGGGAAGCAGGGTTCTGTGCTTGCAGCTCATGAGAATACAGGAAGCGAAGTCGAGTAGAATTAAAAAAAAAAAAAAAAAGGCCCAGTCTGAATTGCTCAGGAAGTATGGTATTACTGAGCAAAACCTAAGGATTCCCTTATTCAAACATTAGTTCTTCAGATTAGACATGTCAACACGTACTAATTTAATTAAATCTCTGGAACTGATGATTTCATCACAATGAGCTAACAGTTTCGTTTTCGGTGACCTTAAGTTTTTGTACGCCTCTACAACTGCTGTCCTCTCATAATAATTACTAAATTGGGACCCATTACTTCTGTGATGGAACTCAGATCAACCAGCCTTTGCGGAAGACCTGGCAGAAAATGCTGAAAGAAATATAAGAAAACTATGACACCGTAAGATGGCCCTGAGAAATAGCCGAGCGACCCCAGGCTGCAGCGGTCCCTCCAGTGAGTTGATAGCCTAAGTTCCCTGCTAAAGAGCTCCCAGGGTCAGCGAAGTCGACTGAGCGACCGGTCCCTATGGCAGACGTAGGCCGAACTGCGCACTGGGAAATGTAGTTCCATGGGGAAGGGACGGAGTGGCGGGAGCCGCACACGCGCACTAAGAGCTCAGGGCAACAAAGACGGCGGCGTGTGCGCACGCGCCTGAGAAAGACTCGGGAGGGCGTGCGCGTACGCGTGCGCGCCCGGCCGCGGTTCTGAGCTACCGAGCGGCTGAGAGGACAGAGAGGGAGGGGCAGGAGCTACCGACCGCAGGAGGAGGAGAAGGGGTTGTGCTCCTGGCCGAGCAAGGAGAAAGGGGCGGGGCTGGAGAGCAGCGCGCCGGGGTGCCGAGCTCCTGGGACCGGCGGGCGCGTGGGGGTCTGTGGCCCTTGCCGTCCCAGTGGCCGCCGCCGTCGCTTGGCTGCCGTCGGTCTGCGGGAGGCGGGTTATGGCGGCGGCGGCAGTGGGAGCTGTGAATGAGTTCTCCGGGTGGACGAGGGAAGAAGAAAGGCTCCGGCGGCCCCAGCAGCCCGGTGCCTCCCAGGCCTCCGCCCCACTGCCTGGCCCCCTCCCGCCCCGCCCCAAGGCCGGCCCCTTCGCCCCAATCGCCGCATAAGCGAAACCTGTACTACTTCTCCTACCCGCTGTTCGTAGGCTTCGCGCTGCTGCGTTTGGTCGCCTTCCACCTGGGGCTCCTCTTCGTGTGGCTCTGCCAGCGCTTCTCCCGCGCCCTCATGGCCGCCAAGAGGAGCTCCGGGGCCGCGCCGGCGCCGGCCTCGGCCTCGCCCCCGGCGCCAGTGCCAGGCGGGGAGGCCGAGCGCGTCCGAGCCTTCCACAAGCAGGCCTTCGAGTATATCTCCGTTGCTTTGCGCATCGATGAGGACGAGAAAGGTAACTGGGGGCCTGGGGGGAGGGGGCGGCGGCGCCGGGAAGAAAGCGGTGGGGTCGACGAGGGAGGGCAACACCTGCGTCCCTTTCCTGCGGGAGCCGGCGGTGCTCCTCCGTAATTGATCTGCCCAGTGAGACTGCTTCCTCGGGTTAGACCCTCATCCTCCACGATTCTCGGTTAAACACCTCTCTTCTCTCAGGCACCCTAGCCGGTGACTTTGTTTCAGACACTAGCCTACACCTACACTTCTGCATGACCCAAGTCCCTATGAGACACCCAGACGTGCTGGTGACAGTGACAGTTGTCCTAGAGTGACCACACAGATCCTTTCTAGCGCTGTAAACAGTGAGTGGCTTCCTCTGAGCCAGGTTTTCCAAAAGGTTTTGATATCGAAGAAGCTGTGCCTTGTTATAGGCTTTTAGTGAAAGCAGAGTACTGTAGTGTCAGAAAAAAAGAACAAATGGTGACTCAGTTTTGAAAGGAACAGCTGCATATGATTACAGCTGAATTTGCACTATTTTTAAAAGTTTCATAACAGTCATTTTTATGAATGTAATGACTTCTAAGTATTTTTCAGTAAAGTTCTATTTTAGTATAAAACTTTTGCTCCTGGTTAATTTGATCTCATCTAAGTAAGTATTCCAAGGTAACCTCTAAATTTTTAAATTGAAATATTGAGTGAGGACTTCCCTTGTGGGGCAGTGGTTAAGAATCCGCCTGCCAATGCCGGGGACAGGGGTTTGAGCCCTGGTCCGGGAAGATCCCACATGCCGTGGAGCAACTAAGCCCATGCACCACAACTACTGAGCCTGCGCTCTAGAGCCTGCAAGCCACAACTACTGAAGCCTGCGCGCCTAGGGCTGGTGCTCCACAACAAAAGAAGCCACTGCAATGAGAAGGCTGCACTTGCAGCAATGAAGAAGACTCAATGCAGCCAAAAATAAATAAATAAATAAATATTTAAGAAATTGAGTGAATAGGATTAATTTATAATACCATTTTACAATAAAATTTAAAGATTTCTATTTCTGAATGAAAGCAAGGGTACTACATCCTTCAGATTTCTTTTAAGCTAACGTTTTTTAGTCTTTCTATAGGCTAGGCACTGTGTGCTCTTAGCTTTACATGTGTTACCTGTTTAGTCCTCAGAGTTACCCTGTGAGGTGAAGGTACTGTTAGTATCAGCATTTTACAGATGAACAAACTGAGGTTCAAAAGATTAAAGCAGGTCATTCCAAACCTATGCTAATTGCTAATGCCAATTTTTTTTATGGAGTTAGAAGGAGTCTTATAGCATTTTGAAAATCCCTCCTTTTGTCCCAACTCCAGTATGCTGAGATTTTCTTTTCCCTCTAACTACTCATTTTCATTGTCCATTAGTTTAAAAAAAAAAAAAAAGCAATCTGCAGTTCATTTGTAGTGTCTCCACTACCAACTCCAGAAACTGTTCTAGAATGTCGGTTTTGTTGAAACTTATTTCCTTTGTGAGGCCTTGGACTGAGAAGTAGGATATAAGGAAAGAGGCAGGTATTCATGGGTTTTGGAGTGTAAGGACAGAGTGGAGGTTAAGAACGTTGAAGAAAGGAGGCGTGGGGCTTCCCTGGTGGCGCCGTGGTTAAGAATCTGCCTGCCAATTCTGGGCACATGGGTTCAATCCCTGGCCTGGGAAGATCCCACAGGCTGTGGAGCAACTAAGCCCATGCGCCACAACTACTGAGCCTGCGCTCTAGAGCCCATGCTCTGCAACAAGAGAAGCCACGACAATGAGAAGCCTGCGCACCACAATGAAGAGTAGCCCCCACTTGCCTCAACTAGAGAAAGCCTACGCGCAGCAACGAAGACCTAATGCAGCCAAAAATAAAAACAAATAAATAAATAAATTTATTTTTTAAAAAAAGGAGGCACATTTAAGAAAAGAATACCGGGCTTCCCTGGTGGCGCAGTGGTTGAGAGTCCGCCTGCTGATGCAGGGGACACGGGTTCGTGCCCCAGTCTGGGAAGATCCCATATGCCGCGGAGCAGCTGGGCCTGTGAGCCATGGCCGCTGAGCCTGCGCGTCCGGAGCCTGTGCTCCGCAACAGGAGAGGCCACAACAGTGAGAGGCCCGCGTACCGCAAAAAAAAAGAGAAAAAAATACCATGTGTTTTGGGAGGGAAGTCTTTAATCGCTTCATTCTTTTCTTAATATATATTTAAAATATTTATTTATTTATTTTTGGCTGCGTTGGGTCTTTGTTGCTGCCTGTGGGCTTTTTCTAGTTGTGGCGAGTGCGGGCTGCTGTTTGTTGAGGTGCACAGGCTTCTCATTGCGGTGGCTTCTCTTGTTGCGGAGCACAGCCTCTAGGCGTGTGGGCTTCAGTAGTTTTGGCTTGCAGGCTCAGTAGTTGTGGTGCCCGGGCTTAGTTGCTCCGCGGCATGTGGGATCTTCCCGGACCAGGGCTCAAACCCCTGTCCCCGGCATTGGCAGGCGGATTCTTAACCACTGCGCCACCAGGGAACTCCATGTTGCTTCATTTTTTATCTCTAAGGAGCATCCACGATCTCCTAGGGAGGATGAAGAAGCATACCATTATCCCTTCCTAGAGAAGCACTGTTTTATTGCACTATTTTATTATAATAGAGTCCTTTGAAGTTTACTAATCTAGGTCAAAAGTTGTTTTAGAATAGAGGGAATATATTTAAGGGTAGATCAATTCCAGTAAATACAAGGAAATTTTGTTAACACTGGGTGATGGGAGTTGGGAGGTAGCATAAGAGGTCAAGGAAAACTTAGGTATTAAAAAAAAGGATCCTGGACTCTTAGATTTAAAGAGAAATCAGTTCCATGTGAGGGGTAAGTAATGGAAGTGGAATTCAGACCTTGGGTTTCATGCTGGTGACTTATCTTTGGGTATCACATATATACCTCTATCTATTATATTTAATTCCTCTTAAAATATTTACTGTAAATATTTTCAGCAATCTCTGTACCACGTATTTCACTCTCAGCTGATAATGTTTCTATTCAAAGGTTTTGCTTTATTTATACAGTTAGTTTATAAAGTGGACAGCAGAACAGGCAATGATAACTCTAGTTTGAATTCTACAACTGATGCATTATATGAGAAAATAAATTAGATCAAACCGAAACAAATTAGTTATATTAATTTTCCTTTGACAGTGAAGTAAAACTGAGTTTACGTTGTCGTGGTTCTCTTCTATCTCAAATTTTTCCTTTAGCATATTGAAAATTTTTTTACTTTACCTTTAATTCAGTGGTTGCTGGAGTTTACATTTGAAGTCTATTTGCCTCTCAGCCATCCTTGACAATACAGAACTTAATTTCAGAAGAATTTTATTCTCCCTCTTTCCTACTGCATCAAAATACATACGAACAAATTGAAATGAATTGGATAGTGTTCAAAGGTTTCCTAACTCTGTAGTTAGCCCCAAACCATTAAGGGGCTAGTAATGTCATGCAGTCCCTTTCTGTTAAAAACTTGACCTAGCTTCTAAATATACTGAAAGCCACTTTATTTCATCAGGTGAAGTGGGCTATTTCAGACTGTAGTGATATTAGTTAATTGACACATTTGGTGCCTTCAAATAATAAAGGCCAAATTAAATCTTATTTTAACAAGGTAATAAATTTGGTTTATAAGGTGGCTGTTTATTTTGAATTTTATTCTTTTTTATGGCATACTCAACTTTGACACTGAATTTTCATAAAGGCCTAAATTTATCTGAAACCAAGCAATTTTTTAAAAAAATAAATTTATTTTTTCTCTGCGTGTGGGCTTTCTCTAGTTGCGGCAAGCGGGGGCTACTCTTTGTTGCGGTGTGCGGGCTTCTCATTGCGGTGCCTTCTCTTGTTGCGGAGCACGGGCTCCAGGTGTGCGGTTTTCAGTAGTTGTGGCACATGGGCTCAGTAATTGTGCCTTGCGGGCTCTAGAGTGCAGGCTCAGTAGTTGTGGCGCACGGGCTTAGTTGCTCCACGCCATGTGGGATCTTCCCGGACCAGGGCTCGAACCCATGTCGCCTGTATTGGCAGGCGGATTCTTAACCACTGCGCCACCAGGGAAGCCCCTGTTTGTTTTATATGAAGCAGGTTCTCTGTCTTTTAATTCCAAGGGCCCCTTGGAATACTTGGGGGAGGAGAGAAGGTTGTAATAGTGGTTCTTTGGATTAACCAGAACATGACCTAACATGCTTTGGGTGGCTCCTGCTGATAGACAAGCCTGGGGTCTCCTGAGTAATACAGTGGTGCAGGTTCTTCAGGTGTGGCTCAGTTACCTCAAGTGTGTAGGACTTGACAGACAGTAAGGGCCCAATGTATTGTATGAAAGAGAGAGAGCCAGTTTCTCAGGATAAGATAGGGCTGCAGCATCTGGCATCAAAGATAGAAGTTATCTAAATAAAATCCTTTTTTATTTATTCCTAGTCAGTTTATATTTAAAATGGAAGGTTTTTAAAAAAATTAATTACCATGTACTATAATTTCATATAATCCAATGTAGTACTTTATTTAAAACACACAAAATACTTGCTTATCCACATCTATTTTCAGAAGGTGGAGCTAGAGATTAGAAATCAGAAGTATCAGATTTGGTATACTTTCTTTTATTCCTAAAAACTATTAGATACCATTTTGAAAGGATTGATTTCAGACAATTTTCTTGTGCCTAATTTCTGCTTTAAATGATTAGAACAAGGAAAGAATTATTCTGATGGATGGACATTCTGATAATATCATACTTTTCCCAGAGAATAACATTATTTTTTATTAAATAAACAATAAACACTTTATATTTCTCTTCAAGAATATTTAGTGGCATTTGCACTAAAGAGACAAAAAGGCAGCCACTTTTACGAACTTCATTCCTTGTTCTGTTTTTAGCTGATTTTTATTGCAGTTTATATTCTTCCTAGTACAGAATACAGTTGAACTGTATAAAACTCACCTGGTAACTAGATTCCTAAGATTATTGTTAGTCATCCTGATGACAATTAAGGGATAGTCAGTAAACGGATATTAAATTATTGAAGAAGGATCTTCCCTAACCCTTCCTGCCTCTTTTTCACTATCTTATTCTCTGTGCTCTACCCAACAGTAGTTGGATTTTTCAATTATGGCAAAGTGTAGATTCTCTACTTTTCTACTCGTTTTCCACTCTCTTGACCTGTATAAGATCAGTGAAGGTATTAATCAGTGACCTAGGCTTTTTTTCTCTTGCTTTGTGAATTATTAACAAATGCTCATGCTAGACATCCTATAGAATAAAACATCTTTGAGCACACTCACATCTCAGTGGTTCATTCTGGTAGTGAGGAAAGAAAAATGTCAAAATCCACAATTTTCTTGGAACTAGTAAGTGTTTTACAGCTATATAGGTATAGCATAGACGTTATACTTATTCACATATCTTTCTGTTCTTTTGCAGATATTTTATGTTGCAGTAGAGAGGGAGAGAATTAGTTTGTTGTTCTTAAGTGGATTTTGTCAGTTCCTTTCAGTGAGGTTTCACTAGAACACCCATCCATGGCTGAACAAGTGGGATTTATTACTTATTGTAACCAAGAGAACACACACCATGGGGAACCATGGTGTATCTCAGGAAAAGGCTAAAAAGAACTTATAGAATTTGGGCTTGTATTAGGTGATTTTAAGGAGGATTGAAGGAAGCAGGGTTTTGCTCTGGATTGGATGTTTTCAGGAATTGGGGATAATTCTGTGATTAAGTATCTTAAATCTAACCCACAAAGAGAGAAGACTAGAGTGAGGATGAAGCTGCAGTTGGTTAAGAAGTAGTCATTAGCCCGAAGAGGGGGATGTTTGGTGTTTCATGGCTTGGCCAATGTTCACATTTTGTCTGTGTTTAGACATGATTGTAGAGTGGTCTCATTTTTGTCTTCATCCATCATGATCACAGAGTGACCTTGTCTGATGTTGTTGTTCTGTGGAATTGTTTATACTCAGTAGAACACCAAGGCTTAGTTGTAATGTCAGGTCATTTCCTTGTCACACCAAGGCTTAGTTGACGGTACCAGCTCCTCGATGTCAGGGGCTGCTTTTCTTTATCTCAGGTTTGAGAGTCTAATTTTATCCTTTTTAAATTGCAGTGCCTCTTATCCAAATTGACATTTGAATTCTGGCTCCACAGGATCTTGGACAAGTTACTTATTATTAGACTGAGATAATGTTTGTAAAATACTTAGTGTCTGCACATAGTAGGTCCTCAGAAAATGGGAACTATTGTTATTTATTTATTTTACAAACTTGTAAAAAATTTTATTTATTTAATTTACTTATTTTTGGCTGTGCTGTGTCTTCGTTGTTGTGCACGGGCTTTCTCTAGTTGTGGCGAGTGGGGGCTACTCTTCGTTGGGGGCTACTCTTCGTTGCGGTGCATGGGCTTCTCATTGCGGTGGCTTCTTGTTGTGGAGCACGGGCTCTAGACGCATGGGCTTCAGTAGTTGTGGCACGAGAGCTGAGTGGTTGTGGCTCACAGGCTGTAGAGCACAGGCTCAGTAGTTGTGGTGCACGGGCTTAGTTGCTCCGCAGCATGTGGGATCTTCCTGGACCAGGGCTCGAACCCATGTCCCCTGCATTGGCAGGCGGATGCTTTTTTTTTTTAAGTTGTTGGGGGTAGGAGTTTATTAATTAATTAATTAATTTTTGCTGTGTTGGGTCTTCGTTTCTGTGCCAGGGCTTTTTCTAGTTGTGGCAAGCGGGGACCACTCTTCTTCGCAGTGCGTGGGCCTCTCACTATCGTGGGCTCTCTTGTTGCAGAGCACAGGCTCCAGACGCGCAGGCTCAGTAGTTGTGGCTCACGGGCCCAGTTGCTCTGTGGCACGTGGGATCCTCCCAGACCAGGGCTCGAACCCGTGTGCCCTGCATTAGCAGGCAGATTCTCAACCACTGCATCACCAGGGAAGCCCTGGCAGGCGGATTCTTAACCACTGTGCCACCAGGGAAGTCCCAAACTATTGTTATTAATTTTACAGTTCTTTTAAGGTTAACAGCCTCTAGAGGTTATGTTAGAACATTGTTAAACCTTGATACCTAGTTTGTACTACTCTTTTTATGAAACAGCAACAGTGAGATTTGAGGAAGAATGAGATTTGAGGAAGAAGGCGTATTATCTGAAGAGTGATATAAAAATATTTTTGCTAATTGTGACCCTTTGTTCAGAAAAAACAGATGGAAGTCTCCCCTTAGCATTGCTTAGTATCCTAGCTTTTTATTACAAAAGAGATGAAATGATTTTTTATTCTCATGTATGTACTCGTGTATGAATGCAAGCTCTTTTTTTTTTTTTTTTTTTTTTTTTGCGGTACACGGGCCTCTCACTGTTGTGGCCTCTCCCGTTGCGGAGCACAGACTCCGGACGCGCAGGCTCAGTGGCCATGGCTCACTGGCCCAGCTGCTCCCGCGGCATGTGGGATCCTCCCGGACCAGGGCACAAACCCGTGTCCCCTGCATCGGCAGGCGGACTCTCAACCACTGTGCCACCAGGGAAGCCCTGAATGCAAGCTCTTGATAGAGAATTGGAAAATACCAAAAATGCA
Organism: Tursiops truncatus; assembly: GCF_011762595.2. Taxonomy (NCBI): domain Eukaryota; kingdom Metazoa; phylum Chordata; class Mammalia; order Artiodactyla; family Delphinidae; genus Tursiops; species Tursiops truncatus. Next base: position 63,559,457 of record NC_047047.1, on the reverse strand, counting down.
CAGAAGAAAATTAAAATTACCTACCATCCATAGTAAATTAAACAAGACTTAAAGAAGACAAATTGATTGAAATTCTTAAGGTTTAAAGAAAATGTCCAAAACTGTAATGATTCCTTTACATGGGATTCAAAACCTTTCCAATTAAATGGGAAAAAATAAATCTTAACTTCAGAAATAAACCTTGATGGTTGAACATGAAAGCAAATATGGCCTTTTTTTGCTGAATTAAAACAGAGTAGAAAGATCCTTTCTGTGATAGTGAACTATGAGAGAATTAATCGGGGCTGTTAGTCTGATGCTTCATGGTCTCTGTGGTTTATTGTGGATTAGCACACATTAAAATGTACTGTAAGATTTTTAAAGATACCCGATATTCCGCTAATGTGACACTTGCAAGTTGCTAGCAAAAAATTGTGTAGGAAAATGGATGTACTTACTCCCTGGAATTGTTTGTAGAATGATGCTTAAGAAGGACTAAATAGATAAGTTAAAAGCAGTGGGCTTTATGAGCTAAAATACAACAGTGCATACAGTTCCGGAGTAGAAGGATTTATATTTATTAACAAATTTACTAAGTATGATAAAGGTAATTTTTTACATATCTCTTTATTAAAGTATTATCCCATGCGCTATTTCATTTGATCTTTGCTACAACTCATGAGGTAAAAGAAATGTCATCTTGTTTTTAGGTAAGGAGACTAAAACTCAGAGAAATTGCCAGACTTTGTCAAAGTCATACAGCTATTAAATGATGGAGAAAGACTTAAATCTCTGTCTTCTAACTCACATACTTGCAAACTGACATCCTACCTCGCTACCCAAACTACTCACGTTTTGACCCTTCTTGTGGCAATCTGGGTACCACTAACATGTGAGTGAAAAGATTCAGTTGATGATTCACAAATTAGTCTGCTATTCTTTTTTTTTTTAAACAGAATGTAGATTTACTTTTTAAAAAATTAATTAATTAATTTGGCTGTGTTGGGTCTTAGCTGCAGCACACGGGGTCTTCATTGTGAGATCTTTTGTTTCACGCATGGGCTCTTTGTTGTGGCGTGCAGGCTTCTCTGGTTGTGGTGCGTGGGCTCAGTAGTTGCGCGTGTGGGCTTAGTTGCCATGCGGCATGTGGGATTTTAGTTCCCTGACCAGCGATTGAACCTGTGTCCCCTGCACTGGAAGGCGGATTCTTAACCACTGGACCACCAGGGAAGTCCCTCCACTATTATTATCTTCATTTAAAGATGGATAACATCAGTATTTTTGTTGCTTGTACAGTAACACAACTCTAAAATAATGCACAAATATAGAAAGTGAAAATCTTCTGTAATCTTATCCTTAGGGAGATGATTACTGATAAGTTTCCTGATTTTGTCTAGTTACATAAACGTAAATATTCATTAGAGGCAAAGAACCATGTTACATAGAAACTGATCTGTAACCTTTTTCACTTAATGTATGGGGACTCACTTTCCGTTTCAATATATTTAATCTTCCTCCTCTATTTTTTTCAGTTTTTAAATACACTTTTATTAAAGCATACATAAAGTGCACAGTTAGTGTGTTGCTTAATGAATTATTAAACTGAGCACAGCAGTTTGAAACCCCACCAGGTCAAGAAATAGAATATTACTCCAGAAGCCTGCCTTTCTCATCCTCCCTTCTGCTCACTACCTTTCCCCACCCTTCACAAAGGTATCTTCAATTCCTAACTTCTTACACCATAAATCACCTTTGCCTGATCTTGAGCTTTATCAGTGAAATCATACAGTGTGTGTTCTTTTTATGTATGGCTCCTTTTGCTCAACATTATGCTTGTCAGATTAATCCTTGAGGTTACTTGTGGCAGTAATTGTTCATTTTCATTGCTGTATACCAGGGAGCAGCAAACTGCCTATAATGGGTCATTTAGTAATTTTTTTTTATTGTAGTAAAAGATAGATAACAAAATTTGCCATTTTAGTCAATTAAAGTCTGCAAATCATTGGCATTAAATACATTCACAGTACTGTGTAACCATCACCACTATCCATTTCTAGAGCTTTTCATCATCCCAAACAGCAACTCTGCATCCATTAAACAATAACTCCCCATTTCCTCTTCTCCATACTCCCTTCCTCCCAGTCCCTGATTAACCTCTGTTCTGCTTTCTGTCTCTATGAATTTGCATATTCTGGGTACCTCATATAAGTGGAATCATACAATGTCTGTCCTTTTGTGTCTGACATTTCACTTAGCATTTCAATGTTTATCAGCCTTGTAGCATATAACAGATTTCATCCCTTTTTGAGGCTGAATAATATTCCATTGTATGTATATACCACATTTTGTTTATCCCTTCATCTGTTGATGGATATTTGGGTTGTTTCCATCTGTTGTTAATAATGCTACTATAAACATTGGTGTACAAGTCTCTGAGTTCCTTTTCAATACTTTTGAGTATCCACCTAGGAATAGAATTGCTGGATCATAAGGTAATTATTATGTTTAATTTTTTGAGTGACTGCCAAACTGCTTTCCACAGCAGCTTTGCATTTTTTAAGCATATTTTTAAAAATTAATTAATTATTTTCTTTAATCTTTGGCTGCGTTGGGTCTTCATTACCGCAAGTGTGCTTTCTCTACTTGCGGTGAGCGGGGGCTACTCTTCGTTGCGGTATGCGGGCTTCTCATTGAGGTGGCTTCTTTTGTTCCGGAGCACGGGCTCTAGGCACATGGGCTTCAGTAGTTGTGGCTCACAGGCTCTAGAGCGCAGGCTTAGTGTTTGTGGCTCAAGGGCTTAGTTGCTCTGCGGCATGTGGGATCTTCCCGGACCGGGGCTCAAACCCGTGTCACCTGCATTGACAGGTGGATTCTTAACCACTGCACCACCAGGGAAGTCCCCAGCTTTGCATTTTTACATTCCCAGCACCAGTGCACAAGGTTTTCTAATTTCTTCATGTTTGTTAGTTTCAAGATTTGCTTGTTTTATTTTTATTTATATTTATTTATTTTTACTTTATTTTTTCGTCTTTTGGCCACACCACGCGGCATGTGGGATCCTAGTTCCCCAACCAGGGATCGAACCCGAGGCCCCTGCATTGGAAGTGTGGAGTCTTAACCACTGGACCGCCAGGGAAGTCTCTGTCTTTTTAAATAATGGCCATATGTGAAGTGGTATTGCATCATGGTTTTGATTTGCATTTCACTAATGACTTATGATATCAAGCATCTTTTCATGTGCTTATTGGCCATTTGCATATCTTCTTTGGAAAAATGTCTATTCAAGTCCTTTGCCCATTTTTGCATTCTCTTGGTTTTTTGTTGAACCATTTAATAAATATTTCTCTCTTTTTTTGGAATTTTGAATTTTATTTTATTTATTTGTTTATGCAGCAGGTTCTTACTAGTTATCTATTTTATACACATTAGTGTATATATTTAATAATTATTTCAAGTGCTCTTTCAAAACTATTCAACACTCTCATATAGGGGGTGTGATCCAGTAAAGCTTTATATACAAAAACAGGCAGCTGACTCTATTTGGCTCTTGGGCTGTTGTTGGTCCTAGATTATATAGTTCACTTGTAGTTCACATTATTGGCTATTAATTTTAACTACCACTACAACCATTGTAAGTTTCTGCCATCCCAATCTTCTCTTGATTTGATGTAGTCTGTTGGTTGAGTTTGAATGTTGTTGGGGCCCATATAGGAAAGAGGGAAATGTGTAAGGGAAACTAAGAACTGTTCAAGTATCATGAAGGCCTTTTGTGTGCTGGACGCCATTGTAAGGTTTGATTTTTCTGCCATAATTTAGTCAAAAGGGGGAATTCCCTGACGGTCCAGTGTCAGGACTTGGCGCTCTCACTGCCAGGGCCTGGGTTCAATCCCTGGTCGGGGAACTAAGATCCCACAAGCTGCATGGCATGGCCAAAAGTTAAAAAAAAATTTAGTCAGAAGGATGATCACGTAGGAGCTTATGGGCTTGTAGTTTCCCCTAATTTCGGGGACTGAAGTGATTTGAGTGTGGGTGTCAGCCCTTGTACAGGCTGGCCTAGTTCATAACTCTTCAGTGATGCAGGGTCCCAACCAAAATCTTGGAATCATTGCCGCTTATTCTCCTTGGCATGCCCTAGAATTCATTTTTTGTCAGCTTAGTCCCATGAGTCTGCTGAAAGCTCTGCTTAGTTTCTTGGTCACATTTGCATTCAGAATTGACAATTGTATCAAGCAAAAAAGTGCCCCAAGTCATAGGTTCACCTCTGTTGGCTCTTCTCTTTTCCATATTTTGGTAATTTTTTAAAACAGCCATCCTAATGGGTGTGAAATGTCCCCTCCTTCCAAATTTTAGTAATTTTCATACTGTTTTGAAAATTCTCTGATCCCTTCAAACAGATGTTTTAAAAATATTTTCCTGGTTTTTCTCTTCTAATCTTACTCTTGTAATCAAAATTTTAGTTCTGGTATTATAATTCAAGTCACAACAAATGTTCTTATACATAAATGTTGGAGTATTGCACTCTTAAAACATCAGATTTATTGAGGTATAATTTACATAAAGTTTACCCTATTTAGGGATCTATAGTTCAGTGAGTTATGACAAAGAGCTGTGTAAACCATCACCACACTCAATATATTGAATGTTTTATCACCCCAAAATCTCCCTTGTGCCTCTTTGTAGTCCGTCCCTTTGCCTCCCCCTTAGCCTCTGGCAATCACTAATCTGATTCGTCCCTCTAGTTTTGTCTTCACTGAGTGTCATGTAAATGGCATTATATAGTGTGTAGCCTCTTGTGTCTGGCTTTTTTCACTTACCATGTTTTTGAGATTCATCTATGTTCCTACATGTATCAGTATTTTGTTCTTTTTATTGCTGAGTAGTAGTCTATGTATGGTTGTATCACAATTTGTTAATATGTTCACTAAATGATGGACATCTGGGTTTCCAGTTTTTAGCTCTTATGAATAAAGCTGGTAAACATTCATGTACAGGTCTTTGATGTTTTTATTTCTTAGGGTAAATACATAGAAGAAGGGCTGGTCATGTGGTAAGTATATGTTAATGTCATGAGGAACTACCGAAGTCTTCCAAAATGGCTGTATCATTTTGTAGTCACACCTGCAAATGTGACTTGTAACTTTTTTCCATTCAAAATTAAAATCTTGGAGTTTTAATTTGTAGTTCCCTAACAGCTAATGATGTTGAACATCTTTTCTTGTGTTTATTTGCCATGTATGTCTCTTCTTTGGTAAAGTGTATGTTTTGATCTTTTGCACACTATTTTTAAATGACTTTTTAAAATATCATTGTAAGAGTTCTCTATATATTCTGCTTACAAGACGTTTATTAGACATATCGTTTTGCAAATATTCTCTCCCAGTCAATCTGTGGCCTGTCTTTACATTGTCGGATCCATCTTTTGAAGAGCAGGATCTTTTAATTTTTATGAAGTCTGGCTTATCAGTTTTTTCCTCTTTTTAAAAAATTTATTTATTTATTTATTTTTGGCTGTGTTGGGTCTTTGTTGCTGCGTGCAGGCTTTCTCTAGTTGCGGTGAGCGGGGGCTACTCTTTGATGTGGTGCATGGGCTTCTCATTGCGGTGCCTTCTCTTGTTGTGGAGCACGGGTTCTAGGCGGGTGGACGTCAGTAGTTGTGGCTCACGGGCTCATTAGTTGTGGCTCACAGGCTCTGGAGTGCAGGCTCTGTAGTTGTGGTGCACAGGCTTAGTTGCTCCGTGGCATGTGGGATCTTCCCAGACCAGGGCTCGAACCCCTGTCCCCTGCATTAGCAGGTGGATTCTTAATCACTGTGCCACCAGGGAAGTCCCACTTTTTTCCTCTTAAGGTTTGTGATTTTTATGTGCGAAGGAGTGTTTGCCTAAGCCAAGATCACAAAGAATTTTGTCTATGTTTTCTTCTGTAAATTTTATATTTTTAGGTTTTACATTTAGGTCTGTGATCCATTTCAAGTTAATTTTTGTATGTCACGTGGTTTTTTTGTGTATGGGTGTCCATTATTCCAGTGTCATTTTTTGAAAAAGCTGTTCTTTCTCCATTGAATTACCTTGTCATCTTTGTCAAAGTCAAATCAATGATATATGTGGGGTCTATTTCTGGACTTCTGTTCCATTGATTTTTTTTTTTTTTTTTTTTTTTTGGTATGCGGGCCTCTCACTGCTGTGGCCCCTCCCACTGTGGAGCACAGGCCCCGGACGCGCAGGACCAGCAGCCACGGCCCACAGGCCCAGCCGCTCCGCGGCATGTGGGATCTTCCCAGACCGGGGCATGAACCCGTGTCCCCTGCATCGGCAGGAGGACTCCCAACCACTGCACCACCAGGGAAGCCCTGGTATTTTTTTTAAATTTTCTTTCTTTTTTGTTTTTGGCTACGTCGGGTCTTAGTTGTGGCATGCAGGATCTTCGTTGAGGCATGTGGGATCTTTCATTGTGGCGCTCAGACTTCTTTCTAGTTGTGGCGTGTGGGTTTTTTTCTCTCTCTAGTTGTGGCACGTGGACTCCAGGGCGCGTGGGCTCTGTAGTTTGTGGTACGCGGGCTCTCTTGTTGAGGTGCGTGAGCTCAGTAGTTGTGGTGTGCAGGCTTAGTTGCCTTGCAGCATGTGGGATCTTAGTTCCCTAACCAGGGATCAAACCCACATCTCCTGCATTGGACGGCAGATTCTTTACCACTGGACCACCAGGAAAGTCCCTCTGTTCCATCGATTTATATGTCTATCCTTTCTCTGGTGGTCTTGTGCTTTTAGGTAAGAAATATCTGTGCATTTTCTACTGTCACACTGACTTAACGAGATTCAAATAATGCAGTAAATCAACTTCCTGTTACCAACCGAATGTTAGGTAGTAGAGTAATTATTGAGCATGTGATTTTATTTGTAATCAGTCATTTCACTTGCCTCCCTGTAATGTGGTAAAACGCCTTAAAAGATTTTGTTCAGATGTTGCCAGTGAGAACTGTCATACACTGCTGTTAGGAGTATAAATTGGCACAAGCACTCTCAAAAAGCATTTTGTTGATTTCTGGAGAATATGTGATGAACTATGACTCATCAATTCTACTTCTTAAGCATATACTCAAAAGAAACTGGCACATGTACATAGGGGGACAGGTACAAGAATGTTTATTGCAACGATTTGAAATATTGAAAAACTGGAAACAACCTATATATCTTTTAATAGGAGATAGTTGAATAAATTGTAGGATGGTATAGGATACTATACAGAGTCGAAATGAATGAACTAATCTCTGTATAGCAACATAGATCTAAAAAGCAATGTAAATTTTTAAAATAAAATGATATCAATAAAGTAGGAACAATAGAAAAATATATACAAGTAAGGTAGACACTCAATTCACGATAGTGGTTTCTGGGAAGGAAAGGAGCATGAGAATGGGAAGAGGCACAAAAAAGGAACTTCTGTTGTATCTGTTAAGTTGCAGTTCATTTTTAAAATTTTTAAGTAAATACGATATTGTTATCAATATTCCCACCACACAGAATGCAAATGCTATTTTACTGTTTTCTGTAATTTACCCCTTTTTTAAAATTAAAAAACCAAAAACACATGTAAACAGATATTTTCTTCATAAAAAACTAGAAGGTAAGCATCCAAATAGTTTGAATTGACTTACAACAGATTCTTAATAATTTCTTCATGTGTCATTATCAAGTACTTATTGAGCACTTACTCTGGATCAGACACTGTGTAAAATACTAATGGCATTTTATATGGGTAATAAGTAAGAAATTACCCTGTCCAAGGGGCTAAATCTAGTTAGTGATTTATTTTGGGGGTGGAGGAAGGTAGGTAGGAGGTACACACTCAAAAGGGGACAGTATTTCTTAGTTGTTGTGTGGTGTTTATAATAAGACTTCATCTATTCTGTGTTATCAAGAGAGTCATGATATTTTATTGATTTTGAAATTTCAAATTAAAGAATGGCATGGGGATTTTTGTTTGATTAAATAGGGACATGAGTAGGGAAAAATGAAAAACAGTTCTTATGCATGATTTCCACCTTTGCTTTACTGTATCTCTATATTAGCCACTTATGAGGCTTTGCAGAGTCTAAGGACTAAGAAACTAATTTTTAAAAACAATGAAATTTGCATATAATTGTTAACACTTTAAAGAAGTATCCTACACATATTTTGATTATGCTGAATTTTTAGGTCCTTTTGAAGATTAATTTTGGATCAAGGATAAATGTTGTCATGTTTCAAAGAAAATAGAAATGTGTTACTTAATGGCCACACTTGTAATCTCATATACCAGTTCTCATGGTGCAATCATTTATGAAATAAAAGCTAACTCTGAAAGGAGCACCCGTGAACATATTACATCATATTTGACTACAGTTAGATTAAACAATGCTTTTTTCCTCATTATTATTGAAATCGTATTTATTTTTCCTAATAGTATATATTTTAAAAACCATTTATTTAAAATAAAATCTTGAATATTTATTTCTCTAATACAACATTTCAGTAGTTATAAGCATCAATACCATGAGATGATAAACAAATAAAGAATCACAGCTCTAAAATTTTGAGAAACGTTGACGTCTATATCTCCCTCTTGCAGAGCCACATATACATTAAGATGCTAAAGTCCTAAGAAGTCACAGAGTAACAGTTTTCAGACTTGTTTGATCACAACTCTTTTTTTCATGTATCTCCTAATAAGAGCATGCTTTGGAAAATGTTTAGTGTATTCTTAGGGTATACTTGTGATTTATACAAATAATTATTTCTATTTTAAAGTAGGACAAAAGGAGCAAGCTGTGGAATGGTATAAGAAAGGTATTGAAGAACTAGAAAAAGGAATAGCTGTCGTAGTTACAGGACAAGGTAAGGTTATATTTACGTTCGTTTAGTAGCATCCGAAATTGTGTTCACATGATTGTCCTGATTTCAGATCCGTTTATCTTAATAAAGGTATTTAACAGAATTTTTAATGTTCTTGTTAAAGTTAATGCTTTATTACCTATGCTAAAAATGAAGTTATAACCAGATATGTTCAAACTTGATTATTGTATTACTTGTGTCCTCCTTGGAACTGCTATTCATACGTTAACCCTATTTTTAAACCTGTTTTTGAAACCTCATCCTTTCCTCATTGTCGAGGCAGGCAAGGAGTGGTTATTTCACAGACTCCCTTTTACACTGTGGGTAATGCTTGACTGCATGTTAAAATATGAGCTGTAATGTCTGACTTTGATTCACACATGGCTTTTTAAAACCAAAAAATTATTTCTCATCTTTACTTTCCTGTCACATCAAATTAAAAATTAGTCTAAGGACTTCCCTGGTGGCACAGTGGTTAAGAATCCACCTGCCAATGCAGGGGACACAGGTTCAATCCCTGGTCCAGGAAGATCCCACATGCCATGGAGCAACTAAGCCTGTGTGCCACAACTAGTGAGCCTGCGCTCTAGAGCCCACATGCCACAACTACTGAGCCTGCGTGCCACAACTACTGAAGCCCATGCTCCGCAACAAGAGAAGCCATTGCAATGAGAAGCCAGCACACTACAACTAGAGAAAGCCTGCGTGCAGCAACGAAGACCTAACACAGCCAAAAAAAAAAATCAGTCTTAACATTACCTTTAAATATGTAGACAACATTTCTTGCACACATACTATGTGCCCAAGCATCATTGTATGTGCTTCATACGTATTATCTCTTTTAATTTCACCACAACCCTACACTCTAAAGCTGCTACCGTTATCCTTATTTTTCGGATGAAAAACCTTAAGTGCAAAGAAATTAAGTAACTTGCGTGAGGTCTCATAGGCAGGAAGTGGTAGAGTCAGGATTTGAACCCAGGCAGTCTGACTTCAGAACCTGAATTCTTAAATACTATGCTGTGAATAGTGGTATGTGGATACCACTATTATATGAGTAAAGTACTTCAGCTTATCATAGCTAAAATAAATTCAGAAGCAAAAATTACAATGTGTGGGCTGAGAATCTTAGCCTTATGGATCAGTCCACCCAGTGGATATTTTATCTGGTTGGCTGATTCTATAACTTATATCAGCTAATTTCCAGTAACTATAATGTGTCCAATATTTACCTTTTTCTGTAATCTCTCCTTTTTATTTTGACTGTTTCTCTAGCTACTGGTCTCCTGTATAAAAGAGAGCAGAATAGAACAAGTAAATATGGAAGATTGGGTCTTGGAGACTTTTCATGAGTTTATGAGCATGACTTTATGAATTATGTACAAAATATATTCGCTGTTCTTTGCCAAATGCATAGAAGAAGAGTTAGAAGAAAATGAGTTGGTTATAAGAAAAATAGTATTTCATTGAATCAAAAATGCCTTCAACTGTACCAAGAGAAAAAACAATGTCAATTAAACGATGACACATCCTCTTCTTATCACATAGAATTTGAATTTTAACCTTATTGAATATGCTATCTTAATCTTATTTAGACATAGCTATAACAGAAGTATTAGTATCTATGACCAAATTTTTGTATGCAGAGGAAGTGACAGACTATGTTATGACTGCAGCCTGGCTGATAGCATTAGTAGGTTGGCACAGGTTTTAAAACACTTCCCAATTTCAAAGAGTTTTAAATGTAGGGGGAAAAATATATCTCAAAACCCGTAAAATTCATGAAATACCACAATAGGTCTGAAACCATCATAAGGAACTATAACTGATTTTTTTAAGATATTATTTGAAACTGATATTTTGTTAATTTCATAGTCTTTTTATAAAGACTATGACTCCCCATGAGATTAGTTGGTATGATAAAATTTATCTTGAAGCAGCATTAGTAGGTAAATGTAGATATTTTAATTCTTTTTTTCTGCTTTTTCTTTCAGGTGAACAGTGTGAAAGAGCTAGACGCCTTCAAGCTAAAATGATGACTAATTTGGTTATGGCCAAGGACCGTTTACAACTATTAGGTATCAATTAATGAATTGTATAACTGGAATGAGATGTATTTAAAATCTTAAAATTTAAGATTTAAAATCTTAAAAGTTTAATGAAACTTTAAATGCAGATGGAAATCAGTGAACTTGAAAATGTGTTCTAGGCTTTCTTTTAACTTCTGAAAATTTCTAACGTATACAAAACAGAAGAGTTTATTGAACTAATTATCCATCACTCAGCTTTGGTAATTATCAACTCATTGTCGGTCTTGATTTAAGACTGGCAAACTATAGCCTATGGACTAAACCCAGTTCACTGCCTGTTTTTGTAAGTTGGCACAAAGCTACTCTCATTCCTTTGTATATTATCTGGTTGCTTTCATGCTACAGTGAGAGAATTAAGTAGTTGATACAGAGATCATACAGCCTGCAAAGCCTTTTAATATATAGCTTTTAAAAATATTTTAATATTTACTACTGGCTCTTTACAGAAAAAGTTTGCCAACCACAGTTTATATCCCTGCTTACTTTCCCCAACTTCATATTACTATTTTGAAACAATTTCTCGATATCTTTTTGTTTCATTTATAAGTATTTCATATCTCTAAAAGATAAAGATGCTTTAAAAATAAAATTGCCAAAGTAAGGAGATTGTCGCTTCTAACGTTTCCCTTCTAACGTTTCCCTTCTTTCCGTCCCTCCCTTATTTCCTGTGTATCACTTATTTTTTACTTTGATTTGTAACTAGAACAAACCTTCAAAAAGAAAACTCATTTCATTATAAAACGAAGGTAATGATTCTTCCCTCTGGGGAAGCTGTGAGTATTAAATGGGATGATGGACATGACTGCCAAAAAAAAAAAATTGCCAAAATACCATTATCACACCTAAAAAATAACCAATAATTCTTTTAATACTAACATAAACATAAAAGTAATGGCCAAAAAAATGGTCAGTGTCCAAATTTATATATAATATATAAATAATGTGCAGTCAGTATCTCAAAATTTAATAACTCCTACTATTTTTTTAATAATTTAATTGTTTGAATCAGGATTTCAAGAAGATCCATACTATACATCTTTTAATATACAAGTCTGTTTTTTCTTTTTCTTGCAATTTATTTGCTGATGAACCAGATGTTTTCCACGTAGTGTTTCCTGCAGTCTGACTTTCGCTCCATGCATCTCTGTGTTATCTTTTAGTATGTTCTTCTGTCCTCCCTATAAATTGATAGTTGGATATAGAGCCTTAATTGGATTGAAAGTAGATTTTTATTTTTTAATGATAAGACTACTTGATAGGTGGTTTTGTGTTTATCCATCAGTATTTCTTGTGATGTTAGCAGCAGTTGATGACTTACGCCTAGTGACATTATAATTGTCATTCTTTCTGCATTCATCAGCTGTAAAAGGTCTATAAAGAGAAACTTCTCATCTTCTGTTTGATGGTATAGGTTTTAAAAATATATTCTTAAGGTAAATCTACTCCTCAAACAAGGTGGAACTAAAACCCACCCTTCTTGGGTGGTTCTGCCATAGCTTGATGTGATAGAAATAGTAGCAACTTGGTAAACAGGCAGACTTTATTTGTTGCTCTGTGCTTTTGATAAGTTATTTGGCATTTCTGAGTCTTCTTTATTTCATTTATAATATGAGGCTAATAGATAATTATTATCTCACTGTATTTGTGACTATGAATTGTTGAAGGAACCTAACCCATAGTAAGTACTCGAAAATGCTGGTTTTTGTTCATCTCCTTACCTGTGTGTAATCACCACCCCTGCTTTTGTGTACATATATACACATATGGTTCTTATTAATTCCCTTATTCATTCATTCCTATATGGTCCATGGTGTTTATAAACTTTGCCCCACATTTTTGAAAGAGAAACCCTTACTGTTTTCAGATAGCTAACAAGGCAGTGTTCTCCTGGCTTCTGTGGCTGACAGTTTGCTTTCTTACTTCCTAAGTGATGGTTATTACTGTGTCAAATAAAATTACATGTTACATCAAGGGTTGTTGTAGTAAAATAATTATCTAATTGTTCTAGTTGGTCCTTTCTATGTGTTTTAGCTATAACACCTTTTCAGTATATGTACAAAGTATCAATGTATGTGATGCAGATTAAGTTTGATTATGGAACATTTTGTAACATGTTTCAAATTGAATAATAGTTGGTTTTTATCTTTTATCAGTATTTGAAATTGTGATATGGTAAAACATTAGAAGCAACTCATCAATTCATAGTCTTGTCTTTAAATGCAACTTAGTAATTTCTTATTTGCGTTGTTAGAGGCGAGGACAAAAAGATATATAACATAACATGAAGCTAGGCTTTAATAGAATTAATATTTGGTTGTTGTTGTTGTCTGTTATCCCCAAAAGTGCTATATGTCCATTCAGGAAAGATGTTACTTTAAAAAAGAGACGGTGGAATAAAAGACATCATCAACATTTTCCTGTCTTCTGAGAACGCAGAATATCTGGGAGTTATATACCAAAGACAGTAAAAAAGAAGTGTGCACAAGTGCATAGTAGAGCATATTTGTGTATTATGTGCTGGTTAAAAAAATGGAGCTTTTCAGAGGTGGGATGCCTGATAGGTATCTAAGTAGTATGGAGAATGATAACTGGGAGTTCCCCATACAGACTGGTTTGAGAGGATGTAGCATCTCTGATAAAGATGGGAAGAGTTCATATGTATTACGTATCTTCAATTTAGTGATAGTGAACCTTAGAGCAAAGCTTAAGTGTAAAACCTGCTGTAGATAAAAAGATAATTTTGGCGTTGGTGTCTGGTATACTTGGCAATTACCCTTTTTAAAAAAAATTTAGCTTCATTCAAGGTCCATTTATTAAGTCCTTACTCTGTACTAGGAATGGTGCCAAGGGATATAAACTGAATTTCTTTCTTTTCTTTTTTTTAATTTATTTTTGGCTGTGTTGGGTCTTTGTTGCTGTGCGCAGGCATTCTCTAGTTGCAGCAAGCAGGGGCTACTCTTTGTTGCGGCACGCGGGCTTCTCATTGCAGTGGCTTCTCTTGTTGCGGAGCATGGGCTCTAGGCGCATGGGCTTCAGTAGTTGTGGCATGTGGGCTCAGTAGTTGTGTCTCGCAGGCTCTAGAGCACAGGCCAGTAGTTGTGGCGCACAGACTTAGTTGCTCCGCGGCATGTGAGATCTTCCCGGACCAGGGTTTGAACCTGTGTCCCCTGCATTGGCAGGCGGATTCTTAACCTCTGTGCCACCAGGGAAGCCCTGAATTTATTTCTTAACTCGGGAAATATTTATTGGGTGGTTATCATGTTCTAGGCACTTAGGATATAGACAAGGATCCTTGTGTCATAGAGTTTATATTCCAGCAGGGAGAATACTGACAGTAGGCAATAAACATAAAGAATAAATAAGTTATTCCATGTGTTAGAAGGTGATAAATTTGTGGAGAAAAGAAAACATAAAACACAGTACAGGGGATTAGGAGTAGATGGGAGATGGTCTGGGTTTTTAGTTTTAAATAGGATAGTCAGGGTATATGCCTCTTGGAGAAGTTGACATGACCTGTAAGTTAGCCTTACAGGTATCTGGGAGAAGAGTGGTCTGGAGAGAAGTAAGAGCTGATGCAAAGCCTTAAGAAAACACATCTGGTATGTTTGAGAGGAGCAAAGAGGCCAGTGTGCCACAGCAAGGAGAGTATAGTAGAGATGAGGTCAGAGAACTAATGGTGGTGGGGTAGGCAGAGGGGGCGGCCATTACAACATGCAGGACCTTACAGGCCACTGAAGATTTGAGCTTTTGCCACCTGTGAAGTGGGGAGCAGTTACAAGGATTTTTTAGGAAAGGAGTAACATCATCTGACTTCAGTTTAAAAAGGATCCCTCTGGTTGTGATGTTGCAAGGGTATGTTATGTACCAAGGAGAGCAAGTAGGACAACTATTGTGGTAAGCTAGGAGAAAAATGATGGAGGCTTGGACCAGGATGATACCAGGAGTAACAAGTGGTTGGATTATGATTGTAGTTGAAACTTGAGCAAACAGATTTACTGATAGATTGGATAAAATGTTCCTGTGTTTAGGCTCTTGTTGATATAGTAGAGAAGGCAGACATAAATAGATAAATCATCATTACTGCAGGATGGAGATACACAGATATTTTGTAGAGATGGGAAAATAGGTGTCTGAGAAATTTTCCTGGAAGAAACCTAAAGTGGGGATTTAAAAAGATAAATAAAAGTTATTAATGGTTGGGTGGAAAGATATTCCATGAGGAACTAACAGCATGAACATAGACTCAGGGACAAGGAAAAGCATGGTGCTGGTAAAGACATGAATTTGGGATTGCTCAGGCATAAGAAGTGTAGGCAGATCATGGAGGGCCTTGTTGGTCATATAAAGGAGATTGAGTGCTAATCTGTGGGCAATGGGAAACTGCTAAAGGGTTGTAGGCACACAAGTTATGTGGTAAAATTTCCCTTATAAGTAGATCACTGAGATGATTGTGTGGGGATTGCACATGAGGGGATCAAGAAGCAAGGTGACTTGTTTTATTTTAAATCATTGGTTAATCTACACGACCTTTAGTCATTCTAAAAAGAAGCATCAGGGCTTCCCTGGTGGCGCAATGGTTGAGAGTCCGCCTGCCGATGCAGGGGACACGGGCTTGTGCCCTGGTCTGGGAGGATCCCACATGCCGCAGAGCAGCTGGGCCCGTGAGCCATGGCCGCTGAGCCTGCACATCCGGAGCCTGTGCTCTGCAACGGGAGAGGCCACAACAGTGAGAGGCCCATGCAAAAAAAGAAAAAAAGAAAAAAAAAAAAAAGCATTAAACTAAGCTTACTTTCTTCAAAAAAAGAATTGGAGCAGGTTCACATTAGCTGTGTGCTGCTATTGTGTGTGTGTTTTCATGCATATAAATCCAAACCCTGCACAAAAGTTCGATGACTTATTATTCTTAGTTATTATCAAAACTAAGGATTTAATTTCTGTTTATTTTTTACTATATAATGAATGTTTATGTGAACTTTTTGTTACATTTCATTGAAGAGTTTTAATTGATAAATCAGACATTTACAAATCAGTTCTTTCTAATTTATGTCTTTTACCAACACAAATGGTTTCTTTCTCAATATGGTGATTTGAAGAGTATTATCTTTGAGAAAAATCAGATGACCTACCTGTTAACTAACAACAGAAAAAGGGCTCCAAGGTATATTGTATCAGCCAGTTCTAGGATACAAAAGCTGTGCAGTACTTTGTGCTTTGTGTAAAAAGGGTAGCTGCTATTTAACCTGTCCCAAAGGCATGTGTGGTTGTACCATAAACCAAGCATGGCGCCTGCTTGTCTGACATTAGAAATGAAAGTTTAAAAGAGTTAGTATATATGTGCTACATTTTTGCATATATTCATCGACTTCTTAGTACCAGAGGAAAGAATCAGTAATGATAACTTGGAGTATTTCAACAAAATAAATACGGTCAAAATTGAGCCCTATTATGAATGACGCTCAGAGCAAGTACTTCATGTGTTATTTTATTTAACCCTTGAGACCCTCGGAAAACTGACGCTAAAGCAAGTTCGTACTAGTGAGTAAGTGGTAGAGTGTCAGGGTGTTCGTCAGCTAACAATATGGATTGACTTGACTGGGGAAAGAGTGTAGCAGTGATGTAGAGTGGCAAGGAAGCTCAAACCGATACACTCTTGGGCTTCAGGTGCTAGAGGTAGAGACCTAGATCTTGAGAGGATTTGTTGTTGTTATCAGAAGTGGGAGTAAGGTTGAAATAATCCTTTAAAATCTTTGATTAATTTAAAAATAGGCAATATATGCACATGCCACAAAATTTCAAAAGTTTAAGTTTGAAAAGCATCCATCCCATGCTATGCCCCAGCCACTCGTTTCCCATCCCCAGAGGCAGCTGGTATTACCAGTTTCTCTGGGTCTTTTTTAGAGATAATTTTCATATATTACAAGTATACATGTGTGTATTTAAATAAATGGTAGGGTACTGTACGCACAGTTCTGCAGCATGCTTATTCCATTCTGCTTTATTACATTTATTTTCTGCCTGACATACATTAATGTAGCTGAATATGGCATTTCCTAGACACTCCTTACAGTTTCCTTCTGTGTCATTTCTCCTTTCCTAAATGTCCTTTTTTTTTTTTTTAATCTTTACAGATCCTAGCCAACCCACAGCCCACTTCCTCTGTAAAGCCTTTTTAATGTTCTCTTTGTATCTCTATCCTGCTCTCCCTACACAATGATTTGGACATATTAGATATTCAGGAAGTATTTGCTGGCGATGGTAGTGATATAGAATTGCCTCAGGTTACCAAACCTGAATAATGCATATTTTGAACATAGTCATTCACTTGTTCATTTCTGTTGCTATTTTAATGTCTGAGTTTTTACTAATTATGTTGTTAAAGGTAATTCTATGTAAATGCCAAACCCTTCATTATGTAATAACTTTGTAACACCTTGAATCGTTTTTCATTTTCACATATACATTTTATTTTTTATCATGTATTTTTTTCTTTTTGTTTATTTTTTTCTTTTTTACCCCCCTCTGTTGCATAGAGAAGCTGCAGCCAGTTTTGCAGTTTTCCAAGTCACAAACGGACGTCTATAATGACAGTACTAACTTGACATGCCGCAATGGACATCTCCAGTCAGGTGGGTTTAGGTTAACTAACATGTAAAATAACAAAGCTTGCATGCAAAGTAGAGTCTTACTTAACCTGATAATGTTGATTTGATTTTATAGTGGTAGATTTGATTGGTTTTTGTTTGCACAGGGCTGTGTGGAAAATACAGTAGCCCTATCATTCATGGTGTGTAAACATGTAATAAATAGGGCATAGCCATTCTCAACATGTTATATTTGCATATTTTACAACCTCCAATTTTTGAAATTATAAAATATGACGGTTCATTTTCCTAAATTATTAAAATATTCTTTTGTTTCTATCTTACTTTGAGCTTTTGTGTTTTTTTCTATGGGTACCTGTACCAAATTTTTATGAAGTAGTGTTTATTGAGACAGAAATTTTAATTTTTCTTTGTTATATACCAATTTTCAATGCATATATATTTTCATTTATATAATACATGAATGTTTTATCATAGCACCTGTTAGAAAAAGTTTGAAGCTGAATTCACATAGTGAGGAGAAGCATTAGAATACTATTTTTCTTTTTCTTTTGTCCATGCCGCGTGGCATGCAGGGACCTTAGTTCCCCAACCAGGAGTCAAACCCTACCCCACTGCAGTGGAAGCATGGAGTCTTAACCACTGGACTGCCAGGGAAGTCCCCTAGAATACTATTATTTACTATGGGTTAAATTTGTTTTCCATAAACTTTGGTCATCACATCAACTCCTACAGAAAATTAAATGCTTTTTTGTTTTGTTTTGTTCTTTGACACCTTCTCTAGTTTTATCGGTAACTTTTTCAGAATTCGTTCTGTGTCCAGTACTTAAATTTTATTAAAGTAAATATTACTTTGTTCAAGTTGTAGTAGAAAACCCTTAGTATAGACTATAAAACAACTGCTTTCTTTACTCATATGTGATAAAAAAAAGTTTCAAGATTTATTTTTTTGTTTGTTTGCTTTTATCATTTTTATTGGAGTGTAGTTGATTTACAATGTTGTGTTAGTTTCAGGTGTACAGCAAAGTGAATCAGTTATACATATACATATATCCACTCTTTTTTTAGATTCTTTTCCCGTATAGGCCATTACAGAGTATCGAGTAGAGTTCCCTGTGCTATACCGTAGATTCTTATTAGTTATCTATTTCATATATGGTAGTGTATATATGTCAATGCCAATCTCCCAATTTATCCCCCCCCCCGTTACCCCCGGTAACCATAAGTTTGTTTTCTACTTCTGTAAATCTATTTCTGTTTTGTAGATAAGTTCAGTTGTACCCATTTTTTTAGATTCCACATATAAAAACGATATTATATGATATTTGCCCTTCTCTGTCTAACTTACTTTACTCAGTATGACAATCTCTAGGTCCGTCCATGTTGCTGCACTTGGCATTATTTTGTTCTTTCTTATGGCTGAGTAATATTCCATTGTATATATGTACCACATCTTTAAAAAATATATTTTATTATTTATTTATCTATTTGGCTGCGCCAGGTCTTAGTTGCTATACAACATTTTCTTTATCCATTCCTGTGTTGATGGACATTTAGGTTGCTTCCATGTCCTGGCTATTGTAAATAGTGCTGCAATGAACAAGATTTCAATAAAGAAGAAATAGTGTGAGTGGATTTCTTGGGATGGAAGAGACAGTTGGTCATCAACTCTTTCCCTTGTGGCTTCACCTCTCCCTTAAGGAGTTCTCAGTCTGGTTTGGTCTTCCACTACAGAGCCCCACCTTAGTAACTATATTCATTTTCCCATTCCCTGCTGTATCTGATTTAAAATAACCTTTTCAAGTATAGAGAAGTATTTTGTCTGTTTCTGTTCCATGTTTTAGCATGGCTGTGAAGGGCTGACATCTTCATAATGAACTGTTTGAAAAAACAAAGAAATGTAAGAATGCACCATGTGTAAATAGTGAAGTTTCCAAAATACAAATTTGAGATCCTAATAATCCTACCTGAGTAAATAGCAAAATTTTCTAGCCCTGAGAAGCTGGTATGCCTTTCCCTTGTTATCTTGATTTTTTTCTACTTAATTCCACATGTGAGATCCCATTGTATTTTTCTGCCATGTTGGGGGACAAAAGCAGCTTTCTCTTCTGGGACCCATTAAAAAAATCAAACTGTCTTATTTTAAATACCTAGTTATCAATTCTGTTCTTTCTTCTTGTTGGGGGGACATACTGACTTCACAGCTAATTTATGCAGCACTGGTGTTTGATTCCCGTTGAGCCTTAGTGAATCAGCTGGCTCATTCATGCCTAGTTCATTAGTGTCACCCACTTATGGAACATTCTATGATGTTTCACTTGGATGAGTTACTTCTTCTCTCTTAGGAAGCAGATATGCCAAAGTCTGCTTACTATTTTATGTGTTATCTACAATGTCCAATTTTCAAGTCAAAATTATTAGACGTGCAAAGAAATAGGAAAGTGTGACCCTTACTCAAGAAAGAAATCAGCCTGTAAAAACTGATTCTTGACTGGGCCCACATGTTGAATTTAGCAGATAAAGACTTCAAAGCAACCATTATAAATATGTTCAAAGAATTAAAAGAAAATATGGCATCTGTTAACAAACCTGCAATCTTAGCAGAGAATATAAACTAAACAATAAAAATAATGGAAGTTTTAAAGTTGAAAAGTACAGTTGGTGAAAAAAATTGCTAGATAGCCTCAACAGCAGATTGGAGATGTCAAATGAAAGATTCAGTGACCTTGAACTTAGATTAATAGAAATTGCTAAATCAGATGACTCCAATATCAGAAAGCAGATTAGTCATTGCTTAGGGCTAGGGGCAGTAAGAGGAATGGAATGCAAATGGATACAAGGAAACTTTTGGCTATGATGGAAACATTTTGTATCTTGATTTTAGTGGCTATTTTGCCAATATATTATACATTTTAAGTGCATGCAAAATATTATACATAGATTATACCCTAAAATGTTGATTTAAAAATACTGAAAAGGTTTATAAAGAGAAATAATATTCCCCTTCCCACCTGTTATATCTCCCTTTCTTACCTGCACCCCTAGATTGGCTCCTCATACAATATTTAACTCTTTGCTATTTTTTCTCATGCTCATTATACTTTCAAATATTATGCTTTTATTGCTATTCCTGATTTATGAGTTTTTGATATGTATTGACTTCTTTTTCAGGTAGAAGAAGGTTTAATTCTCTTATGCCACCAATATCCTTCATTCCGTGTGTGTTTGTATATATGTACATATATATCACTGTTTTTAGTTATATTGAAAAATTATATTTCATATTATTAGAAACTTAGTAAATATTGTTCACCCAAAGACAAATAATATATTTTAATTGTTTTCCCTTTTGGGTTTTTCCTCCCCCCAGGTTGTCTGACTTTTTTCTTGCTCTCTAGCTTCATATTACAGATTTTTACTTCTTTCTGTGTTTAATTTGCTTTTTAACTAAAAGGCCTCCTTTAGTATTTCTTTTAATGAGGGTTGTAGATAGTAAACTCTCTCAGCCTTTCTAGTGTCTGAAAATACTCTCATTCTTACGTGACTGGTCACCTGAATATAGAATAAATGAAAGTTAGCATTGATTTTTCCTTCAGCATTTTGAGCATACTCCGTTGTCTACTGACCTTTGTTATTTTTATGAAAAGTCTGCTGTCATTCTCACAATTCCTTATGAAAATTTCCATCCATTTGTAATCTTAGGACTGTATATTTTCTGTTTGAAGAAATTCTTCTCCAGTCTCCTTTTTTCCCCTCTGAAATGCATGATACTTATCATCACCCTAGACAGACCTTGCTTTTATTCACACCTTAGCTTTTCCTTATTGTCATTCCCTTTTCTGGATTGCTTTCCTGCTTCTTCCTATAGGGTCATTATATTAGTTCCTTGAACATACGGTACAGAACTTCGCATTTGTTTACTAGAAAAGAACCCTTGGATCTCAATTCCCTGACCAGGATCTAACCTGCTCCCCCTGCATTGGGAGCATGGAGTCTTAACCACTGGACCGCCAGGGAAGTCCCTAATTTACTGTACTCTTAAGTTCCCTTCTTTTGTTTCCTTAAGCCATATTAAGGGATTTGATGACAAGAGCAACAATAAGGCTTTTGTCTTTAAGCTAGTCTTTTCTCTAGACTACTCTAATTTGCTGACTGATTTAACATCTGTCTTCACAGTGAACATTGTTATTCATAAACTCTGATGTTTGTTATATAGTATATGAAAATATTATTTAGAAGCAGTGAGATTTGAACATTCAGAAGTCTGTAATTTATGTAGAAGAGCACAGTAGCTAGGTCAGGTAACCTTTTAGATTTAATTGAAGGTGTCCTATATGTGTTTATTTGCATAGAGGGTAAAAATACTTGGCGATTTAACCATATCTTTATACCCTTTAAATTAAATTTATTTTTTTAAACTTGGTGGCACAGACTAGACTTTCATTCTATTTTGTAGTCTTAAAAGTTTGGAACGAAGTGCTATTTTTTTTTTTTTCTCCATACAACCTATCCCTAATGCCTTTACTACATTTTGTTTGTTTAATTTTTGGCAGCTTTTTTTTTTTTTTTTTTTTTTTGCGGTACGCGGGCTTCTCACTGTTGTGGCCTCTCCCGTTGCAGAGCACAGGCTCCAGACGCACAGGCTCAGCGGCCATGGCTCACGGGCCTAGCCACTCCGCGGCATGTGGGATCTTCCCGGACCGGGGCACAAACCCGTGTCCCCTGCATTGGCAGGCGGACTCTCAACCACTGTGCCACCAGGGAAGCCCTGGCAGCTTTTAAACAAAGAAAAAAAAAAGAAAAAACATTTTGGCAGCTTTTTGCTTGGTACCTTTTTTATATCCTCCTTCTGTCCCCACAAATAAAGTTATTTCTTTTTATAGCAAATACATATTCCTTATAAGAAAATTATAATATACATCAGGAAAAGGAAAAAGCTAAATAACCCATAATCTTGCCCACACCCAGTAATAACCCTTATGCACACCCTAGTATATATTCTGGTTGAAATCTTATTTTGAAATATTGTTGAAGTAAAAAAAAAATTATTAGTTTTACAAATTTGTACTGGTCTTTATATTTTTATAATGTTTAGCCACAATTTTCTAACCATGATGATTTTATTTTTTTCCTTGCTAGAAAGTGGAGCTGTTCCGAAAAGAAAAGATCCCTTAACACACACTAGTAATTCACTGCCTCGTTCAAAAACAGTTATGAAAACTGGATCCACAGGTCTTTCAGGCCACCACAGAGCACCTAGCTGCAGTGGTTTATCCATGGTTTCTGGAGTGAGACAGGGACCTGGTCCTGCAACTGCCACTCATAAGGTATTTGGAGACAGTAACTTTAATTGCTATGCTGTTGCAAATAGAAAATTTTGAACATCATATGCTTGCTTAAGTTTATTACAAGTACTTTATAATACCTTAGAGAATCGATAAGTTTCTACAACACTGAATGAAATTTTTCTTTTTTTTAATTTAGATTTTTAAGACTCTTAAGTAGTAGCGGCAACTTGCTACTAAAAAGCAAACCTCTTTTTTTCTCTATTATTTATTTATTTTTGCGGTACGCGGGCCTCTCACTGTTGTGGCCTCTCCCATTGCGGAGCACAGGCTCCGGACGTGCAGGCTCAGCAGCCATGGCTCACGGGCCTAGCCGCTCCGCGGCATGTGGGATCTTCCCGGACCGGGGCACGAACCCGTGTCCCCTACATCGGCAGGCGGACTCTCAACCACTGCGCCACCAGGGAAGCCCTCTCTATTATTTTTTAAGCAAATTTTTTTTAACTCCTTTTGGTTCTAAATAGGTTTTTTAATAGTAAGTTTGCTTATCCAATCTGTTTTATATAATACTGTATAATTCTTTTTTAAAAAAATTAATTTATTTATTAGGCCGCATGGTGCAGCTTGTGGTATCTTAGTTCCCTGACCAGGGATTGAATCCGAGTCCTTGGCAGTGAAAGCGCTGAGTCCTAACCACTGGACCACCAGGGAATTCCCTATAGTTCATTTAAAATTTGTTATTCTTTTAATTATTTAAATCTACATAAATGTTTTATAACATTAAACATACATAGAGTTTTGTTACAATTCTAACAAGGATCAAAATTGTATGACAGCATTGTGATACAGCCTTTTTATTTTATAGTAACTGAATCTCTCTGGATAAAATCTTCTATAAACCCACTTCATGCCAAATGTAGTTCTATAGTGAATGCCATTTTATCTTGGAGTAAATATACAATTTTTGGATTTTTATATCCATTTTTTGCTACTTTTAAGCCTTTAATTCTGTGAACATTAAGGTTGACTCACATGTGAAAAGTGCAAACGTTATGTTGTGTTTTCACATTAAAATTTTGTGTCCTTCAAGAGTACACCAAAAACAAATAGAACAAATAAACCTTCTACCCCTACAACTGCTGCTCGTAAAAAGAAAGACTTGAAGAACTTTAGGAATGTGGACAGCAACCTTGCTAACCTTATAATGAACGAAATTGTGGACAAGTAAGTTTTGTCATCTAAAGTGTTTTATGGGGTTTTAAAATTTTTTTATTTATGAAATATATCATGAGTGAAATGGATAATATATACCTTGTCTAATTTACATATGTAATTTTTATGATGGTTTTCAATTAGTGTAAATGTAGAAAACCATTGCTTTACTGATATAACTATAGTTTCACAGTTAACATAAAAATGGCTATGTTACATAGAGCTTAGACTTAATATTATAATAACTGAAGTATATTTCTGTTACGGAGCTAACTGAAATTCTGTTTCTTAGTGGAACAGCTGTTAAATTTGATGATATAGCTGGTCAAGAGTTGGCAAAACAAGCATTGCAGGAAATTGTTATTCTTCCTTCTCTGAGGCCTGAGGTAAGGATTTTATGTTATCATTTTCCTATAGCATCATCCATTACTGAATCCATAGTACAGTAAAGAAGTGTTTGAGCTATACTAGAATGATTAGTTCATATAACAGTAGGTTAGATGTCTTTTAAAGGAAAAAAACATTAGCAGTTGATGTTGACTAGTTACTTATACTGGAAAGGAGAATAAATATAATGGTTCCTAATTCCCAATCCATTTTTAATTAAATTTATAGGAAAAGTAGGTAACAGGAAATAATTTTTATATCAAGGTAGGAGAGATTTAAAGTTAAGAAAGAATCCGCCTGCCAATGCAGGTGACATGGGTTCGAGCCCTGATCTGGGAAGATTCCCACGTGCCGCGGAGCCACTAAGCCTGTGTGCCACAGCTACTGAGCCTGCACTCTAGTGCCCGCGAGCCACAACTAGGGAGCCCGTGTGCCACAACTACTGAAGCCTGCACACCTAGAGCCCATGCTTCGCAACAAGAAAAACTACTGCAATGAGAAGCCTGCACACCACAACAAAGAGCAGCCCCTGCTCACCGAAACTAGAGAAAGCCCACGCGCAGCAATGAAGACCCAATGCAGCCATAAATAAATAAATAATAAATAAATAAATAAATAATTATTTTCAAGATATTAAGTCATCAAAGTAAGTGGAGAGCTGGTGAATGATGGGTAGGGACCTCACCTTTCATCCCTTATTTTTAAACTCACTAAGGAAGTTAGGTAATCTTGCAATCGATAATAAATATTTAATTTTCCACACATAGCATTGTTTTTCTTTTTTCAGTGCTTCATTCTTTTTTATTGGCGTATAATTGCTTTACAATGTTGTGTTAGTTTCTGTTGTACAATGAAGTAAATCAGCCATATGTGTACATATATCCTCTCCCTCTTGGGCCTCCCTCCCATCCCTTCCCATCCCCTCCCATCCCACCCATCTAGGTTGTAACAGAGCACCAAGCTGAGCTCCCTGTGCTATACCGCAGGTTCCCACTAGCTATCTGTTTTACACATGGTAGTGTATTTATGTCAAACCTAATCTCCCAATTAGCATTATTTTGGATTCTCACAATTCACAGATTGCATGTTTGATGCTGTTCTGAAAATATTGCAAAAAATAAATATGAGGATCCAGCCTGGAGTAGTTATTTCTCTTCTCCTAGGACTTTCAAGTCTTAATGGACTCATTTACAAAATCTCGTGAAAATAGATGTTATATGGCACATTGTGATGAATACGCTTTTAAATGAATTTGTTGTGTGGCTCTATTTTTCTAGAGTCTATGTCACTCTCATACTACTTTCATGGTGTTTATAACTTGTGAGTACCAACTATACTGAAACTTACTATTTTTTGAGTCTACTTTCTTTATTTTTCCTTCTTGCCCACTCTAAGAAGCAGTGTGCATGAAATCACTGGTTTAATATACTAATTGAAATTTTCTTAATACACAATAAAATAGAGAATTATTAAAATAGAAGGCATTTGTCCTTTTATGAACCAAATTTATCTCTTGTACAACCTCAGGCTACACTTTGAGGAAACATATTATAGCTTGTATTTGGGCTTACTTTTTGCCTGGAGTTATATAAGAGTAGTAAATGTAGCAGAGTGAGTATTGACAAAAAAATGCTTGTTGAAAGAACTCATATAATTGTAGACCTGTTAAGGATCTTATCAGTCATCTAGTCCATTTGTGGATAAAGAAACTAATCCTGAAATCCAAATTTCTTGCTCAAGATTATAATTAAGTGGTGGTTCTAGGAAATGAAATAAATAAGATTCCTAACATTAGACTGCCGCCTCAAGGCTATAACTGCCAGCTAATTCTTGTTTTTTGTATTTGTTTTTTTACTGTATGTGTAATTTAATAGTAATTTTTTTACATCTTTATTGGAGTATAATTGCTTTACAATGGTATGTTAGTTTCTGCTTTATAACAAAGTGAATCAGTTATGCATATACATATGTTCCCATATCTCTTCCCTCTTGCGTCTCCCTCCCTCCCACCCTCCCTATCCCATCCCTCTAGGTGGTAACAGAGCACCGAACTGATCTCCCTGTGCTATGCGGTTGCTTCCCACTAGCTATCTGTTTTACGTTTGGTAGTGTATATATGTCCATGCCACTCTCTCGCTTTGTCACAGCTTACCCTTCCCCCTCCCCATATCCTCAAGTCCATTCGCTAGTAGGTCTGTGTCTTTATTCCTGTCTTACTCCTAGGTTCTTCATGACATTTTTTTTTCTTAAATTCCATATATATGTGTTAGCATACGGTATCTGTCTTTCTCTTTCTGACTTACTTCGCTCTGTATGACAGACTCTAGGTCCATCCACCTCATTACAAATAGCTCAATTTCGTTTCTTTTTATGGCTGAGTAATATTCCATTGTATATATGTGCCACATTTTTATCCATTCATCTGTCGATGGACACTTAGGTTGTTTCCATCTCTGGGCTAGTGTAAACAGAGCTGCAATGAACATTTTGGTACATGACTCTTTTTGAATTATGGTTTTCTCAGGGTATATGCCCAGTAGTGGGATTGCTGGGTCATATGGTAGTTCTATTTGTAGTTTTTTAAGGAACCTCATACTGTTCTCCATAGTGGCTGTACCAATTCACATTCTCACCAGCAGTGCAAGAGTGTTCCCTTTTCTCCACACCCTCTTCAGCATTTATTGTTTCTAGATATTTTGATGATGGCCATTCTGACTGGTATGAGATGATATCTCATTGTAGTTTTGATTTGCACTTCTCTAATGATTAATGATGTTGAGCATTCTTTCATGTGTTTGTTGGCAATCTGTGTATCTTCTTTGGACAAATGTCTGTTTAGGTCTTCTGCCCATGTTTGGATTGGGTTGTTTGTTTTCTTGTTATTGATCTGCATGAGCTGCTTGTAAATTTTGGAGATTAATCCTTTGTCAGTTGCTTCATTTGCAAATATTTTCTCCCATTCTGAGAGTTGTCTTTTGGTCTTGTTTATGGTTTCCTTTGCTGTGCAAAAGCTTTGAAGTTTCATTAGGTCCCATTTGTTTATTTTTGTTTTTATTTCCATTTCTCTAGGAGGTGGGTCAAAAAGGATCTTGCTGTGATTTATGTCATAGAGTGTTCTGCCTATGTTTTCCTCTAAGAGTTTGATAGATTCTGGCCTTACATTTAGGTCTTTAATCCATTTTGAGCTTATTTTTGTGTATGGTGTTAGGGAGTGATCTAATCTCATACTTTTACATGTACTGTCCAGTTTCCCCAGCACCACTTATTGAAGAGGCTGTCCTTTCTCCACTGTACATTCCTGCCTCCTTTATCAAAGATAAGGTGACCATATGTGCGTGGCTTTATCTCTGGACTTTCTATCCTGTTCCATTGATCTATCTTTCTGTTTTTTGGTTTTTTTTTGCGGTACACGGGCCTCTCACTGTTGTGGCCTCTCCCGTTGCGGAGCACAGGCTCCGGACGCGCAGGCTCAGCAGCCATGGCTCACGGGCCCAGCCGCTCCGCGGCATGCGGGATCCCTCTGGACCAGGGCACGAACCCGTGTTCCCTGCATCGGCAGGCGGACTCTCAACCACTGCGCCACCAAGGAAGCCCTATCTTTCTGTTTTTGTGCCAGTACCATACTGTCTTGATTACTGTAGCTTTGTAGTATAATCTGAAGTCAGGGAGCCTGATTCCTCCAGCTCCAGTTTTTATTCTCAAGATTGCTTTGGCTATTCGGGGTCTTTTGTGTTTCCATACAAATTGTGAAATTTTTTGTTCTAGTTCTCTGAAAAATGCCAATGGTAGTTTGATAGGGATTACATTGAATCTGTAGATTGCTTAGGGTCGTAGAGTCATTTTCACAATGTTGATTCTTCCAATCCAAGAGCATGGTATATCTCTCCATGTATTTGTATCATCTTTAATTTCTTTCATCAGTGTCTTATAATTTTCTGCATACAGGTCTTTTGTCTCCTTAGGTAGGTTTATTCCTAGATATTTTATTCTTTTTGTTGCAGTGGCAAATGGGAGTGTTTTCTTGATTTCACTTTCAGATTTTTCATCATTAGTGTGTAGGAATGCCAGAGATTTCTGTGCATTAATTTTGTATCCTGCAACTTTACCAAATTCATTGATTAGCTCTAGTAGTTTTCTGGTAGCATCTTTAGGATTCTCTATGTATAGTATCATGTCATCTGCAAACAGTGACAGCTTTACTTCTTCTGTTCCGATTTGGATTCCTTTTATTTCCTTTTCTTCTCTGATTGCTGTGGCTAAATCTTCCAAAACTATGTTGAATAAGAGAGGTGAAAGTGGGCAACCTTGTCTTGTTCCTGATCTTAGTGGAAATGCTTTCAGTTTTTCACCATTGAGGATGATGTTGGCTGTGGGTTTGTCATATATGGCCTTTATTATGTTGAGGAAAGTTCCCACTATGCCTACTTTTTGCAGGGTTTTTATCATAAATGGGTGTTGAATTTTGTCAAAAGCTTTCTCTGTATCTATTGAGATGATCATACGGTTTTTCTCCTTCAATTTGTTAATATGGTTTATCACATTGATTGGTTTGCATATATTGAACAATCCTTGCATTCCTGGAATAAACCCCACTTGATCATGGTGTATAATACTTTTAATGTGCTGTTGGATTCTGTTTGCTAGTATTTTGTTGAGGATTTTTGCATCTATGTTCATCAGTGATATTGGCCTGTAGTTTTCTCTCTTTGTGACATCTTTGTCTGCTTTCGGTATCAGGGTGATGGTGGCCTCGTAGAATGAGTTTGGGAGTGTTCCTCCCTCTGCTATATTTTGCAAGAGTTTGAGAAGGATAGGTGTTAGTTCTTCTCTAAGTGTTTGATAGAATTCGCCCGTGAAGCTATCTGGTCCTGGGCTTTTGTTTCTTGGAAGATTTTTAGTCACAGTTTCAATTTCAGTGCTTGTGATTGGTCTGCTCATATTTTCTATTTCTTCCTGATTCAGTCTTGGCAGGTTGTGCATTTCTAAGAATTTGTCCATTTCTTCCAGGTTGTCCATTTTATTGGCATAGAGTTGCTTGTAGTAATCTCTCGTGAACTTTTGTATTTCAGCAGTGTCAGTTGTTACTTCTCCTTTTTCATTTCTAATTCTATTGATTTGAGTATTCTCCCTTATTTTCTTGATGAGGCTGGCTAATGGTTTATCAATTTTGTTTATCTTCTCAAAGAACCAGCTTTTAGTTTTATTGATCTTTGCTATCGTTTCCTTCATTTCTTTTTCATTTATTTCTGATCTGATCTTTATGATTTCTTTCCTTCTGCTAACTTTGGGGTTTTTTTGTTCTTCTTTCTCTACTTGCTTTAGGTGCAAGGTTAGGTTGTTTATTGGAGATGTTTCCTGTTTCTTAAGGTAGGATTGTATTCCTATAAACGTCCCTCTTAGAACTGCTTTTGCTGCATCCGATAGGTTTTGGGTCGTCGTGTCTCCATTGTCATTTGTTTCTAGGTACTTTTTAATTTCCTCTTTGATTTCTTCAGTGATCACTTCATTATTAAGTAGTGTATTGTTTAGCCTCCATGTGTTTGTATTTTTTACAGATATTTTCCTGTAATTGATATCTAGTCTCATAGCGTTATGGTCGGAAAAGATACTTGATACAATTTCAATTTTCTTAAATTTACCAAGGCTTGATTTGTGACCCAAGATATGATCTATCCTGGAGAATATTCCATGAGCACTTGAGAAGAATGTGTATTCTGTTGTTTTTGGATTGAATTTCCTATAAATATCAATTAAGTCCATCTTGTTTAATGTATCATTTAAAGCTTGTGTTTCCTTATTTATTTTCATTTTGGATGATCTGTCCATTGGTGAAAGTAGGGTGTTAAAGTCCCCTGCTATGAATGTGTTACTGTCGATTTCCCCTTTTATGGCTGTTGTATTTGCCTTATGTATTGAGGTGCTCCTATGTTGGGTGCATAAGTATTTACAATTGTTATATCTTCTTCTTGGCTCGATCCCTTGATCATTATGTAGTGTCCTTCTTTGTCGCTTCTAATCTTTATTTTAAAGTCTATTTTGTCTGATATGAGAATTGCTACTCCAGCTTTCTTTTGGTTTCCATTTGCATGGAATATCTTTTTCAGTCCCCTCACTTTCAGTCTATATGTGTCTCTAGGTCTGAAGTGGGTCTCTTGTAGACAGCATATATATGGTTCTTGTTTTTGTATCCATTCAGCCAGTCTGTTTCTTTTGGTGGGAGCATTTAATCCATTTACATTTAAGGTAGTTATCAATATGTATGTTCCTATTCCCATTTTCTTAATTGTTTTGGGTTCGTTATTGTAGGTCTTTTCCTTCTCTTGTGTTTCTTGCCTAGAGAAATTCCTTTAGCATTTGTTGTAAAGCTGGTTTGGTGGTGCTGAACTGTCTCAGCTTTTGCTTGTCTGTAAAGGTTTTAATTTCTCCATCAAATCTGAATGAGATCCTTGCTGGGTAGAGTAATCTTGGTTGTAGGTTTTTCTCCTTCATCACTTTAAATATGTCCTGGTAGTCCCTTCTGGCTTGCAGAGTTTCTGCTGAAAGATCAGCTTTTAACCTTATGGGGATTCCCTTGTGTGTTATTTGTTGTTTTTCCCTTGCTGCTTTTAATATGTTTTCTTTGTATTTAGTTTTTGACAGTTTGATTAATATGTGTCTTGGCGTGTTTCTCCTTGGAATTATCCTGTATAGGAGTCTCTGTGCTTCCTGGACTTGATTAACTGTTTCCTTTACCATATTAGGGAAGTTTTCAATTATAATCTCTTCAAATATTTTCTCCGTCCCTTTCTTTTTTCTTCTTCTTCTGGTACCCCTGTAATTCGAATATTGGTGCATTTAATGTTGTCCCAGAGGTCTCTGAGACTGTCCTCAGTTCTTTTCATTCTTTTTCTTTATTCTGCTCTGCAGTAGTTATTTCCACTATTTTATCTTCCAGGTCACTTATCCGTTCTTCTGCCTCAGTTATTCTGCTATTGATCCCATCTAGAGTATTTTTAATTTCATTTATTGTGTTGTTCATCGTTGTTTGTTTCATCTTTAGTTCTTCTAGGTCCTTGTTAAATGTTTCTTGCATTTTGTCTATTCTACTTCCAAGATTTTGGATCATCTTTACTATCATTATTCTCAATTCTTTTTCAGGTAGACTGCCTATTTCCTCTTCATTTTTTAGGTCTGGTGGGTTTTTATCTTGCTCCTTCATCTGCTGTGTATTTTTCTGTCTTCTCATTT
The DNA here is from genome assembly GCF_011762595.2 of Tursiops truncatus. NCBI lineage: Eukaryota > Metazoa > Chordata > Mammalia > Artiodactyla > Delphinidae > Tursiops > Tursiops truncatus. Next base: position 63,527,811 of record NC_047047.1, on the reverse strand, counting down.
TGCTTATCTTACTGTGTTTAGGGTCTCCTTTTCGCAGGCTGCAGGTTTGTAGTTCCCGTTGTTTTTGGTGTCTGTCCCCAGAGGCTAAGGTTGGCTCAGTGGGTTGTGTAGGCTTCCTGGTGGAGGGGACTAGTGCCTGTGTTCCTGTGGATGAGGCTGGATCTTGTCTTTCTGGTGGGCAGGTCCACGTCTGGTGGTGTGTTTTGGGGTGTCTGTGGACTTATTATGATTTTAGGCAGCCTCTCTGTTAATGGGTGGGGTTGTGTTCCTGTCTTGCTAGTTGTTTGGCATAGAGTGTCCAGCACTGTAGCTTGCTGGTCGTTGAGTGAAGCTGGGTGCTGGTGTTGAGATGGAGATCTCTGGGAGATTTTCGCCGTTAGATATTATGTGGAGGTGGGAGGTCTCTTGTGGACCAGTGTCCTGAAGTTGGCTCTCCCACCTCAGAGGCACAGCACTGACTCCTGGCTGCAGCACCAAGATCCTTTCAGCCACACGGCTCAGAATAAAAGGAGAAGAAAAGAAAGAAAGAAAGAAAGAAAGGAGGAAAGAAAGGAAGAAAGAAAGAAGGAAGGAAGGAAGGGAAAGAAAGAAAAAGGAAGGAAGGAAGGGGATAAAATAAAATAAAGTAAGATAAAATAAAATATAGTTATTAAAATAAAAAATAATTATTTAGCAAAAAAAAATTTTTTTAAAGAAAAAAAACGAACAAAAAAAACCGGACGGATAGAACCCTAGGACCAATGGTGAAAGCAAAGCTATACAGACAGAATCTCACACAGAAGCATACACATACACACTCACAAAAAGAGGAAAAGGGGAAAAAAAAGTCTGTTCTTCGCTCAGACAGGATGGGGTTAAAGGAGCAGCTGCTTCAGGGACTCTGGCTCCCTCAGGCCAGAGGGAGGGAGGGAGGAGTGCGGACGCGGGGCGAGCCTGCGGCGGCAGAGGCCGGTGGGACGTTGCAACAGCTTGAGGCGCCCTGTGCGTTCTCCCGGGGAAGTTGTCTCTGGATCACGGGACCCTGGCAGTGGCGGGATGCACAGGCTCTCCGGAAGAGGGGTGTGGATAGTGACCTGTGCTTGCACAATGGCTTCTTGGTGGTGGCAGCAGCAGCCTTAGCGTCTCATGCCCGTCTCTGGGGTCCGCGCTGTTAGCCGCGGCTTGCGCCCGTCTCTGGGGCTCCTTTAAGCAGCGCTCTTAATCCCCTCTCCTCACGCACCAGGAAACAAAAGAGGGGAGCAAAAGTGTCTTGCCTCTTTGGCAGGTCCTGACTTTTCCCTGGACTCCCTCCCGGTTAGCCGTGGTGCACTAACCCATTCAGGCTGTGTTCACTCCGCCAACGCCAGTCCTCTCCCTGCGCTCTGGCCGAAGCCCAAGCCTCAGCTCCCAGCCCCGCCCGCCCCGCGGGTGAGCAGACAAGCCTCTCGGGCTGGTGAGTGCTGGTCGGCACCGATCCTCTGTGCGGGAATCTCTCCGCTTTGCCCGCCGCACCCCTGTTGCTGCGCTCCCCACCACGGCTCCAAAGCTTTCCCCCTCCGCCACCCGCAGTCTCTGCCCTCGAAGAGGCTTCCTAGTGTGTGGAAAGTTTTCCTCCTTCACGGCTCCCTCCCACTGGTGCAGGTCCCGTCCCTATTTTTTTGTCTCTGTTTATTCTTTTTTCTTTTGCCCTACCCAGGTACGTGGGGAGTTTCTTACCTTTTGGGATGTCTGAGGTCTTCTGCCAGCGTTCTCTTGGTGTTCTGTAGGAGTTGCTCCACGTGTAGATGTATTTCTGGTGTATCTGCTAGTGTTGGAGGGTATCCTGCAGTGGCGGGGGGTGGCTGTGGCTCACCGTGGAGACAAGGACACTGGCAGCAGAAGTTCTGGGAAGTACTCCTTGGCATGAGCCCTCCAGGAGTCCGCCATTAGTCCCAGCAAAGAGCCTCCAGCTAATTCTTAAGTATGGAGTTTAGTATTTATTCAGTGGTATGCTTCTTAGGGTACAAAAATATATCTAAAATTAGAGAGGTAGTAAGTAAATATTTGGACTGTGCTAGAAGGCATTCAGCTTCTACTCTACCCATAACTTTAGGGAACATATCTAAAGTGGAAAGTGAGATCAAACAGCATATGACTTTACATTTTGGCATATTTCCATGGTAGCGCCGTATGTTAGAAAAAACTGGAATTTCAAAATTGAATAACCTAACCTTGGGAGGGGCAGAAACCTTAGTAAATGTACTAAATTGGGGCTTGAGGAAGGACAGCATTTGAGGTAGAGCCAGACCTCAGGGTTTGGACCATTTGTGTGTCTCCACACCTGCCAGTTGGACCATTTTTATAATTCTAGTTCAGATTCTAATGCAGAAAGGGAATATGATTGTTCTAGCTCAGCTTTTCACAGTAGACCCATAAAATGGATCGTGGTAAGCCGTGAATGGGTCAGACTTATTTCATAAAGCATCTCCATTGTGCAACAAATCAGCTTTATTCATAATTCTCCACAGTGGGGCGCTTGCATGGACCACGGTGGGGACATTGTTAGGCTAGATTGGAAAGTTGGGTATGACAGGCATCATGACGAACTTATTCATTGTTTAGTGTGCTAGAATTTTTATTTCATCATAGAAACACGGAATCATAATTAAGTCACCGAACACTAAAAATGGCTTTAAGGAGATAAAAAATGTTTTAAATATATGCTTGAGTTAATTTCTTCTCAGAATTACCTAAAGCAAGTACTTTAACCCTTGTTCATTCATGAAGTCATGGACTTGGAAAGGACATTGAAAAAACTCTTGTCCATCTCCCTGCCATCAAATAGGACTATGTTTTGAATACTTTAAAAGTAATTTTTTAAAATCACAAATATTAATCTTTGAAACAAGTTGAAACTGTAAGAAGAATATAAAATAAAATGTACCTTCCGACCCCAAAGCAGTACATTTCAAAGTATATCACAGTGATCTGTCTACATACTTTTCTCAAAAATTTTACAACGAAAGTATATATTCTTCTGTCCTATTTCATAGACCTCTTTCATATCCTGTCCAGCTTATTTGTCAGCATTTTTCTGAGCTCTTGTGTTTTTTTCTTAATTTTTGAATTTAATTTTATTTATTTTTTTATACAGCAGGTTCTTATTAGTCATCCATTTTATACACATCAGCGGGTAGATGTCAATCCCAATTGCCCAATTCATCCCACCCCCACCCCCACCCCCCGCCGCTTTCCCCCCTTAGTGTCCATACATTTGTTCTCTACATCTGTGTCTCAATTTCTGCCCTGCAAACCGGTTCATCTGTAGAGCTCTTATGTTTATTTTGTTATCTTGCTGCTTAATAATAGCATTTTCTTTCAGTTTTATAGAAGAATGTGACTGTTCTCTAATTTTAAAAGGTTCTACCTACTAGTAAAATTTCCATGAATTTCTAAATATGTTAGCTTGAACATTTGCTTTTTTAAAAGTTTTTGAACTTACCTCTTTAAGTAATAATCTTATAAAGCCAATTCTTTTTTTTTTCATGTAGAATCTTTAATTTGATGAACCCTTAGCTCCATTATATCACACATTCCCTACCCCATCCTCCCAGTGTAGTATATCATTGCTGAGGTTAAATCAATATTCATTTCTTGTAAATGTTAAGTACCACGCTGAGTAGGATAGTGTGGTTTTTTTTCCCTTGTATAGGTTTTTTTTTCCCCCTAAATAATTGTGTTACTTTTTTGCTTAGTTTTCATCTTACCAATTGTCAAACCAATTTGAAAATTCATTAGCTCAGTTGTTTTTTTTCTTGGAACCCCTTTGTCTGGAACCACCTTTTTCTGTTCCATTCGACCAGTTGTTCTTATTTCATAGCTGTTCTATAATCTTGCTTCACCATCATCATGGAACTTTTCTTTGTCTTTCAATTTTAATGGATCTCTGGGTTTTTTGGATTCCTTATTTTCTCTTTCATGGTTTATTTTCTCATTTTGATGGCATACATCCTCCTGTAAGTTCCTGAGAAAGGGTCATGTGAGACAATATTTTGAGATTTCACATATCTGAAAATATATTTAATCTGCTGTCTTCCCTTGTTGATAATTTGATTAGATGTCAAGATTTAGGTTGAAACTGTAATGGTGGATATGTGACACAAATAGTGAACCCTAATGTAAAATATGGACTTAGGTTAATAGTATTATATCACTGTTCATCAGCTGTATTAACATATCACTATTCATCAGCTGTATTAAATGTACTATACTAATGCAAGATGTTAATAATAGGGGAAATGGGGGAAGTGAGGAGTTATGTGGAAACTCTCTATACTTTCCATTAAATTTTCTGTAAACCTAAAACCACTCAAAAAAATATTCCGTCTTTAAGTTGAATATCAGCCACTTCATATGGTTCAACTTAAAAGTACATACACTTTCACTATTAAGTAAAGTGTTATCAGTCGGGTGCTTCACCCTTCATTCCTGCCATGCCTGGTGTCCCAGAGTTTGGAGACTCTGGTTAAATTTCTCTCCTTTGGTTGTGGAAGAGAAGTACTTGCCGGCGTGCTCTTGGTGGGGGCAAGAGCATGGGTTCCATTGTTCTTCATACAGATTTTCAATCAGTTCCCCTGTTTTTGGCCAGCTACCTTACTGCTGCTTTCTCTGGTACCTGGTGCCTCCAGTTCCTGAGATGTTCCAGGGTTTTTTGTTCACATCAGCTTGCTCCTTGTATCTAGGTATCCCTTCACAAGCTGGCACTTAGGTTTTAGCTCCTTCAACTCCGTTAAATAATTTACCACACTTTATCAGCTCTCCATGTACAAAAATTTGTGTCCTCTGTTGTCTCCTTTTGTATTTTTTGTTTTGTTTTGAAGATTTGTATCTTTTTTATTCATTTACTATTATTTGGTGAGATTTCTAAAGGAAGTAGAGAGGCATACTATGTTCAATATGTCTTGTTTAACCAATCTGCTTTCATTTTGATCAATAAGGGTTTGGTTTTAATTCATTTTGTTTTCTTCTGTTTTTAATAATTATTCTAATTTATTGGTTATGTGTTCTCTTTAGAGCTCTGGGCAGCTCTCTTTGGGAGGATGCTATTGAAAGATGGTGCTTTTTAGATAACAAATAATACTTCAAATGTCTGGAAAAATTGTCTCCAGAATCATGGTTGTGAACTAAAGTGTGTATTTTTAAGTTGTTCACAGGGCTTAGAGCTCCTGCCAGAGGACTGTTACTCTTTGGTCCACCTGGAAATGGGAAAACAATGCTGGTAAGAATTCTTTTTATTTTTATTTTTTAAACTTAAAAAAATATATATTTATTTATTTGGTTGTGCTGGGTCTTAGTTGCAGCATGTGTGCTCCTTAGTTGTGGCATGCGAACTCTTAGTTGTGGCATGCATGTGGGATCTAGTTCCCTGACCAGGGATTGAATCCGGGCCCCTTGCATTGGGATTGCAGAGTCTTAACCACTGGACCACCAGGGAAGTCCCAAGAATTTTTTTTTTTTTTTTTTTTTGCGGTACGCTGGCCTCGCACTGTTGTGGCCTCTCCTGTTGCGGAGCACAGGCTTCGGACGCGCAGGCTCAGCGGCCATGGCTCACGGGCCTAGCCGCTCCGCGGCGTGTGGGATCTTCCCAGACCGGGGCACGAACCCATGTCCCCTGCATCGGCAGATGGAATCTCAACCACTGCGCCACCAGGGAAGCCCCCCAAGAATTCTTTTTAAATGTGCATGTTCTGTTGAGATATTTGGGAGATAATATGAAAAAAGAAACTTTTCATTGTCCCTGAGTCTATTACTTATGACTTGCCTTTGCTATAATATACTTTTTTTTATGGCCACACTGCGTGGCTTGCAGGATCTTAGTTCCCTGACCAGGGATTGAACCCAGGGCCACAGCAGTGAAAACGCCAAGTCCTAACCTCTGAACCACCAGGGAACTCCCAATTTTTAAACTAGTTTTTAATGACGAAGTAGGTGGAAACCCACATACGTTATCTTCCATAGTAGTTTGGGGCTGGCTAAATTTAATAGTGTAATTTTCATTATTTTCCCAAGTTAAATAATAAAATTTTACTGTAGAAGAGCTTACCTTACTATATTGAGTATCTTCCTAATCTTTGATTTTTTTTTTTTACTATTGTAACAGGTTTATTTAAATAAAATAATCAGCATGATACAGATTTCTTTCTTTTTTTTTAAATTGAGGCATAATTGACATACAACAGATTTTTTTTTTCTGTGTCCTTTTGCCAAAAGTTTTTGGTAGGATTTGGATATCTTTCTCCTGCATAGCTCTCCTAGAGGGAAAACATAAATAGGGAAAGAGTAACTTTTTCCGTTAGCTGTTTGTATTTCTTCAAGCAGTTATCTTCTATAACTAGGAAGAGAATAATACCCTCTTTTTTTTTTTTCTTTAACCTCTCCCTGTCACTTCTCTCTTAGAGAAAAAGAGAGTGGAAAGAAGCATCGCTCTTCCTAGAGCTTTTCCTCATTGCTGAGAAGAAAACACATTGATTGCCATATGTTGAGAATTGTGTCATGGCTTATATTTTTAGGAAATCTTTTCTAGAACTTAAATTGATCAGATGTGGTTATCTTTTTAAAGCAGTTGAACTAATATTTACCCTTGTGATTTTTAAAGGCTAAAGCAGTAGCTGCAGAATCTAGTGCAACCTTCTTTAATATAAGTGCTGCAAGTTTAACTTCAAAATACGTGAGTATTCTTTTTTCCAGTATTGTCATGTTCTAAGTTACTGTCTAAACGTTACTGTGTTAAGTATAAATGGTAAGAACATTACACCAAAATGTTTTTATTTGAGTTTTATATCTATTATTTAGATATGCTGAATATCACTCTTCAAAGTAGAAAGTTATGTGCATTTGCTAGGTTCTTTTAAAATTGAAATTATTCTGTTAAATACTGTATTTGTTTGCTAGGGCTGTGTATTAAAGTACCACAAACTGGCTGGCTTGAACAATAGAAATTTATTGTATTGTATTTTGGAGGCTAGAAGTCCAAATCAGGTATTGGCAGGGGTCTTAATTTTGTAAAGTAATTAAAAATAACTATAAAATGATACTTTTCCTGGTTAAATTTTACTTCCTGTGTGAAATTTTATACATAAAATTGTTATTAAAGTAGGTTTACCCGTATTATGCACATACTATAACAGAAAGCATTGTCTTGGAAGCTAGGAGGTAGGGATTCCAGCCTAACTTTTACATGCCAAGCTGGCCTTAAGAAAGTATCACTTTAGGCTTTACTTCATTTATTTTTTAAAAATATAAACCAGGTTCTATTTATTAAATACATAGATCTTCTTTCAAATTCATGTACAAGATTTGTTAGCAGTTATGAATAAGTCTTACTATATTTACTTCACTTATAAAGTGTTGATGTCATAAGAGGTGATCTCTTGCAGTTCCTTCCGGCTCTGAGAATATTTGTTTTGAAGATTCTAATTCTGGGGCCTTTCCTTTTTTCTTTTATTTAATTTTCAATAAAAAGAATAGATGCCACCTAGAGAACAAAATAGTTTTTGCAGTAGATTACCACAAACCTCATGACTCTTTCGTTAGATGCTTTGGTGCATAGAATGGCTTTAGTATAGTATTTCAGCCCCTGGGAATGTCTTAAGGAGTGTTCATAGACCTCCTAGAAATACTTTGATATTTATTGACAGTGATATTGTGAGAATGGGTTTTCACGGTGTTCTCAATAGAGCAAGTTTTATTTAGAGCATTTTCCAACTTACCTGCTTCTATAAATATACCCTGCAACCTAGGGCTTAAGAATACGTGCCGCATCTCTCTCTTCTCTAGTATTCCCTCTTTCTCAGTAGTTATATCCCAATAGCTATTCCATTCTCAAGTCTTAGGAATGCAGAGTGAAACAAGACAGAGATATTTGTCATTTTTTAAAGTACTCACCAGACCGTCTTAAATAATAAATAAGTAGTCTATTTTCTAAAATTATAAGGGACAATTCAGGAACACTCCCATACCCCCATTCCTTAAACCAAATCTTTGGTTGTTGCAAAGAAAGGAAATTAAATTCCTAGGTTCTAGACTTTTAATAGTGAAATTTAAAAAGCTGGAATAATCTTGCATTTTATGGGTATAACAGTGTATATAATGCCTTGTTTTAGGTGGGAGAAGGAGAGAAATTGGTGAGAGCTCTTTTTGCTGTGGCTCGAGAACTTCAACCTTCTATAATTTTTATAGGTAAGAACATGTTTTCCAACAACTTAGTTGAGCATTTGTAAAATTCCCTTTTCCAAATGTGAGGGATATGATGGGAAAGATTATTCAGAAGTAAAAAGTTTTTTTTAATTTATTTTTTATTGAAGTATAGTTGCAGAAGTGAAAAGTTTTAAAGAAGCACAAAGTTAAAAACTGTCTAATAAATTGAGTAGGACCCATTATATTAATAACCTAAGTGGTAAACTAGAGATCCTTTTATTTCCTCTAGATGAAGTTGATAGCCTTTTGTGTGAAAGAAGAGAAGGAGAACACGATGCTAGTAGACGTCTAAAAACTGAATTTCTAATAGAATTTGATGGTGTAAGTATTGATTATGATATTTTTAATGTGGTAGCATTTTAGGGTATTTTCCTATTGAATGGCCCAAATTAGAAATAAATATCTTTATTATGTTTTTCTTTGTTATTTATCTAAAAGTATTGAAAAAAAAATTTGGCTTATAGGTACAATCTGCTGGAGATGACAGAGTGCTTGTAATGGGTGCAACTAACAGGCCACAAGAGCTTGATGAGGCTGTTCTCAGGTAGGGAGATTTATGTAGAAACGCACACATTTATTACAGATGTATTTACTCACGTGTTCATCTGACGTATTTCTTGTTTCCTTCTCTCTCAATTTTAAGACTAAATTCATTATTTTCCTCTCTATATCCATCTTCTGGTCTCTTGTTACCAACTGAAGATTTTGAGGACAGGACCAGCATGATATCAGGAAAACTATTTTTAACTTTATGGTTTTAGGGAAATTACTTATTTCTTCTGGGTTGGATTAAAGTATCAAAACACCAAAACTGATTTTTACCCTCTTTTACTGGGCTTCATGAGAAGCTGATAAAGCACAGCTCATGGGAGCCATATGCTCTCTTCTCCTGTGTTTGATCAAATGTATTCCCTTTCTACTGGGAGGATAGTTTGGCTCAGCATAAAATTCTTGGATCTCCCGTTCTTTTCCTGAGGAATTTATAACATTGCCCCATTGTTTCTAGGATTGGATGTTGCAGTGTGAAAGTCTGAAGCCAGCCTGCTTTTATTCACATTTATGGGTTAATCCAGTAGGGTTAGTGTCTAATCTCCTTTCTAATACTACTACTACTACTTTTGTAGCCTTTGTTTCTGTGGTGGTTTTTGTTTTCTTTTTTATTGGTTTCCTGATCTCTGCAAACCCATTTTTCATCTTCTGTTGTCTACTTCTTTGAGCCTTTGTATGTCATTTCCTTGAGCCTTTATATCTCACTGAGCTCTTATTTCATAGGAGCCTTTTTCTTTTCATCAAATTATTTTATTTCTTGGAAAGATATTTGGTCACAATTTTAATTTGCTTTAAGGCAAAATCCTCTTGTGCATGTTCTTCATTTTATCTGTTTTATGTTTAATGTATTCTTTCCCCTCTTTTTTTTGGCACTGTTTTTTAAAATCAGTCCTATGCTTTTGTCTCTTTTGCTTATTAATTTTATTTGAATAAGGGGAGTTTTCTTGGAAAACCTAATTTGGAAGGATATTGTAGAAGAGGTAGAAAAGTAAGATAGCAACCATGTATCTTGAGTTGTCCTATGAATACCCTGGACTGGTGGGCAGTCTCCCTGACTCACAACAAAGCCGTACCTGATAAAGAAGTATATGTGTATATAAATAAGCGATTGGGTTGATTTAGTCTTCTTCAACTGAAAAAGATTGGTCATTGCAAAACAGCTTGTCATCTTGCCAGACTGATTGATGTCGTCTTACAAAGATGATGTATCTTTGAGTTTCTTTGTTCAGACTCATCTTCCTTGCCATTCCCTTGCTACTGACTAGGGTCACATGATCTGCAGAGCCAGTCCTCACATGTTTGTTTAAATATGGGGAGGTAGTTTTATTATCCCTCAGAGTGTGCTCTCTGTTTCCTCTGGAAAATTCTGCTCTGACAGCCATGTCTAAAATTTGCAGTGGCAGGTGCTGTCTGTATTCACCTTTGTCAGTGTAATTTTCACTGCCCTAGGCAGCCCTTCTTCATACATTTTAGTTCTGTAAATGTTATGTAGTTTGTTGATGATGGAGTTTACATTTCTGTTTCTGTTGTCCTTGTTGGTTTTAATTGTTTTGTTTCAAGAAGACAGCAGAGATCTGTTTCTTCAACTTCTTATATCAGATATTTTGTTTTAAAGTGTTAACTGCTGTTAAAAAAATACAAATACATAAATGGTTAATTTAATTCTGACAATATTGAATTAAGGATTTTTAAACATTAACTAGAATTTTTTTAACTCTTTATTGGAGTATATTTGATTTACAATTTTGTGTTAGTTTCAAGTGTATAGCAAAGTGAATCAGTTATACATATATCCACTCTTTTTTAGATTATTTTCCCATATAGATCATGACAGAGTATTGGGTAGTGTTACCTGTGCTATGCAGTAGGTCCTTATTAGTTATCTATTTTATATATTTAACTAGAATATTTTAAAAGAGTAACTTTTATACTGATAACTACTAAAATGTATTCAAATGCCTTCAGCATTATATTTAAAGCTTTGTTCTTGTTATGTGCTACTTGAACTGAATTATCTGTAAATTCAAAACTGTATTTCTGAGATGGCTTGAATCCTTTTTTTAGGCGTTTCACCAAACGGGTATATGTGTCTTTGCCAAATGAGGAGGTATGTATCTGTGTTTGAATTTTTTTTAAGGCAGAAACAAGAACTACCATCTTGACAGTATTAAGTCTTCCAGTGCATGGTACCGCTGCATTGGAAAAGTTTGGTGGTTTCTTAAAAAGATAAACAGAAAACTTACTGTAAGACCCCAAAACTTCATTCCTAAGAATCTACCCAAGAGAAATGAAAACATATGTCTACACAGACATGTACAAGAATTTTTATAACAGCATTATAAATAATAGCCAAGAACTACAGAGAATCTAAAATAGTCTTCAGGCTTCCCTGGTGGCCTGAATCCACCTGCCAGTGAAGGGGACACAGGTTCGAGCCCTGGTCTGGGAAGATCCCACATGCTGCAGAGCAACTAAGTAGACCCCGTGCTCCGCAACAAGAGAAGCCACTGCAATGGGAAGCCCACACACCACAACGAAGAATAGCCCCTGCTCGCCGCAACTAGAGAAGGCCCACACGCAGCAACGAAGACCCAACACAGCCAAAAATAAATAAATAAATAAATTTTTAAAAATCCTTAAAAAAAAAGTCATCAGTTGGTGAAAGGATATACAAATGTGGTATATCCATTTAATGGAATACTGTTTAGCAATAAAAGGAATGAGCTACTTACACATACCATAATATGGATGAACCTCAAAAACATACTAAATAAAGATGCCAGATGCAAAAGATTTCCTATCATATGATTCCATTTTTATGAAATGTCTAGAAAAGGCTCACTTCTGGAAACAAAGTAGATAGTGATTAGGTAAGGCTGTGGGTGGAAGTCGGGATTAACTGCAAACAGGCACAAGTGAACTTTTTGGGGTGATAGAAATGTTCTAAAACTGGATTATGGTGATGGTTGCACAATTCTAAACTTACTAAAAGTCATTGAATTATACACTTCAAAAGGGTGAGATTCCATGTTACATGAATTCATATCTCTATAAAACTTTTTTTTTTTAAATTGTGGTGTCTAGCTCAGACCCTTAGCATCCTTGGTAGTAACAGCAACTACTTTCTTAGTGTTTTATTTGGATTGTTTTTAACTCTTTCAGGAACTCTCAAAAAATTGTTATTTTAACAGATATATGTGTGAGGCTCTAAGAGGTAGAGTGGTTTGTATAAGATCATTCAGTTCCTAAATCCTGGATATTTTATTAAGCCAATTCTTAGGACTGATAATTCTTTAAAATTTCTTTTCAGACACGACTACTTTTATTAAAAAATCTATTATGTAAACAAGGAAGCCCATTGACCCAAAAAGAACTAGCACAACTTGCTAGGTGAGTAATTTGATTTAGTCTATCTTGCAGTTGTTTTTTTTTAAGAATTCTTTTTGTTTTCTTTAAAGTAAGCTCATGTATGAAATGAGTAATTTATCTATCAGAAAACTTCTTATTGTTTCATTCTCTACTTCCTTTACCTTCTCTCATCTCATTTTCTTATATATATGGTGTCTAAATTTTAGTTTCTAGATCCTCTAGAAGACATGACCTAAACAGCTAATGATGGTAGTATATATTCTTTTTATAAATTTATTAAAACTTATAAGTGGTATTAAAGTAATTTTTAATAAATTTATTTTATTTATTTTTGGCTGTGTTGGGTCTTCGTTGCTGCATGTGGGCTTTCTCTAGTTTTGGTGAGCGGGGTCTACTCTTCGTTGTGGTGTGTGGGCTTCTCATTGCGGTGGCTTCTCTTGTTGCAGAGCACGGGCTCTAGGCACGCGGGCTTCAGTAGTTGTGGTACACGGGCTCAGTAGTTGTGGCTCATGGGCTCTAGAGCGCAGGCTCAGTAGTTGAGGCTCACAGGCTTAGTTGCCCCGTGGCATGTGGGATCTTCCTGGACCAGCCCTCGAACCTGTGTTCCCTGCATTGGCAGGCAGGTTCTTAACCACTGCGCCACCAGGGAAGCCCTGAAGTAATTTTTAAAATGTAAAACATCTCATATCTGCCTACACCAACACATATTTTCACTTAAACTTATTTTGCTTACACATAATTTTTTTTTCTTTTTTTTTTGGTACGCGGGCCTCTCACTGCTGTGGCCTCTCCCGTTGCGGAGCGCAGGCTCAGCGGCCATGGTTCACGGGCCCAGCCGCTCCGGCATGTGGGATCTTCCTGGACCGGGGCACGAACCCGTGTCCCCTGCATTGGCAGGCAGACTCTCAACCACTGCGCCACCAGGGAAGCCCCACATAATTTTTTTAAACTTCGACTTCTTCAGCTTTTTTTTATGAGTGGTGTATTAAGTAGAAACTGAATATAGGAGATACACTCATGAATTTTAGTCATTGAAAAAAATCTCATAAAGTAATTTAAAATGTTCAACAAGCATGTGAATAGCTAGTTATGTTGGTAAAAACTCTGAGTTCCCAGATACCTATGAAAAAATAAATTCAGTACTTGGAAATACTGAGATCCTTCTTTGAATTCCAATAAAATATTTTGCTAATAATGTTTGTGCAGTTATTTAACATAGTACATGATAAGTAAATGCTTTTTTTCCCTGTTTTATTTCCCTCTTCCTCTTTGCCTCCCTAGTTCTTAGTTCCCTTTGATAGTGTCTTGGCTGCCCAGGATCTCCACTGTGGCATCCCATTCAGGTGTGCCTCCTTTTGCCAATGTCTTCTATCCCAGACCCCTCCTTCACCCTGTCTGTCCTACATTTAAAGAAATCTTCCTTGATTGGCCCTCATTTCATCAAGGCAGTTCTCTTTGTGAAGATAAAGACTCATTAACTTATAGAGAAGTAATTGTGGTTATGTGTCAGTTGGCCAGCAATGGCTTATAGATGTTACCTTTCCAGGGCACAAATTTACAATTTAATGGAGCCTCCTGGAGATATAGTATACTTTAATCAAAGGAATGGTTCTAATAATGAAAATTCGAGGCATTATAAGGAACCAGTCGGCTGTTTGTTTTTAGCAAGTAGGCCTTCCTCTGCCCTTCAAATCAAATCACATAGCTGTCTGCTTGATAACAAAGGCAAGCTAGGTTTTACTCTCTTATTCTGTGGAGATTTAAATCTGCAAAGGTGAAAATAAGTTGCTCTTTCTTCTTTCCCATTCTCAGAATGACCGATGGATACTCAGGAAGTGATCTAACAGCTTTGGCAAAAGATGCAGCACTGGGTCCTATCCGAGGTAGGAATACAAAAGCTTGAAACATTTACAACTGTTTATTAGACCACTTCAGAAGTTTAAGAAGTCCCTATTGAGAGGTATTTTTTATTAGTAAGAAAGCAGTAAAACTAGATCAGTGGAAAACTTGATACAAAGTTTCTAGACTTAGGGTCAACAAACCTTTCTGAAAATAGTTTTAGACTCATGGGCCACATATGCTCTGTTGCATCTTCTTCTTCTCACTCTTCTTCTGACTCCTCCTCCTCCTCCTGCTCATCCTCCTCTTTTTTTTTTTTTTTTTCCAACAACAACAAAAAGCTGTGAAACCATTCTTAGCTCACAGACAATACAAAGACAGTCCGTGGATGAGTGGACCATGAGCCCTGTTCTGGACAGCAGGTTTCGCTTCTTGATAGTAGGTTAGCAGCAGAAAACTCAAGAAAATGAGAACTTTTTAAAGCAAGTGGAAAAGAATAATAAAGGGAAGATTTTCTTATCTATTTTTTGGTTCTTTTCATTTCAGTATTCTAGTATGACTTGAAATTAATGTGTGTAAGGAAACATATAAATAGAAGTTTTAACTTTTATCATTATATGTTATCTTTGAAAAATTGCAGCAAAGTATATCATTCATTGCTCTGTTTTGATTCAAGGTAATTTGTTGACTCTGAAATACCACATCTATCACTTTTAGGTTATGTTAGATTAAACTCACTGTGATAATCACTTTAGACTAGATGTTCTCAGCTACTCTTCCACAGGCAGCATGGGCAGTGGATGGGTGATGCTCTCAGGTATGCACTCAGATTACTGGCTATGGTGGTAAAATTGAACATGGAACATTCAGCTTCTAGAACATATCTCTAACAGTGAAACAGGGTACTGATTAAGAACTGCTGCTTTAGAGAATAATAAATGTAATCTTGAGAATATAGTTTGAAACTCTGGGTAAAGCATTTTAGTCAAGCTTGCTTTCTGCAGGAGGCATGAAATCTTGTTCAGATACTGGACTCAGAATCAGTAGCTAATGTATAAATCGTGTATTTTTTAGAATATTTTAGCTGTTATTCTGAAACAAAGTTGTTGGCTTAAAACAACGAATGCCTTTTATAAAGAACAAGTTGTATTATTTTAAGTTTACCATGAAATTTGTAGAATCTGTTGTTCTTGAGCAATATATAAAGAAATTGAATGCCTTCCTAAGAAGGAATATTATTCTAAGCATTTATAAATTGTATGTGCTCTTAATATTAATGTATGTCTCTTTTAATATAATGATTTATATTGAACATATACTTTTAGATTATTGTACTTCGTTAGTTTAAACTTGGAAGTCTTTTTTTTGTAAGTGACTTTTATATTTTACAGAACTGAAACCAGAACAAGTGAAGAATATGTCTGCCAGTGAGGTATACTATTTTACAATTATCTTTTTTTCGTTCTGGTCCTCTAGATTGTAAAACATATCTTTTGTCTGGATTTTTCTAGTTTATCTGATTAGAAACTAGAAAAAGTTAATTTTGCTTCATTTCAAAATATGGAGGACTGTCCAACTAGTCTCTTATGGTGTCCTTTGGTAATACACAATAAATATACATAATCATTAAGTCATTTTCTGTCAAATCATATTACATAAATACTAAACAGAACAAAATTATAGGCAACTTGAGGATTTTATACATTATGAACATAGCTTGTAACAGGTTAATCCCTTGATGTTCTATTTTGTTAGTTTTTCAGTAATGTTTATGTCTTCCTTATAAAAGCAATACAGTTTCCATTGTAATGTAATTCATTACATTTAAAAAATATGGGAGGTCCCCTTATGAGATGCTGAAGCATTTCTTCTGAAAAAAATTGCCAGCAAAATATAGAATTGGATATGTGGAATGATCATAACTATGTAACCAGCCAGTTTAAATCAGATTTGAATTATGTAACTTATCTCTCAGAGCTCAGATAGCACCGAAACATTACTAACCAAAGAGACTTCATTCTTGGAACAGAAGAGAGAATAGAACTCCAGTGGAGTCCAAATGTGAACTGAAAACAAAACAAACAAAAAAAAACAATAAAAAACCCCAGAGGCATGGGCTAGAGGCTGGTGGCTGGCTAGGGGATCTGCACATTACATTGCAGAGAGTCCTGTCCAAGTGAACTCTTAACATAGAGAATAAATGTACTTGAGTATGAGTACATTTTGGCAGTCTTTTTTCTTCAGGCTTCCAAGTAAATTTGAGGTTGTCTTCAGGCATCTTGTGCATGGTGCTTAACCAACTACATTACTAAGAAAGCCTTCAGACTTCTTGCAACCACCTTTTTCCATTTCAGCAGTCTAGTTTACCTGGAGTGTGTTTGACATGAATGAAGCTTAGGAACAGAGAATTCCACATGTCATATACTTTGGTGTTTCGCTACTATTACCTTAAAAATTCATGTTTAAAGTATAAGTTTCAGGTCCCTTTTATCTGATTCATAATTTTGATTCCACATTTTTCTAATTTTTAAAAATGTATTAGTACTGTCTTAAGGTAATAATTTATTTACAGTATCCCATCAATATATGATTTTTTAAAATGTTCTTATACTTATAGCATAACCTAATAGTACTTTTCTACCCAGAAAGTAAGCATTGTGCATGAATTATTTCTTTTCCACACACCACTCTCCCTACCTTGGACTCAGGACAGGTAAACTTGATATTTCATATATGTACTCTGGCCCCCTAAAGTTGAGGAAAGGCCCATTGTGTGACATTTTAGGCCTCTGTCTTTGTCCCTTGGACAGACCATATACTAAAATTAAAACTACTGAATGAATTACAAAAAATAACATTACTGGTACCTTTTGTGACCATTCCACTAATTGTGTGTAGTCAGGTTACAGTGTTATAGTTTTTGGTTCTACTGTATGCTTTCATTCAGTTTAAGTTTATTTTTAACCTAATGATTTTAGTATTAATAATTTGATAATAGCTTTTAGTCATTAGTCCTGGCTTATGAGTTAATATTTTTAAAGAACTTAGAAAAGTCTGGCAATAGTGAATACTGCATAGGTATCCATTAAATAATTTTAAAATACATAAATACTAAATAATGGCAATTTATTATAGAGATCAAGGAAATCCATTCTATTTTCTTATTTATGAGATGACAGAAAAACACAAGTAGTTTGGTTTTAAAATTGTATACTAGAATTTTTTTCAGCCATTCTTCGGTACAATTTTAATAATTGTGTTATCAGGTGCTGGTCTATATGCAGAAATTTAGATGAGATATACCTAATTTGCCTTTTATAGTTTATTAGAATAGAAACTCAAATAATTGTGTTGGAATTCTGTGTTTTTAAAAGGTAGTGCTGAAAATCATTGGTTATAAATTCAGAGTATAATGTACTTTGTTTATAAAGCACACAGTTTGTATCCAGTTCAACTCTAGTTCTTTTATTATTTTGTTTTGATAAGACTTCTTTGCTATTTATTTTTCCCTCTTTACTGAACTAGCTACCGGTTGATTTTTCCTGTTAATATACATTAGTCTCTTAGTAACTTTAAAATATCATATTTTCTATATAACTTTTAAAGGTTACTTTCCATTTACAGTTATTACAAAATATTGGCTATATACCCCATGTTGTACAATACATCCTTGAGCCTATCTTACACCCGATAGTTTGTACCTCCCACTCCCCCATGCCTACATTGCCCCTCTCGCCCTCTCCCTGCTGGTAACCACTAGTTTGTTCTCTATATCTGAGTCTGCTTCTTTTTTGTTATATTAACTAGTTTGTTGTATTTTTTGAATTCCACATGTAAGTGATATCATACAGTATTTGTCTTTCTCTGTCTCATTTAGTTCACTTAGCATGATATCCTCCAAGTCCATACATGTTGCTGCAAATGGCAAAATTTTGTACTTTTTTATGGCTGAGTAGTATTCCATTGTGTGTATAATATATGTGTGCATATATATATATTATACACACACACACACGCACACACACGCACACACACCATATCTTTATCCATTCATCTGTTGATGGATACTTAGGTTGCTTCTATATCTTGGCAATTGTAAATAAGGCTGCTATGAACATTGGGGTGCATGTATCTTATCAAATTAGTGTTTTTGTTTTTTTCAGATATATACCCAGGTGTGGAATTGCTGGGTCATATGGTAGTTCTAGTTTTAGTTTTCTGAGAAACCTCCATACTGTTTTCCACAGTGAAATACACACACACACACACACACACACACACACACACACACACACACACACACACACACACACACACACACACACACACACACACACACACCCGAACTATGAACATAAATTAGAATTTCATCAAAAGCTTTTGAAACCTTAATCTTAAGAACAGATATTCAGGAGTATCATAGATAATACTCACATTACATTCATCATTCTTCTAAATTTTGGGCTTTAGGAAGAGCCAGTGTGTGTTTTACAGTTAAATAAGGAGCAAATAGGGGTCATGCAGCGATTATGGTAACAATATATCCTTTTCCATTTTGACAAATTTTTCAGATTAGGCTACAAGTTACAAATGTAGTTGATTTTCTTAATCTATGCTATGTTGATATTAGAGAGGATGTGAAGTAGTTAGATTGGGTTTTATAAGAGTAATAAAAAGAATAATATAGATAAATATCAGTTGTTGAAGTTTTATCTCCAGTTCTTCTTTAACTTCTCATTTGGGAGCAAAATATACATGTGATAATACATAAGTGATAATTTTTAATACCGGTCATCTTGTGCCAAACTCCATTTTGCCTTTTGAAAATCCTTAGGTAAAAATTAGGTATTTATTAACTCAGTATTGTTTTATTTTACTTTCTTGAAGCCAATTAAAAATCTCAGAATATAAGACCAAATTGACATAAAAATGTATTATAAGCAATACTAATATTAGAAAATTTCAGACATAAGCCTCCTCCAAGAGCTCTTTAACTGCTCTTGTAGTTAAAGAGCAATATTTCCTTCAAAGTCCTGTGTACATCTTGTAAACTCCTCTTTCCTTTCTGATAAACCTGGCATGAATTTAGCTAGAGTGTGTTTGTGGTGAGTGAGACTTGAGAGTGCAAAATTCCGTGGAACTATACGCAGAAAAAAAACTGGAAGGAGATAAGCCAATAGTTGTTGTATATCTGAACGGTGGAATTGTGAGTGATTCTTTTTTCTGATTGTCTGTATTTTGTCAAATTTTCTGTAATGAGTATGTTTTGTTTTTATAATGGAAAAATATTGCGATTTAAAATGTTAATACCTAGGAGCTAAAACGTGAAATGAAAGTATATTGGTATAGCATTTTGGTAGGATTTCTTATATAGCAAACTTGCCTAATAAAGAATAATATATAAAATAAGATGATTGGCATGATTTTCTAAGAATACATCTCTATATATTTTAACATTAATAAACAGCATCATTACTTTTATCCATCATTGGGTTAACTATTGCATATGTGTTCATCTATCGTCATGTGTGTTTTTTTTAATCTAGATGAGAAATATTCGATTATCTGACTTCACCGAATCCTTAAAAAAGATAAAACGCAGCGTGAGTCCTCAAACCTTAGAAGCATACATACGTTGGAACAAGGATTTTGGAGATACTACTGTTTAAACCTGCAGAACGTTTTACTTTCCAAGAGAGAAACCTACCATCTTCTATGAATAGTTATCTGCTACAGAAACTCAGCCTAAGTTTACAGGACTTTTCAGAGTCTTACAATTATTTGTGCACCCCAGAAGATGAACCGTAAAATAAATTTAAATAAAGTATACAATGCAAATGGAATATTTTGTTTAAGGCCTTCTTGCCTTGATGGTCACAGATATCCCGATGGGCACTGTAAGTTAGAGCAGAACAAAAACTGATTCTGGTCTTCTTTACCAATATAATCATAATGTAAATAATAATTTGTATATTATGTTGCAGATGAAAGTATTCCAGAGACAGTGAATGGTAGAAGACACAAGAGCCTTTGGTTGTTTGTCTTCTGACATCTTTTCTTAAAATAGTAATTTTTCCTATTTTCCTTTCCTACTGTTGTCTTTACTACATTATGGGTGATTGGAATGCCAAACACTCTGTTTCTTTTTTTTTTCTTTTTACAAATTGTGTGCCAAATGAAACTTTTTCCTATGTAACAGTAGTAGGAAAAAAGTATTTTGAAGGTTTTTTTCTTCTTCATAAATCTACAGACATTAAACAATGTATCCTTTTCACTTTTTATTTTTCTATTACCTTTCTACCAAACAATTTAGAAAGTAATATGATAGCAACAAAACAAATCTAGTGAAATGGAGAAGGAGAAATTTTGACGTTTTCAGACACTCTGTCATACAACATGTAGATCAGTCCTCCTGTGACCTGATGTATTTTTTTTTCTAATATATTTGTCAGAAATCTATTGTAGACTGTTAACTTATTCCTAATGGAATTTATTTTCTGTTAGAATTCTAATATTTAAGAAAGCCAATTTTAACTGCTGTAAAAGTGGTTTCTGTGCAAGAGAAGGGAAGTACTAGGAGCTAAGACATTTCTAATTTATTGCTTATTACTTTCTTACTGTTTATAGGATAATTACAAGCCAGTGGATTTACCATGTTTTATTCTTAATAATTATTAATCCCTCCAGTGAAACTTTAAAAAAAATTACTGAATTTTTATACATTGCATACATTTTATAGGTTTCTTGTGCTCACTTTGTTAACTAAAAAGTTTTAGTCTGTTAAGCTGCCTTTTGTTCCCCAAAAATGTACAGTAATTCTGTTTCTTGTTTGTATAAGTATGCCTGGGTTTTTATTATAAAAACGTCATTGTAGGAAGTAGAGACTCATATCATGGCCTTTTAAATATTGTAATAAAGGCAAATAGATATTTGCCCTTAGTTTACTGGTTAAAAGTTTGTTTATAGAAATTTTCTTTGGTGCTTTTATGTAAAATGTCATGGGTGGAAATAATAATTTTATAGTAGTAACAAATATTTTTCATTTAGGAAAAATACCTTTGGTTTAGAGAGAATATATTAAAGTTAAAAACTTGCCCCCACTAGATAAGAATTTTATAATGAAGACATACATTCTTCTTCACTTTACTCTTTCTCATCTTAAAGATTTATCTAAATATAGAAGGTGATTTCTTAAGATCATGTGCTATCTGTAACCATAACTTAAATCATGTTTCTTCTAACCATAGAACTCCCTGGATAATAAAAATGAGGGTTGAGATAAATAGAAAAAAAATTTTTTAAGCCAGAACCATACATATTTTTAGGTCATGAGTAGTATCTTTCTAAGGTCTCAAACACTAAACCATCCAATATAAAATATTGATAATGACAGATGATGAAATATACACGATGACAAGAATTAGGAACATCCCAAATTAAAACATTTTCAATAAAGCTCATAAAATTTCATTTTTTCTTTTCATTTAGAAAAAGATTAACATTATTGATACTTGGATAACTGGTCAATCGTATTAAAAGTCTGTGCGCTTTAAACTCAACTTTTAAAATATAAACTCCTTTAAAATTATCATAAAATTATCTGCAATAATTGAATGTAGCTCACTTTTTATTGGGAAAGGTTTTAGGTAACAAAGACTTCAAATGTTATATAAAAGTCAAATTAATATTGTTATAAACATTGATTCAGAATTATATTACTGTATGAATATCCATCCGTGTATGGAAGTTACTTTAATTTCCTGATGAGGTCTAAAATTGAGCTTAGTGCTACAGAACTATTTTCTTTGACTTAACTATGACCAAGTTTTATTTTAAGCTGTGTTTCTCTCATGGAAGGGCCATAAACATAGAATAATTATATAGTAGGATGTGTAAGGGATTGGTTTGGTCTTTTTCAATAAAGATAGAAGTTGCTGAGGTTTCCCGAATTAGTATTAGGCTTAGATTGTGACCTTGTAGATTTTGCACTGAGGTCTGTGTCATGTTATTTCGTAAAAGGTAATGTTTAAACATTAAACGTTAGTGTGTTGTTCATGTAAATATGGCAGAGTTTCGTAAACTAAATTAAAACTTACTGATGTACTGGACTTTGAGCCAAGGGAAATAATCAATACTGTCTTTCCAGATATCTTAAGGGTAAAAGCTTATTCTAAGACAGTCTGCCAATTGAGGTTATTAGATTTCCGACTTGCATATATACTTTGTGCTTGGGAAGAATTGGAGGAAAATCAGATACTAGAATTCTAATTTAATTAAATATACAGCAGTCTTTGTGTATAGTGTAAAATTCATTATATTTTGTACAAAAACTAATTCTTTTGGTAGAATGAACCATTTACAGTTTGTTTTTGGACTCTGAGTCAGAGGGTTTTCCTTTAAATGCCTGTCTCAGTTTTACTCTGGTCTTTTGTACCTTTCTTCAGAAGAAATGAATTAAAAGGTTCAGCTGCATAAGTGGGTTTTTATCCTAATGGATTGGAAATAAATTATAAACTTTATTTTGCTTTTAATTTTTTTATTTGAAATTTTTTGAGATTTCAGAGGTTGCAGTCTGGTATTGAACGAATAGCTTTTATTGGACTGACTCTCTTGCCAATAAAAATGTAAAGTCTGAACAAAGTATAAAAAACTGTGATTAGAAGACTCTAGAAAGCAATCAAAAACAGGCAAAAACAGCACAAAATCATATACTAGAAGAGATCCACATTAACTAGCTTTTTACCATGAGGGCAATTTCCAGCTTGTGCAGTGTGCTTGGAAATAGAATTCAAGCAGAATGTGACAGTCTTGCTGGGCTGAGGAGTCATTTGGGGCTTCTAGGACAGCTTGAAATTAGGAGGGAAATTTTGAAAAGGAGAGAGCTTCAGAGATCTAATCCCCCAAATCTGCTTGCAAATTCTTTTCAAATGCTTGGTGGATTCCAAAATTGTACCTGTGCAGTGTGATATTCAAAGGAACCCAGCAGAAAGCAATACTTGAAGTCCAAGGAACTGAGTAGTGGTAACAACGGCTGGACGAATACAGAGCGAATAAGAGGGGTTTAGTAAACACTTCTGGTTTCCCATTGAAACCCAAAACGGGCCGTGGCTTAGGAGGAAGGACAACATCCCAAAACTAAGGGATGTACTTTAGGACTCTGGGCAAAATGGGAAGAAACTCACTGAAACAAAGCTTAAAATCAGGCTTTCACAGCATCAAGGTTATACATTAGTAAGTTAACAGCTAACCAGAATAAAACATTGTTTGGAAGAAAACAAAATCCAGAGTCTTTACAACATGTCATTCACAAAGTCCAGTACAAAATAAACCTTAAGCATACAAAGAAAAATTATATGATCCGTAATCAACAGAAAATATATAGAAGCAGATACACAGATGACCCTATGTTGGAGTTAACAAAATTATTTTTTAACAGCTTTAAAATACATTTAAAAATTTACAGGGGAAAAAATGGTGGATCAATAGATTGGGATTCTTGGCAGAGAAATAGAAACTGAAAACCAAATGGAAAGTCTGGTGATTAAAAATTAGAATCTGAAATGAAACATATAGTGTCTAAATTTAAATGTTCACTGGATGGGCTTAACAGTAAACTGCACAAGCAGAGGAAAGAAAAGTGGAAGACAGCC
Source organism: Tursiops truncatus (assembly GCF_011762595.2). Classification (NCBI taxonomy): domain Eukaryota; kingdom Metazoa; phylum Chordata; class Mammalia; order Artiodactyla; family Delphinidae; genus Tursiops; species Tursiops truncatus. Next base: position 63,504,190 of record NC_047047.1, on the reverse strand, counting down.
AGTACAATTATCAAACTGAAGCACAGAGAAAAAAAGAAACAGCAGAGATTTGAGACCTGTGGGACAGTATCAGTCTAATGTAAGGTACTTTTGAGGTCCAAAGGAGAGGAAAGGAAAAGAATGGGGCAAGAGAAATATTTGAAGCAGTAATGCCTGAAATTTTCTCAAAATTGTTGGAAAACATCAACTTACAGGTCCAAGAAGTTCAGTGAATTCCAAGCAGAATAAATGCAACAAAGATCACATCTGGGTGCATAGTATTGCAAAACACACACACATGCACAAAACCAAACCAAATCAAAAAAATCTCAAAAGCAGCCAGAGAGGGGAAATGACATTACACTTGATTAAACAGTAAAAGTGGGGGCTAACTTCATCAGAAACAATGGAATCCAGGAAATGATGGAATGACATTCTTAAAGTGCAAAAATCATACACTACTATATAAAAAACAGATAAGTCCCTACCGTGTAGCACAGGGAACTATATTCAATATCTTGTAATAACTTAAAATGGAAAAGAATCTAGAAACTTTTATATATATATATATATATATATATATATGAGAATCACTTTGCTGTATACCTGAAACTAATACAACATTGGAAATCAACTGTACATCAATTAAAAAAAAATAAAGTGCAAAAATTAACAAAAGTTAACCTAAAATTCTGCGTCTACTTAGAATGTTCAAAATAGTAAGACAAAATAAAAGCTATTCCAGGTGTACAAAACCTAAGAGAATTTGTTGTTAGCAGACTGACATTATAGGAAATGCTTTAAGAAATTCTTTAGGCTGACAGAAAGTAATCCTCCATAGGAATCTGTATCGCCAGGAAGGTATTAAGAACTTTGCAAATGATATATATGTCAGTAAATATAAAAGATAATGTTTTCTTAATTTCTCTGAATATCTGTTGTTTTAAAAAAATTTACAGTGTGGTATTTATAATGTATGTAGAAGTAGATGATAAAGATAGCACAAAGGGTAGGAGAGGGCAGTGAATGGAATTATGTTGAAATAAGGTTATTATATTGTACATAAAGTTGTATAGTATTATTGTAAGGTAGACTAATGAGGATGCATATTATAATCTCACCCAGCAAAGGGAACAAGAGTATGGGGCAAAGTCCAGAGGAAACCAAGCACCAGCTTCCAAGAGTCCTCTCCCAGTGGAATTACACAGGATGCACTTAATTCCTCCAGCATCAAGTTATGACAACATGGGCGAAGATGTTAGGCCTAACTGTGTTAGGCACAGTGAACCACTCTCAGGGAATGGTGGAAACCCTCCCCCAAATCCAAGTTCCCAGATGCCAACCAAACTTGGAATCTGGCCTTTCAAAAGATAGCAATCTCAGCCCAGCTATGCTAGCTTCTTTTCCGCACAGTTGTTCAGGGCAGGTTTTGCAGTGGGGAGGAGGGAAACATGGTGGCCCAAAGTGGGGTGTCATAGACCAAGTGGGGTGAGGAGGGTGTCTACAATAATGGGCAGCTTAGTATGGGGTATTGGGGACAGAGTAAGGAAGTTATTCATATGCGTTGGGGCAACCTAGAATGAGGAATAAGTTCTCAAGAAGCGAGAGGTGTGTATTGGGGAAAGGTGTCAGCAAAGATGACAAACTGCTTACATGCAGGAGACTTAATCAGACAAGTCAATATATTAACCATAGTGGAGCCATGTTTCTGTCAGAGAATGGAGTTATGAATACAAAAAAAATGAAACCTGTGGGGTTGGGCTGGAATTGGGTTTAAGAGTATGAATTCATGATTTAAGATACATAAAAACAGATGAAGAAATGTAGATGTAAATATATTTGTGTACACATATTCCCCAGTTCTTTGCACTGAGAAGGCCTTGGAGTAGTTAACACCCCAAAAGCAATGAGCACACATACCACTCCTGTCTTCTAAATTCTCTACTGTCTTAGTCTGTTCAAGCTGCCACATTTTTAGGTGTTTTTTAAAAGCAGCATCCCCCTTCTTGGTATCAAGATCTTAGTCTGCTTGAGCTGCCATAACAAAAATATCATAGACTGCAAGACTTAAATGACAGATATTTATTTTCACAGTTCTGGAGGGTAGGAAATCCAAGATCAAGGTGCCGACCAATTTTGTTTCTGGTGAGAGCTCTCACTGGCTTGTAAATGGCTGTGTCCTCAGTGACAGAGAGAGAGCAGGCTCTCTGGTGTCTCTTCTTATGAGGACACTAATCCTATCTTGAGGGTCCCACCCTCATGACCTCATCTAATCTTAATTATCTCCCAAGGACCCCATGTCCAAATACCATCATGTTGTGGTGGTAGGGTTTCAATATACAAATTTTAAGGGGACACAAACATTTGGTGCATAATATCCACTAAAGGAACCTGGGCTCCTTGGTGAAATGGCCAACTCCAGGTTTAGGGCAGAGAAAATACAGGATAACCCAGAATATCTTGTGCCAGAAAAGAAGAAAGTGCTTAAAGAAGGATGAGGATGAATTATTGATTAGAGGGGCTCCCACTGGACAATTTTGAGCATCTAAAGTAATTATAGTAATGGGTTATAACCCATGAGGTAAAATAAGAAACCATGAGCCAATGTGAACATATACATGAACACAAGAATAAATTGAAAGTGTGATTAAGTATGAATACATTCACATAGTTTCAAAGTACAGTTTTTACAGTGGAAAAACTTGACAGATACCACCTTAATCTAGTGATGAAAGTTATTACTGGGCCAAATTTCACATAATAGGGTCAATGAGAAAAATGCAGTACTACCGTGATATTCCTGTCAAAGATTCACAACCTGAATCTATTCCAGGAGCATTCTACAAAATAACTGGAATCTTCAAAGTAACTGGCAAATTCGTGAAAGTCAAGTGAAAAACTGAAGAACTGTTCCAGACTGAAGGAGACAAAATAGAATGACAACTAAATGCAACTTGTGATTTAGAACTGGTTCCTTCTGCTATAAAATACCTTATTGGAACAACTGACAAAACTTGAACGGAGTCTAAGGGTTAGATGACAGTAATGTGTCATTGTTAATTTTCTGATTTTGATGGCTGTTACTGTGGTTACATAGAAGTACGTCCCTGTTTGCAGGGAATACACACAAACATGTTTGGGGGTGATGGGGCAGCAGGTCCACAACTTAACATTTCAAGGAAAACAAAGTTATTTGCACTGTAGTTAAAACTTTTCTGCAACTTCCTCATTGTTTCAAAATCTTTTCAAATAATGTTTGGAGAGGAATTCCCTGGTGGTTCAGTGGTTAGAACTCTGCGCTCTCACTGCCGAGGGCCTGGGTTCAATCCTTAGGGAACTAAAAAAAAATAAGACCTCAGGAAACTTCCAAACATCATCATCATCATCATCATCATCATCATCATCATTTTTGCCGCAAACCGCACGGCTTGTGGGATCTTAGTTTCCCAACCAGGGATGAACCCAGGCCCCCTGTAGTTGTAGCGTGGAGTCCTAACCACTGGACTGCCAGGGAATTCCCTTTCATTTTTATTTAGTTTACAATTTTGAATCTTTGGTCAATCTTCCTTTAAAAGATGCTGAAATTAAATGGTATATTTTCTACTTTTATTTTTTAACTTTTATTACACAGTGGAGTTATTTAAATCTTTTCTACTCTGCTGACATAAAACATTTTACCCTTTCTGAGGAACAAACGAATTATTTGGTACAGATCTGTAGTCCAGGACATTAAGTATCTAACAAAATCCTGAGTTCTGTAGCAATTTTTTTTGCCTGTCTCCCTGAAGTTTAGGAAAAAGATTTTCCTAAACTCCTGGGGTTTGGCTCTAGATTAGAGTTTTCATTTAACTTCTATAAATCTGACTTCTGGTCTAGTAAATTTACAATGTGATTTTGATTTTCCTGAGAAAACCCTGAAGAAAAGGTATGTCACTTAGAAGGTCAGGGACAGCTGAAGAGAGAGAGAAAAATGCCAGGAGGGTAGGTTTCAGAAGGTTGCAAAATCTTTCAGAGAGACGGTCTTGGAATTAGAATTTTCTTTTGAAGCCTCAGCGTACCAATTAACAAAGCTGACTGTTCACTGGTGTTCTGTCTTCTCAGTTTAAAAACTTGATTTTATGTCAAAAGTTCTCGTAATTCTTATTCTATGTTGATTTTTTTCTAATTTACTAATGAAAATGCAAGACTTTGGATTATAAGTAGTTTTATATAAGGGGCAGAAGTTCTTCTAGGAGGAGGTGGAGACTTTGACATAGGTAATTTGCAAGAAAGGGAGGCCATGGTGGTTGATCGACAATGTGTATTTTGTTAGTGTCACAGATTCTCCAGCCAAGCAGGATGACTAGGAAGAGTCTGTACAATCAACAGTCACAAACTCTACAGATCACTAATCCCAGAATATGGACTAATCAAAGTCATCTTTTTTTGACAAACTGACAGGACAGTGTTCTCATGAAGGTTCTGCAGGATACTTAAGGCAAAGTTTCATCAATCACTTTTTCAACAATTGATCACCAATCCAATGGGACTTCCAATTGTTAGGGCTTAGGGCTGGCTTGTACTGAAGACTTATCAGGTTTATACTTCCATCTGTTTCCTATGGAACACTCCCTTATACATTAAAAATAGATAAAACAATAAAATATAAACAAAACACATGAAACAAGACTTCGTAATACAGACAAACAATAGCAAAAGCAAGAAGAAAGAGTAAGCAGGTTAATGGCAAAAATATATTCAAAACAAAATAAAACGTCTAATAACTTCATACAAAGATGTAGGCCTAATTATAGAATACACTCCAAACTAAAAGGTCTAATTATTCAACATAAGAACCTATGTCTGCGGTTCTATTCCTAGTTTGTTGTTTTTTCTGGTAGGGGTGTTAGATTTGTCAAATGTTTTTCTGCATCTATTGAGATGATTGTGTGGCGTTCGCCCTTTATTAATATGGTGTATTGCATTCTTAATTCTCATATGTTGAACCTGCTTTTCATTCCTGTGAATTCCCATTCACTCATTCATGGTGTATGAGTCTTTCTATATTTTGGTGGATTCATTTTGCTATTATTCTGTTGAGGTGTTTTTGTGTCTACGTTCATATGGGATGTTGGTCTGTAGTTTTCTTGTGATGTTTTTGTTTAGTTTTGGTATCAGGGTAATTCTGGCTTCATAGAATGAGAAGAGAAGTGTTCCTTTCTCTTCTATTTTTGGGGAACAGTTTGTCAATGATTGGTGCTAATTCTTCTTTAAATGTTTGGTAGACTTCATCGATGAAGCCATCTTTGCCTGGGCTTTTTGTGGAATTTTTTTTTTACTTATAAGTTCAATTGCTTGTTATGTCTAATCAGATTTTCTATTTCTTCTTGAGTCGTTTTCAGTAGTTTGTGTCTTTATAGAAATTAGTCCATTTCATTTAGGTTATCTAATTTGTTGGTATATAACTGTTTATAATACTCCCTATAATCCTTATTTCTGTTAGATCAATAGTAATGTCCCCCCTTTCTTTCTTGATTTTAGTAATTTTTTTAATTATTATTTTTTAAACTTTAATTAATTAATTTATTTTGGCTGCACTGGGTCTTAGTTGTGGCATGCATGCGGGATCTAGTTCCCCAACCAGGGATCAAACCCAGGCTCCCTGCATTGGGAATGCAGAGTCTTACCCACTGGACCACCAGGGAAGTCCCAATTTTAGTAATTTGAATCTTTTTTTTCTTGGTCTAGGTAAAGCTTTGTCAATTTTGTTGAAAATTGCAAAGAATCAATTTTCGGTTTTGTTTTCTCTTTTTTAAAATTAATTAATTAATTAATGTTTTGGCTGTGCAGCTTGCAGAATCTTAGTTCCCTGGGTCCCTGCAGTGAAAGCAGAGAGTCCTAACCACTGTAACCAGTGGACTGCCAGGAAATTCCCTCTCTATTGCTTTTCTATTCTCTATTTCATTTATTTCCTCTCCAAGCTTTATTTCCTTCTTTTTATTTTAATTTTTTGGCCGCACCACACAGCACATGGGACCTTAGCTCCCTGAGCAGGGATCAAACCCGTGCCTCCTGCAGTGGAAGTGCAGAGTCTTAACCACTGGACCACCAGGGAAGTCCTTTTATTTCCTTCTTTTTGCTTGAAGTTTAGTTTGCTCTTCTTTTTCTAGTTTCTTAGGATGGAAGGTTAGGTTATTGATTTGAGATCCTTCTTTTTTTAATACACGCATTTACAGCTATACATTTCCCTCTAAGAACTGCTTTTGCTGTATCCAATAAGTTTTGGTATGTTGAGTTTTAATTTTCATTCATCTCAACGTATTTTCTAAGTTCTCTTGTGATTTCTTCTTTGATCCATTGACTAAGTTTTTAAAATTTCCACCAGATGGGAGCATCCCAAATTTCCTTCTGTTATGGATTTCTAATTTCATTCCAGTATATTTGGAGAACATACTTTCTATGATTTTAATCCCTTTAAATTTATTGAAAATTATTTTATGGCCTAACAAATGTTCCGTCCTGGGAATGCTCCATATACACCAGAGAAGAATGTGTATTATGCTGTTGTTGGATGGTGTATTCTAGACATATGTAGGTCTAATAGGTATATAGTGTTGTTCAAGTCTTCTGTTTCATTGTTGATCTTCTGTCTAGTTGTTTCCTATGATTTTATATCAATTACTCAATTCCCTGTATTAGATTTTTTTCTTCTTCTTAAAATAGCTTGAGAGATTTATTTTTGCTACCTCTAAACCCTGTTATACTCATCAATAAGGAATTAGTTAAATATATTGATATTAAGGCACATGCCTATGATTGTATTCTCTAAGGTCACTAAAACTATATTCTAGAAAATTAAGACACGGGAAAAATGTCACAATACATCCTTACATGAAGTAGGCAGACTATAAATAATATGTACTGTTTGATTCCAGTTTTGTTAAAATAAAAAAGACTGGGGCTTCCCTGGTGGCGCAGTGGTTGAGAGTCCACCTGCCGATGCAGGGGACACGGGTTCGTGCCCTGGTCCGGGAAGATCCCACGTGCCGCGGAGCGGCTGGGCCCGTGAGCCATGGCTGCTGAGCCTGCGCGTCCGGAGCCTGTGCTCTGCAACGGGAGAGGCCATAACAGTGAGAGGCCCGCGTACCGCAAAAAAAAAAAAAGACTGTAAAGAAACTTCAAGAATCAAGAATGGGGACTTCCCTGGTGGCACGGTGGTTAAGACTCTGCACTCCCAATGCAGGGCGCCCGGGCTGGATCCCAGGTCAGGGAACTAGATCCCACATGCAAGCCACAACTAAGAGTTCGCATGCCACAACTAAGGAGCCCACCTGCTGCAACTAAGACCTGGCACAACCAAATAAATAAATATTAAAAAAAAAAAAGAATTGAGAATGATTTGCTCAGGGTAAATGAAGCAATAATGTTCTAACTTGCCTTCTTGATTCTAATCCTGTCCAGAAGTAGCAAGTACTGAGTAGTTGGTAAGGCTTTAAAACTATGGTGTACAGAATTCCAGGTCCACCTTTGACTAGGTGTGTTACCTTGGCACACAACTTTCCAAGTAGAGGCTAACAATAGTACCTGTATCAAAGGGCTGTTATGAGGAGTAAATGAGATGATACATTAAGTTCTTAGTAATAGTGCTTACCACATAAGTGCTTAATAAATGTTAGCTATTATCTTCCATCTACAGTTCATTCTCCATACCACAGCCAAAATGTAGAAGGTCACTCCGTTGTTAAAACCATCCACTGGCTTCCGGTCTCAGAAAAAAAAAAAAAAACCAAGCTCTTTACCCCTAATTAGAAATTCCGACTTGATCTGGCCCCTGTTTATCACTTAGATCTTCTCTTTGTTTCTTCCCCTCAGGCACAACTCTCCAGACATACTTTCAGACATTCTTTCTGATCTTAAAACACCCTTGCTTGTTTTACTTAGGTATTTGCATTACTTATTCTGCCTAGAAAAAACTTCACAGAAAGACTTGCCATTTGGAAGTCAAATTTAATCTTCTTAGAGAAGCTTTCTCTGACTACCTCTCTAAATTAGTGACCCAGTTACTCTCTATACCATTACCCTATTTTCTTTTTTTTTTCCTATTTTCTAAATGGCACTACTTACCGATATATTTTAAAAATTTCCTTCTCCTACTTGTTTTGTCTCTTCTTACTAGCATATCATTTTCATGAAATCAGTACCTGATACACACGTACTACATATTCAATTTCTGTCCAATGAATTACATTTCGCTGTGTTTTATTTTCCTTTTATAAAATAAAATTAATCTTATAGACTTGAAGTAGTATTTTAGGAAGCACAACACAGTAGTCCGTCATTAGTCGGCCTGAGTTCAAATTCAGCTACTACAGCAAACTAGATGTATGTCTCTGGGCAAGTTTCTTAATCCTGGTTCCTCACTTGAAAAATGGGAATGTAATCTATTTCGTAAGGTATTGCAAAAATTAAATAACACAACATAGGTAAAAGCGCTTCAGGACTCAATGAAACTTTTCTAACATTACAAAGAAACCCTAATTACTTCTTGACAAAGACCTCAGCGCGTACCTCTGCACCCACAAGTCGGCAGGGAGCTGAGGAGTCGCTCTAGCCGCCACCTTCGCCTCTATAGAACGCAGGGGCAGCCGGGAAGGGGGAGTGGGACCCTGAGGCCGGTGTACGCACTTCCGCCCCCGCGTCGCTCGCAGCCAATCGGCCTCTGATGCCCAACCCCCTTCCGCTCTAGGGAAAAACCAGCTCCTAGGCCGTCTTCCGGCGGGAGCTGTGCCGCTCCTTATCATGGTGAGTTGGCCAGGGTTGTGAGGGTTTCTGTCGTAAATGATTCCTCTTATCCTTTCTGGTCCTGAAGCGGCCTTGAAATGCCTCAGCCACCCAGAGGTGGGGTCGTCGGACTTATGCTCGGGGTCCCCGGGAGGAGCGGCTGGCGTCCGAGAGCGTGCCACCAGAGCTCTGATGCTCCCTCGCTCCCTCACCCGGTTCCTTTGCTGTTCCGGACCCCGGCCCCGCTCCAGGCCAACCTTTCGGCTCTGGGCGAGTTTATGACTCTTCCCTGCAATGACATCCTTGATATAGAAATAAAAGTCTTTGCCAGTGTCAGCGACTACAACATCAAGAAAAGGTCAGAAAACAAGTCCGCAGCAGCAACGACCGTATTAGTGATGCTTACAGTAGTGACGATAACACTGGTGAAAATAGAAGAGGATGGTTAGTAGGGTATTGAGGCTGACGCCCCAGTCTCCAGCTTGCCTTTATCGAGTGCGACAGCCGGGTATGGCAGCAGCTTTCAGAAGGCCAAAGACTGGCGAAAGTCAAGGTGTTGATAGTGCCTCTTACTGCAGCTTATTTTTTGTATGCGTTTGTAGATCCCAATATATCTTATGGCTTTGGGGATGTGGTATTTAAATTTTGTTAGAGGTGTTAGTCATTTTATTCCTTTAGAAATCAAATATATAGCTCTCTGAATTTTATCTAAGGATAAGCAGTTGATTGTGATTTCAGTGTCAAAAGAGGTACACACCATAGTATCAGAAAATTCATGGGTCTCTTATTGATAGCCTGTATATGATAAAAGGACCACGTTTCTGTGCCCCAGCACTGTCACTCTGAGTTTTTTCCTTGAGTGGATATGGTCGAAAAAATGTCTTATTCACATATTTGAAAATATTTTCTAAATTTCCTGTAATCCTTCCTTTACATGCAGAAAGTGGGTAAAAATTTACTTTTTTTGCTGACCAAATAGCTGTGTGCTCCTTCAAAACATTCACCACTGTGTAGCCAGAGTTAAGTTTCTAAAACTTGACCATGCCACTCCCTTGCTTAAAATTCTTCCGTTTTTTTTTCCTTTAGCCTGAAAGCTAAAGTTCTGTTTAGTATGGCAAGCAAAGATATGTGTAGTCTAGCTTCTTACCTTTACAGCCTCTTTTTACACATACATACACCATATTCCAGCTACAGTGAACAGCTTGCAGATTGTGCTCTAAGAATTAGACCTTTGCACCGAATTCATATATGCTCTTCTCTCGCCAGAATTGCTCTCCATTTCCTGTCTTGCCATCCTTATCAGTATAACCCTTAACATGTCCTTTAGTCTCTTTCATGAGCCTTTCTGCCATGTCTAAACATCCTATTAAGTGCCTCCTTTACGCTCCTGTGAGGGTGCTTTTTACCAGTAACATCTGGTGCATTTTACCAGACTATGTTAAAGTTGTGTATTCACTTGTCTTTCTCACTTCCTAGGCTGTAAGCTTTTTGAGAGGAGGACCTATGTATTCACTCTGATCTCCCCAGAGCCTTTTGTACAGTGCCTGGCCCAGAGGAAGTTTTCAATAAATATCTGTTTTATAGAACACTGAATAAGTGACCATGGCAGTAAATTTTTATGCATGAAACATTAGTAATAAGGGAAATAGTAGCATTTAAGTTTTATTTTTAAAGTTACCCATTATGTATTATTTATTAATAACATGCTATGTGCAAAACGTAGTGCTTTCTTAGAATATGTCAAGGAAATATAGCCCTTGTCATTAGTGAAGTTACTAAAAAATTAACTTACCATGCAAGATGACAAGATGAAGGCTAGCCTGTGGTTCATTACAAAGCAAGTGGCATAAAAAACTCTATAGTTTGAATAATCTAATAAGGCTTCATGTAGGAAGTGAACCAGTAAACTTAGTACTTTGTCCCTTACTCCAGTACTCTTAATCTACTATTCATTACTCTCATTTGGATGAGGAAACAGAGAGGTCAGGTAACTTGCTAAGTGCTTCAGGGCTATTAGTGCTTGGATTAGATGAGTCTGGCCTTTTTACTCTAGAATGGTATGAGATCTCATGAGAAATCTCATACTTGTCTCATGAGATCATGAGACAAGGAGAACAGCAGTTTAATTGGAGTTCAGGATTCTTATCTGGAGCAAGAGGAAAAAATGGAAAGAAACTGAGGCTAACTCATTGAAGGCATTGAGTTTCAAGTTGTAAAATTTGGAGTTTATCCTGATAGCAGTGGAGAGCCAATATAATTTTGGAAAGAGTGACGTGAAAATTAGGATTTTTGTGGGTTTTCCCCCACTATCAGAATGGCATCAGAAATGGCCCTCTGCCTTTTAGAAACCTTATTGATTGTCTTAACCTGAAACTATTTTTAAAAATATTTTTATTTATTCATTTGTTTGCGCTGGGTCTTGGTTGCGGCGTGCAGGATCTTTAGTTGCGGCATGCGAACTTTTAGTTGCAGCATGTGGGATCTAGTTCCCTGATCAGGGATCGAACCCAGGCCCCCAGCTCAGAGTCTTAGCCACCGGACCACCAGGGAAGTCCTTTAACCTGAAACTTAAAGTAACTGAAATAATTTAAAATGGGCTGAAGTTAGAAGATATTCAAGGATACCAGTATTAAGTAGAATTTATCTTTGGGACCAAAATATCCACACATAATTCTTTAAGACTACAGTATGTTTGTTGACATTAGCATTTATTAACATCCCAGGTGAAAATAGCATACTGTTCCTTTTCAACTGAATTGGTTTAGCAGAGCCTTAGGGTTATACATATACACTGGTCTTTATTTGGATATGAAAATTAGTTGCACGTTTTTCATGATGCTTTATTTTTACAGTTTTTAAAATATTTTTTACTTTAACTTTTTATTGTGGAAATTTTCATACATACACAAAAGTAGAGAGAATATAATATAATGAGCCCCCATGTAGCCATAACTTGGCCTCGACAGTTATCAACATTTTGCTGTTTTTGTTAATGCCAGATTTCTAGAGCTCAGCCTATTTTCTGCCTTTCCTGAGTCTAAACATAATGCAACTAATGACATGTAAAACTTGAAGAAATGGAATGTATCATTTTATAACTATTGAGATGTTTCTAGATGCTGACTATAGGAAAATCATAGCTCTGCTTGAATTGGATCTGAAAGTTTTTCACATTTTTAATCTGTTAACTCCTAATTCCATTGCTATCTGTGGAGCTTCAGTGTTTGAATCAAATTGGCCAACTTTAATGGGGTAGAAATGTAGTATGGTTGTTATAGTGATTGTGGCCTTTACCATCTAAGAAAATGTTTTGTTAAAATTAAAATCCAAAAATTTAAGTACATGGCACTTAGCAATCAAATTATTATGTATGACCCGTTGAAAATTGTGAAGGGTTTTTCTTCCCCTAGAAACAATTACTTTGCTTTTGTAATAACAAAGATTTTCACAGCTTATTTTTCCAGGGTGTTTTTTTGTTTTGTTTTTTGTTTTGTATTCCCATCATGAAAGTGTAGTAAAATTGATCAATTTTTTCCCCTTTACAGCTTCTTGGTTTTATGTCCTATTAAGAAAAGTCTTCTCCACATACAAGATTATAAAATTACACATCCATGAGTTTCTTCAATTATTCTGTTGTTTTATATTTTGATTTTAAAATAATGAAAAATTAGAGTGAGTAGTAAGGATCCAACTTTACCTTTTTCCAAATACTATTTATTGAATAACTCATACTTTCTCCCACTGATACTGGATACTACCTTAATCACAGGCTAATTTCCTATGTGTGCTTGAGCTCTCCTTTATGTTAAGGCTTTCTTACATGGTTTCCTGAACTTGAGTATTAAATCCCACTGTAATCACCACTCAGTCTCTTCTCTCATTGGTAACCCCACTGCCGTGACCTTTCTCTGCTAGTACCATACCGTGTACTAGCAGGGACCATGGAAGCTAGCTAGGATGTCAGATACTTTGAATGCCTGAGCGAGAAACTCAGAGGTTTTCCTGTAATAATAGTTGCCAAACCTTTCATATATAAAGCTTTAATTAGGTAAATTGTAATAGTTTCTTTTCAATAAAGCTATTTGGCAAACTGGTTTTCTGGTTCAAAATTGCCTAATCCATTAAAAAAAAAAAGAGTTTGGTCTAGAGCTAAAATGCCTGGGTTTGAATTCCTGCTCAGCCATTACTAGCATTGTGTGCTTAGACAATTTACTAAAAATTGTTTCCACCACATAGATGATTGTGATTCTTAAATAGGTAAATACATGCAAAATGTCTAGAATAATTGCTTGGGACATAATGAGCATTCAAGAAATGTTAGTTGTTATTACTATATCGCAGGAATGAAGAAGATTAGATACTTAAATGCTGATTTGTGTACTTTTGTTTGCTTTAAAGGGGACAATTCATCTCTTTAGAAAACCACAAAGATCTTTTTTTGGCAAGTTATTGCAGGAATTTAGACTTGTAGCAGCTGATCGAAGGGTAAGTTATTTTTATTCCTTAACCCTAATTTTAATTATTGCACAAACATAACATTGAAGAAAGGTAATTTTTAAGGCAAATAGAAATCACTCTTGATCCATCACATTGTTTTCATTTTTTTATGTTGGATAAGTAATTTTTAATGTAAAATTACAGAACTTTAGTATACAGTTGTTTTGCCTGGGAGGAAGCTAGGCTTTGGTTAGTTTTTATTCTAATTCTAAAGAATTTTGAAGAAAAATTGTTTGGTGATAGCCTTATGTTGTTAGTTTTTTTAGCAAATTAAGTGGGTGTGGTCTGAAGCCAAGTTTTCTCATTTTTAATGTAAGGCAGAAAAAATAAGTTATGCTTTGAGACTATAAATAGACAATTGATAGATACCCTTTTTGGTCACCAGTGTAGACCTTCTAATTACTATTCTGTTGTCATTGTTCTCATTATTGTCTTATACTGTAAGCTCCCTGAGGGCAGTGACTTTGTCTCTTTTGCTCACTTTTTTTTTTAAACATCTTTATTGGAGTATAATTGTTTTACAATGTTGTGTTAGTTTCTGCCATATAACAAAGTTAATCAGCTATACATATACATATATCCCCTCATTTTTTAATAGAAGTACAAAATAAGCACCCAGCAAATACTTGATGAATTTTAAATAATCCTAGCTTCAATGTAACATAATAAGCAGTAGCAATGATACTGACCACGTATTACAATACTAAACTAAAGACTTCTTTTCTTTGTTTTATACCACTATATCTCCTGTTTCTAAAACTTTGGGATATGGTCAAAACTCATTAATTCTAGTATTTGGAAATATTATCATCTCTGAATGTTAAACTCTGAGAGCCATGGGTAGGAAATTTATCTGCTTCTTTTGTATTTAGTCATTTAGGATGATCTCTTTTTAAAAAAAAAAAAATTATTTATTTATTTGGCTGCATCAGGTCTTAGTTGTGGCACACAGGATCTTTTATTGCGGTGTGCGGGCTTAGTTGCCCCGTGGCATGTGAGATCTTAGTTCCCCAACCAGGGCTCTAACTTGAGTCCCCTGCATTGGAAGGTGGATTCTTAACCACTGGACCACCAGGGAAGTCCTTAGGATGATCTCTTGAGAACAGATAGTTATAGCTTTATGATGTTGATGGAAAGCAACTATATTGCAGGAGGAAGCAGCAAGTTCTTTAACAGTACACTTCATTGAAGCATAGTATACCACAGAATAGGTAGTAGGAACAAAACGAGTATAGGAACACCTGAATTGTACAGACAACCTCTATCATAATTTAAATCTTAAGAGGTACACCTGGCTTATCTCTTCATTGCTTTTCCTGTCTTAGTTCTTGGTGATTTCATATTTCACGTGGAAGATCCTTACCTCTCAGTTCCTCACCACAAATAACCTTGTCCTGTATCCCTCCCAACCATCCACTCCTATGATCATACCATAAACCTTATCATTTGTAATAACTATATCCTCCCATTGTCTCAATTTAAGCATTTTACTCATCAGTCACTATCTCTTGTCTTTCCAGTTCACTCCTATTACTAGGGCCTCCAGTCCTTTACTCTGCTATATTTTCACTATTTTTCACCTCTCTTATCCTCATTTACTTACTTATCAATTTAGATTCTCTGGTCCATCATTTTCATTTTCTTGCATATGCCTTCAACTCCTTTGTGCCCCTCTTCTGTCTATCATACTTCCTTGGCAAATCCTTAACCTCATTAAGTCCACTTTTTTCCTACTCTGTACCTGCATGCAAGCAACAGAATGTAGCCTTAAAAAAAACACAAAACCATGCTGACTGGTCTCACTTTAAATTCATGATCAAGTATGCCATTAGTGTGGCCCATATTGTATGTTCCTAGTTTATTCAGTTTCCAGTTTCCTAAGTGACAGTTTCATACCATTTTCTTTCACTTCTGTGCTCAAACTCCCAAAAGCTTATTCATCCCCATTCTAACCTGTTCATCTTGCTTCCTGTTTCGCTGAGGGAAAAGAAGTAATCAGGAGAAAACTTCCGCATCCTGTCATTAGCATATCTACCAACACTCTGCCTTCCCTCCTATTTTGTGGATGAACTGTCTGATCTGCTATATAAGGCCAATTCTTCCACTGTTGCCTACTCAAAGACAGCATTTCTATAATGGTTCCTTCTGTCTCTTGCATTGTTGTTCCTTCTTGAATCATTCTCCTTCTCCTTCTTGCGTCATAATTACATGCCATATATTCCACTCTCAGCTACTGCTTCCTTTCTCTGCTTCCTCTTATACAAAAGTACGTAGAAGAATTGTCTTTACTCTCTTTGTTCACTTTCTCTCCTGCCTGTTTCTATTAAACAAAACCAGTCTGATTCTAGTCCCCACTTATCCACAGAAACAGCTTTTACAAGGTAACTAATAACTTCTGTGTTGCCAAAAGCAATGGTCATCCTCATTTCCCATCTTATTTGACCTTCAGTGGCATTTGACGAAAAACAGTCTCTTCCACCTTAAAGCAGTTTTATTCATTTGAACTCTGAAATGCCACTCTTGATTTTCCTCCTACTTACTTGGCCATTATTTTTAGTCTCCTTTCTTACTTTCCTCTCATCTTTCTGACCTCTTTAAGTTTTGGAGTGTCCCAGGGCTTATGGAGCTCTGGCCTCTCTTGTTTACTTTCATTACCATATGCTGATGACCCTATATTTATATCTCAGTCCCTATCTTCTTCCCTACCTCCAATTCCTATATATAATGGACTTCTCAACATTTTCACCTGGATATCTAATAGGCATCTCAAATTTAGTATGATCAAACCTGAACTTTGATTTTCTATCACTCCTTCACTACATGGCTCAGGCCAGAAACCTTGGAGTCACTTTTACCAATCTCTCCCTCACTCCTCACATCTGCTTTATAAGTAATCCTTGCCGGCTCTATCTTCAGTATAATACACAGAATCTGACTCTTTTTTTTTTTTTTTTGGCGATACGCGGGCCTCTCACTGTTGTGGCCTCTCCTGTTGCAGAGCACAGGCTCCGGACGCGCAGGCTCAGCAGCCATGGCTCACGGGCCCAGCCGTTCCGCGGCATGTGGGATCTTCCCGGACCGGGGCACGAACCCGTGTCCCCTGCATCGGCAGGTGGACTCTCAACCACTGCGCCACCAGGGAAGCCCAGAATCTGACTCTTAACACCTTCCTACCACATTCAAAGCCACCATCATTTCCCACATGGTTTATTGCAATCACATTCTAAATGGTCTTCCTACTTTCATCCTTGCCCCTATGCAGTATATTCTACATAGGGTAGCTGAATGAGCTTTTTAAAATGAAGCCTAAGTCACTTTCCATCTCATCTGGAATACATCCCAATTCTTTTCCTGGCATACATGACACTACTTGATGTAGCCCCAGACTCCCTCTCAGCTCTCTTGTCTAACTGTCCTCAGCCATTCTTCTATCTCAAAGAATTTGCACTGTGGTTCCCATTTTCTCTCCCAGATATCTGCATGCTTAGCACCTTTGCCTCTTTCTGATTTCTGGTCACATGTCGCCTTACCAAAGGAGTCTTTTCTGACCACCCTATCTAGAAGAGCAGCTCTTCCATGTCTTCCATTTACTGTGTTCTTACTGTATTTTTTCTTTTAGCACTTATCACCACCTGACCTTATATATTTGCTTATTGTCTGTCACCTCACCTGGATTATAAGGTCCGTGTTTTGTTCACTGCTGTATCTCCAGTGCCTAGAATAGTGTCTGTTACAAAATAGATACTCAAATATTTGTTGATTAATAGCTTGATTCAGCATTAGAACTGCATGCATTAAATGCTTTATCCTCCTTTTCTGACTGCTGTTGAATCCCTGTCCTGACTAGACCCCATATCCAGTCATTTCATTAATGTTCTCACTAGTATTAGAGTCCCTTGTCTTGTTAACCTATCATATCAGTTCTCAGGTCTCTAACATCCCTATCTCACTTGGTTTTCTGGTTTTGCTCGTGGGTGTAGAGGAAGTTCCACAATGGTGTCTACCATAAATTCATGTTGGTAATTATTGTTCTTCTTTTTGATGATTCAATAGTATATTCACCATAACATCTATTCTGCAGATCCTCTTCTAGATTTAAGTTTCCAGTGCTACTTTATCATATCCCCTAATTTTAGAAAATGGCCTTGCGTCTTCCTTTCAAGACTGTTACCTCTGTGTTACATCACTGTCATTTCTTTCTGCCTTACAAGTTCTCTTTCTCCTCCGTTACCTTCTTACCCTTCTCACTTTCTCACGGGTGGTGTTCTTCCTTTTAGACCTACACCTTTCATCTGTATTGTGAAACCATTCTATCCCATACCATACTTGACCTTAGCAATTACATGTTTAATTTTAACACCTCAAAATAACTACCTTTTCACTAATTTATTTCATCTCTACTTTCAAACAAGCATAGGTCTCCCTTTATAGGGAGAGGAGCAGAACAAAAATAAAAAACACTTCACTTGATCTCTTCTTCCTTTATTTTTAGAATGCTCTTCCTCCTCCCTCTAAATCCTAGCGATTTCAAGGTGTATCTCAGATCCTCCCTTTTCTGTGAACTTCTAAACTGTGGTAATCTTCCCCTCTTTTGCAGTCGTATTTCATACAATTTACTTGGTAAATAACCAAGTACTGCTCTTTTTTGGTGGGTGGGTGGGCAGGGTAACTTTATTTTGATGTACCATCAAACTTACAGAAATGTTATGAGTATAAGGAACTCCCTTATACCATTTATTCAGATTCATCAATTGCTTTACATTTTGCCCCATTTGTTTTTATCATTGTCTCTACATGTTTATGGAGACAAAATTATATTCAAATGTCAGTATATTTTCTCAACTATTTGAGAGTTTGTGTGTCAGAATTTATTTTCTCTAGAATAATTCCCCTTCTAGAATTATTCGTTTAGGCTTATATATTATAATAGTAACTTGTTTGATGATAATTTTGGTAGTTTTAGAAAATGTGGCACTTCAACTTTTTGAAACAAGTTGTGCTTATTCCTTTGAATATTAGAGTATGAATCACAGCAACTTGAATGGACCCAGAGAAGTTTGTCAGCATTGTACAAATAAGAATGATTTTCTTTTTCACAGTCCTGGAAGATACTGCTCTTTGGTGCAATAAACTTAACATGTACTGGCTTCCTGCTAATGTGGTGCAGTTCCACTAATAGTATAGGTATGTCACTATTCTTATTTTTAGGAGTTAATTATTTCACTTTTATTGTTCTCATAATAAATAAAGGTATGTCGTCCTTTACATAGAATATATTATTCTGAACTATAACTCAAAAGATTTAAATGAGAAAATCTATTCCAAAAATACTTTGTAAACTATAAAATTTGGTTCAGTTGTTAGGCATTATCTAAAATGAGCTTTTTTTTAAAAAAAATTTAAATCTATTTGAAAAACTAAGATTTCTTTTTATTTTTTAATTGAGGTATTGATTTACATTATTATATTAGTTTCAGGTATACAGCATAGTGATTCAGTATTTTTATAGATTATACTCCACTAAAAATTATTGCAAAATAATGGCTATAATTCCCTGTGCTGTACAATTGATCCTTGTTGCTTATCTATTTTATACATAGTGGTTTGTATATCTTAATCTCTTACCCTTATCTTGCCCCTTTCCCACTGGTAACCACTAGTTTGTTTTCTATACCTGTGAGTCTGTTTTATAAATAGTGCTGCTGTGAACATTGGGGTGCATGTATCTTTTTTGTGAGATTTCCTTTTAATGTGAGAGATTAGTTCTTCAATTTATGTAGTGTATAAATAAAATTTTATGATTTATTGAGTTTTCCTTGAAAAGGGAAATCTAATATTTTTCTTGTGTCATGACTCTTAAGTTTTTATTTACCATTATTTTCATCCTGCTATTTTAAAAATACATTTAAAATAGTACTCCGATGACAGAAGGAGGCAAAAAATTGATCTCAGGGCTTTTGAGCATATACTGCTTCATTTTTTCCTGATGGAGAAATCAGGTTCTAAAGTAAGCTTTTGTATTAACCAACTTTGGCTACATGTATTAGTCAAATTTACTAGATAATTGCCAACATATGAGATTAATCAGTGACTCATGTTTTCCGGTGATGGATGTCCCTGTTATGAACAGTTTTGGTGATTTGCTGTATTTCCTAACAATGGATTCAGTAACATTTTAATCAGTCTTTTTGTTGTTTTGCAGCTTTAACTGCCTATACTTACCTGACCATTTTTGATCTTTTTAGGTAAGTTTTAAAAACGCTCCTTAATGTTTTTACTTCCTTCCTTCCTTCCTTACCTATTTACTTATTTATTTATGGCTGTGTTGGGTCTTCATTGCTATGCGCGGGCTTTCTCTAGTTGTGTCAAGTGGGAGCTACTCTTCATTGCGGTGCGCGGGCTTCTCACTGCGGTGGCTTCTCTTGTTGCAGAGCACCGGCTCTAGGCGTGAGGGCTTCAGTAGTTGTGGCATGCGGGCTTAGTTGCTCCATGGTTTGTGGGATCCTCACAGACCAGGGATCGAACCTGTGTCCCCTGCATTGGCAGGCAGATTCTTAACCATTGTGCCACCAGGGAAGTCCCCTCCTTAGTGTTGTGGTGTTGTTTTTTTTTTAATTAATTAATTAATTTATTTTTAGCTGCACTGGGTCTTCGTTGCTGTGTGCGGTCTTTCTCTAGTTGCGGCAAGCAGGGGCTATTCTTTGTTGTAGTGTGTGGGCTCTCATTGCAGTGGCTTTTCTTGTTGCAGAGCACAGGCTCTAGGCGCACAGGCTTCAGTAGTTGTGGAATGCAGGCTCACTAGTTGTAGCTTGCGGGCTCTAGTGGGCTTTAGAGCGCAGGCTCAGTAGTTGTGGCACATGGGCATAGTTGCTCCGTGGCATGTGGGATCTTCCTGGACCAGGGCTCAAACCCGTGTCCCCTGCATTGGCAGGCGGATTCTTAACCACTGTGGTACCAGCGAAGACCCTTCTTAATGTTTTGAAGCTAATAAGGAATTTGTTATCAACTATATATACTTCATTTGAAAAACAGAAAAGAGACCTCCAGAATGCTTCCCCAGTGTTTTACTCCTGACCTTGATTGGTGGTTAAATGGGTGTTTTTTTTCTATTTGTTAAAATGTACATATGTGCTTTATGCACATTTCTGTGTAAATGTCCTATCTTGAATAAAACAATAAAATTAAACTAAAAAAAAGGTTTGTTGCACTGAATTTATGAAGTTTTCTTTACTTAAAGGAAAGTTATCTGTGAAATAAGTAAAATTATCAACATGGACCATATGTACAAATAATAATTAGAAGATATGCTGGAAGAAAATACCCCATTTATATAGCAACAGAAAAGATAATACCCAGACTTTAGGTCAGGTGCCTACCTGTAGATGAGTCAGCTGTGTCCAGGGAGCAGGAACACATAAGAACATACTAGTTCCCACTGTAACCATGTGGGTGTGAAAAGAAATGAGGGATGTTAATAACTGCAAAGTATATATGTAATTGTGAGCTAGAGAGACGACCTATTGGCTCCTGCTTTGGGGACCTTTCATATTTCCAAATAAAGGTTGCAGAATGCTTAGACCGTATGTCTCCAAGATCCGTGCCATAGAAGTATGTTATAGGGATGTCTTTTTCATCAGTCACATAACTAACTCTTCTTGATTGGTCTAAAACAGATAGTTATTACCTGAATTTCACACTGTAGTAAGTTGTTTTAGAGTGAATCTCCACTAAGAAAGTAACCATAACTTTATCCCATCCAGAATGTTGTCAAGGTGTTATTAATATTTAGTTTAACTTTTAACAGAGATTAAATAAAGTTTATTAAAGTTAAAATGTATTGTATATGCCTAGAATCAAGTAAATTGCACTTATTATTACTGTGTCATTTTTTGCAGGCTCAGTTATGGAAACCATTTAGGGCGGATAACTTTCTGAGTAGAGAAACTATGGGTTTAGGTTCTATTAGTTCTATTATTAGTGTCTTAATGGTATATCATAACTTCTTTCAGTTTCTCCCCATGTTAAAACTCACATTAGGGTGCTTATTGTGATTAGATTATAAATTATTAGAATAACTTGTTGTTAGTTTAGTCTGCAAACACTATTAACTTTTAGCAGTTTAGTTATTCTGAAAGCTAAATTTCTTTCCGTATTTCCTCTAGTTCTAGTTCTAATGCTAAACTTATTTTCCTTTTTACTTAGTTTAATGACATGTTTAATAAGTTACTGGGTAATGATGAGGAAACCTAGCCCTGCCTATTCATTTGGGTAAGTTCAAATTATTTTATTTTCTGCTAACTTATCGCTATTAAAGTAGTAGTTATACCAGGCAGTAAAGAGCTAGCTAGAGTACTTGTAGAAAATAAATGCTGCCTGTTTAGTGGAATAGTGATCAGATAGTGAAAGTAGATAAAAAAACATCTTCCAAGAGGATTCTAGATAAGGAACATGAATGTTTAAATTTAAATCATATTAAAGTAAAATGTTCACATTGGTTTTTTTCTATTTTATAAAACAAATCTTACATAAATTGTTCATTTTAAGTTCTTTAATATTTTGGTAATCTCTTATTCCAGTTAGAGAAAGTACAAAGGATTTTCATGTATGTATCTTCTAGATGTTAAAGTAAGTGGGGTATAGTTTAACATTAATGCAGCGGTAGAGATGTATTTTTATCTTAAGACTATTTGTGACAGCAATGAACTGACAAGGATTTTGAGATTTCTGTTTCTATAGTTTAGAAATTACTGAAAGTTAGAAAATAATCTTTTATATCAGAGGATTTTTTAAAATATGTTAGAAAAAATGAGTTCTTTTCAGATTCAAGGAAACAACTTGAAAGAAGAATTTAACTTTGGTGAAGAAACTCTTGGACAAAACTTACCTTTCTTCTCCACCATACCATTTATTGGGATTATATTCTTTTGAACAAAATCAGGTTTTACTTAAATAATGGGACAAAGTAAACATGAAATTTTAGTGCAAAATGAAGATATTTATAAGTGTCACTGAAATTTGATAGAGTTGGATTGATATGATAATCATTTGTAAAGGGTTTTGGTTGTAAGTGACAGAAATCCATCTCAAACTAGTTTGGGGGAAAAATGTTAATTTACATAACCAAAGTGTGGGAAGACTGAGGTAAACTGGTATAGGGACTAGAACACTCAGGACATTGTCTTTCTCTTACCTCAAAAGGCCTGCTTTTCTCTGCATGTCAGTTTCAGTTTCTCAGACCACTTTTCTCCACTATCCTGGAATGATAACTTGTAGCAAAACTTTGAACCTTCTCACCTTCATCCTTGAGACGAAAGGATTCCCCAGCTCTAGAAAATAGTGAGAAAGAACTATTGGTTGGTCCACCTTGGTATAGATGTTAGTCTTTAGATCAGCTCCTGTGGCCAGGAGACAAGGTCACATAAGGACAAGACAGCTCCCATTTTGGCCTAGTTGCTTAGAGTGAATAGGAAAAGAGGGAGCAATCAAATATAATTGCAGTCAGTCACATATCTTGAAGTATCATCTATATTTAATAATTCCAAAATTCAGTTCTCCAGCACTGAGATTTATCTCATGTCATGTTACCTTCGTGCCAGGTTCACATGGATGTCTAATTCATGTCTTAAATTCAAGCTAGGATTCTTGTTTTCTTCCCCCCAAATCTGTTCCTCTGCAGTTTTTCACATCTTAGCAAATACACCACCACTCAGTTGCTCAAGTAAAATCATTGATTATTCTCTCATCACCCACATTTATCCATGAGCAGGTTATGTCAAGATAACTTACAAACACATCCAGAATCTGTCCTTGCCCCCGTTTCTATCTCCACTACTACCATCCTAACCAAACTACCTTCATTTCTTGCCTTAACCAATGTCTTGCATCCTAACTGGTCCCCATGATTCTGCTTTTACCCCCCTTCAGTCCATTCTCCATATAGAAACCAGTGTTTTTTTGGGATTTTTCTTCAGTGTTTTTTTTCTTTTTAAGCCTAAATCATGCTATCATTCTACTTCTTAAAACCATCCAGTTGTTTCCTGTCATACTTAGAATAAAATCCTGACCCCTTTCCTCGTTTACAAAGACCTTATATGATTTAGATCCAGCCTACTTCTTTTCAAGTTACCACTCTCATGCCGTCTATACCACACTGTCTTTCTTTCCGTAGTTTGAACACATCTTATTCCTGCTTTAGGGTCTTTATACAAACTATTCTATCTCCTGGAAATGCTCTTCACTTGATTCTTACGAGATTAGCCCCGTTTTGTTATTCCAATCTTAATGTCACTAAATGCTAATGTCATTAAGTGACTGGGCCCAATCTAAAATGGATTCTAAAATAGATCACCTAGTTAGCTTCTTGTCACATCAGACTGCTATAATTCTCTGTATAGAACTTATAAATTAATTTTTCAAAATTTATTTATTTAATTTATTTTTGGCCGTGTTGGGTCTTCGTTGCTGTGCGCGGGTCTTCTTTAGTTGCGGTGAGTGGGAGCTACTCTTCGTTGCGGTGCGTTGGCTTCTCTTGTCGTGGAGCACGTGCTCTAGGCACACGGGCTTCAGTAGTTGTGGCCTTGCGGGCTCTAGAGCACAGGCTCAGTAGTTGTGGAGTACGGGCTTAGTTGCTCTGCAGCATGTGGGATCTTCCTGCACCAGGGCTCAAACCTGTGTCCCCTGCATTGGCAGGCGGATTCTTAACCACTGTGCCACCAGGGAAGCGCAATTAATTGTTTTGTTTTTTTTTGTCTTCCCCTTTAAAATATAAATTTCTTGGTAGCAGGGACTGTAGCTTGTTCTGTCTTATATCCTTGTGCAGTTTGATGAATTTTAACAAATAAATATACTTGTATAACTACTATCTAGATAATGATATAAAGCATTACAAGTTCTCCCAAAGCCTCCTTTAATGACTTAATGTTAAGTCAGAGTCAAACCCTGAGAAAAGTAACCAGTATTCTGATTGCTGTCATTGCAGATTCTTGTTGCCTGTTTTTGAAGTCATATAAATGGGATACAATATATATATCATCATATAGCAGTAGTTCATTCTTGTTCATTGCTCTAATATTCCATTATGTGAATATATCAAAATTTGTTTATATGTTCAGCTATTGAAAGGAATTTAGTTGTTTTTTTTTTTTAATTTTTTTTTTGCAGCACGCGGGCCTCTCACTGTTGTGGCCTCTCCCGTTGCGGAGCACAGGCTCCGGACGCTCAGGCCCAGCGGCCATGGCTCATGGGCCCAGCCGCTCCGCGGCATGTGGGATCTTCCCGGACCGGGGCACGAACCCGTGTCCCCTGCATCAGCAGGCGGACTCCCAACCACTGCGCCACCAGGGAAGCCCTAGTTAATTTTTAGCTTTTAGGTATTATAAATAAAACTACTTATGAACATTCTTGTACATTTCTTTTGGTATACATGTGTGCTCATTTACGTTGGGCATATGTCTTTGAAATTACTCAGTCATAGGATTTGCATATATTCATCATTAGAAGATAGGATAATACCAAACAGTTTTCCAGAGTGGTTTTACCAATTTAACATTTCCACTGACAGTATATGAGAGTTCTAGTTGCTTCATGTCCTTACCAACTGTTGGTATTGCCTTTTTTTTTTAAAGCCATTCTAGGTGTGCAGTGGCATCTCATTGAGGCTTAAGTTATTTTCCTGATGAGTATTTGAGCACTTTTTCTTATGTTTATTAACCATTCAGATTACCCTTTTGTGAAATGCTTGCTGAAGTGTTTTATCCATTTTTAGATTGGGTTGTCTGTTTTTTCTTATTGATCTATATAGGAGTTCTTTATACATAAATATATTCTCTCACTCCTATTTCTCTTTCATTCTCTTAAAGTTATCTTCTGATGAGTGAAAAGTTTTTAATTTCAATGATAAATTCAATTTATCAGTCTTTTCCTTTATGGTTAATACTTTGTGTACTTGTCAAGAACTCTTGGCCAGAATAAAGATATTCTACCCTGTTATTAGTTAGAAGTTTTACCATTTGACCTTTCACATTTAGGCTTACAATCAAACTAGAATTGATTTTGGGTTTTTTTTAGGACTTTTTTTTTTTTTTTTTTTTTGCGGTACGCGGGCCTCTCACTGTTGTGGCCTCTCCCATTGCGGAGCACAGGCTCTGGACTCGCAGGCTCAGCAGCCATGGCTCACGGGCCCAGCCGCTCTGCGGCACTTGGGATCTTCCCGGACCGGGACACGAACCTGTGTCCCCTGCATCAGCAGGTGGACTCTCAACCACTGCGCCACCAGGGAAGCCCTAGGATTTTTTTTTATTAATTCATTTTATTTATTTTTGGCTGTGTTGGGTCTTTGTCGCTGCGCACGGGCTTTCTCTAGTTGCAGCAAGCGGGGGCTACTCTTCGTTGCAGTGCACAGGCTTCTCATTGCGGTGGCTTCTCCTGTTGCGGGGCACAGGCTCCAGGCACGCAGGCTTCAGTAGTTGTGGTGAAAGGGCTCAGTAGTTGTGGCTCACGGGCTCTAGAGCGCAGGCTCAGTAGTTATGGTGTTCGGGCTTGGTTGTCCCGCGGTATGCGGGATCTTCCCGGACCAGGGCTCAAACCTGTGTCTCCTGCATTGGCAGGCAGATTCTTAACCACTGTGCCACCAGGGAAGACCTGGAATTGATTTTTGTGTATGGGTTGAGGTAAAGGTCAAGGCACATTTGCTTCTATATAGCCATTCAGTTTGATAAAACACTATTTATTGAAAAAAATTATTCTTTATTGCTTTTATGTGCTACTTTTTTATTAATCAAGTGACTGTGTATGTGTTTGTTTCTGGATTCTCTTTTCTATTTGGTATATTTGTCTATCCTTGAATTAGTTCCATAGTGTGTCAATTACTGTTGTTTTGAAATCTTGGTTATCTGGTAGTGTAAATCTTCCAGCTTTGTTCTTTTTCAGATTGTCTTTGCTTTCCTACACCATTTGCATTTCAATACACACTTTAGTATCAACTTATCAATTACCACAAATAATGTTGCTACATTTACATACCGTTTTTTTCATACTCTCCTATAACCCACTTTTTTTCATTTCCATCCTTCCAAGTCAGTAAATACATTTCTTTTATATTTGTAATAATGTGTAATGGTATGTTGTTGATTCCAACATTTTTCTATTATAAATAGCAATGTGATGAATGTCCTTTATTATTTTATTGTCTCCTGAATATTCTGAATTCTGTACCACCTAGAATTAAATCAACTCATTTGAGGGAAAAAACAACTAATGTGATGAACATCGTTAATTATTTTATTATCGTTTCTGAAGATAATTATTTCCTTGAGAAATTTTAAGCATATATACTTACAGGTGTTGAATGCCATTAAACTATGTGCAGTGGGAGAAACTAAGATAAATAAGACAACAGCCCTTGGCCTCCAGCTGATAGCTTAGGGATTATAAGACATATTCAGTTAACTGTAATTGTGTGTAGATAGGAGAGGCAGTGTAGTAGTGGTTAAAATCATGAACTCTAGAGCCAGAGTGTCTGAGTTTGAAAACCTGACTCCTTCACTTGCAAGCGGTATGACTCTAAACAGTTACTTTTCCTCTTTGGGGTTCAGGTTCCTTATCTCTTTTTTTAAAAAAAAAAGTGGATAAACTAACCCTCATAAGGATTTAGATGAGGTAATATGTTAAACACTTCGACCAGTGTCTGACACAAGATGGGTCAATTAAGTGCTGTTATTATAATAATGGTTATTTCTAGAAAATAAAAGCCCTAAGGAGTATATGTTGTACAAATAGGCACTCTTTTTAAAATCTGTGATGTTCATTGTTTATTGTCATTCTAGAAATTGTAGTCCTTTTTAACAGCGTTTGGATTATAGTAGGCACATGTATAGTGAGTGAATGAATGTGTTCTCGAGATACTAGTTTGTGAATTGAAAGAATTAGGCTGATTTGATTAATTTTCCAATTTCAGATTTGAAAGATTAGAAGTCCTGGCTGTATTTGCGTCCACAGTCTTGGCACAATTGGGAGCTCTCTTTATATTAAAAGAAAGGTACATTTGTATACAATGTTACTGTCACTGCAAATTCTACCTATGCCACCTTTGGGAATATGAAAGAATCCAGTGAGACACGTCGGGTTGGAAGGGTACAAATAAAATGAGCAGTGCTGAAGTTTTGATAGTACAATTTCTTCATGTTTCAGACTTTTCTCCCTTCCTTTCACCCTTCTTTTATTACCTTCTTTGATGCTACTAAATTTAGTCATAGGTGTGAATGAAAGGAAAGGATTCACACAGACATGTTTTAATGCTTAGTACAAACCCATTGAAACAGATTTGGTAGAGAAAGATTGAATTACACCTTGAGGATAATTTGTGGGTCTGCTTGTCTCATCACTACTAATAATCAACAGTTGGTTATCATATTTAAAAAGTTTTGTGAATTTATTAATTATATATTTAATAAAGTCTTATAATTTTATAATTTGTAGGACTTATTTAATACATTATTTCCTTCTTTTAGTGCAGAACGCTTTTTGGAGCAGCCTGAGATACACACGTGAGATTCTGCTTTTGACATAACATATAATTTACTATTGCGTTTGATTCCCAGTTATTAATTGATATGTTATTAAATAGTGGTTACTTTGGCCAATATCAGAGTTCAGAGTGTGGTAATATATATTTCATTGATATTTCACAAGCAAAATCCCCAAATCCCAAGACTCCCTCTTTTCACCCTTAACTGTTCCCAAGCCCTTAAATTTTTATACTGAACAGGAAGGCCTTTCTGCCCTGATTTTGGGTCCCTCGGTATTTCTAGGCCCAGGTCAATATCCTAAGCCAGCCCCATCTGGTCTTCTGTAATTTAAGATTGGATCCTCCAAGTCTTTTAGTAGCAGCTGTAGAAAAGATGGAATTGCTATTATTTACAACATAGTGGCCAACTATGTGGACTTTACCTATTCTGATCAGTTTAATTCAGGACAGTCTGACCCGGCCAGTGGACTGTAAACCAAATACCATTAGCATTTCTAAAAATTTATAACAGCAATTACCTGTAAGAAGATACTGTTAATGCTAAGAGTCTTTTTTTTTTTTTTTTTTTTTTTTCCTGTGTAAGGTGGAGCAACAGTAGACAGGACATTGGTCATGGGACTAGAACCAAGTTCAGATTCTGGCTCTGCAAATACTAAACCATTGAAGCAGACCAGTCTGCCTTCCCATCTCTTAGTCTCTCTACATGCTGAAATTACGTATTGACATTACCAAGAAAAAAATAATCATGAGTGTTGTTTTTTTCAGGGGAAGATTATTAGTTGGTACTTTTGTGGCTCTTTCTTTCAACCTGTTCACAATGCTTTCTATTCGGAATAAACCTTTTGCTTATGTCTCTGAAGGTATGTTTTTATTTACCATTAATAAAAAACCAATTAACCTCTCATAAAAACAGGTCTTTTGTTTGTTTCGTTAATTCATAGATCAATGAGAAAGTATATCCTGAAGAGAAGAGAGGACTACCCCAAAGGTTCTAAAGTCTTTCTCTGAGCAAAAAATTATGAAACGGAATCTAATTATTACAAGCTTTAAAATAACATATTACTTAAAAACAGGCAAAACTGACTTATGTATTAAATTACATGCAGTAAAAAATTACATTTACCAAATAACATGAATGAGATTTTACATGTATAACCTACCTAAGAAAAGTTTATTGCAAGCATTTTTTTTTTTTTATTGCAAGCATTTTAGAAGCATCAGTGTACATAGACTAGTTGCTATGCTCATTGCAAATAATTGTATTTTGTTAATTAGATAAGTTCCCAGGAACTTCTCTTGGGCAATGGTGGGTAGGCATATATTTGAAAGTAGCAAAACTTTATTCCTTTTGATATATTCTTTTATTTTCAAGTCTTTAAAAATTCAGATAGACTTTTCACTCCAGTGGTCTAAATTATTGGCATTTTTCAATAATTTCAGTGTTTTGGAATCCCACTAACCTACAAAGGGTTAACCACTGATGGATGGAGAAGTGAGGTAAAAACAAAAGTGGGCTGTGTACACAGACCCACACACCTGTACTTTGAAGCAAAAATAGGTGAGGGTCTTTTTAGATCTCACTGACTTGAATACCAAGATAACCAAGGGAAGAAAGCTTTCTGAAATACCCATTCAGGTTTAAACAACTTCCTGAGTGTTACAAAGTATGAGTTGTATTTGTATGAATTAGAGTTTAAGAATTACTGCATGAATAGAAAATTAAATAATGATATTTGTGATGACCAGAATTTTTTAGAAAAAACTTTATTAGAATAGTATAATGCTCATTCTAGAAATTCTAAGAAGGTACAGAGGTTTAGAAACTGTATCTCTCTGTGAAGATCAGAAAGATACAAGAAGGAAACAGTATTGATAATCTCATGACCCAGAGATAACATCTGTTAACATTTCTATTTTGTTCCTTTAATTTTTTTTTCTATGCACATGTATATATTTTTTTACATATTTAGAATTGTATCAATTAACAATTTTATGTTTAGCTTTTTTCAGTTAACATTATGTCTTGAGTATTGCCTGTCATTAAATACTCTTTGAAAAAATGATTTTTGAAGGCTTGCATAATATTTTGTCATGAATATTTTTAAACAGTCTATTGTTATATAGAATAATATATAAATAACCTTTTACAAATAATGCTGTAACCACCCTTTTTTGTTTGTTTGCGGTACGCGGGCCTCTCACTGTTGTGGCCTCTCCCGTTGCGGAGCACAGGCTCTGGACGCGCAGGCTCAGCAGCCATGGCTCACGAGCCTAGCCGCTCCGCGGCATGTGGGATCTTCCCGGACCGGGGCACGAACCCGTGTCCCCTGCATCGGCAGGCGGACTCTCAACCACTGTGCCACCAGGGCAGCGCCACCAGGGCAGCCCCACCCTTTTTTGTACCAAATTTCTTGTATGCATTTCCACTTCTTCTTCCCAAAGAAGAAATTATAAATGGGTTAAAAACACACTATTTTGGGCTTCCCTGGTGGCGCAGTGGTTGAGAGTCCGCCTGCCGATGCAGGGGACACGGGTTCGTGCCCTGGTCCGGCAAGATCCCACTATGCCGCGGAGCGGCTAGGCCCGTGAGCCATGGCCGCTGAGCCTGCGCGTCCAGAGCCTGTGCTCTGCAACGGGAGAGGCCACAACAGTGAGAGGCCCGCGTACAGAAAAAAAAAAAAAAAAAACTATTTTTTTCTTTGATGTATATTGCCAAATTTATTTCTAGAAAGATCATCTAGTTTGTATTTTTATTAGCTGGAAATGAAAGTTCACAGAAGCATCAAAATTTATTATACAACATTAGTTGAAATTTAAGTGGAAAATAATATTGAGCACTTTCTATCTGCCAGGCACTGTGATAAACGCTTTACATAGAACCCGTTTAATTCTTCCTATAACGATAGGTAAATCATTTTATTGATATTATCCCCATTTTACACTGAGGCCCTGAGAGATTGTCACTTGTCTCAGGCTACACATCTAGTTAAGGGCAGAGCTAGGGTTGAAGCCAGGTATTCTGGCATCAGAGTCTGCTCTTAAACTGCTGTACCAGGCTACTTTTTGTATGGCTTGCCGATCTTTTTTACATCATGGTACACATTAAAAAATGAGAATTTCTGTAGCACCATGGGATAAATGTAAGAGGATGCTTGAGCCTGAAGGCTACTTGTCCAGGGACAGTAACTGACAGGCGTCTGCATGTAGCCAGATTCCCACCTGGCCTTTCTGAGAGCTGAGCGAGTTAGTAATCCGTGTACTTGCAACCCATTCTCAGCACACTGGTTAGGAAGCTTCGCTTTACACTATAATAAGCCTTTAAAACGTCAAATTAATAGTAGCAATGAAATACGTTAAGTTCACTTATTCCTTCAGGTCCGCTGTATATTGCAGTTGAAACTGCTTTTCATTTAGTATCCTAAAGGCATAAAAGAGAAAAAAGTTCTAGATTTGAGGAATAACGTGATCTTTTGTAATGTTATACAGTCACGACCGAACTTATTTTTTAAATTTAAGAATCAAGTATTTCTGGTAATGGTTTATTCTATACACATAATTTAAATATTTTCTTTTTAAAGCTGCTAGTACGAGTTGGCTTCAAGA
Source organism: Tursiops truncatus (assembly GCF_011762595.2). Taxonomy (NCBI): domain Eukaryota; kingdom Metazoa; phylum Chordata; class Mammalia; order Artiodactyla; family Delphinidae; genus Tursiops; species Tursiops truncatus. The sequence goes on along the minus strand of NC_047047.1, from coordinate 63,472,827 downwards.
GCATGTTGCAGATCTTAGTCGAAGGTAAGATGTTATGGGATTTCATGATATACATAACGTTAAAGGAATGCCCAAGAAATGCATCTGTCTCAGCATTATTATTGCTGAGGTTACTACGTGAATCTCACAGATCAGATTCTTATTCTCCCTTTACTTTTTCTTACTTTTTAATTGGTGATAGATAAGAGACCTTTACGAGTGAGAGTTTTGTTCCCAAATTCTCTTTGCTTTCTTTAAAAGATATACTAAACTACAAGTCATCTTTTATATGACTTTCATCAGTATTACGTAAGTTCTACTAATGAATACTCCTTTTATTTGTTTTTTCATAGCTTGTGTGGAATTATTCCAGGACTTAGCAGTATCTTCCTTCCCCGAATGAATCCATTTGTTTTGATTGATCTTGCTGGAGCATTTGCTCTTTGTATTACTTATATGCTAATTGAAATTAAGTAAGTATTTTTTATTGCTATCAAGTGTGTTTCGATTCCTGGGGCATCAGTAGGATGGCTAGGGATTAAGCTTATAGCATGTTTGCTTGTGACCTGTGCAACTTTGGTCAAGTCTTGTCCTCAAGTGTCTTCATCTGAAAAATTATGGGGGTTGGATTCAATAAGAAATTTTCACCACAGTCTATAATGCAGGCTGGAAAACTGTTTAAATTCCTTACTGCTGACCTGATGAGTGAGACTGAGAAGCGGGTAAAAGAGAGATGAATCACAGCGACTGTTGCTGAGTGAGGGAAGACAGGAAGTAGATGTGAATCAACTTTAAAAAAAGCAAGTCTATTAGGAAAGAGACTTTAGCAGCCTTAAGCTTAATTTTATGACGTGATTCGGTGACTCCCTGCCGTTTTGCATACTCTCCTAGCATATCACATACAATTATGTTTTTATTTACTACCTCTACGTGATTCCTACATTTTTATTTCTAGCCCAGATCTCTACTGAATTCCGAAAAGCATATCTTCTGTTCATGTCCACCTCAACTGAACCTATTTCCCCCCATCCCCAAAACTGCTTTTTCTTGTACTTTGTGTCTCAGTGAATGCTACTACAGTCTATTCCTTTGCATTCTGCTTTTAAATTGTGTTAAAACATACATAAAATAAAATTTACCATTTTAACCATTTCCAAGCATACAGTTCAGTACTTGCACAGGCATTTAGTGCATTCACTTTGTTGTGCAATCATCATCACGATCCACCTCCAGAACTTTTTCATCTTCCCTAACTGAAACTGTACCCATTAAATAATTACTACCCATTCTACCTCCCCCCAGCCCCTGGCAACCACTATCCTACTTTCTGTCTCTGTGAATCTGACTACTCTAAGTACTTCATATGAATGAAATTATACATATTTGTCCTTTTATTTCACTTAGCATAATGCCCTCAAGGTCCATCCATGTCACAAATGGCAGGATTTCCTTCTTATGGCTGACTAATATTCATTGTGTATATATTTATGTATGTATATGCCACATTTTCTTTATCCATTTATCTGTCAACAGAAACATAAGTTGTTTCCATGTCTTGGCTGTTGTAAACAATAGTCTTGTCACCTACTCTTGTTTAATCTTTCTTTTTAATATTATCTTACCCTTCTTCCCATTCTTTTTCCTAAATTGAGGCCTTTGTGATCATTTCCTTGGCCTAATTAGAATAGTCTTCTGATCTTATAATTTTTATTCTCACACATCTTTAGTTATCTGCTATTTTGCTACTGATGTGATCATTAAAAGTTGCAAATCAGAACATAATATTTTCCTGTTTCAAAATTCTCTTTTGGGTACTTAAAATAATTAAAAGTTGTTAACACAGTAAAGCTTCTACCAACCTTACTAGCCATCCGTCTGTCTATATATACTTAACTGTTGATAGTTTCATTGCTGCATCAGGGTTTTCATGCCCTTGCACATGCTGCTTTCACTGTCTACAGTATCTTGCTCACATCATCTTGCTCATCTTGAAGGCTCAGCTCAAATGTCACCTCTTTTTTTTTTTCTTTTTTTTTGCTGCTGGAACGTCCCCGACCAGGGATCGATCCTGCGTGCCCCTCAGTGGAAGTGCGGAGTCTTAACCACTGGACCACCAGGGAAACCCCTGTCACCTCTTTTTATATTTAGCGTTTCTGCATTATCCCTACCCCAGTAGGCTTGCCATTCACTCCTTTGTGCATCCATGATACCCTGTAGGACTTCTCCTTTGTACCCAAAGTCCTTTATTATATTTTTCACATGTATGTTTCCTGCCATTTCAAAGGCAGGATCTATGTCTTTACTCATGTTTCTATTCCCAGCATATGGGAAAAAGTGAAAAAGAGTACATGATCAGCTTTGTAACCATTGGCATTTTGGTCTGTCTTGTTAATAGAACAGTGAACTACTGATGAGATGTTGCACTTCAGTCACAATATTGCTATAACAAATTCCTGGAGAATCTCACCTTGTGAAATTCCTGGGGAATTTGAAAAATTTTAGTAGTAATTATTGGAGTTATTGTTTACAGCAAAATTGATAGAATCACTGATGAATTCTATTGGTCTTCCTGTATCAGAAATTACTAGTTAAAGGTTTTTATTTGTTGCAGCAAATAAATATATATGAAATATTTATAGTTGACAAGTAGATTGAAAATACATTGTGGGGAAATGCTCACATTATTTTTCTTCATCATCTCTCATCACACTAATTAACATAAATATTAGTTATTTCCCCCTAAACTTTGGCAAGAAAGGATTCTGAAAACCTTTTATTTTCCTTTGAGATGCTCTCATTGCCAGTAGTGGCCAGCTGTGGTAAAACAGTCCTGTTGCTTTAGATAATTAAAGTTTGGTAGATTAAATTGTAAAAAGCCCAGTGAAGCATACATTTGAGATTTAGAATTGTTTTTTCTTTTCAGTAATTATTTTGCTGTAGATACTGCATCAGCCATAGCCATTGCTCTGATGACATTTGGCACTATGTATCCCATGAGTGTGTACAGTGGGAAAGTATTACTCCAGGTAAGGCTCTTCTTTCAATATGCATGCTTAAAATTAGCTATGTTCTTTTACCAGATTATAAAACAATATGGGTTCTTCTACCAGATGATGAAATTTTTAGCTACTGGAGGGCACTGTTGGAAATGAAGCCAAACAATAATCTCTGAAATTTGAATAGTAAGAACCAGATGGTACTTCCCTGGTGGCGCAGTGGTTAAGAATCCGCCTGCCAATGCAGGGGACATGGGTTTGAGCCCTGGTCTGGGAAGATCGCACGTGCCACGGAGCAGCTAAGCCTGTGCGCCACAACTATCGAGCCTGCACTCTAGAGCCTGTGCTCTGCAACAAGGAAAGCCACCGCAGTGAGAAGCCCTTGCACCAAAATGAAGAGTATCTCCCGCTCACTGCAACTAGAGAAAGCCCACATGCAGCAACAAAGACCCAGCTCAGCCAAAAATAAATAAATAAATAAATGTATTTTTTAAAAAAAGAACCAGATGAAGTTCTATTGATGCACAAAATAGGCACAGATCTTCATGTAGTTGTAAGGCAAAAGCATAAATGAAAATATTTTGCCTCTAATAATGTTTCAAGTGAAAACAATATTACTTAAAATCTTTTTTAGATATTCATTTTCCCCTAATAAATGTGCTTTGGCTATTGTATAATCTGGTTATGATTGTTTTCTTATTTTCTATTCTTGAATTAGTGAGACTTTTAAATTTAAAATGCGAAATCACTACTTATTGAAACAATAGGAACACCTGTAGACAAGCACCTGAATAGAAAGGTAGTTTCCCAGGACTAGATGAATGTGTAAGCACTGCTTTTCCTTCTGTCTTTCCCTCATGCCTTTTCTAAAACTTATGGGTTGTATCTCCCGCTCCAGAAGCAGTAATAACAATTAGATTAGTTTTTTAGTGTTATGCCTTATACAAAATTTTACTTTCTTAAAGTTTTTTTATTGATTATTTGGTTCTAGAGATAGCAGCATTTTTGCAATATGAGAAATAAGCATGGGCTGATTTCTGATGCTGCTTTATTAGTGGGTCAGTTAAAGCCTTTCTTCCCTAAATCATGATAGGGCACATGTGAAACAAAGCAAAGGCTGGTGTAAAACCCAATTTTTTTAGTGTCAGGACTACTGTTGGAAAAGGTTTTTCTCTCTCTAGATTCATATTTTATTTTATTTTTTTCCCCAGACAACACCACCCCATGTTATTGGTCAGTTGGACAAACTCATCAGAGAGGTAAGATGGAATAATAAGTAAAATCATTTTAATTTATAATTAGAGAATGCAAAGAGTGGGTACAAATAATTTCAACTCTTTCTAGAATTTTATTTTAGGGAAGTTTTTGTTCTTTACAATGATATAGTAGGAGACATGACATAGTGACAAAAATAGAACAATTTGACGAATTGCGCAGTCTGGAAGCCAGATTCACTTGAAATATTGGGTTGGCCAGAAAGTTCATTTGAATTTTTCCATAAGATGTTATGAAAAACCGGAACGACCTTTTTGGCCAACCCAATAAGTGTAGACGGTAATGGTCTAAAGGCCACACTATTTGTTATATAAATGCTGTGATTTTTATGATTTTGTATTCAAACCTAGGATTTTGATTACGTCAGAGGCCACCTTTACATGGTGATTGCTTCAGCACCTAATATCTTGATCTGTAGGTTTAGATTTTGTATTGTTATAAAATTCCAACTGTTAACTAATGAAGGAATAAGATAATCAAATTATTTGAATGTTGAGAGTGTTTTAAACTATTGGTTGTCAGTATCACAGAGGCCACTTTGATCAATATAGCTGGCCACTTGCTTCAGCTAGTGGGGTCTGTGCCACTGTATCAATGGGCCACACACTGTATATCTGGCCTTGGAATTTCCTTTTGGCCCATATCCAAATAACATCCTGTATTGTACAGAAATTTGTTAAAAGGGGATCCGGAGAAAGGAATGATTGAGAAGACAAAAACATTCTGATACCACAAGTGCTGAATATAAATATATACTATACTAATAAGATGAAAAGAACTACACACTGTTGAACAAGGTGTGAATGAGGGAAGTAAAGACCTGATTCTTGAGGGATTGGTGCAGAGAATAAACTGGAAAAGAAGGCCCTGGCTTAGTATTGAACAAGCAGAAATGGTATCTGGAGTGAATGGTCTGGGACTTCTCTTGGCTAGTAAGTGTCTTCAGGCAGGGTTTGGCCATGTCATTTCTAGGCTTACAGCAAATCCATAATGTGACTGAATTGTGTTGGATATGTCAAATACAAAAGCCCTATTTCTGTGTTTTTGATTAGGTATCTACGTTGGATGGAGTTTTGGAAGTCCGAAATGAGCATTTTTGGACCCTAGGTTTTGGCTCATTGGTATGCTTTCTATATATTACTTTAGTTTAAACATAGTTTAAAACATAGTTATAAAACAAAGTTTATAAACTGAGTTTATACTTTTTAAAACTGAAAAAAGTATTTCTTTAAAATTTTTGTAGATCCTTTGATTCCCATTTCTGTTCAATAAAGTAAAAAATGTAGATGGATTTAGTAACCTAATTGAGAATTGTTTTTCTTCTTTCATTTTTTTCCTTTCAAACTAAATGATCTCAATACTGGGCTGTCCAAAAAAGAAAAATCCATAGTCATACATTCCTAAATACAAAAATGTTGCAGAAGTAAAATGTGCAATTATTTTCTTTTTTATTACCATTCTTATTTTGGATATTTTTGCTGAATTTGTTAAAGAGTTATAATAACAGCTGCTTCAGCATAAAATTCCGTGTTTTCTAGTCCAATTTAGACCTCATTACCAAAGAGATTTTGTTATGGCATGATTTTATTCCTGTGTCAGGAATGATAAGGAAAATACAGGAAAGTACCCAGAAAAAACAAATTTAAACAACCATAATCCTATTGATGTTTTGGTATTAATACTTGTATACTTACTCTCTTTAGAAAATGAGGTCATGCTGTTTTATAATCTGCTCTTTTCACTTAATATATAATGAACAGTTTTCCATGTTATTAAATACTACTCTTCTATAATATCATTTTTAAAAAGAAAATAGGATTTGACTTTTGTAGCATAACACAGATTTCAGAGGTAGGCAGATTAGGGTTGGTCCAACAGCTCAATGATATCACTACTTTGCAGTCTTTAGTTTCAGGCTTATACTCTTTTAGCAAAAAATGGCTGCTTCATCTCTTCCTTTTCCTTCTCTTCCCCTCTCTAGTCTTTTGGATATCTAAAACTCATTGTCTAGTAAATTCTTCAGGAAAGGCCCTTGGGAACAATATTCCCTAAATTTTTGAATGTTGAAAACAGTTGTGAACATTATACTTGAAAATCATTTAGCCGGATATAAAATCCTGAGCACATATTTTATTTCCTTGAGTTTCTTAAATATATTACTCCATTTTCCTCTGGCATAAAGCATTATGGTGATAAAGCCTGATGATACATAGTCTGATTTTTTTTTCACCTTTATATGTGACTTGATCTTTTTGCTTCTATACCTAAAAGATTTTTAAAAATTAATTAATTTATTTTTTGGCGGCATTGGGTCTTCGTTGCTGCGTGCAGGCTTTCTCTAGTTGCGGCAAGTGGGGGCTTTTCTTGTTGCAGAGCATGGGCTCTAGGTGTGGGGGCTTTAGTAGTTGCAGCACATGGACTCAGTAGTTGCAGCTCGAGGGCCCTAGAGCACGTGGGCTTCAGTAGTTGCAGAACGTGGGCTCAGTAGTTGCAGGTAGCGAGCTCTAGAGTGCAGGCTCAGTAGTTGTGGCACATGGGCTTAGTAGCTCTGCGGCATGTGGGATCTTCCCAGACCAAGGATCGAACCTGTGTCCCCTGCATTGGCAGGTGGATTCTTAACCACTGCGCCACCAGGGAAGTCCCTTGCAGTTCACTTTTTTTTTTAATATTTTTTAATTTATTTTATTTATTTGGTTGTGCCAGGTCTTAGTTGAGGCAAGCAAGCTCCTTAGTTTGGCTCGTGGGCTCCTTAGTTGCAGCACGCAGTTCAATCCCCTGACCAGGGATTGAACCCAGGCCCTCCCTGCATTGGGAGTGTGGAATCCTATCCACTGTGCCACCAGGGAAAGCCCCCTTACAGTTCACTTTTAATCATTCTTTTAATTGTATTGATAGTAACAAACTAGTAGACAAGTGTTTATTTAGCTGGGTGGCTTATAAACACAATCATCTCTGCTGTTCAGAACTTGGCCATCCAACAGCTACACCAATGTGATGCCTAATTAAGACCAAGGAAATTAATAAAACAAGCTTTTGGGCTGCCAGGAATAATTGTCACAAAAGCCATAGATTAATGCAAACACCATTATCATAGGACCCTGTTCAAGCTCATACTTGGAAATTGGTTTTCACTTATTTTAATTGCTTTGACTTCCATATCAGACTGAAAGAGGAGATACAGTATCTTTTATAATTTTGTATAGTGAAAACTGAGATTACCATCTCACAGTGGCAAAGGAAAGGGAGAAATCAAAGATGACTCGATTTGTAGACATGGCTTTTCTTACTTAAAAGTAATAAAAATGGAAGTCAAATTCAAGCAGTAAGATATTTTCTTTATCTCATGATTGGCAATAACTCTTTTATTAGTGCTCAAGCCATAGATTTAGACCCATTGTAACTAAGCCAACTATTTTGCTAATTTAGGTGCTGTTATAGTTTTTTCTTTTTTTGAAATCTGAGTTTATCTAAAAATCAACAATGTCTGCTGTATATTTTATTTACTATATATTTTTGTTCTGTCTGTTGCTTGTTTTTTTAGTACGTATTTTTATTTAAGTTTTTATTATACAAATATACCCCATTGTTAGAAAAATTAGAACTTAAGTCAAAAAGAACAAAAATCCTTAATAATTCTACCATCTAGAGATAAGTGCTGTCATTCTTTTTTCCCCCCAACATAGTGATTTGATATTTTTATAGATTATATACCATACTAAATTATAAAATATTGACTGTATTCCCTGTGTTGTATATTACATCCCTGTGACTTACACTTATTTTATAACTGTTCGTTTGAATCTCTTAATAACCCTTCACCTATTTTGCCCCTTCCCTCACCCCTCTTTCCTCTGGTAACCATTAGTTCTCTGTATCTGTGAGTCTATTTTTGTTTTATTCTGTTTGTTCATTTGTTTTGTTTTTTAGATTCCACATATAAGTGGAAACATACAGTATTTGTCTTTCTCCATCTGACTTATTTCACTAAGCATAATACCCTTCAGGTCCATCCAAGTTGTTGTAAATGGCGAGATTTCATTCTTTTTTATGGCTGTGTAATATTCCACTCTACATGTATACCATGTCTGTATCCATTTATCTGTCAGTGGGCACTTCGGTTGCTTCTATATCTTGGCTATTGTAAATAATGCCACTATGAACATTGGGGTGCATTTATCTTTTTGAATTAGTGTTTTCATTTTCTTCAGATAAATACCCAGGAGTGGAATTGTTGGATTGTATGGTACTTTCGTTTTTAATTTTTGAGGAACCTCTGTACAGTTTTCCCTAGTGACTGTAACACTTTACATTCTCACCAGTGATGTACTGTGGTTCCCTTTTCTCCATATCTTTGCCAACACTTGTTATTTTTTATCTTTTTGACAGTAGCCATTTTGATAAGTATGAGGTGAAATCTCATTGTGATTTTGATTTGCATTTCCCTGATGATGAGTGATGTTGAGCGTCCTTTCATGTTCCTGTTGGCCTTTTGTACGTCTTCTTTGGAAAAATGCCTGTTCAGGTCCTCTGCCTGCACCCCCACTTTTTTTTTTAATTGGAGTGTAGTTCATTTACAATGTTGTGTTAGTTTCAGGTGTACAGCAAATTGATTTAGTTATACATAAACATACGTTCATTCTTTTTCAGATTCTTTACCCATATAGGTTATTACAGAATATTGAGCAGAGTTCCCTGGGCTATACAGTAGGTGCTTGTTGGTTATCTGTTTTATATATAGTAGTGTGTTTTTGTTAATCCCAAGCCCCTTTTTTTTTTTTCCTGGCCACACCACGTGGCATGTGGGATCTTAGTTCCCCGACCAGGGATCAAACCTGTGCCCCCTGCAGTAGAAGCACGGAGTCTTAACCATTGGACCACCAGGGAAGTCCCCCAAGGCCATTTTTTAATTGGGTTTTTTTATTTTTGATGTTGAATTGTATGAGTTCTTTATGTCCTTATCAGACATATCATTTGCACATGTCTTCTCCCACTCACTAGGTTGCCTTTTCATTTTATTGATGGTTTCCTTCACTGTGCAAAAGCTTTCTAGTTTGATTAGGTCCCGTTTGTTTATTTTTGCGTCTGTGGCCCTTGCCTGAGAAGGCAGATCAGAAAAATACTGAGAAGACTGATGTTAAAGACCTTACTGCCTGTGTTTTCTTCTAGGAGTTTTATGGTTTCAGGTGTTAAATTTAAGTCTTTGATCTGTTTTAAGTTTATTTGTGTATATGGTATGAGAAAATGTTCCAGTTTCATTCTTTTGTATGTAACTGTCCAGTTTTCCCAGCACCACTTATTGAAGGGACTGTCTTTTCCCCATTGTGTTTTCTACCTCCTTTGTTGTCGATTAATTGACCATATGTGTGTGGGTTTATTTCCAGGCTCTCTGTTCTGTTCCATTGATCTATGTGTCTGTTTTTGTGCCAGTACTATACTGTTTTGATTACTGTAACTTTTATAGTATAATTTGAAGTCAGAGAGCATAATACCTTTGTTCTTCCTTCTCAAGATTGCTTTGTCTATTTGGGGTCTTTTGTGGTTCCACATAAATTTTGGGATTACTTGTTCTAGTTCTGTGAAAAATGCCATGGGTATTTTGATAGGGTTGCATTGAATCTGTAGATTGCTTTGTGTAGTATGGACATTTTAACAATATTAATTCATCCAGTCCATGAACACAAACTATCTTTCCATTTATTGGTATCATCTTTAGTTTCTTTCATTGGTGCCTTATAGAGTATGGGTCTTTTACCTCCTTGGTTAAATTTTTTTTTCTTAATTAATTAACTTTATTTTATTTATTTTGGCTGCGTTGGGTCTTCGTTGCTGCACGCAGGCTTTCTCTAGTTGTGGCGAGTGGGGGCGGCTCTTCGTTGTGGTGCGCGGGCTTCTCATTGCAGTGACTCCTCTTGTTGTGGAGCATGGGCTCTAGGCCTGCAGGCTTCAGTAGTTGTGGCTCGCAGGGTCTAGAGCGCAGGCTCAGTAGTTGTGGCTCACAGACTTAGTTGCTCTGCAGCATGTGGAATCTTCCTGGACCAGGTCTAGAACCCGTGTCCCCTGCATTGGCAGGCGGGTTCTTAACCACTGCACTACCAGGGAAGCCTTCCTTGGTTAAATTTATTCCTAGATATTTTATCCTTTTTGATTCAGTTGTAAGTGGGATTTTCTTGATTTTCCTTTTTGATAGTTCATTATTAGTATATAGAAATGCAACAGATTTCTATATATTAGTTTTATATCCTGAAACTTTACTGAATTCATTTATTAGTTCTAATAGTTTTTTGGTGGAGTCTTTAGGGTTTTCTATATATAGTATCATGTCTTCTGCAAATAGTGATAATTTTACTTCTTCCCTTCCAATTTGGATGCATCTTATGTCTTATTCTCCTCTGATTGTTGTGGCTAGGACTTCTAATACTATATTAAATAGAAATGTCAAGAGTGGGCATCCTTGTCTTATTCCTGATCTTAGAGGAAAAACTTTCAGCTTTTCATCATTGAGTATGATGTTAGCTGTGTGTTTGTCATAAATGGCCTTTATCATTTTGATATATGTTTCCTATATACCAACTTTGTCGAGAGTTTTTATCATAAATGGTGTTGAATTTTGTCAAATGCTTTTTCTTCATCTATTGAGATGATCATGTGATATCATTCTTGGTATTTTTCTGTGTGTGTGTTTTAATCAAACTATGAACATTGTTGTACCTGTTATTTTACTATCTTTTAAAGACAAAATGTATGATGAACATCTTATCAAGTTAATAAGCATACTTATAACCATCATTGTAATGCCTGGTGCTCTGTATCCTAGTATCCTAGGCTAGAAACCTTGAGATCATCTTTGATGACTTCATCTCCCTCATTCATTATATCCAGTTGAGAATTAAGATCTCCCATGGAATATCATGAATCCATCTGTCCCTCTCTGGTCCCACTATATCTGTCCTATCTCAGCCTTCTTCATTTCTAACCTAGACTGTTGCAGTCATTTCCTAACTAATTAGCAATTATCCATAACTGTAATTTTCTGAACACTAATTATTTTACTTCTGTTTGATTGCTGCAACTAAAACTCCTTACTCATGGTTTTTAGAACCCCCTCCTAGCCTTTCTTTTTACCTTTATTACCTGACCTATCTTTCTTCTTTCTGTTCTTCCTTTCCTTATTTGTTTCCTCCTTTCCTCTTCCTTTTCTTCCTGTCTTTTCTCTCTTTCATTGTTTTTCTGCTCCCTGAAATATTGTACTTCTTTTTATATAATAATATTGCTTATTCTTGCCCAAACATGCCATGAGTTTTAATTGCTATTCCCTCAGCTTAGAATGCCTGTCTCCGCCTTTTGAAATTTCATTTGACCACCAACCCAGATCAAATGCCATCTTCTTTTGAAGTCTTCCTCAATTGAATTAATACCTGCATTTTCTGACCTTTCAGTGCATTTTCCATATACTTCATTTGTATTCTGCCTTGTGTTACAACATGTCTGCCTTCCTCCTACATGGATTTCTTTTTTTAATATTTTAAAAAGTCACATTTTATTTAGAGTCATAAATTATTTTATTAACTCTTTACATTGATAATTACTACTAAGTAGTCTTTAAGGAATATCAAGACATTAAGTTTTCTCTTGTTTTAAAGAAAATACCAAGTAATGTTACAACCAAATCATAAATAAAATGTTCATTTCTAATGGAATTTTCAGTAGTATAATTCTAAGCAGTCTCTTTCATATGATTTTGTCCCTTTTAGGCTGGATCTGTTCATGTGAGAATTCGACGAGATGCAAATGAACAAATGGTTCTTGCTCATGTGACCAACAGGCTGTACACACTAGTATCTACTCTGACTGTTCAGATTTTCAAGGATGATTGGATCAGGCCTGCCTTACTGTCTGGGCCTGTTGCAGCCAATGTCCTAAACTTTTCAGATCATCACATAATCCCAATGCCTCCTTTAAAGGGTACTGATGATTCCAACCCTGTTACATCAACTCCAGCTAAACCCAGTAGTCCACCTCCAGAATTTTCATTTAACACCCCTGGAAAAAACGTGAGCCCAGTTATTCTTCTTAATACTCAAACAAGACCTTATGGTTTGGGTCTTAATCATGGACACACACCTTATAGCAGCATGCTTAATCAAGGACTTGGAGTTCCAGGAATTGGAGCAACCCAAGGATTCAGGACTGGTTTTACAAATATACCAAGTAGATATGGAACTAACAATAGAATTGGACAACCAAGACCATGATGTACTGTAATTTAATTTATTTTTATGAGGAATATTGACTCCTTGGCTTTCAGTTTATTTAGTAATCCAACGTTGCATCGACTGTTAAATCATTTAATTAGAGAATAGTAGGTTTGTTCACATTTCATGAAACCAATGAAACTATATTTTTGTAAAATGTATTTGGGGCAGTGAGAACCTTCTAAATGTTATAGGCTTTAAATAGGCTTCCTTTAGAAAGCTGTTTCTCTAAATTTGAATTTTGCTATCTTTGGTTTCGTAGTTGACTGCAGTGTGATATAACATTACCTTTATAAGAGAGCCACTTGATGGAGTGGATTTGTCACATTATTAAAAATATAATACTTTCTTCAGTGAAATTTATAAACATGCTTCTTGAGTACACATTTTAGGAAAAGAAAAAATCCATTTTAAAAGTAAAAGTCTCTTTTATAGATTTTCCAAACATAATTGCTACATTTTCCTTTGAGGTCCTCCTGAATTATGTCTTGCAAAGTAGAAGCAAACATTTTTATCAGAAATTTTAAAACATATTTTACCATCTGGCACAATTTAAAATTTTTACTTATCAGTTTTTTAATAGTTTTTCTCATTAAAAAATTTCAGTACATTTGTAAGTGGCCCATCATTCTCAAAGTGTTTTATTTTGGTTAAATAATACCAAATCCTTAGGTGATATGCAGTGAAGGAATCCCAGTTTTCTGTCTTACATTTAACCAAATACTGACATAATGATAGATTTATCTTTTTTGTCACCTTTTCATTGGTTGACTTTAATTCCTCATTTTATTAACAAAATATATCACATATATTACCAGAATAGGTGGAATTCCATACGTAGTAATACGATTTAATCTTTTTTCAAAGTTGCATGAACAATTTGAGTTTACATTATATAATTTTACCAAAACATAGTGGACCCTAGGTTATAGAATACAGTATTGTTATATCTGCATTAGGCAGTTTCTAACTTACTTTGTTTTGCTTTATTGAAAAGTGAATCGAAGTGTGAGAATCATGTAAATTATTTTTAAATTATTTTCCAAATGCAAATGTTAAGGACTTTCTAACATGGCCAGCATTACTTATAAAAAGTATAACAAGCAGCCGCCACAGATTACCTATGAGATTTTTTTTCATTTTATCATGAGTTTTATAATTAGGTTTTAAAAACGGATTTTGAGAGTGGATTCGACTTTTCTAGAATCCAGTACTCCTGAAGATTTCTGACATTTCCAGCCATCAGCAGCTATCTAGAGAAGATTTTTTTTTTTTTAGATTTTGCAAGTTTCTTCAATAAACTCATCCTCTTTTAAATATGAGCAACACTCCCAAATCCTGTTTCTTTACAGTAGAATCATAAACATCTAAGAAGCCATCTCTGTCGAGCAGAATTGTAGTCATCCTGTGATAAGTGACAATGTCCCAAATAACTTTTGCTTGATGAGGAGTTGATCATTGTCTTTGACATCTGCAACCCTGTTCAGGCACTTGACCTGCTGAAGAAATAGAGCCCACGCTACCTTGACTGCCGGGGAAAGTGAAACTTTGTAAAATGTGATAAGGCAACCTGTTCCTTGACATTTGTCTTATGTTCTCCAACTATTACTATACCTATTATTGGTCTACTATTACAGGGTGATTTTTCCTCCATTGACCTCATCTAAACGTGAATTCGGGTCATGCATGAAATCTGAAGAACTGCCGTGTACTGAGTGATGATTAAGAGGTATGTGCTGCCATGCTATGCATGTCTTCTCCATCTCCAGGGGATTTTTAAAGTGCCCAGGTACTGAACACAGTTCTGTGAGATGTTAAATGCCTATTTCCTCAACACCCATGCAGAGGTAACACCTGTGCAATTCATTGTCCTTCCAAAGGTGCTTTGATACCCACCTACACTATTTGAGAAGTTGCATATGGGTTCTGAAAGAATTGGCTCTACTTGCTGAAATTCAGTATTGCCAACTGCTTCAGGTGGCATTGTTCCAGGCATTATTATATAAAGAAGTCTTATTTGCCAAGATCTGACCAGGTTCTGGATATGAAAATAAGAAGCTTGCCCAGCATAGGCCTAGATGTAGTAGCCTTACTAGTAAATCTTGCCACAGAGTTACTTGAAGCTAGACAAAGAAGCAAGTTTGAATTAAGTACTTGACCCATGGTTTGTGATTAAGAGCAAGCTTCATGGAATATGATTAATCCTGTTTGAGAAATTGCTATCATTTAACTTCTATGAGGTTTCTCATCTGTAAAGTTAGGGTGAGAGATGAAGTAGTTGATCTGGAAACTATCAGCTCTAAAATTGTATGACTAAATCTGCCGAATATATGCTCACTTGTGAAACGGAATATTGTACCTAGTATTTCTTTGCAGTGACTACCTCAGCATTCAGGCCAAGTGTTACCTATGCCAATACCCGAGCCATTAATTGGAGATGCCATGAGAGCAGAGGGTAAACTACAGGTTGACACCATTTTGGTTTTTGTTTATTTCAGACTTGCCTCGACTTAAATCTGTTTAGATTAAACAGATTTTTCTTAGACTTCTTTCTTTGTAGGGAAGGATTATTTTTGGAGGTGGTAGGGAAAAGATTAGGGCAGGGTACCCTTAGCTTCCATAGGGTACAAAATAATGGGTCCATTTTTTCTTTCTTCCTTAATCTCTGAAGTCACAGATGGAATTACATACACGTATCAGCAACTGGTTTAGCTACTCATTCAAGCCTCTGATTTAGCTACTCATAAACTGCCAATTTTTTGCTTAACTAAAGATTGCTGATCTTTTTGGGGAGTCTGATCTGCTTCTTATGTAAGAAAATACTTTTTAAATTCCAAATTGTTTGAATTAAACTGTTTGAATAAAGAACATACATGGAGTTTTCTCTCTGCTTTTAAATAATTTTGGCCTGTTCTTTATTGGTAACTTTATCCCATATTCAGCAAATGCTTGTTGAGAGTATAGTACATGCCAGGCCCTGTACTAAGTAAATGTGCATACAATATATAAATTTTGCTGATCTGCTATTCTTGAGACCAAAGGGAATACAAGGATAAACAGGAGTCCCCTTCAAGTAACTGATACTCCTAGTAGAAGTGATGGGACACCAGAACTATTTATAGATGTCAAGTTAAACTCCCTCCCATTTCCTCCTCTTCTTTGGGCTCATTTTCTTGGCATCCTCCTCTTTTCCTTCTCCTTTTTATTTGAATGATGAAACTAAGGAAGTAGATTTCCATGGAAGAGGCCAGCTAGGGAGGTGATGGTGCCACACATCATCCTGATATCAGTAAAAGAAGAAAAAGTTTAGAAGGGGTGAGTTAGGCAGACACTGAAGGATATTTTTTAGGTGTATAGTGGATTGCCATTTACTTTCAGACTGTTGGACTAGATGAGCAAAGGTTTTTAAATCACCAGGCTGAAAGTAATGGGGTCCCCAGAGCATTCATGGGCTTAGGGTACCCTTTATTTAAGCAGTTACTAGTTTAAAAGCACCTTTAATAACACTGACATCATAGTCATCAAATTGCCACCCAACAAGCCTAGCTTCTTGGAGAAAAGTTAATTTGGATAACACATGGCTAAGCTTTCTGACTAATGATGCATCAGGTAAAAGTCTTTCAGTACTGAAGTCAAAAAACACCAATTGCTTAAGATTCTCAAATACACTCATGAAGGCAAGCCATCCATCACTGCTCACACAATTTCCTGCCAAATCCAGCTGTTGGAAGTTTTTCAGAGGGTTCTTTTCAAAAAATGCACCTGAATAAAAAGATAGAAATAAGTATGTTAGCTGGAAGCAAAACAGCTTTTTTTTTTTTAAGAGACCATGTTTGGACTAGTGCTTTGCTTAAGAAAGAAATCAGAATTCTCTGTAGTTAGAGCAGTGATTGTGAACCTGGTCCTTTATATTTGCAAATTATATTTTTCCTAAAATGTAAGGGAATCTGATAAATAGTAATTAGTATAGCAAACCAATATAAATGAATTATATATTTTTCCCTTTTCCTGACTCTTCCAGGAAATGGAAAATTGCATAAAAATTGAGGTAGGAGAGATGCAATTAAAATATTCAGTACCTGTTTTCAAAACTGGAGTCGGAGTTCGACAATATTAGGTCATTTCCTCTTCTGAAGAAGCAAACACTACCTAACTATTGTTTCTTTGGATATGGAATATTCCTAACTGTGAACTTGAGTAAGTAAGTTCCTTCAGTATCTCAAGATTTGGAACTTTGGGCTTATTTTTAACCCTCCCTAGACTCCTCAGGAACTTACTCTTTTCCTTACAGAATAGGGCACTCTAAAGTACCTCCTACAAAGGGAAAGTAAACATCCTAGCCATTACCATGAAATCAAAGATAACACCCTAAGGAATGGAGGAGTAAAGAAAAAGTAGGTTTCTGGGTCTGAAAGACTGCACAGAGCAAAGCCACCCCAACTGCCTGGACTGCCCACTTCTGAGTATTATAGGAGAGGGGTTCTGTGTTCTGTAAGCCAAAGTGTGGTTGGGTCTTTTGTTACACCAGCTTAGCCTGTGCCCAGCCTAGCTCATACATAGGGCCTCACTTTCTCCTCTCTTTCTCCTTCCCATAATGAGCCCTTCTCTCTTCCTTATAGGTAACTTTCTTCCTGCTCTCTCTTATCCCTCATGTTCAAGTCCTTTCTGCCTCTGCTCTCTTTCCCATATGCTTCCCAGCATGGCATGTGGTCAGTCAAAATACTGGTTGCCAATTAGCGTGTCTGTATATAAGGCTCCTTCCCCAAAGAGCAACTTCATTTCTCCTTCCCAACTAGTAGAACAGATTTCACCACCTAAAAGGAACTTTAACAGAGAAGAATTTCAAGCCCATTCCATCCTCAGAGGGTAAGCTCTTTATACAGGCTGTCTGCCAAGCTTAAAGAATAAGAGAGCTTCTTGCATAATTACTAGAATATGCGCAAGCAAAAGAACCAAGAACAAGCAATATAATCCATAATCAAGGGCATGCATTTTGTTCATTTAATCTGCAGAGGAGCAAACTACTGAGAAAAGAGGAATCTGTGACATTTAGAGCTGTAGGCTATACGTGGGCTGTGGAGAACACAAGTGGCTCGATCCAAATTTCAGGCAGAATCTCAAATCCTCTGGGTAGAAGGATTCTGATCCTTGAAGGTCCCTTCATCCTAAACAAAACTCTAGTGTTGCCAGAGACCACCCTGTAGTTCCCCTGACCCAGAGCTCTTACCATTTATTTATTCAGCAAATATTTTTGAGTGCCTACTGTGTACCCCGGATTGTGCTAGGTGCTGGGGATATGCAAAAGGACATACATGGTCTCTGTCTCATTGGGCTTATAATATAGTGCGAAAACATACATTATAAAGTAATTACTGGCACAACATTGTAAATCAACTATACTTCAATAAAAATAAATAAATTAAAAAAAAAGTAATTAGATGGGTGTTAGGTGCTGTGGTAGGTCAGGGTGCCCTGGGAGCACACAAAGGCAATAGGCTTTGCAACTCCACTTTGTTTCCAGAGCAGTAGCAATTGGGCTTACATGCTTCAGGAGTAAGGATCCTTCTCAGGTAGTATTGAATTGCCTCCAAGGAAAGGCTCCACAAAGGAAGAGTCTATTTTTCTTTCCTCATCACCCACAGTGAACCTAACCCCCTCCCTCAGGTGCACAGAGCTTCCTATCAACTTGTGCCTCACTCTAAAATGAGAAGAGAACAGTATAGGAATACCAGACAATTGAGAACAGCCGCCAACAAGGAAGGCTGTTCCTTTGACTAAAAGCCAAACAAAAATGAGGCAACATAGGGAACAGGAAAAACTAACATCAAAAACCTAGTTTTTTTCAGAGACCCTAAAAAGTTACTGCGTCTAACACAACAAAAATAAGATGCTATTTTTTTAAAAGAATACAATTAGAAAACAAGAAAGAGCACTTGGAAAATTATCAGGATCCATGTGGCAGAATGATTTGGCCCAGGATTTACCACTGAGCTAGAACATGAGTATGGTCTGTGGTGGGCTTTTTTTGTTTTTTGGTTTTTTTTGAGAACAAACTGCATAATGGAGTTCAGATGTGATGGCTGTCTTTTTGAGAACATGCTGAATAAGAGAGTTCCGCCTCAAACATTTAAATCAAACTATGTCGTCTAAAAAAGGGTTAAGTTAAAACAGGTGAAATAGATCCCTGAGCTAGCGATGATTTCTTTCTGATAGTCCCAGATTGCTGATGGGCTAGAAACAAAATTTTGGGAGTCAGAATTTTAAAATGGCACTTAAAGCTTTAAGATTAAATGTAATCTCTAAGGAAGAAGAGCAGAGAACCTAGGACCAAGTTTTAAGAGAAATTTGGAGCATTTAATATCTATGTAGAGGAATTGCCATTGCAAAGGACACTGAGAAGTAACCAAGGTAGCATGGAAGTCAAGAGCACATTTCAAAAAGGAGGGGGAGTGCTCAGTGTCAACTTTTACACAGGTAAGTGAAACACTTTGGAAATTTTCCATTGAATTAAGACACATGCAGGTGTGTAGAGAATCAGCTGGAATGAGTAGGAAGCAGAGGATGATCAGGAAGTGGAGATGTACTGAGGGTACATAAATTTTTGCCTCGAAGGGAAAGACAGGGGTTGATAGATAGCCATAGTAGGAAGATAGGAGTCAGGAAGAGTTTTATTTAAAATGAGAGAGATTTGAGCATCTTTAAAAACTGATAGATAATGAAAAAAAAACTGATAGGAAAGAGTCAGTAAAGAGGGGCATAATTGGTGAAATGATGTCCTTGAACAGGAATGAGGGCAGGGCTGGGATCTGAAGCACAGCTAGAGCACAGAGACTGCCCTTAGATAGGAGGGGAGAGACCTACTATAATGTAACAGGAGGAGAGAGGGAAAAAAGAATCACATCCACTGTGAAATAGTGGAAGACTGGTGGATTAAGGAGAATAAAGTTTGAAATTGTTTATTTAGAGAGTGCTGCATACAGAGGCACAGTAAGATTGCCAGGAAATGTTGAGAGATTGTGTTTATTGTTTTAATGGACCTCATGTATTCAGAATTGGATAGGTCACTAATTTCACCTGTTCACTCATGAATCTGTCACTTGGCCTGAGAATAAGAACATGGGTAAAAACTAGGATCTACTAGTTCCCCCTATTGTACACATCTGCCACCTTCTGACCCAAAGAAACTACTATTCTGATGTAGAGTTTATCATTCTTTTGTATTTTTAAAAATGTGGTTTTGACAAGCACTCTATGTCTAAAAAATACATTGCTTAGGATATACTTTTATGGACTTTTGGGGGAGATATAATACACATACCATAAAATTCACCCTTTTAAAGTGTAACTGTAGTGGGTTTTAGTATATTCACAAAGTTGTACACTACTATATAATTCCAGGACATGTTAATCATCCCCAAGAATAAACTCCACAGTCACTAGCATTCATTCCCACCCTACACCCGACATTGGCAACCATTAATCTACTTTCTGTTACTATAGATTTGCCTATTTGGGACATTTCATATAAATGGAGTCATACCATAATGTGGTCTTTTGTGACTGGTTTCTTTCACTTAGTATGATATTTTCAAGGTTCATCCATGTTATAGTGTATTCTAATACTTCATTCTTTTTATGGCTGAATAATACTCTATTATATGGATATATCACATTTTGTTTATCCATTCAGTAGTGATGGACATTTGGGTTGTCCAAACATGCTATGAACATTGCTGTACAAGTTTTTGTATGGACATATATTTTCATTTTCTCTTGGGTACCTCAGGGTGCAATTGGTAACTCTATGTTTAACCTTTTGAAGAGGTGCCAGAATGTTTTCCTACTCGAAAATTGAATGTTTCCAATTTCTCTTATGTCCTTGTCAACACTTATTACCTGTTTTATCTTTTTTTTTTTTTTTTTTTTTTTTGCTCTATGCGGGCCTCTCACTGTGGGGCCTCTCCCGTTGCAGAGCACAGGCTCCGGACGCACAGGCTCAGCGGCCATGGCTCACGGGCCCAGCCGCTCCACGGCATGTGGGATCTTCCTGGACCGGGGCGCGAACCCGTGTCCCTTGCATCGGCAGGCGGACTCTCAACCACTGCGCCACCAGGGAAGCCCGTACCTGTTTTATTATAACTGTCCTAGTGGGTTGCAAGAGGCATTTCACTGTGGCTTTGATTTGCATTTCCCTGATGGCTAATGATGTTGAGCATCTTTTCTGATGCTTATTAGCCATTTATGTATCTTCTTTGGAGAAATGCCTATTCAGATCCTTTGCCTTTTCTAAACATTGAGTTGTCTTTTTATCAATGAGTTGTAAGAGTTCTTTATATATTCTAGATAGTAGTCCCTTATCAGATATGTGATATGAGTAAGCCACTACAAACATACATGTGCTTATGTCTCCATTTTGATTAATGAAATTATTTGTGTTGCTCTGTTTTTTCTTGATCAGTCTTGCTTAATTTTTATCTATTTTGTTACTCGTTTTAAAGAACCAACTTTAAGCTTTACTAATCTTTTTTAATTGTATTTTTGTTTTCTATTTCATTGATTTATACTCTTATGTTTATTGTATTGGGGTTTACTCTGTTTTTCTGGCTTCTTAAATTAGAAACTTACTAATTTTCCAGCCTTTTCTAATGTAAGTATTTAAGACGATGAGAATTTTATTCAAGCCCTGCTTTTGCTGCATACCACAAGTTTCGTTATATAATGCTTTCTTACCATTTGCTCTAAATATTTTTGTTGAAACTTGTCACTATAAACTTGTAGTGTACCTATCTGCCAAATTGTGTGATTTTCCCCAGTAACCTGAGTGTAGGTACAGAAAAAGTGGAAAATTAAGGACAATCCAGGTTTTCAGTTTTGCCAGCAAATACACTGTATCTAATTTCATACTTTTCCACCACATCTCATTTTCTCCCTGCATCTCATTAAGTAGTCTTTCTTTATTTAGAGACTCCACCTCTCATTATACTTTCTTCATTTCACTATTGCATCTATCACACACATCCATCACTAACTGTCATTGCCTACATTGACTTGTAATACTGTGGGCCATGAGAGTTTCAGCTATTGTGACAAGAATGTTTGCAGGATGAAGGGTGGAATTTAAACTAAGTAGGAAGGGAAGTCGAGATAGACAGGGGCTATTCAGTAAGTAGATAGTAGTGAACTCAACAGACTGGAAGTCCCAATGAAGTAAAATGAACTGGTGATGAGTCATTGAGTAACCAGGATGGAAATTTAGAAGGTTGTTGTTTGAGAATGGATTATCTGAATTTAATATGTCAGAGGTAGAACAATTTTAAGTGGAATTATCATAATCTGATAATTCCATGCTCACGGATGGGTGAAGGAGAATGGAAGAGAAGGACCAAAGAGGAGGTTCCTGAGTGTTGCCTGAGTAGCTTCACAGAAGGAGTGAAGTCTTCTAGGTGGATGACCAGAGTTAGAGGGTGAGGAATTCTGTAAGACAGTTGCCAAAGGCTTCAGTGAATAAGAAAAGGTGACAAGAAGTTCAGAATTCATAGCAATAACAAAGGACAAACCATAGTCCAGTTAAATGACCTAAGCTTCATGGGAGTAGGAATCCTTAATGAGGTTGGAGAAGGAGTGGACTAGAAGGGCAGAATGAGAATCAAGGAGAACCTGACCTTGCCTTTGAACTCTGAGAGGCATAAAAGTCAAGAAAATAAAAAGTGACTAAAGAGAGCTGTAGGGGAGAACCAGGTTTCAGTTAGGACCAGGAGGTGTCTAAAACCTTTGGTAAAAAGGTACTTTTCTGAAAATACTCTCTATGTCTCCAGTGCATCTCCCCTACCCTGTATCTCATTAAATACTTCCTATGACATATTTCCTCCTTACTTCTTCCTATGTAGCCCTTATTTCATTAGATTCCCCATCTCTTATTACCAGTCTGCATTTTCTTATCCCATCTCAAGGCATATTGCATCTCATCCATCACATATACCATCACTAAATGGGGATGGGAATCCCAAAGCCAGGTCTGATCCAGGAGAGGTGTTATGGACCAGAGCCAGGAAACTTATGCTAGAGGCTTGAACAATTGGTTGGTTCAGATATAGTAAAGAGGTTGTGAAATCATACAAGTGTATTTTAGAATTTTTGGTTGATTTTATATATAAGAAAATAGCATTTACTATAATTGGGTTTCTAAGAACCCAAGCTAGCCTATATTTCATGGCAAATTGCGGAAGTTCTGTAAGTTAATTTGTTCATTCATACAACAAATATTTATTGAGTTTGGAATATATACTCAATACCAAGTCTAATGGCCTGGGCCTGTTCTCAAAGACCTCACAGTTTAGTGGGGCAGACAGACATATGAATACATTCTCTGAATTCAAATGGTAAGTGCTCTAATAAAAATAAATTCCTGTATATAATAATGAAAACCACTGTTTTTTAAAACCTGAATTGAATATAAGAACATTGGAAGACTGACATGTGTACTAAAGCTGAACATATTCTTACCTATAATCTTTACCTGTAATCCAAACCCACTCCTACATAGATACCAAGCAGAAATGTGGCCATTTGTTCACCAAAAGATATATACAAGGTTGTTCATAGCAGCACTATTCACAATACTCAAAAACTAAAAGTTACTCAAATTATCAACAGTAGAATGGGAAAATCAGTTGAGGTATGTTCACACAGTAGAAGATTTTACAACGATGAGAATGAATGAAAAATGACTACACATAATAATGTGGATGAATTTCACACACATGATGTTCAACCAAAGAAAACACAAAAGAATACATACTACATGATTCCATTTATATAAAATTCAAAAACAGTCAAGACCAATCTATGATGTTAGAAGTCCGGATAGCAGTTACCCTTGGGAGAGGGAGCTATAAAGCTGACAATCTTCTGTTTCTTGATCTGGGTACTAGTTACATGGGTATGTGAACCTTATGAAAATTCCTTGTACTATCTACTTAGGATTTGTACACTTTTCTGTGGGTATGTTATACTTCAATTAAAAAGTACAAAAACAAAATGAACCCTAATTCTGGCTTCATCTGCCTTTTAACATGATTCATATTATGGAGGAAATAAATCTTTTCTTCTCTTTGATGTTTATAGAGCCCAGTGGTGGAGAGGTAGAGGAGAGACCTGGAACTGAAGCCTGTTGTTTATAGAGCACATTAATATGTCTTTGGCTATGTGAAGGAAGGTCCTGAACTGAGCTTGGGCTTAGGGTGCTAGATATAATTGAATTACTCATCATAATAACATGGAGGGATTTTTTGTTTGTTTGTTTGTTTTGGATTGCTGGGGTCTGTAAGAGATGGGGATGGAGGAAGACAGGGCAGTTGACAGGCAACTAGAGCCTGAATTGGCAGAAATGTTCTTGCATCTCATTGGGAATGGGGAAGTGCCAATATTAAATTTAATCTGCTATTCAGAACTATCATGTAATCCCACCCTTCCCAATTACTTATAAGCATTCAGTAAATCTGCTACATCTATAATTATACTGGGGCCTTCCAGTAGAAATTAAGGATAAGTGACTGTTCTACCGATCTGAGTCACTGGAGCAGCGGTCCCCAACCTTTATGGCATCAGGGACTGGTTTTGTGGAAGACAATTTTTCCACGGACAGGGGAGCGGGTGTGGGTTGGTGGGTGGAGATGGCTCAGGCGGTAATGGGGAGCGGTGGATGAAGCTTTGCTCACTGGCCCGCCCCTCGCCTCCTGTTGTGCGGCCCAGTTCCTAACAGGCCAAGGACCAGTACTGGTCTGCAGGCCCGGGGGTTGGGGACCCCTGCCTTGGAGGATAGGGAAAGGAATCACTGCAGGAGGCAAGATTACACAGATCTAGAGTCACACAAGAGCAGAAATGCAGAGCCAGAAATGACCACGGAAACAGAAGCCCTGGATCCAGGATATGGATTAGAGCAGTGGGGTTTTTTTTAATAACCATTTTTAAAATTGAAGTATAGTTAATTTACAATGTTGTGTTAGTTTCAGGTGTACACCAAAGTGATTGTTCTATATATATATATGTATGTATATTTTTTCTTTCTCAGATTATTTAACATTATATGTTATTACAAGATATTGAATATAGTTCCCTGTGTTGTACAGTAGGTCCTTCTTGCCCATCTATTTTATGTATAGTAGTGTGTATATGTTAATCCCAAATTCTCCCCCTGTCCCCGCTGTCCCCTTTGGTAACCATAAGATTGTTTTCTATGTTTGTGAGTCTATTTCTATTCTGTAAATAAGTATTTGCATCATTTTTTTAGATTCCACATATAAGTGATATCATATGATATTTGTCTTTCTCTGACTTACTTCACTTAATATGATCATCTCTAGATCCATCCATGTTGCTGCAAATGGCATTATTTCATGCTTTTTATGGCTAAGTAATATTCCATTGTATATATGCACCACATCTTCTTTATGCGTTCATCTGTCAATGAACATTTAGGTTGTTTCCATGTCTTGGCTTTTGTAAATAGTGCTCTGAACACTGGGGTGCATGTATCTTTTTGAATTAGAGTTTTCTCAGGATATATGCCCAGGACTAGGATTGCTGGATCATATGGTAACTCTATTTTTAGTTTTTAAAGGAACCTCCATACCGTTTTCCATAGTGGCTGCACCAACTTACATTCCTACCAACAGTGAAACAGGGTTCCTTTTTTGGATAAGTGCTTTTTCTTAAGCTTCAGGGTATCCCCTCCTTTAGAGGAACATGAGATGAATTTAATGGATTGCAATCAGCATTTGTTTTAAGTGAAATTGGATAGATAGTAAGAATAGAAAATAACAGAGTGTATCACACATAGCAAAAGATAATTACCTTCTGTGAAACTTTAAAAATGTATATGTATGTGTGTACTGGATCATGAGATAAAATGTATTTTTAAAATGTGGGTCCTAGTCAAAAAAAGTTCAGAAGACTCAGGACAAGAGGCTTAAAACAACCATCTAGGTTATGTGTAGCGGTGCAGAAGAGAGAGCATAAGGAGACTGTTTCACCAAGAAGGAGATATGTCAGCTTGGTCTTAAAGGACTATAGGAGGAGGTGAAGGACTTCCTAGAGGGAGTGCATATACACAGGCATTTCTGGGAACTAGCAACAGTTCCATGAGGATGGAACCTCACATAGGTGGGGAGGCATGCAGAAGATGAAGGTGGAGAGGAAGGTGTATTGAAACTCTGTTATAAAGGGTCTTATACATCAGAAGCGAGCGGGCTATATTTTATTTTGCAGGCCAAGGAAGATCTTTTTTAAAGGAAAATGACCCTAGCATCTGGTTCCCCTTGAAGCCCGCCAGAGGATAATGATCATGGTACCATTTATTGAGCATATACAGTGGGTCAGTGTTGAACTTCTTACTTAATATGCATTAGCTCAATTACGGATTAGCACAATAACCTCTCATATGGTAGACATCATAATTTTCCCCATTTGACAGATGAGCAAACTGAGGCTCAGAGACTTCACGTTGCTGCAGACCATACCTCTATCAAGCAGAAGGGATGGGCAGGTCTGTCTGACTCCAAAACAAATGCACCTAACCACTTCATAATGATAGAGCCTCTAGAGGGGCCTGACAGATAGCAGTCTTATCACCTGGCTAGAGACCAAAGGCAGAGAATGCTTGGCTTTCACTCTTCAGCTTATGCCTCAAGCCCAAGTAGACTGCTTTTTATACCTCTGGGAGGTGGAGGAAATGGCTGGAGGGGAGCCATGCCAGCACCTACACTCTCTCCCTCCTTTCATCAACTCTTCTGTCTCTAACCCTCTCCCTGCTTCAGTATGAGAACCTTCTGATGTCCCTGTTTCTTTATAAAACAGGGATAATAATGTTAGGTTTTATTAGATATATAATGATAATTCCACAAATTTTTTTTAAAAACACTTTGAGAACAAATTAGCGACTACTATTGAGTGTTCATTTAGTCATTTTTTTCACTTGCATTTTGGGGTACATCATAACAGCTAAATTTCCAAGAGTCAGCTGTCTTCTGTTTAAATTTCTCATTTACATATGGAAGCGATTAGCCACTAGGCTATTAAAGTAAAATGGCAAATCACTGCCTAGCTTAGTTCTTAATAAACACACCATCTCCTTCTCTGGTCTCGATGGCCAGCCTCAGAAGTGGGCAAATTAAGCAACTACCTACTTAAAGATTTCAAAGATGGTAAAAGGTCTTTACCTAAAAATGCCTCCCCCACCTGTAATTCTAATTCTACACACTCCCCAACAGCCTCCTTGAAGAAAAGACATATCCTTTCCAACTTGCTTTAGGTATGAGGTTACCTGAGAGGGATTATTAGCTAACTAATTAGTCTGTCACAGAAGGCACCTGCTTCCAACATCAACTGGAATGGCAGGGAAGCCTGAAAGAATGACAGCCAAGATGATATGATTTGGTGGGTTAAGGAAAGTGAGGGGGTAGAGGAGGTGGAAATAGAGTTAGAAATTAAGGGAAGGAAAGATCCATAACTTGGAGCACCACTAAGAAAGGCAAAACCATTGGGCAGGCCTCTCCAGGAGACTCTGCAAGACCAGCAGCCATGTGGCTGACAGGGTCTTGGTGCTCCAGTCAGCTGTCAGGCCTGTGCCTCTGAGGTGCGAGATCTGAGTTCAGGACATTCGTCCACCAGAGACCTCCCAGCTCCATGTAATATCAAATGGCAAAAGCTCTCCCAGAGGTCTCCATCTCAACGCCAAGACCCAGCTCCACTCAACAACCAGCAAGCTACAATGCTGGACGCCCCATGCCAAACAACCAGCAAGACAGGAACACAGCCCTACCCATTAGCAGAGAGGCTGCCTAAAATCATAACAAGGTCACAGACACCCCAAAACACACCTGCAGACACAGTCCTGCCCACCAGAAAGACAAGATCCAGCCTCATCCACCAGAACACAGACACCAGTCCCCTACACCAGGAAGCCTACACAACCCACTGAACCAACCTTAGCCACTGGGGACAGACACCAAAAACAACAGGAACTATGTACCTGCAGCCTGTGAAAAGGAGACCCCAAACACAGTAAGCTAAGGAAAATGAGAAGACACAGAAACACACAGCAGATGAAGGAGCAAGGTAAAAACCCACCAGACCAAAAAAATGAAGAGGAAATAGGCAGTCTACCTGAAAAAGAATTCAGAGGAATGATACTAAAGATGATTCAAAATCTTAGAAACAGAATGGAGAAAATACAAGAAACGTTTAACAAGGACATAGAAGAACTAAACAGCAACAAACAATGATGAACAACACAATCCATGAAATTAAAAATTCTCTAGAAGGAATCAATAGCAGAATAACTGAGGCAGAGCGGATACGTGACCTGGAAGATAAAATAGTGGAAATAACTTCTGCACAGCAGAATAAAGAAAAAAGAATGAAAAGAATTGAGGACAGTCTTAGAGACTTCTGGAACAACATTAAACGCACCAACATTCGAATTATAGGGGTCCCAGAGGAAGAGGAAAAGAAAGGAACTGAGAAAATATTTGAAGAGATTATAGTTGAAAACTTATATGGGAAAGGAAATAATCAAGTCCAGGAAGCGCAGAGAGACCCGTACAGGATAAATCCAAGGAGAAACACACCAATACACATATTAATCAAATTATCAAAAATTAAATACAAAGAAAAAATATTAAAATCAGCAAGGGAAAAACAACGTACAAGGGAATCCCCATAAGGTTAACAGCTGATCTTTCAGCAGAAACTCTGCAAGCCAGAAGGGAGTGGCAAGACATATTTAAAGTGATGAAGGAGAAAAACCTACAACCAAGATTACCCAGCAAGCATCTCATTCAGATTTCATGGAGAAATTAAAACCTTTACAGACAAGCAAAAGCTAAGAGAATTCACCACCACCAAACCAGCTTTACAACAAATGCTAAAGGAACTTCTCTGGTCAGGAAACACAATGGAAGGAAAAGACCTACAATAACAAACCCAAAACAATTACGAAAATGGTAATGGGAGCATACATATGGATAATTAGCTTAAATGTAAATGGATTAAATGCTCCCACCAAAAGACATAGACTAACTGAATGGATACAAAAACAAGACCCGTATATATGCTGTCTACAAGAGACCCACTTCAGACCTAGGGACACGTACAGACTGAAAGTGAGGGGTTAGAAAAAGATATTCCATGCAAAGGGAAATCAAAAGAAAGCTGGAGTAGCAAGTCTCATATCAGACAAGATAGACTTTAAAATAAAGACTATTACAAGAGAAAAAGGACACTACATAATGATCAAGGGATCAATCCAAGAAAAAGATATAATGATTGTAAATATTTATTCACCCAACGTAAGAGCACATCAATACATAAGGCAAAAGCTAACAGCCA
Organism: Tursiops truncatus; assembly: GCF_011762595.2. Lineage (NCBI taxonomy): Eukaryota > Metazoa > Chordata > Mammalia > Artiodactyla > Delphinidae > Tursiops > Tursiops truncatus. The sequence goes on along the minus strand of NC_047047.1, from coordinate 63,443,939 downwards.
TAAAAGGGGAAATTGACAGTAACACAATCATAGTAGGGGACTTCAACACCCCACTTTCACCAAGATCATCCAAATCTTGGTGATCATCCAAAATGATCATCCAAAATGAAAATAAATAAGGAAACACAAGCTTTAAATGATACATTAAATAAGATGGACTTAGTTGACATTTATAGGCCATTCCATCCAAAAACAACAGAATACACTTTCTTCTCAAGTGCTTATGGAACATCCTCCAGGATAGATCATATCTTGGGTCACAAGTCAAGCTTTGGTAAATTTAAGAAAATTGAAATCATATCAAGTATCTTTTCCAACCACAATGCTGAGACTAGATATCAATTACTGGAAAAAAATCTGTAAAAAATACAAACATGTGGAGGCTAAATAATACACTGCTTAATAACCAAGGTATCACTGAAGAAATCAAAGAGGAAATCAAAAAATACTTAGAGACAAATGGCAATGAAAACACGACAACCCAAACCTATGGGATGCAGCAAAAGCAGTTCTAAGAGGGACGTTTATAGCAATACAATCCTACTTCAAGAAACAAAAAACATCTCAAACAACCTAACCTTACAGCTAAAGCAATTAGAGAAAGAAGAACAAAAAACCCCAAAGTTTGCAGAAAGAAAGAAATCATAAAGATCAGATCAGAAATAAATGAAAAAGAAATGAAGGAAACGATAGCAAAGATCCATAAAACTAAAAGCTGGTTCTTTGAGAAGATAAACAAAATTGAATAACCATTAGCTAGACTCATCAAGAAAAAAAAGGCAGAAGACTTAAATCAATAGAATTAGAAATGAAAAAGGAGAAGTAACAGCTGACACTGCAGAAATACAAAGGATCATGAGAGATTACTACAAGCAACTATATGCCAATAAAGTGGACAACCTGGAAGAAATGGACAAATTCTTATAAAAGCACAACATTCTGAGACTGAACCAGGAAAAAATAGAAAGTATAAACAGACCAATCACAAGCACTGAAATTGAGACTGTGACTAAAAATCTTCCAACAAACAAAGGCCTGGACCAGATGGCTTCACAGGCGAATTCTGTCAAACATTTAGAGAATAGCTAACACCTATCTCTCTCAAACTCTTCCAAAGTATAGCAGAGGGAGGAACACTCCCAAACTCATTCTACGAGGCCACCATCACCCTGATACCAAAACCGGACAAAGATGTCACAAAGAAAACTACAGGCCAATATCACTGATGAACATAGATGCAAAAATCCTCAACAAAATACTAGCAAACAGAGTCCAACAGCACATTAAAAGTATCATATACCATGATCAAGTGGGGCTTATCCCAGGAATGCAAGAATTCTTCTATATACACACCAATCGGTGTGATAAACCATATTAACAAATTGAAGGAGAAAAACTATATGATCTTCTGAATAGATGCAGAAAAAGCTTTCGACAAAATTCAACACCCATTTGTGATAAAAACCCTCCAGAAAGTAGGCATAGAGGGAACTTACCTCAACATTATAAAGGCCATATCTGAGAAACCCACCGCCAACATTTTTGTCACTGGTGAAAAACAAACCATTTCCTCTAAGATCAGGAACAAGACAAGGTTGTCCACTCTCACCACTATTATTTAACACAGTTTTGGAAGTTTTAGTCACAGCAGTCAGAGAAGACGAAGAAATAAAAGGAATCCAAATCAGAAAAGAAGAAGTAAAGCTGTCACTGTTTGCAGATGACATGATATTATACATAGAGAATCCTAAAGATGCTACCAGAAAACTACTAGAGCTAATCAATGTATCTGGTAAAGTAGCAGGATACAAACTTAATGCACAGAAATCTCTGGCATTCCTATACACTAATGATCAAAAATCTGAAAGAGAAATTAAGGAAACACTCCCATTAACCATTGCAACAAAAAGAATAAAATACCTAGGAATAAACCTACCTAAGGAGACAAAAGACCTGTATGCAGAAAACTATAAGACACTGTTGAAAGAAATTAAAAGTGATACAAACAGATGGAGAGATATACCATGTTCTTGGATTGGAAGAATCAACATTGTGAAAATGACTCTACTACCCAAAGCAGTCTACAGATTCAATGCAATACCTATCAAACTACCACTGGCATTTTTCACAGAACTAGGACAAAAAAATTCATAATTTTTATGGAAACACAAATGACCCCAAATAGCCAAAGCAATCTTGAGAAAGAAAAATGGAGCTGGAGGAATCAGGCTCCTTGACTTCAGACTATACTACAAAGCTACAGTAATCAAGTCAATATGATACTGGCACTGAAACAGAAATATAGATCAATGGAACAGGATAGAAAGCCCAGAGATAAAGCCATGCACATATGGTCACCTTATTTTTGATAAAGGAGGCAAGAATATACAATGGAGAGAATACAGCCTTTTCAATAAGTGGTGCTGGGAAAACTGGACTGCTACATGTAAAAGAATGAAATTAGAACACTCCCTAACACCATACACAAAAATAAATTCAAAATGGATTAAAGACCTAAATGTAAGGCCAGACACTATCAAACTCTTAGAGGAAAACATAGGCAGAACACTCTATGACATAAATCACAGCAAGATCCTTTTTGACCCACCTCCTAGAGAAATGGAAATAAAAACAAAAATAAACACATGGGACCTAATGAAACTTAAAAGCCTTTGTACAGCAAAGGAAGCCATAAACAAGATGAAGAGACGACGCTCAGAATGGGAGAAAATATTTGCAAATGAAGCAACTGACAAAGGATTAATCTCCAAAATTTACAAGAAGCTCATGCAGCTCAATATCAAAAAAACAAACAACCCAATCCAAATATGGGCAGAGGACCTAAATAGACCTCTCTTCAAAGAAGATATACAGATTGCCAACAAACACATGAAAGGATGCTCAACATCACTAATCATTAGAGAAATGCAAATCAAAACTAGAATGAGGTATCATCTCACACGAGTCAGAATGGCCATCATCAAAATATCTAGAAACAATAAATGCTGGAGAGGGTGTGGAGAAAAGGAAACCCTCTTGCACTGTGGGTGGGAATGTAAATTGATACAGCCACTATGGAGAACAGTATGGAGTTTCCTTAAAAAATTAAAAATAGAACTACCATACAACCACAATCCTGCTACTGGGCATATCCCCTGATAAAACCGTAATTCAAAAAGAGTCATGTACCACAATGTTTATTGCAGCTCTATTTACAATAGCCAGGACATGGAAGCAACCTAAGTGTCCATGGACAGATAAATGCATAAAGGAGATGTGGCACATACATACAATGGAATATTACTCAGCCATAAAAGGAAGCAAAATTGAGTTATTTGTAGTGAGGTTGATGGACCTAGAGACTGTCATACAGAGTGAAGTAAGTCAGAAAGAGAAATCAGATACTGTATGCTAGCATATATATATGGAATCTAAAAAAAAAAAAAAAAAAAAAGGTTCCAAAGAACCTGTGGGCAGGAGAGGAATAAAGACGCAGACATAGAGAATGGACCTGAGGACCCGGGGAGGGGGAAGGGGTAAGCTGGGACAAAGTGAGAGAGTGGCATGGACATATATACACTACCAAATGTAAAATGGGTAGCAAGTGGGAAGAAGCTGCATAACACAGGGAGATCAGCTCAGTGCTTTGTGACCACCTAGAGGGGTGGGATAGGGAGGGTGGGAGGGAGACACAAGAAGGAGATATGGGGATATATGTGTATGTATAGCTGATTCACTTTGTTATAAAGCAGAAACTAATACACCATTGTAAAGCAATTATACTCCAATAAAGATGTTAAAAAAAAAACCTTTGGACAGCGTAAAGACTTAAAGACATACGTATCTCTAAGAGAGAACGTTTTTAAGAGGGGTGTTAGTCTTTAATGGGTAGAGTTTCAGCCAGGGAGAATGAAAAAGTTCTGGAGATGGTTGGTGATGGTGGTTGCATAAGAATGTGAATGCCACAAAACTGTAGACTTAAAAATGGTTAAAATGGTAAGTTTTATGTTATATATACTACGAATATATTCTAGAAAATGCATGAGAGAAATGAAGGCAGTCAAGGCTGTTTTCACTAGTCCTTTGCCTCAGGTAATATGGTAGTCTGCCTTCAAGTTGGCTCCAATAATTCTCATCTCCTAGTATGCACTCCTCTGTGTTGTCCCCTCCCACAGTGGATAGGGCTGACCTGGGTAACCCATAGGACACAGCAGTGGTGACCAGAAATGGTCTTCCAAGGCTAGGTCATAAAAGATACTGCAACTTCTAATTGGTTCTCCCTTGGATTTCTTGCTCTGGAGGAAGTGAGCTGCCATGTTATGAGGACATGCAAGCAGTCTATGGAGAGGTCCAGGCATGAGAAACTAAGGCCTCCAGCCAGCAGCCAGCATTAACCTGCCAACCAAATGAGGAGCCACCTTGGAAGCAGGTCTCCAGCAGTCCCAGTCATGACAGCCTAAGCCAGAACCACCCAGCTAAGCTGCTTCCAAATTCCTGACCCACCAAAACGTGAGATAATGTTTATAGTTGTTTTAAGCCACTAAGTTTTGGGGTAATCTTACACAGACATTGATAACTAATACAGAGAGCGTTCAGACCCTTCATCAACTGCCTGAAACTATTGTCTTCAGTCATTTATGTATCTCTGTTTGTTCCTGGATTATATCACAGCTACTTAAAGATATTCCATGACCCCATTTACATAAACTTGCACTTACCTTTACATGTTTTGAATACCCAACAAGTGACGTAAAAATATTTCCCAAGATTGGAAGGGCATTGCTGAATTTCAGACAGTTAAGACTAGAAGAGCAATTCCTAACACAATACACCTTGTCAGATAACGTGAATGTTTTTCCTTTTAACATTGTTAGGTGAAATGCTTAAAAACCTGAAGGCAGGCCAGTGTTTTCAATCATTTTACTCCTTAACATGTATGAACCCTCTTTCAATATATTTATATAAAAAAGAGGAGGCAAATAAATAAATAAAGATGCTAACTAACTAAATAGAGCAAGCCAACTGAAGAACTTTGTGAGGGCTAACTTCTTTTCTCTTGGTTCCGTGCGTATACCTACCTAGAATTCTAACCTCTGCATCTGTGAGTCTCCAGTTTCTCAGCCCAAGCTTGATGAGCTGTGGGGCCCCCTTCAGTTGCTCCAGCAGCCTGTCCAAGCTGACTCGTTCATCACTGCACCAGGGCAGCATCAGCACATTTAGCTGTTCCAAGATGTGCAGCCTGTCAACTTGAAGAACCAGAGAGCAGTTCAGGAATTGGATCCATCTCAAAATTGATGTGGGAGAAGGAATGATTTTTATCTCTGCAGGCTGCTCAATGTGCAATAAGGATCTACTTGGGATTTTTGTTAATATTTTTACGGGAAGTGTTCAAGAATATACAAACATACAGAACAGTATAATGAAATTATATGTACTAATAAGCCAACTTTCAACAAACTCTGAATCATGGACAACCTTGCTTCATCGTCATCAAATTCCTTCCCTTCTATATTATTTTGAAGCAAATCTCAGACAGTTAAGTATCAGGTTTTTTAATTCTAACATAATCACAGTAGCATTATCACACCTTAAAAATCTTATCACTGGGACTTCCCTTGGTGGCGCAGTGGTTAAGAATCCTCCTGCTGGTGCAGGGGACGCAGGTTCAAGCCCTGGTCTGGGAGGATCCCACATGCCGTGGAGCAGCTGGGCCTGTGCTCCACAACTACTGAGCCTGTGCTCTAGAGCTCGTGAACCACAACTGCTGAGCCCACGTGCTACAACTACTGAAGCCTGTGCTCCGCAACAAGAAAAGCCACTGCAGTGAGAAGCCCGCACACCACAACAAAGCATGGCCCCCACTCGCTGCAGCTAGAGAAAGCCCACGCACAGCAACGAAGACCCAACACAGCCAAAAATAAATTAATTAAAAAAAAATCTTATCAGTAACTTAAGCAGATATGTCTTGAATATCACTCTCAGACACTAGCTCACTAGAAGGAGACAAGCAGGTGGGAGTCTCAGGTGCAGTGAGTATGGGAAAACTGGTAACTCAAAAACCATGGGCCTGTATTCCTCAAGGGCAGTTTAAGGAAGGGCTAAATGACTTACTTAAGGTCCATCTAGTAAGGCATATGTGGATAAAAGACTATTTGAGTACCTGATAATGATGACTATTTGAGTATTTGATTTTGGCTAAGTTGTCAATTCGTTTTGTGTTTTTTTTTTTTTTTTTTGGCCACACAGTGCTGCATGTGGGATCTTAGTTCCCTGACCAGGAATTGAATCTGCACCGCCCCCTGCAGTGCAAGTGCAGAGTCTTAGCCACTGGACTACCAGGGAAGTCCCTAAATTGTCATTCTTACTTAGTTCATGAAGAGCTTCATTTCCATCCTTTTCCAGATGATTTTCAGATAAATCAAGAATGCTCAGTTTGGCCAAGTTGTGAAGATTCTGAGCTGCAAAAAAAATTTTTTAATCCAAAACAACAAGACTTTCAGGGAACTATAAATGCATTTTTAAAAATCCTTAGAAGAATTCTGAGTCCTTGTTTTCTTTGTTGATAGTATACAAAACATTATTTGACTTGATTAATTAATTTATTTCAAAAAGTATCTGGATAGGTTTAACCCCCAATTGCCACGACTGTGACTAGTGCACAGATATTTCCTTGTTCTAAGTTCTGACTAAAAAAATTGAGTTCACAAAAAGCCTAAAGCATCCGGGAATATAGTTTTTATGTCACTTTAGTAAAGTCACTCCATTTCTCTAAGCCTCAGTGTCTTCATCTTTAGAATAAGGAAGGTGAACTAAATAAACTGTGAGGGTGCTTACAATTCTAAAATGCCCTATCATGAAGGAAAAACAAAGGAACAAAAACCAGATGAGATGAGATGTTCTTTGTGTACTCAGTTTAGATGATTTTGTTAATGTCATAGTGGTGATACTAATAATAAAAACTTAGAAATTAAAAAAAGACAGATGAGGGGCTTCCCTGGTGGCACAGTGGTTGAGAGTCCACCTGCTGATGCAGGGGACACGGGTTCGTGCCCCGGTCCGGGAAGATCCCACATGCCACGGAGCGGCTAGGCCCATGAGCCATGGCTGCTGAGCCTGCGCGTCCGGAGCCTGTGCTCCACAACGGGAGAGGCCACAACAGTGAGAGGCCCGCGTACTGCAAAAAAAAAAAAAAAAAGACAGATGAGAAAAATAGAAAACAAATAGCAAAATGACTGATGGAAATCTAGTCCTATAAATAATTACATTAAATGTAAATGGATTAAACACTCCAGTTAAAGAGATTAATAAGACTAGATTTTTTTTTTTAAAGCAAGACCCAACTCCATCTACAAGACATGTATTTTAATGACAAAGACATGAATATACTGAGGTTAAAATTTGGAAAACTATATTACATGTAAACATTAATCATAAAATGCTATCACTCTAGCTGATCACTGCTTAATTCTTTTCATTTCAGATATTTATCATGGTTGTTTAATCTAGTTGAAGTTTTTCCTATCAAGAATAATGAGAAAAATCTCCTTTAAAAAATAGTCAATTTTTTAATGAATATATACTCTTGTTATAATATTAGCTATTATTTATTTATTTATTTATTTTGTGGTACGCAGGCCTCTCACTGTTGTGGCTTCTCCCGTTGTGGAGCACAGGCTCCGGACGCGCAGGCTCAGCGGCCATGGCTCATGGGTCCAGCTGCTCTGCGGCATGTGGGATCTTCCCAGACCGGGGCACGAGCCCGTGTTCCCTGCATCGGCAGGCGGACTCTCAACCACTGCGCCACCAGGGAAGCCCACTATTATTAATTTTAAGCAATCATATGACCCTTTTTCTTATAATAAAATATCTTCTGGGATTTGGTTTAAAATAAAAAACCTGCAGAACTCCTCTTAAAAAGGGTACAGCTGCTATTTTAAGTTCTAAGCCTTTCTCGCTGCAGAGCAAGTAGAGAAGTAAAGTAGTATGGTCATCATTCTCATGCTTTCCGTTGTTTATCTGGCCTTTTCTAATCCTGGGTTTCTCTAGCTTTTGGTTTATATTGGCATATAAATAGTTTCCTTAGGAAACTTTACAGACTCCTAGCAGTTGTGTATTCTATTTTTAAAAGGCTAGACCATCTTTTTTACCAAAATCTAAATTAAAAAATAATCTGAATCGAACATATCTAGTTTATCCTTAAATATGCAAAGGTTTCTCCATACTTGGTATATGCACACTTTAAGAACTCAAAAGACTCAACTCATATTGATGCACATTAACTCCTTCTTTACAGGGCAATAGGTAAGCTTTGGAAAGCCTGAAAACATTTAAGGAAATCCTTCTCTCTCTGCTTCTCAATCACTTCTTTATCCATTCATCCAAATCTTTATTAAGCAGTTATTATATAACAGAATATGTGCCAAGCTTCAAGCACCTATTTCTTATTTTCTTCCTCTTTACCTTTTCTTAAAATGACAACATCTTCAATTATCCTGAAATTCTCTCCTATTATTTATCCATAATAAATTTTCATTCCAGTCATGAAGAAGGTCATTAAAAACAAGTTAGATATTACCTAGAAGTCTTTATTATCTTTTCCAGTTTCCCTAAAAATTAAATTTCCATTTGAGAGACTTAGCATGCCTTAGTATGAAAATATCGCGTGTTTTCTTATACTATTTTCATAATGCAGGCAGCAGTTACCTAGGGTTTTCACAGCATTTCCCGACAGGCAGCAGGAGACTAATTGGATTTCTTTAAGGTCACAGGGTTCAGCTGACAGAGACTTGACTATGTAATCCATTCCCTCCCCTATATCAGACAAGTGGGTCAAACGAAGTAAACACATCTTTTTCAGATTTGTCAGACCTTCAGCTGCAAAAAAAAAGGAAAGGAAATGCATTAAGTCACCAAGTACATAAAGGCATCCTTGCCTTGTATAGACACAGCCAGTGTTAAAGCATCTTAGCTGTTCTTATTATCAAACTTGTATTAGTAAATATATTAGAGAAAACAAAAATCTGACCTAGTTTTATAGCATCTTCTTCATTCATCTTAATATTATCCAGTATGAGCGTCATAAGGTTCTTCAAATTACCTAAGCTGTCAGTCAGACCACCTGCCAAAGAAAAGGGATTGGACTATGTTCAGCTGTCATTTACTATATTTCTATTACCAATCAAAAGATTTTAGTTGTCACTATGGGCAAGAAATGCTCATGAAATTGACACAAAAATATATTTTTTTGGTGAGAGATGGAGATCTTCCTTAGCTAAAAACATGTTTTAAAAATATAATGGAATTACAATGGAAAACAATAACAGAAAGATAACTGGGAAATCTCCAAACAGTTGGATGTTAAACAACGCACTTCTAAACAAGCATGGATCAAACAGGAAGTCTCAAGGAAAATTAGATAATATTTTGAAAAATACAGAAATTAAAATATATCAAAATCTCCAGTTAACAGTTACTTAAAGGGAGGTTTAGAGCATTGAATGCTTATATTAGAAATAAGGAAAGTTTTCAAATCAACAACCTAAGCTTACTACTTCAGAAACTAGAGAGAAAAGAGCAAAATAAACCCAATGAAAGACAAAGCAATAAAATAATAAAGATAAGGGCAGAAATCAATCACAAACAGAAACAATAGGGAAAAATCAATGGAAATTAAAAGTTATATCTTTAAAAAGATCAATAAAATTGATAAATTTCTAGCAAAACTGACAAAGAAAAAATGAGGAATAACAAATTACCAATATCAGAAATGAAAGGGAAGATATCATTACAGAAATCACAGATGTTAAAAGGATAGAGAATAATATGAACAAATCTACATGCATAAATTTGACAACATAGACAAAATTGCACAATTTCTTGAAAGGCACAAACTAGTAAAATTTACCCAACATTACATAAGTAATCTGAATAGTCCTGTATAACTAAGGAAATTGAATTTGTAGTTTAAAATTTTCCAAAAAAGAAAGTTGCAGGGACAGATAATTTGACTTGAAAATTCTACCAAACTTTCAAAGAAGAAATAACACCAATTCTACACAATCATTTCCAGGAAACAGAAATACAGACAACACTTCCCAACTCATTTTATGACACTACCATTAACCAATCTGAAACCCAGACTAAGGGAATAAAACAAAAGAAAACTTCAAACCAATATCACTTATGAAATCCTCAACAAAATATTACCAAGGAGTCCAGCCATATATAAAAAGAATATTATACTACCACCAAGTGAGCTTCATACAGGGAATGCAGGACTGTTTTGATATTTGGAAATCAATCCATGTACTTCACTATATTAACAGTCTAAGGAAGAAAAACTACATGATCATATAAATTGATACAGCAAAAATTGTTGATACAATCCAATAACCATTCATGATAAAAATCCTCAGCAACCTAGGAATAGAAGGAAACTTCCCCAACCTGATAAAAGGCACCTTCAAAAAAACTACAGTTAGCATCACACTTCATGGTGAAAGTCTGAATGCTTACTCCCTAGGATCAGGAACAAGGGAGGATGTTCACTTTCACCTCTCCTTTTCAACACTATACTGCAAGTCATAATCAGTGCAGTAAGGCAAGAAAATGAAATAAAAGGAATACAGGGACTTCCCTGGTGGCGCAGTGGTTAAGAATCTGCCTGCCAATGCAGGGGACATGGGTTCGATCCCTGGTCTGGGAAGATCCCACATGCTGCAGAGCAACTAAACCTGTGCACCACAACTACTGAGCCTGCACTCTAGAGCCCGCCTGTGCACCTAGAACCTGTGCTCTGCAACAAGAGAAGCCATCGCAATGAGAAGTCTGCACACCACAACCAACAGTAGCTCCTGCTCGCTGCAACTAGAGAAAGCCCGCGCGCAGCAACAAAGACCCAACGCAGCCAAAGATAACGAAATAAATTTATTTTAAAAAATGAATAAATAAAAGGAATACAAAATTGGAAAGGAAGAAATGAAAATAATCTTTTTGGAAGGGACATGAAATAAGTTTATCAAAGGTATAGAGTACAAGATCAACACACAAAAATCAACTGTATTTCTGTAGTAGCAATAAATAATTGGTAACCAAATTTTTTTAAATTACCATTTTTAAATTACCATTTTTTAAATTACCAAATGAATGAAACAGGTATAAATCTAAAAAACATATACACAATCAACATGATGAAAAGTACAAAATGGTGAAAAAAGAAATCAAGGAAAATCTAAACAAATGGAAAGAGAAACCATGGTCATAGATTCAACATAATAACAATGTCAATTCTCCCTAAATTGTTCTATAGATTTAACGTAATTCCAACCAAGATCCCAAGAAGAGTTTTTGACGATATAAACAATGTGATTCTTGGGAATTTCCTGGCAGTCCAATGGTTAGGACTCTGTGATTTCACTGCTAAGGGCTCAGGTTCAATCCCTGGTTGGGGAACTAAGATCCCACAGGCCGTGCGATGCAGCCAAAAAAAAAAAAAAAAAAAAAAAACTGTGATTCTAAAATTTATATGGAAGGACAAAGGAACTAGAATATTTTAAAATTATATTGAAAAAGAAGAAGAAAGTTGGAGAAATAACACTACCCAATTTTATGACTTACTATAAAGTAAAAGTTACTAAGACAATGTAGTATTTGCAAGGGATAGACAAGGGTATTGACAAATGAAAGATCAATGGAAAATAGTATCCAGAAATACACCCATACAACTATAGCCAAAAAATTTGGGCAAAGATATAAAGGCTATTCAAACATGAAAGAATAGTCATTTCAATAAACAGAACAACTGGATATCCATAGGGAAGAAAAATGAACCTTGATCTAAACTTCACACCTTACACTAATGTTAACTCAAAATGGATCATAGATCTAAATGTAAAACATAAAACTTTAAAAGAAAATATAGGAAAAAAATCATCATGACCTGGGGTTATGCGAAGAGTTCTTAGACATGACACCAAAAGCATGATTTATAAAGAAAAAAAATGGACAGCAACAAAATGTAAAACTTTTGTTCTATGAAAGACACTGTTAAAGAATGAAAAGACTAGCTACAGATTGGGAGAAAATATTTTCAAATCACTTATCTCACAAAGGACTTGTATCATGAATATATTTTTAAAAAAACATGTAGAACTCAACATTAAGAAAACAAATTGACCCAATTAAAAATGGGTAGGAACTTCCCTGTTGGTCCAGTGGGTAAGACTCCATGCTCCCAATGCAGGGGGCCCAGGTTCGATCCCTGGTCAGGGAACTAGATCCTGCATGCATGCCACAACTAAGAGTCCACAAGCCACAACTAAGAAGTCTGCATGCTGCAACTAAGAGCCTGCATGCCACAACTAAAGATCCCACATGCCACAACGAAGATCTCACGTGCTGCAACTAAGACCTGGCACAGCCAAAATAAAAATATAAATAAATACTTTTTAAAAACTGGGTAAAAACTTGAAGAGACATTTCACTAAGTTGCAAACAAGCACATGAAGAATTTTCAACTTTTATTAGCCAACTCTGATGATATAACACCATACACAGAGTTCCAGTTGCTCCACATCCTCATCAGCACTTGGTATTGTCTGGTTTTTTTTTTCTTATTGTAAAATGACAAAAAGAAAAACAGAAATAATACTAAATGCTTAGCATTAAGTGAGAATGCAGAGCAACTAAAATTCTCATGTATTGCTACTGAAAATGTAAAATGTACAAAGTGGAAAATAGTTTGGAAGTTTCCTAAAAAGTTAAACAAGCACTTGTCATATGGCTCAGCAACGCTAATCCTACATATTTACCCAAGTAAATTGAAAACTTATTTTCACATTAAAAACTTTCATAAGAATGTTTATAGTAGTTCTATCTATAATTGCCCAAACTGGAAATAACCGACATGTCTTTCAGTAGTGACTAGATTCTAGCTATAAGAAAAAATAAGTGCTGATTGCAAACTCAAATGTCAAAGAGGGCCAGGGAGATGATGTTATTATAAGAAGTAGAACAGATGGGCTTTGTGCCCAACTGGAGATTATGTGTCTTTCCAAAGAGTGTAGGAGCAGATCATGAAGCTCTAGCCAGTTGTTACCAACTGCAGTTGTCAAATCTATAATTTTCAAGAGGAATGAGAAACCTGTATTTTCACATATTTCCCAATTTCAAAATGGTGGCATCTCCTTTAGGGAGAAGAGTCATAGCTAGGGGAGAGAGAACGGAAGGAGACTTTTCATCATAGATTGTTTTATAAATTGGACCATGTAAATATATTACTCAAAAAATAAATTTAAAATATTAAGAACAAAATATTGGCAAACATTAAAAAGAAAATTTTTAATTATATGTAGGTCAAATTCAGCATGTAAGTGACCGGTTTGCAATATCAGCACAAACAAATGGCCATCAAGAGAAGATGGTAAAGCCTCCTAACACAGAACGCAGTCTAATAAAGTCTGAGTGACTATCCAGAATCTTATAGAAGGTCTTCCTGCATTGAGTAGGAGGTTGCAAAGCTTATCTGTACAAAAGGTTCTAGATTCTTAAAATGATAGAAAATGTCCTCTACAGGGTGACAAGTGAGGCAGAGCCTAATGGGAAGCCACTTGTGGATGAAAATGAATATCAGATTACAGTCACATAGAACAAGGCTCCTGCCGGCCCATAGCTTCACAGAACTCAGCAGCCCCTGCTCTGGGCAACAGGACTGATCTACACAGGTGTGGCTGGACTACACAGGTAAGGGAGACACTCACCTTTAGTGTTATTGTGAATCTGGGGAAAACTCCCCTTTACCCAGAAAGATTGACCCCACATGTATGTGTCTGAAGTCTGGAATTTCTTCATGTTCGACAAAAACTGTTCCCAAAATCTTCCTTCAAAATGAATGATATTTGGGGTGGGGCTGGGGCTGGATGTGCTGCAATTTCCTAGATGAGAATCTAGTGACACAGTTAGCCACCAGCTTCTGCAGGTGATTAGTTTATGGTGGGATTTCCTCCCAGACTTCAAAGAAGGAGGGGTGCTACTTGGCAGGAAAGCAGTGAATGTTGGGTTAAGACAGAGATGCTGACAAGAGGGAGGGTTCACAGAAGACAAGCTTAACCTACTGTATACAAACACAGACAAACATACAAACACACACTTTACCATATATATACTACATAGCTATTCAGTCAGACTACAGAGCTTCAGCTCTGGGAATCCTTCCTAGGGCCTCCCAATCTGACAGCCTTCCCCTGACATGGAAGTCTCTCCCAAGCCCTTCCACTTCCCTTCCAAGTCCTGACACTAGTAGAAACTATTAGAAAATTTCAAGAAAAACAAATAATATCTAATATTTCCACAGTAACTAGCCGGGTTTAATTATAGCTTAAACTGCTAATGTTTACAATACCTGGTAGCTGTTGAGTCTCTAGGTTGTGAATACTTAAGGTGTGCAGGTTTGTCACAGATGTGATATGCCGCTCGTCTTCTAAGGTGAGGGGACTGGCTTCCACTATGATGGAGTGAATGTCCTTAAAGGTGCTGAGGACCGAACTGAGGCTTCCAGCCATGCCGGCACATCTCTTAATGTACAACCTGAGGCTTTTAGCAGAGCTGAATATTTTCCCTAGGTATGTGATATCTTGCTTATTCAACTTGCAGAAATCCCGGAGTGTAACCTCCAATGTCTTGAATTCCTGCTTCCAGTTGAAGAACAAAGACACAGCCCTGCTGGGAATGTAGGTTCCTGAGGACTCTTGCATGTGGACCCTGCTTGCATCTTCTGTGGTCTTATCCTGAGAAGCCACAGCTCCCCCGTACAGGTCTAGTTTAACAAAGTCCAGAGCACTTGCACAATTAGGCAAGTTTTCAAAGAAGTCAAATAAGTAATCAGGGATGTTTTCTGAGTTGATATGTAGGCTTTTACCATGAAAGAAAGCTTCAAATTCTTCTCTCAGGTTTGATGTGGATATACTCTCACAGAATAAATTGATGCCACACTCTGTAAAGGAGTTGATGTTTATGGCTTTCAGAATTTCTTGCACAGTGGTGCTTTTCACATTTTGCATAGATTCCTGCCTCCAGAGAGGCCTCTTGGTGACTAAAAGCCCACCGAGGCTGCCATGTTGATACACTGATGCCAGGTGTTTCAGAACAGTCCGGGTGGCTTCGGCAGATGACCCACACGTATACAGGAGCAGGTTGCTGTACTTGGATGTAATGTCTGAAATGGAAACCATTTTCTGCAAGTGACCATTCCCCTTGGTCACCTCTGCTGGCTCTTCAGACGTCAATAAACTGCTGAGTCTGCGTCCTGCTGTGTACTCCTGGAATGATTTATGAAAGAACTTATACTTCGGCTTGAACCGTTGAGCTGTGTATTTACAGAGGAGTCCCGTTGTCAGCAGAACATCCTCGTTCACACTGGACAAGTCATCCGGTTCAAAATCAAACCTGTGGGAGAACACGCCCTCCAGAGCTAGGTCTCCACAGTGGTCCAGGCTCCGAGTGACCTCACTTGGAGCCACCCCTTTACGTTTGTGCTTGTTTTTATTTACTAGCAGATCATAGAAAGCACAGAACAGTGTGGTTTGTGTGTTAGAGTGGAACTCACTTTTCCCCATCTGGATTGCACAAGTGATGACCACAAAGAGAGGGGTCTTCATCAGATTCCTCAAGCACCTGGATTTCTGAATTTGGAGCAACAAGCCTTCAGCGAGCTCCTTTATCAGCACTTCCCGGATGAGAGCCTGGGCACTGTCCTCGGTCATGTCCCCCACCTCGGCAATCAGCGCACCAAACTGCCTGATGTACCTCAGGCACTCCGTGGTGGTGGTGACGATGACCATATTCTTGAAGCGGTGGTTTTCCTTTATTAGGGCTTCGATTTCTGGGCAGTTCTGGGCCTTGAATTCATTGTAGCCATCAAGGAGAAAAAGAACCCTCTGCCGTAGCTTCAGTAGCATGGCCATGAAAGTCTGCTTCCTGATTGTGTCAGGTATATCCAAGAGTTGGTCACACAGGGTTTTGAAGAGTCCACCCTGGGCCCTGCTCAGACGGAGAAATAAAACTAATTTGAACTTGGTCAGAGCCTGGCACTCTCCAGAGGCCCAGAGCATGGCAATTCGCTGCAGCAAAGTGGACTTCCCTTTGCCCGGTTCCCCTTCGATGATGCAGGGGCTCTGAAGAGTGTCCAGCAGGCCACTCAGGGTCAGCTGCTCCAGACGGTGATGGTGTTGGTCCTTCCTCCATAGAACCGGTTCTGTGAAGGTGCTTTTCAAATTAAAAATAATGTCAATATCTTCACCCAGTGGATAGTAGTTCAGAAAAGATGGGGTATGGTATAAGTCCTTTAAATCCTGAGCCAAACCATCTAAGTCTTCTTCTGACATCTGATAAAAAAGACCTGTTAGAGAAGAGGTGAAATTGAAGAGGATCCAATTCTGTGTCTCCCCAGAACCTAGAGTTCAGGAGGAGGAAGGAGGAGTGAGGCTGAGAATCTTCCCTTGGTGACTTTCTTTTCCTTCCCCAGTTCTGAGCTGGCAGAAAGGGTTCCAAATATTTACTCCTGCTTTTCCCTGTTACCCTTTACCCTACTTGCCCTTTTGCCTTGTGTTTCTTCCTTTCCACCACCAAATTTTGTAGCAGCTGATTGGAAAGGAGAGGAGCCAGAGTTTGGGTTAAGGAAAGTGCATGAGAATAGTGGGGATATGGTTGAGAATGATGGTCAGGGGTAACTTTCAGCCAATCAAGCCTTAACCTTGATTAAAATCTGTCAGGAAAGAATTGACTAATTTAAAGAAAGAAAAACTAAATTAATATTTCATGAAAAGCAGAATCATGCTTCTTTAGTCAGTCAGGCTCTCTTTACCATGGTGCTTGGATTACAGAGTAGGTAGTCTGGGGGCCACTTGTCCACAGATGGTCCTCATCAGACTAAGGAATGTTGACAACTACTACTGCCTGCTGCCTTGGCTTCTTAAGTGCCTTCACTGTCCAGTTTGATTCTGAAGTCAGCCTGTGCTAAATCATTTATTCCCTTACCCTGGAGTTACTTATTTGGCTTCACCATCAAGTGACCTAGTGGGAGTTTTTTGTTTTGTTTTGTTTTCCTGAGAGTGTCTGAGCTTTTCCTCAGACATAACCAAAGCCCAATGCCCAGTGATATGAGAGCATTGGAGGGAGGAGAGCAGAGGTTCTGTCATGGGGATTATGGATCTTCTTCATGATTTATTCTATTTGTAGAACAGCTAAAAGAAAACTAATACTTACTAAGTCCATGCAAGTCCTGAAACAGAGGATAGTTCCACTTTTCAAGGGATTTAAGGAACAGGTTACAGGCTTCTGAACCCTTCTTCAAAATCATGTGAATGATCCCTCTCGCAGCATCCTGCTCGACCTTCTCACAGCAAATGATGTTTACTTCATTGTCATTCAGAACATTCCATACAAATAGCTCATCCAAAATTTGCTTTATAACAGTCATTCCCATCCTTTGAATGAGAATTTGACTGTTCTCCTTTATGAAATCCACTGAGGGGATGGGGGAGAAATATACATATTTATTCATTTATACAAAATGTGCATATCAGCATTATGTTGCCAGGGCATTAGGTTCATGCTTTTTTTTTTCCCCTTTGGACCTATCTTGAGTTATGGAGATGCCAAATGCTTGAATTCCAGGCCCTCAAGAAAAGCTGTAAAGACCCTCATTCCTGACCCCAGAGTCCTTGGTGAGCAAGACGTTTTTTCTTTGATAACAAAGTAAAGTGAGCAATCTTGTCCTTGATATAAAAGCATCCGCACTAAGGTAATAGGGGTAAGACGATGCACTTTCAAGTGGGGAGACTGGCGTACGATCTGCCATTACCATCTGTGTAACCTTGGCAAGTTGCTAAACCTCTTTGAGCCTATTTCAATGCTGTGCTGATAAATGTTGAACACACTGCCTCTCTGGGGGTAAAGGCCTGAATTCATAACACGTACCAATCTGCATGTTATAAATATTCCCACTGAGGCCAAATTCAAGCTAACAATGTATGTCAACTGGCTAACAAAAATCATAAAAATTAACAGTGAGTTCTCACAAAACAGTAAGAACCAGCTGTAGTACACCACTGGTTCCTTGTCTGTACAATGGAGTTGAGAACAGTATTTTACTTATGAAGTTGTAATGAGAACTCGTGTATAGTATTTCATACAAAGTAATAGCTCAATAAATGTTAGCTACTATTTTTAGCCATTATTCTGCTGTCAACACTCAAAGGAGTAGCACATTTTATCTCCCATAGAATTTGGTATTTTCTGAAGAGTATCACTGCAAAATAGTCGTCTGTATTCAGTTTAAGCTCTCTCACCTCTCACAGTGAGGTTCCCTGAAGAAGCTGTCTCGTTTCTGTGTCTGCCTTGCCAAGATCTAACTCTCCCAGGCAGTCCATGCCAGCTCGGAGAAGTGCCTCCCTGGTGTTGTACTCTCAGACACTGTCTGCACTACTTTTCCTCTTGGGCTAGGCTGCTCCTGGTTTTCAAATCTTTCTTGACTCATCCAAGTGGATACCTCCTCCCGAAGACCCTGAGGCATCTCTGGTCTGAATTACACCATCAGGCACTCAGACCCCCAGGATCGTACCCCAGGTCCGCTTTCTCTCTGTCCCATGCAGATCTCTACTGCTAACCTCAGCTGGAATGTTACCACATCCCTGTCTACGTGGCCGGTCAGCAAGTCTCTCTCTCGCCCTCTGGGGTCTCATCTGTTTTCTAGGCTTCTACATCCTCCCTATGGAGACAACCTCTAAGTCTGATTCTAGTCACTTAGAAAGGCCTAGAGACCACCGCAAGATCACAGGACTAGCCTTTTGGAGGTGACATTTCTTCAGCTGTAAAATTAAGATATTGATACTTTAATTCTTTAAAAGGCTCATGAAAAAGACTGAATAAAGTCACATAAGGCACAGACATAAAAATATTTTAAAATTTGAAAAGTGTGCTGCTATGTAACTGTAAGATGTTCTTATTACTAGCCATGGTATCTCCCTGAGTGTGGACTACCATACTCCTCTCTTATCAAGTAGTTAAGTGAAAACCATGCTGCTTATTCATTCATCCAGTATTCATTCTTAGCAGAATATCTCTGTTTAGACTAGTGCTGTACAGTAGAATTTTCTGAGATGATAAACATGTTCTATATTTGCTCTGTCCAGTAGTGGAGCCATTAGTCACGTGTGGCTATCGAGCACTTGAAATGTGGCTAGCGTGACTGTGAGACTGAATTTTACATTTTATTTAGTTTTTGTTTATTTAAATTACTGTGCGACTGAATTTTAAATTTTATTTAGTCTTTGTTTATTTAAATTTGCATTAAATAGACACATATAGCTACTTACTAGTAACTACATTGGATAGCATAGTCTACACCCAGTCATCAAAGCGGAAAGAGTTATATTTTGGTCGCCACTTAGATCTACTCCGTGTTTCTTCACAATGATCTTGACAGATCTCTCTGCTTTCTGACCAGGAGGGTAAGCCCGAGTATGTGATGGCAGGAGACCAATATTTTTTCCTTTTCAACCATAAAAACCAGAGAGTTTAATGAAAAGCAAGCTTGTATAAAAGAACATTCATGTTCAATAGGCAAAAAAATTAGACATATCATTGAAGAAATTAGGGGCAACAAATTGCACTAAGGGGAAAAATGCTTTCAGGTAATATGGGAAATATAAATGTACTTTTGATTCTTGAATAAAATCTTAATGTATTACAATATTCTCAGCATATAAGAAAATTCCAACAGGAGATAATTTCTAGTGGAACAGAGCTGAACTTTCCTTCTTCTGAAGGGACTCAGATTTGGATTGCTGACTTGATAAAAAGATAGATCATGTAATATTCTTCCTGAGTGCATCTTCAGGACTGACAAAGAGATCAGAAAGAATAGCGTCTTTATTCAATTACTGTTACAAATAGGAGATGTGTTCTGGAAACACCCACAGAAATAAAAACACAATTAACATAATGAGATGTCATTTTGCACCTACCAATTATTTATATTTTATTTGTGTTATTATTTTTCACATAAATATTGTTTATTGTCTATTTTACCCTTATTCCACCTTCTCCCTGTACCCTCCATTCCTGAATTACACTCGCAAATATACACCATATTGTAAGCACTGGGAGAACAAAAAGCATGCTTTGTTTTGATATTATACCCCCAGGGCCTAGAACTGTGGTTAATTAATTAACATTTGTTGAATAAATGAATTTGGTACAGATTAAAATGAAAAACCTCACCATGATGAAAAAGTTGTGAGAAAGCATTTACCATTAGAACTATTGGATAGTGCTGCAGTGAACATTGGGGTGATATATGTATACGTATAACTGATTTACCTTGCCGTACAGCAGAAACCAACACGACATTGCAAATCAGTTACACTCCAATAAAAATTTTTTAAAAATAAAGTGTTTGGAATAGTAAAAAACAAAAACAAACAAACAAAAAACCTATTGGATAGTTTGGGCTTATATTCTTAGTCATCTAGGATCACATTCTTGCAAGAGTTAAACATGCAGCCCAGACCTTGAACATGGTACCTTTTATTTAATGTTCCTTAAGCAAATCAATATCCCCCAAATTTGTATATTATTTCAGATTTTCCTGAGGTTTTAGGACAATGTATGTGTTTTATCTCACATAAGTCCCAAATTGTTTAGAACTGAGTACTAATAGCAAAACCTTTCAAAGTGTGTGGCAATGTACCAGGAAACAGGAAATTCCCAGAAGCCATCTTTCAAACCCAGGATCTAGCCTCCCATGATGTCAGGGGACCAATATTTTAAAACAATCACTCTCTGTGAAAGTCCTAGCTTATCTGTGGTTCTGCCATTTAACACGGGCCACCATGTTTATAACTGAATTCTCAGAACCACAGAAAAATATTTGATGGGCATTCCATATATCAATATAACTGATCAGAGAAAGGCATGAATTGATTTTCTGCTCACTATCACCCGTATTTGGAAACACACTCTACAATCACGCAGATTTGATTTCTAGTATACTTACTTGTTCTGAATAAAAGCTTTCCAGCTTTCTAT
This sequence comes from Tursiops truncatus, assembly GCF_011762595.2. Taxonomy (NCBI): domain Eukaryota; kingdom Metazoa; phylum Chordata; class Mammalia; order Artiodactyla; family Delphinidae; genus Tursiops; species Tursiops truncatus. The sequence goes on along the minus strand of NC_047047.1, from coordinate 63,422,855 downwards.
ATCTCAATAGACAATATTAGTTCCAAATGGAGAAGTCAAAGATGACTCCAATACTGTCCTCTTCTTTCTGTAAAACGGCTACTCATTCTGTAAAACTAACAAAACAGAAACAATCAAGACAGCAACCATTGTCACTTTTGTATTTTTTTTTCCACACCAAAAAGGACGCACTATACATAATGTTTGACATGTTTTTTTTTCATTTAGTATATTTTGAGACATTTCTATATCAGTTAAGTAGTAAACTGCCTCATTTTAAAAATCAATTTCATTGACGTAAAATTTACATGCAATAAAATACAAGGAGCTTTGACAAATGTACACACCCAAGTCAGTAATACCCCAGTCAAGATTTAGAATATGCCCATCACTGCAGAAAGTTCCCTTGTGCCCCTTTATAATTCATTCCTCCTAGTCTCCATCAAAGCAACCACTAATCGGATTTCTTTAACTATAAATTACTTTTGCCTGTTCTAGAAATTCATGTAAATGGACAAATGTAGGGGGTACTCTTGTGTCTGGCTCCTTTCACTTAGTATCATGCTATTGAGATTCTCCTTGCTGTTTGCAGGAATTGGTAGTTCAGTCGTTTTTAATGGCTAAGCAGTATTCCATTGTAGGAACAGATCAATTTACCTATTAATTCTGTTGATGGACCTTTGGTTTGTGTCCAGTTTTTGGCTATCATGAATGAAGCTTCTATCAACATTCCTTTGTGGACATACGTTTTCATTTCTATTGGGTGAGAATCTAGAAGTGGAATTTCTAGGTCATATGGTGAGTGTATGTTAATTTTATAGATGGTGCCAAACTGTTTTTTAAAGTGGTCATACCATTTTACATGCTTACCAGCAGATAAAATCAACAGTTCCAGTGGTTCCAAATCCTCAGCAGCACTTGGCATTATCCGTCTTTTTAATTTTAGCCATTCTAATGAATGGGTAGTGTTATCTCATTTTGTAATATTAATTTTCATTTCTTGATGACTAATGATGTTGAGCATCTTTTCATGTACTTTATTTATCATTCATAAACTTTTTGTGAAGTATCTGTACAAATCTTTTGCCCATTTTACAAATTGGGTTGTCTTTTTATTATTGACTTTCAAGAGTTCTTCATAGATTCTGAATACAATTTTTTTGTCAAATACATGTATTATAAATATTTTTTACTCATCTGTGGTTGTTTTGATTGTGCCTAGGATTTAATTTACAGAAATAACTGAGTGACAAAACGAAGACGTCAATGCCAATGAAAAATGTTTTATTACTTATGATTCGCAAGAGAAGGAGGGCCTGCTGTGCCACACAGGACCACATGGGGCCTCATGGGGAAGTACCAGAGTTGATCAGGAGGCAGAAGGAGCAAAGGAGAAAGCTTAGCCCAGAGCCTCTATAACAGTTTTCACAGGAAGAAACAGGTGATGCAGGGTAGGCAAGTTCAGCAAGTTTAGGATTGGATAGTTTGAATAATTTCAGTAGACTCTGGACTATAAGGGTGGCCTGGGAGTGATTTAGGGCAGGGGAAATATTGGCTTGATGTGTGAGAGTTTGATAAAGTTGGTGGTTGAAGATACGGTCTTTGGATTCATTTGTTTGCATATGAAAGGCACACTCACAGGCAAGTTTTTTGCTATCCCTAGGAATTAGCTAGCCCTGGTATGGGCAGCCTCTTTTGGCCAGCAAAGCCCCCAAGATATCAAAGCATCATAAAATATAGAAAATAAAAAACATGATTAATACAATGGTTTGCCTTTTGTTCTTTGTGTCTTTTGAAAAGCAAAACATTTTTATTTTTATGAAGCTCAACTTATTAATTTTTTCTTCTTTATGCTATTTGATTCATGCTATTTGTTCATGCTATTTGTGTCCTCTTGACAAAATCATTGTTACCCTGAGCCACAAAGATTTTCATCTAAGTTTTCTTTTAGAGGTTTTATAATTTTAGCTTTTACATTTAGGTCATTGATCCATTTTGAGATAATTTTTTGTTTATGATGTGAGATAAGGAGTTGAGGTTCACTCTTTTTCCACAGGGATGTACAGTTTTTCCATCATGATTGGTTGAAAATATCTTTTACCCACTGAACTTGTGAGCATATTTCTGGACTCTATTCTGTTCCACTGATTTATGCCTGTCCTTATGCCAATATCACACTGTCTTGATTACCGTATCCTTATAATAAGCCTTGAAATCGGGTAGTGTAAATCCTTCAGTTTTGTTCTTTTTGAGAATTGTTTGCATTCCCATATAAATTTTATTTTATTTTTATTTAACTTAATTTAATTTTATTTATTTTTGGCCACACCACACAGCTTGTGGGATTTCAGTTCCCTGACCAGGGATTGAACCCAGGCCCTCAGCAGTGAAAGCACAGAGTTCTAACCACTGGACCGCCAGGACATTCCCTTTATTTAATTTTATTTATTTATTTTTTAGCATGACGTATTAGGGCAGTTTATTACACAGCAAAAGCAACCAGGACAATGAGCAACAGGAAGTGGTGGCAAACATTAATATTGATGCAGCTTCTAAATCACAGAAACCCTAGAATTGAACCTCCTGCTTTCTGAGGTATGAATGCCACGGAGTGTCACAGTTCAACCCTTCTGCCTACATTTAGAGTTCTCTCTCCTCAGAGCCTGGTGTGTTTCAATTCTCTGCTAGGTTTCCTGTCTAACTTCTAGATCAAGAAAGTTTGAATGAACTTTAGATAAACACTTAAAATTATTTCCTGGAAGTTCACCAGACCGAACATGTGAATCCTCCCCAGTCTGCACAATTGAAAACACGTTATATAATTTCTGCTTCTCAGGGCAGTAGGGCTGTGCAAGACGCAGAACACTGGGACTGCTGCCTGTCCTCTGGAATCACATTTTATTTATTTTTTAAATATTTTAATTTTATTGGAGTATAGTTGATTTACAATGTTGTGTTAGTTTCAGGTGTACAGCTAAGTGATTTAGTTATACATGTACATATGTTCATTCTTTTTTAGATTCTTTTCTCTTATAGCTTATCACAGAATACTAAGTAGAGCTCCCTGTGCTGCTATACAGTGGGTCCTTGTTGGTTATCTGTCTTATATATAGTAGTGTGTGTATGTACATCCCGTGCTCCTGGTTTATCCTTCTCCTACAATGTTTCCCCTTTGGTAACCATAAGTTTGTTTCTGATATCTGTAAGTCAGTTTCTGTTTTGTAAATAAGTTCATCTGTATCTTTTTTTTAAAAATTAGAGAACGGACATGTGGACACGGCAGGGAAAGGGGAGGGTGGGACGAATTGGGAGATTAGGATTGACATATATACACTACCATGTGTAAAATAGATAGCTAGCAGGAACATTCTATAAAGCACAGGAAGCTCAACTCGGTGCTCTGTGACTTCCTAGATGGGTGGGATGGGGGTGGGGAGGGAGGTCCACGAGGGAGGGGATATAGGTATACATATAGCTGATTCACTTCATTGTACAGCAGAAACTAACACAACATTGTAAAGCAATTATACTCCAATAAAAAAAATTAGATTCCATATATGAGTGATATCATACGATGTTTGTCTTTCTCTGTCTGACTTACTTCATTTACTATGATAATCTCTAGATCCATCCATGTTGCTGTAAATGGCATTATTTCATTCTTTTTTATGGTAGGGTAATATTCCATTGTATATAAGTACCACATCTTCTTTATCCATTCCTCTGTCGATGGACATTTACATATAAATTTTAAAATTAGTTTATTAAATTCTGTTTTTAAAAGAAGATTTTTTGACTTCTGCTTTCTGGCCGGGCACGTAAGGAAGTCATTACTCCATCCTAATGTCAAGTTAAAAGCTGAATAAACTGAACATGAACAACTCTTCTTAGAGCTATCAGAGAATTGAGGTCACAGAGCAAACTGCTACTGCAAAATTGAAGACGCAGTCAGGCAGACACAGAATTGCAAACTTACTGGAGCAGAAACCCAGGAGGAGCAGACACTCATGAGCAGAAACCTCAGAGGATCTCATAACCAGGTAGGAAACCCTAAACTGTAATTGATGAATTTCTAGAGGATCAGTGTGGACAAGTCTGTGAGTTAAAAACTCCAAGAGCATCCAGTTTAGCAAAGTCCCCATGCTTTTGTGAGTTTTACCTCCAGGAGCCCTACCAGGTTCTCATAGTGTAGATCAGAGAAAAATCTCTTGCTTCCAGTAAAGGGAGGGGAAAAAAATAATTCCATTTTGAATTATGCCCAGAGCATTCTATTCTTTTTTTTTTTTTAATTTTTATTTATTTATTTATGGCTGTGTTGGGCCTTCCCTGCTGCATGCGGGCTTTCTCTAGCTGTGGCGAGCAGAAGCTACTGTTCATTGCCAGGGCATGTGGGATCTTCCCAGGCCAGGGCTTAGAACCTGTGTCCCCTGCATTGGCAGGCAGACTCCCAACCACCATGCCACCAGGGAAGCCCCCAGAGCATTCTATTCTTCCTAAAAAATCCTGCCCTCAACATCAATTATTTTACCAGAGCCTCACCTACTGAGATATTAACAGAGCTTAGCTGACCTGGGGGAAGGGAAATACCCAGCTCCAGCCTCCTCTAGGAGGAGGAATATTTTATTTATTTATTTTACTACAGAGACTTTTAAGAGCCATTACAATCAATACCAAAGAAACAAGAGCATGGACACTATTTCAAGTTCTGGAACATAATGTGAAATAGAATATTTATGAATTTCTGCTAAACCTAGCATCATGTTTAAGGCTTTCAATAAGTCTTTTTTTCTGTTGCTTCATGTGAAAAAAATTTTTTTAACATCTTTATTGGAGTATAATTGCTTTACAATGGTGTGTTAGTTTCTGCTTTATAACAAAGTGAATCAGTTATACATATACATATGTTCCCATATCTCTTCCCTCTTGCATCTCCCTCCCTCCCACCCTCCCTATCCCACCCATCCAGGTGGTCACAAACCACCTAGCTGATCTCCCTGTGCTATGCAGTTGCTTCCCACTAGTTATCTATTTTACGTTTGGTAGTGTATATATATGTCCATGCCACTCTCACTTTGTCACAGCTTACCCTTCCCCCTCCCCATATCCTAAAGTCCATTCTCTAGTAGGTCTGTGTCTCTATTCCCGTCTTACCCCTAGATTCTTCATGACCTTTTTTTTTTTTCTTAGATTCCATATATATGTGTTAGCATAAGGTATTTGTTTTTCTCTTTCTGACTTACTTCACTCTATATGACAGACTCTAGGTCCATCCACCTCACTACAAATAACTCAATTTCATTTCTTTTTATGGCTGAATAATATTCCATTCAACCTAAGTGAAAAAAAAGTGAAAAAAACTTTTTGAAATTAAAATTTTTAAGAAGTGTTCTTCATTTAACTATGATCAAAGATATATTAACAATTCTGGCAAGACTCCATTGAACACAAATACACAAAATGATCAATTTGCTAAAGTCATTGACAAAGGTACAGAAGGTAAGGCTTGAGAAGGGATTTTATTATTCATTACTATCCTGGACTGATATGTCGATATAGGTTTTTCCTTTTTTTGTACCTCAATATTTACTCTAGTTTGTATGTTTGTATGTTTTTACTGCCATGATTACATACACAAAATTCAATAAAAGAAAATTGTCACTACTAAAACAACAACAGGATTAAAAAATGGGCAAAGAACTTGAATAGACATTTCTCCAAAGAAGATATACAAATGGCCAAAAAGCATATGAAAAGATGCTCAACATCACTAATCACTAGGGAAATGCAAATCAAAACCACAATGAGATATCACTTGAACCTATTAGAATGGCTACTGTTAAAAACAAAAACAGAAAATAACAAGTGTTGGTAAGGATATGGAGAAATTGGAAACCTTGTGCACTTTGGTAGAAAGTAAAATGGTGCAGCTGTTATGGAAAACAGTATGGTGGTTCTTCAGAAAATTAAAAATAGAATCACTGTATGATCCAGCAATTCCACTGGGTATATATCCAAAATCATGAAAGCAAGGTCTCATTGTAAGTTGTACACCCATATTCATAGCAATATTATATTATGATAGCCAAGAGACAGAAGCAACCCATGTGTTAATTGATGGATGGATGGATAAACAAAATGTGGTATAAACACAAAATGGAATATTACTGAGCCTTAAAAAGGAAGGAAATCCTCCAGCAATCCCACTCCTGAGCATATATCCAGAGAAAACGCTAATCTGAAAAGATACATGCACCCCAGTGTTCATAGCAGCACTATTTACAATAGCCAAGACATGGAAGTGAACTAAACATCCATTGACAGATGAATGGATAAAGAAGATGTGATACATATATAAAATGGAATATTACTCAGACATAAAAAAGAATGAAATAATGCCATTTGCAGCAACATGGATGGACCTAAAGATTATCCTGTTGCAAGGAAAGGAAGGCAATCCTGTCACAAGCGGCAGTATGAATGAAACTTGAGGACATGATGCTAAGTGAAATAAACTAGTCATAAAAAGATGAAAACTGTATGCTTTAACTTAAATGAAATATCTAGAGTAGCCAAATTCATAGAAACAGAAAGTAGAATGGTAGTTGCCAAGGGCTGTGGGGAGGGGAAAATGGGTAATTGTTGCTTAACAGATACAGTTTCAATTTTGCAATACACAAAAGTTCTGGAGATTGTACAACAGTGTGAATATACATAACCGCTACTGAACTGTACACTTAAAAATGATTAAGATGGGGGAGTTTCCTGGTGGTCCAGTGGTTAAGACTCCACGCTTCCACAGCAGAGGGCACGTGTTTAGGGAACTAAGATCCTGCAAGCCATGTGGCAGAGCCAAAAAAATAAACAAATAAGTAAAATAAAATCCAATGTCTAATTTTAAAAAAATGGTTAAGATGGTAAATTTCATGTTACATGTGTTTTACCACATTAAATTAATTGTCACTGTCTGAGTTTCCTTTTTTGCCATTACTATCATTAATCTTGTTGTGTGACTATTATTGAAAATTAGTTTATATGGAGGAGGGAGGTGTACAAAATGATTTGTTTAAATGTCAAATATGCTAGGTACACCCAGCTGAGATACAAATAGTCATGTTCTTAGGGCCAAACTTTTCATCACTGGACAAATAAATGAGATTAAAATGGAACTTAGATGGCTAATGGATGGGGCACCAAAGAACTGGGCCCCATTGTCTCTGTGTGAGGAGCCAGAGGATCTGAGGCTTTCAGAGATGAGAGAAGCAAGAAAAGCTGTCAAAGGAAGAAAGAGTTTCTTTGAGGGCAGTTTTTCAAACTAGTGAGCTCATTAGCAGGTCATGATATCAACTGAAGTGTGTTACAATTAGAATAATTTTAAAAATGAAATAGAATTAAAACTATCAGAATGTACTGTATTTTTTCAGGAAATTTCGTTACAGTTACTTGTATATCCTGGCACTGGGTAGTGATGTCTTACTTCTTATTGTGAGTTGAAGTCAGTAAAAGTTTGAAGTTCAGTGTTGTAGGAGGAATCCCATGGAGGGATTTAATTCTGCCTGTAAGAGGTGACTTTTGAATTGTTCTTAAAGGAAACCAAAGTTCACCAGGCAGTAAAGGGGAAAGGCTATTTCTTGGCAGAGGAAGCAGCATAGGAAAGGAGCCATGGGGGAAAGAGCCTGAAAACACGGACTGAGACAACTCATGAGTGTGAGCAAGGGCCTATTTTCACTCCAGGACTGAGTTCAAATTCCAGCTCTAGCCCTGACAGCCTGGGAGTCCTCAATCAAGGGATAGTGACCGGCACACAGAAAGGATAGCAGCTACTACAGTTTCTTCCCTCCCTTCCTAGACACCTCCCAGAAAAAAGGGTGGGTCTGGGAGGAATCAGTCCTCCACTGACTAGGTTAGAGTTTAAGTGAGAACAGAAAAAAGAGGAAGAAGATAGAGGAAGGGGCCAAGAAGCTTTTCATATTCACATGTAAAGAGAATAAACTAGTCCCAGAGTTAGCCATCCAGTCACTTCGTCCACTAAAATGATTAACTAAAACTTTACGTGGATCATCAGGCAGCAATCTCAGCTGATTCTGAAGATGCTAAAAATTCATATTCAGTTTGGATACTGAATAGTCTTCCTACCCACAGAGAAGTCTGTGACTAGATCAGGAAACCTACTCAGAGATAGTCAACTAGTTATTTGTTGATCTCAAGAAGAAAATCTGCCTGTAGTATGAAGCTCGGGTCATCTATTGTTACCCAGTGACATAAAGAATAAGGCTCTGACCAGTTTGCTCCTCTGGACCCTGGCTATTGCTCTGAACACCCCCCAGGTCCCACCCTTAAGCAAGATGTCTAGAGAATAACTGAATTACATGGAAGAAGTCCTTTTCCTATATTTGTGCTTTGGGAAATAATATTTAGAACTAATTCTAAAAATGGATATTTTCTTCAAAATGGTTACATGAGCTCCTTAGAGAACTGAATTTACTCAGGACCCATAAACCCACGTCTATGGAGCCATTCCTACAACTTATGGATGAAATGAGAGAAAAGTTATATATAATGGGAGCAGAGAGGCAGCACACAGAAGTGGAAAATGTGTGTGAGCTTTGGCATTGCAGTCCTGAATTCAAATCCTCACTGTGCAGCTTATTAGATGGGTACCTTTACCTATCTGAGTCTTGATTTCTTTATCTGAAACACTGACATGGATAATATCCACCTCCTAGGACTGTTATGAAGATTAAACAGGAGAGCAGTTGGGACAGCGATGGTCAGTGGGCGTTATCTGTCTCCCTTTCTAGTAAAAAGGCTCTAGTCTAGAATGCTCTTAGATCTCCAATAGACTCCAGCAATCTCACATATTATTGTTACTGTTAATGTTATTGGCTGAATTGTGTTCCCCCCAAAGTCCATATTTTGAAGCCCTAACCCCCAATAGCTCAGAATGTGACTGTACCTAAAGATGGGGGCCTTTAAAGATATAATTAAGTTACATGAGGCCTTTAGGATGGGCCCTAATCCAATCTGCTTGGTGTCCTTATAAGAAGAGTAGATTTGGACACACGGAGAGAGACCCCAGAGATGCACGCCCTGAGGAGAGATCATGGGAGGACACAGTGGGCAGGCGGCCGTCTTCAAGCTAAGGAGAGCGGCCTCAGGAGAAGCCAAACCTGCCAACACTCTGACCTTGGACTTCTGGCCTCCAGAACTGTGAGGAAATAACTTTCTGTTGTTTAAGCCAACCGGTCTGTGGTATTTTGTTATGGCAGCCCGAGCAGACTAACACAATTAGTATTATAGAAGGGCGCTGAACTGTTAAGAGAACAGTGACAGGAGACGAGGTTCTATCCTAATTCTGTAGACAATTAGCTGCGTGACCTACAGCAAGTCACTTGACTTCTCTCTATATTTTCCACCTCTCTCCTCCAGGGTTGTAAGGATTAACTGAGATAAAGTCTGTAAAGACCCTATCAATAATAGGTGTCCTGTAAGCAGCGGTTCCCTTCACTGCTCTGTCCAGATATCAGGTTTCTTGTAATTCAGGGGAGTGCATGGACTGAGCAGTGCCCCTAGGGCTTTTCAGCTCTGACCTCCTGCAACTCTAATAGCAGTCTCACCAACAACAGTAGGTTTCATTTCTGTAAAGCCAAAAAGTATTTTCAAAGTCCTTTCCCTCACAGTAAACACAAATGCATCCCTCTGACTTAACATGCATTTAAACATCAATTCTGAAGAACCCCATGAAACTCCAGCAGACCAGACTCACCACCCCTAAAAGTCTCCCTGCAGGCAAGTCCAGCCAGCCAAGCAAAACTGCATTCTTCAGTGTTAAGGCTTTCATACCCACCAGACACAAACTTTAAATGAATGTAAATCCAAATTTCAACATTAGGTTCCAAAACCCACTTAAAACCCCATTCTCTCTCCCCACTGTACCTGGATGAACAATCCAGTTGCCCTCTTCTTGGTGGATCAAAAGACACTTTTAAAATAAGTTTCTTTTCATTTGCTTTCTGTTTCACAGCAAAGCCTGGTGTTCCTGTAGATCTGAGTCTCATTCTGTGGCAGGGGATTGTAAGAAAACGGCAAACACTGACAAGTTCCTCTTTTCTTTTTTTTTTTTCAAAGCATAGTAAGAATGGTTTGGACACAGCTCAAACTGTGTTCAAAAGGGATCAAAAAGGGAAGATGAGTGTAAGTACAAGTAGCTGGAGAAAGAAGTGAAATGAGCTTAAAGATGCAAACGCTGGAAATTCACAACAAGAAAGGAATTACTCATTTGTTCCCTGTTTATTCACAACATATGAATCCTACTGCTGTTAGTTTATTATTCTATAGCTTAAAATGAAAACAAAGTGTTTTGAACACTTAGTGTGCGTTAATTTTTGTCATTAACTGAGAGAGAAAGAGAAAGAAATGAAATAAACTGGTTTGGTTAGTTAAAGTTTATTGCAAAGCAGCCAAAGTCATGCTTATCATCTGTACCTCGGGTCCCAGGAGACTTCTAGCAAATGCATACTCTTAGTCACCAGGGTCCTCAGCAAGGTGAGCACAGAGCAAATGGACCACCACTATCAGCCCACCCAACTGATAGTGCTCAGGGCATCCTCCAACTATGAAGAGCCACAGGCTCCCACATGCACACACACATTCAGAGCTTGTGGTCACAAACTCCAGGAAGCTAGTTCACACTCAGCTCCCAGAATGGAGAAATCTCCCAGGACTTCTCTTGAGAATGACATTCTTGCATACATTTTCCCCATCTTTGCACAATCTATCATGAGATTTTTATGTTACAAAACTTCTTATTTCAAAAAGAGCATTCCGACATTAACTTACCTGACATAGAAGGATACCTAAGTTTTACCCTAAATAAATTTCTACATTCTGGGTTTTCTATGGGAGTAACAACAGTGTTTCCCAACTTGTGAGGTGGGCGTCTCTGAAGTGAGATTAAGGGCTGTGCCATCAGCTGGATTTCTGAAATTTTAGTGAAACTTATATGTAAATGTGTGTTCACAGAGAAAAAACTGTAAAGACAGGCACCAACAATATAAATACTACTTATCTTTGGGGAGTAATTTCAAATTTTTTTCTTTTGTTTATCCATATATTCTGATTTTCTATAACGAACACCTATTACTTTTGTAGTAACAAATGATGTAAAACAGGATAGAAAGGGGAAGTGTAGAAATGTGGTTGTAGTTTCCACCCAAATATATCAAGTCTTAATCCCTGGAACCTGTAAATGTTGTATCTTTATAGACTTGATTAAACTAAGGGTCTTGAGATGAGGAGATAATCCTGGATTATCTGGGTAAGCACTAAATGCAGTCAAAAGTGTCCACATAAAAGAGAGGCAGAAGGAGATTTGAAAGAGATAGAAAAGGAGAAGACAATGTGACCATGGAGGCAGATATTGGAGTGGCTGTGAGTCAAGGAACAGGGGCAGCCACCTGAAGCTAGAAGAGGCAAAGGATGGATTCTCCTCTTGAGCCTCCAGAGGGAGCATGGTCCTGCTTACAACTTGATTTCAGCCCAGTGATGCTGATTTTGGACATCTGGCCTCCAGAGTGTGAGAGAATAAATTTCTGTTGTTTTAAGCCATCCAGTGTATGGTATTTTGTTACAGCACCCGCAGGAGACTAATGCTGTAGAATATCATGGTAAAAGGAGCAAAATTATATCCACATTCATTCATGCACATCCTCCATGTGGCCCCATCACTTTCCTTTGCAAATGGATTTGCAGTCAGTTGTTTTCAATGAATTTAGAATGGATAACGTACTAAAAATCTTGGCATCTTGAAGAAGTTCCAAGAGCTATGTCCCTTGCCTTTTGCTTTTCCTCCTAGTCTCTTCCCACCCTTTACTCTCCTGGGAGTGTGGCAAAGTGGAAATGCCTAGGGCTCTGGAGCCAAAAGACCTGAGTTCAAGTGTGGGTTTCAAGTGTGGGTTTCATCTTGTTTCTAAAACAAGTCACTTAAGCTTCTTAGCAGGAAAGTGGTGGCTTAAGCCTATTAGCAGTAAAACAATCCCCAGCTTGCTCCAGGATTGTTTGAACATCATCTGAGCTATTGTATCTGAAAGTACCACCTGAGTGCTATTTGGTGACTTTAAACATTTATAGATGCTCATGCTTTTCACTCTCAGTTTAATGGGGAGGGAGGGGAAAAGTGACAATACTTTGCTCCCTGGGGGCCTGTAACTCCTAACTCTAATAATTGTTCTAGAATTTTGCTAGTCTTCTGCCCAAAAAGTCAGTGGCAGGGGAAGCTATTGGGCCAATTCATTTTTGGCAACTTCCTAGTATGCCTTAATAAAGGAGGGCCAAACCTTCTTGAGTAACTAACTCCTTTAGGAAGTAGGGGTATATCATGTCTATTATTCTCAGCTTTATATATATATATATATAAAATATATATTTTTTAAAACTCTATATAATTCCCCATCCTCACTCCTTACAATTGGCCTGTCTAATAATTCAGATACACTAATATAAGAGAGGCTTTAGTAAGAGAAACTGAATGTGGGAGGACAGATTGTTGATTTTCAAGGTGACTGAAATCCTATCCTAAAATTAACATTTGAAATAGCTGGAGATATTTGTCAAGAAGAAAAAAAAACTTTAAGGAGTTTCGATAGCTGTGTTCAGATGTCTGCAGGGGCGTGGCATAGGGAAGAAGGAGCAGGTTTCAGATGCTTATGACAAATAAATGTTATTTACAAGGAATCAATATTTCATTCAAAATGCCAAAGACTGCCAAAGATAAAATGCACTGCTTTAGGGTAACTGGTCATGCTTTTTGCTCTCCTTGAATTTTAAAACACCCTTCCAATAATTGGGGTTTCCCAAATTATGAAACCCACATTCCCAAAGCAAAAGCCAAAAACCCTTTTTCACAGCGTCCCTTGAAGTTAGTGCGTACTTGCCCCCAGGGTTCTGCCAATTGGAAACCAATATGAGACTGCACTTGGAGCCAACATGGTGCCAATGTGAAAGCCATCCTGGTGAAATAGCGAAGAGATATCCAGCTTGTGGAAGCAGTAGCACAGTTGCTCCAGCTCTGGTGTCCTGCAGAGCCTGTGTCCAATGGCAGAGACAGTAGGGTTGCCAAGTGAGCAATCCAGCCCTGAAATCACCTGCTCTTGCTTGCACAACCTCCCAATCCTGGTTCTCTGGACCCTCCTGAAGATTCTGTGAGTTACCTGACATCCTCGATAAAGTTCTTTTCTGCTTAAACCCACTGAAATGGGCTCTGTTGTACTTTTTCACATTGACTATTGTCTTAGCAGCTAATTGGCATGAATTCTTTAGGAGGTTAGTATTTGCTTTATGTGGGAAGTTGAATTAGTTCTGATCTCTATCAAATTTAAGATTCTCTGAATAAGAGTGGTAAGGGGATGACAAGTAGGAATCTGGGTAAGTAAATTTGATTAGTGTCCTATAAAAAATTTGTGATTACTTCTCCACCACAGGTGATTTAAAAATTTAAGCAAGAGTATACAGAAGACAGTTAGGCCAAGGCTTAACTAATATTCCACCATTAGTCATATAATAATTCCTTTAGGTAAAGCACAAACCAATCAGTCCATTTTTACAATGGAAATATTTTGGAGTGAGTCTATGATGATTCTACTGCCTTTGATTTAGTGTATGAATTTCAAACTCAGGTGTGAAAAGATGCAAACTTTATTTCTCTATAAATCAAGCTGCTGTCTGATACAATCTACATTTAAGTTGATGGGAGAATTCTAATCTACTCATTTTGAGGTCAGTTTCTCCAGTTCAGTGAGCCCTCAGTCTATCCAGATCTATAGTTTAGTCATATTCCAACTTAAAACTCCTGTTGACTTTTTCTTTTCCCTCTCTCCTTCCTAGGATGTAGTCTAAGTTCTGCCTCTAACAGCAATAAGGGGGATCAGAATCCTCTCCTCAGCTCAGTTCCTATGATGGAACTTGTCGCTGGTATACTCATCCTGAGTGTTACACTTGGCTTGGGTGGTGTGTAATTTCTGTTTCCCAGTGTGGATCCCATCTGGTTGCCCGCTGCCAGGAGACTGCTAAGATATGGCTCCTTCCTCCTCTTGCTCCAAGTCAGCAGTTTACATCTCAGCCTTTGAATGCATGTTTTCCACCCCTGCCTTACACACTGTCTGTCTCTCTGCTTCTCCCATCTCCTCACAGAAGACTGGGAATTTCAGACTTCCTGAATGCTACAGGAAAGCCTCCGGAAACTAGGGAGTAGGGTCATCCCCGTCCCAACCACGGATGCTCTAGATATCTGGGTCAATGGACTCAGGACTATTGACTGAGAAAGGTCTTGAGAGAAAAAATGATCAGGCTTGCTGGTTAGTATCTAAAATAATTCATCCGCCACATTTTATTGAGGATGGACCTGGATTAAGCTATTTATGTTTGAAAAGTGAACATACCATTTTCTAGTTTTTAAAAAGCTGATTCTGCAAAAGCATTTTTGTATGTAATTAATGAGATAATTACCTCTTGGCTCAATGAAGAAAATACAGCAAGCGCTGAATGGGATATATTTCTATACCATTTGAAACTAATTAAACTGCTTTTATCTTTATAAAATATTTTTAATTAAAAAAGTAATACATATTAATTTCAGAAAATTTGGAAAACATAGAAAAGCTTAATATAGAAAAGCACAGAAGCCACCCACGATAATAATCACTTGTGACACTTTGAGATGTTATACTTTCAGTTATATTTTTTATATTTCTGTATCTATATAATATTGGGAGCATATGCAAATTGAGATCATGAGCAGATCAAAGTGAAAGTGAAAAAACAGATTTTTTTCACTTCATAAAGAATTTTGAGATTGTTTTCCCCCATATCATGAAATAACTCTAAAAGATGATTCTCAGTGTATCATTTCATTAAATGGCTATCCCAAAATTTATTTACTCATTCTCATGGACATTTAAATTGTATCCAGTTTTGGACTTCCCTGGTGGCGCAGTGGTTAAGAATCCGCCTGCCAGTGCAGGTTCGAGCCCTGGTCCAGGAAGATCCCACATGCTGCAGAGCAACTAAGCCCGTGCGCCACAGCTACTGAGCCTGCACTCTAGAGCCCGCGAGCCACAACTACTGAAGCGCAGGCGCCTAGAGCCCGTGCTCTGCAACAAGGGAAGCCACCCCAATGAGAAGCCTGCACACCGCAACAAAGAGTAGCCCCCACTTGCCGCAACTAGAGAAAGCCCGCGCGCAGCAACGAAGACCCAACGCAGCCAAAAATAAATAAATTTATGTAAAAAAAAAATACCAGTCTCTGCTTCCCAAACCAAAACATCCACTACTGTGGACAGTTTAAGTAATTATTGTAACAAGAATATCTGATATGTCACTCCTTTGCTCTAATTCCTTTAATGGTTTCCCCCAACACTTCCATAAAAATATTTTTTAATCCTTCGAATAGCATGCAAGATTGTTCATGATTTCTTCTTTACCTATTCATGCAGTCTCATCTGTAGCCATTCTCTCCCACGTAAACTAAGGTCCAAGCAAACTAAATGACTTCCAGTTTCCCAAGTCCATTAAATGATCTTTGGAATGTTATGACCCAGGCTGTCAGCCCCCCACACCTCTTTGGCTGAAATTTTTTACTCATCTTTTAAGTACCAAGTTAATTGTTACCTCCTGTGAGAATTTTTTCAATATTCCCTTTTACACATTAATGGCCATGACTTTCCATTGCTCTACCGCTGATCTATCATTTATTTCCCCAAGGCTGTCCTCATAATATACCCTCAAACTCTCCCTCTCCAAATTGGAAGTCACATTAATGTAGCTTGGATATTAAAATTAAGTATATCTATTTTAAAACTTCAAAAATTAGATGGATTTGTAAGTTTATCAGCAGACAGGACCTTGTAGTGAAAACAGCATTGGGGACTTCCCTGGTGACGCAGTGGTTAAGAATCCTCCTGCCAATGCAGGGGACACGGGTTCGAACCCTGGTCCAGGAAGATCCCACATGCCGCGGAGAAACGAAGCCCGTGAGCCACAACTACTGAGCCCATGTGCCGCAACTACTGAGCCTGCGTGCCTAGAGCCCGTGCTCCGCAACAAGAGAAGCCACCCAATGAGAAGTCCCCGCACCACAACGAAGAGCAGTCCTGTCTCGCTGCAACTAGAGAAAGCCCGCACTCAGCAACGAAGACCAAACACAGACAAAAATAAATAAATAAATAAGTTTATAAAAAGAAAGAAAGAAAGAAAAGGGCACTGGACTAGAATTCAGAAGATTTAGGTACTTCTGTTCCTTCTTCACCTTTTCTGGCCTCAATTACCTCCCTCATAAAGGAATGTGGCTTGACTACAGCCCTAGTCTTTGGGTGGCAATTTACAGTTTATCTTCTTTTTTATTAGTCCAATCCAGCCCCCTTCATTTCCCAGATGAGGAAACTGAGTCTCAGAGATGATATATAATTTAAGTTAAGATACTATACAATTAATTAATGACTAAGGTAAAAGGAATCTTGGGATCTTGGACCGGTGCGGACCAATGCTGACCTCTAAAAACACTCCCTGTTCTAAAATTCTTTAACCCGCCCAGTTAACAAAAGCAGAGGAAATAAAGAAAGGCCACAAGAGAATAGACTTAACGGAAACAAAAATCAGCGGGAAGCTCGAGCTTTCCACGAATTACAAGAGAACTTCCTGTCCTGGGTAAACTTCCGGAATCAACAACAGGGAGAGCCAATCAGAACCTTCCTCCGGGAGCCAATGGGCGAGTACATTACAAAGAGCCAATCGCAGCGACGCTGTCACTGTTATGGTCCTGTCAGGGCGCCGGCGTTGTGGTTTCTGGGCGGCAGCCACCGAGAGGACTTTTGGTGGGGGACCCTCAGGGGCAGCCCCCCGGCCAGCTGCGCTCGTCTCCGGCCTCGTTCCCAGCCTACATATCTCGGCTCGCGGGTCGCGCCGTCGGGCGCGCGTGCTGGTCGGTGCCGCGGCTGCCTTGGGGCCTGGGCCCAGCCACAGCCTCCTCCTCCGCCGCGGGCTCGGTGGGGCCGCGAGATGCAGCCGCCGGGCCCTCCCCCTGCGTATTCCCCCACTAACGGGGACTTCACCTTTGTCTCCTCAGCAGACGCGGAAGGTGAGACTGAGCCCCGTGAGTCGCCCTGGGGGACGCCGGGCGGACGCGGCAGTGTCTTTCTGGGGCCGAGGCGGTTGTGGCCCGGTGGGGACGGGCAAGAAGCTGACCCATGGGGGACTCGAGCCCTCTGCTCCCGCCGGGCCTTCCCAGAGGCCCGAGTGGCCGAGGGTGGGGTGTGGGGAACTTTCCAAGTGACTCGGTCAGCTTCTGGTTTTCGCTACACCGTCTGGTGGCAGGTTTTTCTGGCGAACTTACCCACCTCGAGGGCACCCACGGGACCCCAAGATTTTATTTCTAAAGTGACTTGGCATTGCTCAGAAAGGGATGGTTAGATTGGCCGGGCTAGGTGTCAAAGAATGAGAACGAGGAACGAGAGCTTGTTGCTTTGTTATTTATCAGCACATAACTTTTTGCTGAGATTAAATTAGGCGCTGCTAATACTAACTTCCCTCGAGGAGTTTGTGGGTTTTATGGAACCTGGTATCTTGCCAACGTTACCGTTTTCCTCCTATTTTATGGTGTTTGACCTCAATATTCAGAGAAGTAGACCCAGATATATTTGGGAACACCCAGCTGGATTACAAGAAGTTTCAGTTGCTTTCCAGATTTCCTTATGTACTGTTTTGAGGAAGCATTTGTGCTGGAGAGATTTTTCTACAGCATGGGAGAATGTGTTTTCCTCTGTACTTTACCAGACTCTTTGTAACTGAAATCTTTCTCTGCTACTTTTGTTAGACTTTGTATACCAGTATACCAGTAATTTTCCAGTGACCAGACTTAAGTGCTGGATATGGAAAAATAAGTTATACTTAACTATAGAAATTTCATTCTAGAGAAGGACCTAGTGTGTTTTCTGAGAAATCGAGTTTTGTAATGCATCAGTTAATATAGCTTGCTTTCCCTTTTTCTGTTTTGCTTTCCTCGTATTGGTTTTTGAATGGCGTTGTTTAAAAACAAAAATAGTACTGTAGTTTTGGTTATATTAAAATGCAAAATACAATTTTTATCATAGAGAACATAGCTGATACATTTAAATGTAATATGGAAATTTGGTGAAATATAGCAACCCAAAATATTTTAGTTTGTTTCATCTACATTTGGTAGCCTAGTGCTTGGGGAGGAATAACCAACCATAGTTTTCCAGACTTTAAGGAAAAATTGTCTGTATACACAAAAAATTGAGTATCACAACCTGATGTTTGTTCAGACTTATATATCTGTGTTTATAGTTCTAATACCCCCACTTCCTCCAGGAATTACCTTTCTTAAATATGCCTAAGAAATCTGACAATAATATAACAAGCTAATCCATTGACTCCATATATTAAACCAAGAAACCTGGAATAAGTAAAATCCGTAAGATTTATTCAGACTTCTCCGTATAGCCTCCAAGATTGTATAGACTCCCTGTATATCCAGGGATATACAGACAAGGATAGATATTTGTATAATAATACCCTCAAGTTTATAACATTATACAGTTTAAATTTACAGTATTTTAAGCAAACAGCTTGTTTGATCTTTCTAAGAATCCTGCTGAGCTTTTTTATTCCTGTGTTTTTTTTTTTAACATCTTTATTGGGATATAATTGCTTTACAATGGTGTGTTAGTTTCTGCTTTATAACAAAGTGAATCAGTTATACATACACATATGTTCCCATATCTCTTCCCTCTTGCGTCTCCCTCCCTCCCACCCTCCTTATCCCACCCCTCCAGGCGGTCACAAAGCACGGAGCTTATATCCCTGTGCTATGCGGCTGCTTCCCACTAGCTATCTACCTTACGTTTGGTAGTGTATATATGTCCATGCCTCTCTCTCGCTTTGGTCACAGCTCACCCTTCCCCCTCCCCATATCCTCAAGTCCGTTCTCCAGTAGGTCTGTGTCTTTATTCCTGTCTTACCCCTAGGTTCTTCATGACATTTTTTTTTTCTTAAATTCCATATATATGTGTTATCATACGGTATTTGTCTTTCTCTTTCTGACTTACTTCACTCTGTATGACAAACTCTAGGTCTAGTGAACCTGAGGCTTAGAGAAGTTCAGTAACCTCCACATGAAGGATCTGGAATTAAGAGGTAGCGTTCTGTTTCCTAAGATTTCTTTATACTAAACCATGATGAGTCTGACATATATTTTTGTAAACTGAAAAGTGTATCTGAAGTATAGAGTCCTGGATTTGCATCCTGTCTTTACCAATTACTATCTTTGTGATGTTGGGCAGGTTACTTAATCTCTCTTAACCTCAGTTTTCGTCTACATAAAATGAGAATAATAATACCCAAGTGCTCAAACATTTTGCAAATGCAAAGCACTTAGTACACCTAGAAGAGTTAAGTGCTCAGTATTTGTTAGCAGTGTTGCTGCTGCTTTGGATTTCATTATTAATTGGTGCCACGGTTATTTTTTTACTGTTCTCTAACATAAACATTTGACTCTGCAACACCAAGTTTCTTCTCTAGTTTCTAAGCGTGTCACGTAAATTCTTGCTTTTCCCCTCTTACGGTGTTTATCTAACCATGGATGTTTTTAGCTTGTAGAGGTTTTATTGTATACCTTGCTTCTAGATTCTGTCCAAGTCTCTTTCTCAGTGATACTTATCATTACTAATTTGTACATGTCCTTTGTTTTAAAATGTGCCTTGGTGTTTGTCTCCAAACCTATGTGTATCAAGGTCCTCATGCTTAGAATGCTTTTCTCCTTCTTACCCCAAGATGAAACTTTTTTTTTTTTTTTTTTTTTTGCGGTATGCGGGCCTCTCACTGTTGTGGCCCTCTCCCGTTGCGGAGCACAGGCTCTGGACGCGCAGGCTCAGCGGCCATGGCTCACGGGCCCAGCCGCTCTGCGGCATGTGGGATCCTCCCGGACCGGGGAACGAACCCGTGTCCCCTGCATTGGCAGGCGGACTCTCAACCACTGTGCCACCAGGGAAACCCCCAAGATGAAACTTAAGGCTGAATTCAAATACTCCTTTCTTGCTGAAACTTTGCTTAACTGTTCCTCAGAAACAGAAATGTCCCTAATTTTTTCTATATCCCAGCACTTAGCACAGAACCCAGAATATTAACATCACAAAGTAATTGTTTGTTGAAGGAATAAATGATTTCTGCTTTCTTTTATCTCCTATGACATTGATACTTGGGACTATAAAACCTAGCACATTTTGGATGGTATAACTAAAAAGTTACTGGTTTAGAGCCAGAAGACTTCAGTTAAAGTTCTGACTCTTACAGAAGCTATGTGATATTGGCCAAATTACATAGCTTCTATAAACTCACATTTTCATCCATAAAACGAAAATCACACTTATAAGAATATTGTGAAAATTACTTAAGGTAACGTGTATAAAAGCAAGGTCCATAAGTACAAGTTAAAAGAACGTAGACTAAAAAAAAAAAAAAGAACGTAGACTATGTGAATAAGCTAGTAAATGAATAAATAAATGAATAATGAAATCCAGACTTTATATTCAGTTCTGTGGTGTAAAACTACATCCAAAAGCAGTAATGAAATGCATGTGTATAAATGCAAGAATGTACCACCGCAATGAGAAGCCCGCGCACCACAACGAAGAGTAGTCCCTACTCACCACAACTAGAGAAAGCCCGCACATAGAAATGAAGACCAAACGCAGCCAAAAAAAAAAAAAAAGTAATGATACCATTAAGTATAATATAGACGTCTTTAAGGCAGTCCTTTGACTTTATTTTGTGTCACACAAATAAGTAGTTCTTTGCCTGCTTTATTTCCACAGACCAGCAGCATTGGCATTACTGGGCTCTAGTAATGCAGAATCTGCCTTAATCATAATTTACATTTTGACAAGATCATCCTTAAGTGATTCATAAGCACATTAAAGCTTGAGAGGCACTGATTTAGAATATTATGAAAGATCAACAAAAAGAGGAGGAAATTTTTTATAGCTAGAAGATCAGGGGCAATTTAATATTGGTCATATTTTGCCAAAATTTGAAAGATAGGTAATGTTTTGTATATGTAGGATGGAGTATGTCCATATGCAAGGGACTGTATATGAGGAAGTCCCTAACCAAGAAATGGCTTAATAAGAATGGGATTTTAAAGAATTCATCATACATAATAAATGCTATAAAAAGGAGGTTCAGGAACTTCCCCAGTGGCTCAGTGGTTAAGAATCCGCCTGCCAACGCAGGGGACATGGGTTTGAGCCCTGGTCCGGGAAGATCCCACAAGCTGTGGAGCAACTAAGCTCGTGTGCCACAACTACTGAGCCTGCTCTCTAGAGCCCATGAGCCACAACTGCTGAGCCCACGTGCCACAACTACTGAAGCCCACGCACCTAGAGCCCATGCTCCGCAACAAGAGAAGCCACTGCAATGAGAGGCCCGTGCACCACAGTGAAGAGTAGCCCCCACTCGCCACAACTGGAGAAAGCCCGCGCACAGCAACGAAGACCCAGTGCAGCCAAAAATAAATAAATAAATTAATTAATTGAAAAAAAAAAGAGGTTCAAAGGTGGAAGTGGTTAACTGCAGGAAGGGATCAAGGAAGTCTTCAGAGACAGATGAGGTACATTTTGAAGGAAAAGGAGTTCTTCAGGTTGAAAAAAGGGAAGAGCATTCACTTATAAATTATGCAAATGCAATAATTGGTCGAAGCAGTCCCTGTATTTTATACTTCTCAATCTTCACAGACCTAAAACAATGCTGATTTAGACCATGAGCCCCTTGGGGTTAGAAGCTGTGTTTTACTGTCTACCAGTATCATACCCACTGCCTAGCACAGAGCCTGGTATATAGCAGGAACTTAATAAATGTTCGATGACTACATGATACTTTCTGATTAAGAAAAAGGTGTTGTGCTGCTAGAACTGAAGCCAACACTAATTCAACAGAAGTCCAACAAGTGGTTGGAAAGGGCGTGAACAGAGACAACTAACCAAGAAAGATGATCTAAGCCACCCAATAGCCATTTTCCCGTCCTCATATTTTTCTCCCTCTAATGATCATTTTATGTATATCAAAACATTCATCTTTCCTCCAAATCTTAAAGGAAACCTTTCTTCCTTTCCAAGGATAAGTCTCTACTAGTGCTTTTATTCGCATATCTTCTTGCCTCTTTTGGAACCTTTCTTTGTTTTTCTCTCTAGCATTTTTTATTTCTCCTCTGTTTCTTCCATCACGATCATCACTCACAGGTCCCCTCCTAATTGACAGAATTTTTAATTAAATCTACTACTTCCCTTTTTCCTTACTTTCACAGCTAAACTATCTCTTATTTCCTGTTTCCTCAGCATCCAGCAATTCCTACCATTCTGCTGGAACTTGACTTGCTTCCTATCATCTACAGAAGGACCTTCAGGAGTGTTTCCCAAAGGGGAAAGGTTGCATGACAAAAATTGGGTAAATAATGTGTTAAGCTAAGTTAAACCAGTTTCCTTAATGCAGAATTCCCAGAGCCTTTAATATGACAATATTAGTTCTGAAACTCCAAATGGAGGTTGTAGTATGCAGGGTTTTCCAAACTTAGTGAATATCAAAAGCTTTTTGTAGAGGGCATCTCATAGGATCCAGATTCCACAGAACATGCATAAAGAAACACTTACCTATAAAGACAAGTTTAAAAATATTAGGGTTTTTTTGCCTGATATTTATTCTCTTAACACTTTGTCCCCAACCTATCTTCCACAACTTTTGAACTCTGTGCCTTTTATAAGCCTTGGGCTTCCATGCCTTTGTCTCTGCCCTTTCTTTTCCTTGGAATGATTTCTTTATTATTTTTAAAAATTTTATTTCTTTTTTATTGAAGAATAGTTGATTTATAATGTTGTGCTAGTCTCTGCTGTACAGCAGAGTGACTCAGTTATACACATGTAGACATTCTTTTTAATATTCTTTTCCATTATGGTTTATTACAGGTTATTGAATACAGTTCCCTGTGCTAGTAGGATATTGTTGTTTATCCATACTATATATAATAGTTTACATCTGCTAATCCCAAACTCCCAGTCCTTTTCTCCCTCACCCCTCTCCCCCTTGGCAACCAGTCTGTTCTCTGTGTCTGAGAGTCTGTTTCTGTTTTGTAGATAGGTTCATTTGTGCCATATTTTAGATTCCACATATAAGTGATATCATATGGTATTTGTCTTTCTCTTTCTGACTTACTTCACTTAGTATGATAATCTCTAGTTGTATCCATGTTGCTACAAATGGCATGATTTCATTCTTTTTTATGGCTGAGTAGTATTCCATTGTATATATGTACCTCATCTTCTTTATCCATTCATCTATCCATGGACATTTAGGTTGTTTCCATGTTTTGGCTGTTGTGAATAGTGCTGCTATGAACATAGGGGTGCATGTATCTTTTTTTTTTTTTAAGATTTTTTAATGTGGACTATTTTTAAAGTCTTTATTGAATTTGTTACAATATTGTTTCGGTTTTATGTTTTGTTTTTTTGGCCCCAAGGCATGTGGGATCTTAGCTCCTTGACCAGGGATCGAACCTGCACCCTCTGCATTGCAAGGCGAAGTCTTAACCACTGGACTGCCAGGGAAGTCCCAGAATGTATCTTTTTGAATTACAGTTTTGTGCGGATATATACCCAGGAGTGGGATTGCTGGATCATATGGTAATTCTATTTTTAGTTTTCTGAGGAACCTCCACACTGTTCCATAGTGGCTGCACCAACTTACATACCCACCAGCAGTGTAGGAGGGTTCCCTTTTCTCCACACTCTCTCCAGCATTTGTTATTTGTAGACTTTTTAATGATGGCCATTCTGACTGGTGTGAGGTGGTACCTCACTGTAGTTTTGATTTGCATTTCTCTAATAATTAGTGATGTTGAGCATCTTTTCATGTGCCTACTGGCCATCTGTGTGTCTTCTTTGGAAAAGTGTCTATTAAGGTCTTCTGCCCATTTTTCAGTTGGGTTGTTTGTTTTTTTGATAGTGAGCCTCATGAGCTGTTTGTATATTTTGGAGATTAAGGCCTTGTTAGTCGCATCATTTGCAGATATTTTCTCCCATCTTTGGAATGATTTCTTATTCCTTCTCTGCTCATCCACTTATCTCTCATGGCCAGATTCCAGTTCTACTTCCACATAGCCTTCCTGACCACCTCTTTGATAGCTTAGGTCTCTTTACTCCTATGGCACCTATGATCTGTTGGCAATAGGCATTGTCATTTACCTACACAAGAGTGTGTTTTACAGTACTAGTAGGGTTTTGTATCATATTCAGCACTCCAAAAAGAAACCCTGTACCCATTTTCAGTCACTCTCTATTCCCTCCCTGCCTTCCAGTCCCTGGCAACCGCTAATCTACTTTCTGTCTCTATCGACTTGCTTATTCTGGATATTTCATGTAAATGGGGTAATACAATATGTGACCTTCTGTGACTGGTTTCTTTCACTCAGCATAATGCTTTCAAGGTTCATTCATGTTACAGCATGAATCAGTAACTCATTCCTTTTCTGGCTGAATAAAATTCCATTGCTTGGATATACTGTCAGTTGGATTTTGAACTCCTTGAAGTATCTCACTTCTTTATATCACTCTCAGGGCATTATAGAAATAAGTAATCCTTAAATATTTATTGGTGGATTAATTAACCAATGTTGAAAGTGAGAAAGGTACTAAAGTGAAAATGACTTATTGTTTGTGATATAGTTCCTTTTGCCAAAGGCCAGAAACTTGTCTCTAGTCTCTCTCTCACTTTCTCATATTCAGTTGGTCATCAAATTATTTCAGAATAGTTCCAGAATAGCTATGTAATTAATCTGTCCTTCCCTTTCTACTGACATTGCCTTAGTTCAAGTCCTTTCCATTTCTCATCTATACTTTTTGCTGACCATACTCCCTCCTCAAATCTCTCCCCCACTTAAATCAGCCCTCCACAGTGCAGCTAAGATTATGTTTACACAATGCAAATCTGATTTTGTATATTTACTTTATTAAAAACCTCTGATGTCTCTTCTTGATATAAGCTCTGTGGAGCTATTTGCCCTTATATTAATTAATTCATCCAACCAGCACACATTTATTGGTTGCCTACTATGGGCCAGGCACTGTTATAGGTACTGGAGATACGTGTTCAAAACAAAACTACAACAAACACACCTTAGTTCCTCCCATCAGCGAACTTACAGACATTATCCAAATAATCATACAAATACATTATTATAAACAGTGATAAATGTTATGAAGGAAAAGTCCAGGGGACTATGAAAGGAACCTAATCTAGTCAGGGAGATCATGGAAAATTTCTTTAAATAGATATATCTAGGGGACTTCCCTGGTGGTGCAGTGGTTGAGAGTCCGCCTGCCAATGAGCCCTTGTCCAGGAAGATCCCCCATGCCGCAGAGTAGCTAAGCCTGTGCACCACAACTACTGAGCCCACATGCCACAACTACTGAAGCCTGCTTGCCTAGAGCCCGTGCTCAGCAACAAGAGAAGCCACCGCAGTGAGAAGCCCTTGCACCACAAGGAAGAGTAGCCCCTGCTTGCCATAACCAGGGAAAGCCCACACGCAGCAACGAAGACCCAGTGCAGCCAAAAATAATAAATAAAATAAATAAATTTATATATTAAAAACAAAGTATATCTAGGAACTGAAGAATGGGTGGCATTTAATTATCTGAAGTTAGGGGAGACAGCCTGGTACAAAGTCCCTGAGGTACAAGGGATCCTGGTTCATTCAAAGAACTGAGAGGCTTAATATGGCTAGAACATAGGGTCACGGTGGGTAGGGAGGCAGAAAATTGTTCTGGAGAAGTAGATAGGGCATGTAGAGATTGTTAGATTTGAGCTGAAAAAGTAGTGGGAGGCCACTGAAGGATTTTAAACGGGAGAGTGAAAGATTTGCATTTTAAAAATATTCTTCTGCCTATAGGTGAGAATGGATTGGAAAGAGAATGACTAGGGAGAGGAGTTAGTAGACCATTATAGTCATACAGACAGGAGATGTTAGTTTGCACGAGCATGGTGCAGGTGGTAGAAATGGAGAAAAGTGGGCAGGTTCAAAAAATATTTAGGGGTAAAAGCGATAGAATTTAGTTGTGGTTGAATGGTGTGGGGAGCATGTGAATGAAGGAAATTGTCAAGGATAATTAAACTTCTGGTTTACAGTGCTGGATGGGATTAGTGGTACTATTCACTGAAATAAGAAACTGGAGGAAGACCTTAACTATCAAGAATTCAGTTTTGGAATATTGAGTTTTAAATGCTTTTGAAATAACTACAACGTTAAACTGACACTTGATTGTATAAGTCTACAGAAGAGGACTGGGCTCAATATATTGCTTTTTGAGCTCAGCCTTCCTCAGTGTTTTTACCTCTTTTTATGGTCTGAATGTTTGTGTCCCCCAAAATTCATATGTTGAAATCCTAATGCCCAGTGGGGAAGTGGAGCCTTTGGGAGGTACTTAGGTCATGAGGATGGGGCCCTCATAAATGGGATTAGTGCTCTTATAAAAAAGATTTCACAGATCTCCCTACCCGTTTCTGCCGTGTGAGGGCACAAGGAGAAGTCAGCTAGCCAGAAGAGAGCCCTTTCCTGACCATGCTGACACTCTGACTTTAGACTTCCAACCTCCAGAACTGTGAGAAACAAATTTCTATTGTTTATAAGCCACCCAGTCTATGGTATTTTGTTATATAGAAGCCTAAACAGACTAAGACACTCCTATATAAAAATGATAGTATATACAACTCATAATACTTTATTGTGATCAGTAATTTATAGACATAATCAATAATTTTTGTGTTAATAGGCTTTTTTGAGTAAACAATAATTTTCTGTTACTCTGTTAAGGTGTCCATTTAGCCTACTTTGTGTGACATTCTCCCTCCCCAGGAAAGATGTCACTTCTAATATAATTTAGTAGTGTTGATAGAGGAATCTTTAGTTTTTCCTCTTTAAAAGTTTCCTACTTGATTTTTAAAAAATTATATCCAGATAGATATTATCACAAGTATCTTCTATACAATGTGCTCAAGAAGTACAATATATGATATATAATGGGTGCAAGAATAGCTTTTCTTCTGTGTTTGAAAATTGAAAATGACTTTTTAGTCAACCTTTCTTGGGAAGAAAACAAGGTAGTTAAGCAAGATTTATCTTTTAAAAAAATTAATCTATTTCTTTTCATAAATTTTAAACTTGTAAGGCATTACACAAATCCATAAATGTGGTAAAATTGCATAGAACTATACACACATACACACAAATAAGTGCACTTAAAACTGGTAAAATCTGAATAAGGTCTATCAACTGTATCAGTGTCAGTGTCCTGGTTTTGATAGTACGTATGATGGTATGGTACCATTGGGGGAAACAGGGTGAAGGGTGCATATAACCTCTCTGCAACTTCCTGTGAATCTATAATTATTTCAAAATAAAACTTAAAAGACTCATAAGGCAAATAAAAGAAATTTCTGTTAGATAACTGATTTATGCCAAAATGGGATTTGATTTTTCTAAAGGTAGGCTCAGGAGATGTAATTGATTTTAATTAATATTATGTGCAATATGAAAATTAACTGGCAATATTGAATAGTAAAGCTACTGAAATCGTAAACCAAAATGATATGAATAAAAATATAACCTAGGGGCTTCCCTGGTGGTGCAGTGGTTAAGAATCCGCCTGCCAATGCCTGGGACACAGGTTCGAGCCCTGATCTGGGAAGATCCCACATGCCGCGGAGCAACTAAGCCCGTGAGCCACAACTGCTGAGCCCGTGTGCCTAGAGCCCATGCTCTGCAACAAGAGAAGCCACCGCAGTGAGAAGCCTGTGCACCGCAACTAGAGAAGGCGCTTCCGCGCGCAGCAATGAAGACCCAACACCGCCAAAAATAAATAAAAAATTAAAAAGTATATGTGTGTATATATATATATATATATATATATATATATATATAAAACCTAGGACACAATTTTATACAAGGCTTTAAAAGTTTTTCTCATGGAGTAACATAATCAACTCCAATATAGGTCTAGCAATTATAAAATCATTATATACTTGTGTTGGTTTCTTGAGCTCTTTCATTGGCCTATATACGCATTAAAATGTTTTTATAACTAAAATGGAACAGTGGAATTTGTCCCTTTAGTATGAAACATGTGCTTGTTTTATTTTGTTGCACAATAGTCAATTCTGGTTTAGATTTAAGCACACATGGATTTCATTTCATTTTCATTCAGATAAAATGGAATTATTTTTGTCCTTGCTCTTGGTTGCTTGTTAAGTAAGAAAACGCTTATTCATGTTATGTAAGAAGTTGGCAAGTACCAACAAAATGTTCATGTTCATTGCAGATTACTCTTCTTTCATAGAAATCTAGAACTTTTGTAGGGGCAGATCAGTAAATCTCACCCTGAGTATACTCTCATACTACACTGACTGAATTCTTCAAAGTGAAGTTCTCAGGCTGAGGAGAAGATTCAGAGAAAAGATCCCTCACCCAGTAATACACTTGAGTTGAAAGGGAGGGAAGATTACTGTTAAGTTTTGTTCTGCAGTTTTTCCAGGTGGCTTTTAATAAAACTTGAAACTTACTGATATTCTTTCCTCTCTCTGAACCCAAACAGTAGTGGAAACATTTTTAAGATTTCTTTCAAAGATTATTTCCTCTTAAAACCATTTACATTTATTATTATCTTTATGTTATTTTTTACTTAGAAAATGACAAGAATATTATAGTGTAGTAAGAAAGGATTAATTTAAGATCAGTGTTTTATAATTCTGGACACCTGTCCTAGAGTTGACCATCAAGCAAGCTGGTTCTTACCGTGGTTTAAGGTAAGACAGCTGTGCTCCTGGAGAGACACCCCCCCGCCTTTATTTTTTTTTTAATATTTCTCATTGTTTTCCGACATTATTTTTTACCTGTTAGCTTGATCACATGTTAGGCTAACTACTGAGTTTTTTTACTTTTCTGTTGCTTTTTTTTTTGGCTGTACGCGGGCCTCTCACTGTTGCGGCCTCTCCCGTTGTGGAGCACAAGCTCCGGACGCGCAGGCTCAGCGGCCATGGCTCACCAGGGAAGCCCTTCTGTTGCTTTATTTATTTTATTTTTTTTGCGGTACACGGGCCTCTCACTGCTGCGGCCTCTCGCTTTGCGGAGCACAGGCTCCGGACGCACAGGCCCAGCGGCCATGGCTCACGGGCGCAGCCGTTCCGCAGCACGTGGGATCCTCCTGGACCGGGGCACGAACCCGCGTCCCCTGCATGGGCAGGCGGACTCTCAACCACTGCGCCACCAGGGAAGCCCAGTTGCTTTATTTTTAACACATGTAATTGTGTCTTGGGGGAACTGGATGGTTTGTCAGACTGCTGTTTCTAGCATTCTCCTACCATATGTCCATGATATTTTCCTTCTTTGCATAGAATGGAAAACACTACAAAATTATAAGCTAAAGGTGTCTTTTTGAGGTTCTGCATCCCTGCTATGAAAAACTCCTAAACATATACAATTCTTTCTCACAGCACTCCTTAGCACTATAATTTATATATCCTTTTTTGGTTTAGATTAAGGACTTTAACTGCAGTCTTTTCTAGAGGCCAGGAAACAGTTGTTAAGGTCCTTTCCTGCCTTATAATTCCAAAACCTTTAATGTCACTGCTCTACTAATGACTTCCTGATCTAAGTTTTCCTCTTGTTAAATCAAGAAAGGCACTCTTTGTACCTGTTGGAAGTAGAATTTTAGTTAAGTTTCAACTCTTTCATTTTCAACTTAGAGTATGACAAAGAAGCAGAAAGTAATTTTGAGAGAATATTTTAATCACAAGATTCTATGGCAATTAGCATCTATAGGGACTATTTTTAAGCTTTAAGTAGGGAAGGACAGTGAATTCAAAAGTACTTGCATTTTATCTCTAGATGAATTAACTAAACTATAAAAGCTTTTTAGAATCATGTAATGTTAAACCTGGAAAGAACTTTGAATAGGAAACTGGAGACAAGAAGGCATTAATGATTTGCTGTATTAATTAGTAGCTTAGCTAGGACTTAGCTTCAGAATGCAAACTTTATTATAATTAATTGCAGGAGTTCTCAGAACCAGATCGTTATGTGACTCATAATTGATCCACTCACTGATTGAAGTTTAAGCCAGAATTTTTTAATGGCAGTTCTCAAAAGCTAACCTAGAATTTAGGGTAATGTGCAAATTAAGCTCTTCGTTCTACTGTATAGGATCTCCAGGAAAGGAGAGTCTGTGTTGAGTGTTCTGGTTTGCTGTTGCCGAAATTGTTTTCTAAAGTATCACTCCAGTCTTTTGACTTCTAGTTAACAACATTGATGGTTGTTTACTAGTGCATGTTGTCTGGTCCTACAAATGTGTTTTTTTATTAATTCCTGTATGACCTCAAGCAAGTCCTTTACTAGTCCCAATTTTTTTTTGACCAGAAATTTTGACATATGTACTACTGTGATTATCTGTAACCTCTAAGGCACTGGTACAGACTGTGAGTGGAATTTATTTTGTAACGTGGATAATAGAGTCTCTTCACTGCTTTTTTTTTTAATCTATGTAAATTTATTTATTTATTTATTTATTTTTGGCTGCGTTGGGTCTTCGTTGCTGCATGCGGGCTTTCTCTAGTTGCGGCAAGCGGGGGCTACTCTTTGTTGTGGTGTGCAGGCTTCTTATTGTGGTGCCTTCTCTTGTTGCAGAGCATGGGCTCTAGGCATGCGGGCTTCAGTAGTTGTGGCATGCGGGCTCAGTAGTTGTGGTGCACGGGCTCTAGAGCTCAGGCTCAGTAGTTGTGGCGCACGGGCTTAGTTGCTCCGCAGCATGTGGGATCTTCCTGGACCAGGACTCGAACCCGTGTCCCCTGCATTGGCAGGCAGATTCTTAACCACTGCACCACCAGGGAAGCCCTTCACTGCTTTTTAGAATTGACCTAAAAAAACCCAACAACCTTTATTTTGCCAAAACTAAAGATAAATGATGTAATTATATAAAGAAAAAAGTTAGCTGAAATAATAGGAAACTCTTACTAGTCAGATTTATCCAAAACTAAGCATTAATATATGAGGCACTTAGCATAGATATTTAGTTTTAAAAGAAATAATGTATGAATAAATATATGAAAAAGTAAGGGAAGTTATCTGCGGTTTTCCTTTAGCAAATAATTATGTCTAATGGTTTGTATATATAAATATGTAATGCCTTTAAAGAGAATTTATACATCACTTTGTTCTGAAGCACATAATGTACATAATAATGAAAGGACTCCGAGATGATATCCTGTTGGGAGTTCCTGGGGGTCCAGTGGTTAGGACTCCGTGCTTTTGCTGCCGGGCCTGGGTTCAGTCCCTGGTCGGGGAACTAAGATCCCGCAAGCCTCGCAGTGCAGCCAAAACCAAACCAAACCCAACCAAACAAACAAAAAAAGCAAAGTGATATCCTGTAATATATTTTGTATATATCTTCCATTTAAATTTTAAAGTTACAGTTTTAAGTCTAGATTCTGGTACAAGGCTAGCTAGTTAGATGTGAAACCTTTCATGTGAATTCACCTCTCTTGTTTTCGTTTTCTTGTTTTAAAAGTAAAAAGTGGTTTTTAGATATCATTACTGAAAAAAAATTCAACTGAGTAACTTTTAAAGATTTTATTGGCTTATTCAGTGATACATGAAATGGGCAGCATTCCAATTTGCAGGTAGAAAGGAGCTCTGAGGAGCTGTACAAAACGAAAGACTTTAGGCAGAAGGAAGTGGGACAAGGAGGTTATACTAGCTAAAAGTGGATTAGTTATGGCAAGGTCACTTTCCTTTAGGAGATTGCAGGGGTCTTTCAGGCACATTACTTCACTAGTGCTGACCAGGTGATTCCTGATTCACTAGTTTAAGGTTCTGTTTCTGGGAGAGGCCAAAACTGTAATTAAGTCTTGGTTTGGTGACATGATACTTAGCATAAGTGACTCCATTTTGGGCCTGCTGTCTTGTTTTTATCACTGTCAACTATAAAATACAAAGATTGTATACAGTAGCAGATGTTCATATGTAGAGATCTTCAAGTGATAATTATTTAATTGGATATATGCTCGTGTTGGTTAGGATTCACACATTTTACCTTGGTTTATAGTTTTGTCCTCTTTTCTCCTTAGATCTCAGTGGTTCAATAGCATCCCCAGATGTCAAGTTAAACCTTGGTGGAGATTTTATCAAAGAGTCTACAGCTACTACATTTCTGAGACAAAGAGGATATGGCTGGCTTTTGGAAGTTGAAGATGATGACCCTGAAGATAACAAGCCACTCTTGTATGTAAAAATAATATGTATTTTTTGGTTTTTTAGAGCTAGTCTGTGGGATGATTGTATTTTTTCGTATTGTTTAAGACAGGTATAGAAAATCTTAACCTTTTTGGTCAAAAGTTTTAGCTATTTTCAGTTTTACTGTTATAGTTGACCCTTGAACAACGCAGGTTTGAACTGTGTAGGTCTACTTGTACATAGATTATTTTTAATACATACATTGGGAATTTTTTTGAGTTTGCAACAATGTGAAAAAACTCGCAGATGAACCATGCAGCCTAGAAGTATCGAAAAAATTAAGAAAAAGGTATGTCATGAATGCAGAAAGTATATGTAGATGTACATGTAACATATAAAATATATGTTAATCAACTGTTTATGTGATTGGGAAGGCTTCTGGTCAACAGTAGGCTTTTAGTTAAGTTTTGGGGGAGTCAAAATTATATGTGGATCTTTGAGGGTGGTACCCATAACCCCAACGTTGTTCCAGGTCAACTGTAACTAGTAAAACTGAAATAATGAGAGAATATTTTTAACCTACTGAATGGCAAAAGTTAAAAGAATCATAATCCTATATCACACACAAATATACTCCAAACTGTTAGGACTTACCTGGGTCTATAGATATCTGAAGTGAACATACAATGTAAGTAAAAAAGCAAGGTGCTTGGGTGCGTGCTGTGGAAGTTCAGTTTAAGATTTCCAAAAAGATTACCCCTCCAAACTCTCTCCTATATAGAAATTCTAGAGCTACCACTGGGAGGACTATAGGGATACTTTCACTTTCTTCATAGTACTTGAAAATTTTTAAGTGATTATGTATCACTTGGGGAAAAAAGGTGAAGAATTTAACAATTTTGGAAAGAAGAACCTATAGCTTTGTAAAATCAAGGTATTACCAAGTTATTCTCTGTAGTAATTATTGGTAGATCAAGTGCTAAAACATCCTGTTTCTTAACTGTTAATATACCGAACTTCATCAAATCTAAGATGGTATGGATTATAAGATGCAGTTATTTCACGTTTATTGATAAAACAGAAAAAGTACCTAAGACAGCATAAAGCTAGGACATCAAAGGGCTATCTTATCTCCTTAGTGTAAGGATAAATGAGAAATAACCTACCATACAAAGAGAGACAGCAAGGAAGTTTGCTTGTCTGTTTGGCACTGGGTGGGGTGTTGGAAGAAAAAGTGTCTGTGAGAATATAGGATTGCAGTCTGATTTATCAGTACGGTCCCAAAAAGTCTCAAGCAGAGAATTTTATTTAAAGTCCCAAGTTGATAGTGCCTCCGGGAGACTGGCAAAAGGAAAGGCAGATCTTGGAAGCACTTGGCTTCACTCCAGACTGACAGCAGTTGTAAGACACCAGCTATTGTGAGATGCATCCCAACTTTAGAGATGTTGAAATGATAAAAATGTTCATCATGGAACCAGTGAAATGTGGTACTTCAAATGCAAATGTTTTGTTGATCTGTGGTGACTGTAATGTTATATTTAAACTTTTCTTAAATTCTGCTGCAACTGTCTCAGTATTCAGAAGTGTGTGCTTTTTAAGAATTCTTATTTTAAAATTATAGGGAAGAATTGGATATCGACCTAAAGGATATTTACTACAAAATTCGATGTGTTTTGATGCCAATGCCATCACTTGGTTTTAATAGGCAAGTGGTGAGAGACAATCCTGACTTTTGGGGTCCTCTGGCTGTTGTTCTTTTCTTTTCCATGATATCATTATATGGACAGTTTAGGGTAAGTATATCTTACTTTTCACAAATTCTAAATAGTTTAAGAGTTTTAAAATTGAAAATAGCCAAATATTAACTGTAGTACTTCATGTTTGAGAAATGCTTTAGCTTTACCCATTATTTCTCACTTGTTTATCCCTACAAGCTGTTCTTAATTAAATAAGTGGGGAGTGCCTTGGATTAATGATTTCCAAACTCTTCTACATCATCATTCTCATAAAAAGTATTAGTATTTGTATGGCAAGTGGGTAAAATGGTTGGGACTGCTCCCAGCTGCCCATACCCTTTCTGATTTCTCCCAAGGATAAAGAGTTTGAAACACAATACTCATGTTCTTATCTTTTATTCATTTTTAGTTCTGTTTTTTAAAGTAAGCTTCTTAATAAATGATGACAAGAATTCCATCCGTTTTTGTTTTTATATAATACTTTGTCCTATTCTCAGAGGCTTTATCTCTATCATCAAAATATGGCACATGCATATCATTCCCTCATCCCTAGTTTAAGGCTTTAGGGGAGTAAAAAATAACTCTTTACCACAGAGTGATTTGGAAATGAATTAGTTTCCTTTTGTACTATAACATATTTCCACAAGTTTAGTGGCTTAAAACAATGCAGATTTATTCTTTGACAGTTCTGAAAGTCAGAAACCCAAATTGAGTCTTAAAGGGCTAAAATCAAAATGTCAGCAGGGCTGGTTCTTCTGGAGGCTCCAGGACAGTCTGTTGCTTGCCTCTTCCCATGTCTGGAGGCTGCCAACATTCCTTGACTTCTGGCTGCATCACTGCAGTCTGTTTCCATTTGTCACATTGCCTTCTCTACTGTAGTCAAATATCCCTCTGCCTCCTTTTTTAAAGGACAGTTGTGATTACATTTAGTGCTCACCAGATAATCCAGAGTGTTCTCTCCATAGCAAGACCCTTAACGTTATATAATACTGGTCCTATTAGTATTTACCTTGGATCAGTAGTTCATATCAAGTATTCTGTTGCAAGTATAAGGACCATTGAAGAAGTTGAATGGGGGTCTGGTCTCCTACCCACCACCAACCCTTCATGTAGAACATCTCTATATGAATTTTATCTATTTTATATAATCTTTCATTTGAACAAAGTGTTCTAAGGCTAAAAACAGAAGATTCTTATCTCCATAGAATGCTTCTTTGTCATTACGTAATCATTCATTTATTTTTGTCAGTATGGACTCATGGATATTTATTTTATTTTCTGGACTATAATACAATACTGTCATTTATTTTATTGCTCAGATTGTTGCAGTTTTAGCCATTGGGAGCGCCTTCAGGTTAGCTTCTGTATCCTTTTGCCATATCCCCATCTTTTTTGAGTACTTCCTTTCTTTCTGACTCCACAGAGTGTTCTGGGCTCACCTTGTATTGTCCCTGTCCCAGCCCAGAATCAGTCATTTTTCTAGGGAGTCCTAGTGCCTTTTGGGGAATATTTAGAAACCAGGATCTGGGCAATAAGTGTGCTTATGTTGCTACTGGGTGTCATTATTTCTAGACCCCCCCAAGCAGACAGAACTTGGAAATATATGCATATATCATTACTATGTCAAGTCTCAGGAGTTAAAATTGTGTGAAGTATCGTCCACATTCTATTACTTGGATAAATGTGTAATTAATGTAAATTTTAGAGACCTCTTGAGAAGACTGGTAACTTGTTTCACAGATGAATTTACCTTCCAAAATGCTATAAAGCAGGGGTTGGGAGTCAACAGTTTGGTCTTTCTTTGCAGTTCTTTTATTATATATCATAAAATACTAAGGTTTCCTTAGGCAATTGATCATTGCTAAATTTTCAGTTTGGATGTAAAATTACATTACACATTTATATTCTTATTAAGTTTTACCTGGGAACCCAAACTCTCTATGACCTGAAGTTGGGTATACCAAAATATATGGTAGAGGGTTGAGTTCGTGGGAAATTATCAGCTTATTTGGTACACAGATAATAACTGCATGAATTTTTTTTCTCTTAAGGTGGTCTCATGGATTATAACCATTTGGATATTTGGTTCATTAACAATTTTCTTACTGGCCAGAGTTCTTGGTGGAGAAGTAAGTGGTTAATTTTGAAAATAGCCTTTGTTTTTTATGGTAAGCTTTATTTTTGATACTGCAGGTAGTATCAGTAGCTATGTTCATTGTAACTGCTTTTTGTCCCAGAATTGCTTTTAAGTTATGCTACTTCTTTTAAGGTGATGTAAATATTAGTATAAATGTTATGAGAAATAAAGAGGAAAGAAAATCCAATTTCATTCATAAATAATGTATAGCTTTTTAGGGAAGCATGCAATTTATTCTCTGTTACAGCAGTTCTCAAACTTTTTGATCTCAGGTCCCCAAAGAGATTTCTTTCTGTAGGTTGTATTTATTGATGTTTACCATGTTAGAAATTAAAATAAAAATTTTAAATATATATTTATTCATTTAAAACTAAAAGTAAACCAAATACATTTTGACATAAAAAATACATTTTAATGAAAACTATTTTTCAAAACAAAGTGAGAAAAAGGTATTGTTTTACATATTTGCAAGTAGCTTTAATGTCTGGGTTAGTGGAAATTGTATTCTAATATCTGCTTTCTGCATTCAATTGTTACGCTATATTTTGGTTAAAGTAAAAAATAAGGCCTCACACAGGTATATAATTTTAAAAGGAAGAGTATTTTAATACATGTTTTGGATGATTATGATTATTCTACTCTGATACTACATCAACACTCAACAAGTAATATTTTCTTAAAGGTTCGTTGTAGTGAGGAATCTCAAACCATATCAGTGAACTTTTTATACACTGTATCATTGAAATTCACTTTGGATGGATCTTTTTACCCATGCACGATCTACTAAGAAAACATTAGTTCCCTGAGCTTTGTAGATCTTCCAAATGTTGACTCGTTTTATTGTACAATGTCAGAAAATCACATTCATTAATATCACCACCTATTTCATCAGAAAAATCTGTATTGGAAAACTATCAAGATAAGAGTGTTGGATACAAGTTTTCCAAAATTCTACTTTTTGCTTGAGAGAAATTTTGTAATTTGGAAGAAATACTGTCAGTTTTCCTTGAAATAAGAGGCTCACTTCATTCATTTTCATTCATGTTGCCTGTCAGTACCTAACTCTGAATAATCATAGTTTGTCTTTCAGTTGTTCTTTCAAGTAAAAGTGGTATTCTATGGATAAAGCATCTAATTCAACTCTTCACTCACACAGTTGTACAAATGCTCTTCCTTGGGATAACCATTGAATCAAGATACAGAAGAAATGCTTTCTGTGTACTTCTCATTTTGTTACACAGAATATTAAAAAGACATATTCAAAGGTTGAGGCTTAATAAAATTAATCATTTTAACTGCTTCATTAAGGACATTCTTAAGTGAAACTGGCTTTTTTTCTTCTTTTCCTGTGAGTGTGGGGTAGTAAAGAACACAGTAACTACTAGTATGTTTCATGCCACCTTATTTGTGCTAAAGCAGCA
The DNA here is from genome assembly GCF_011762595.2 of Tursiops truncatus. Lineage (NCBI taxonomy): Eukaryota > Metazoa > Chordata > Mammalia > Artiodactyla > Delphinidae > Tursiops > Tursiops truncatus. The sequence goes on along the minus strand of NC_047047.1, from coordinate 63,385,253 downwards.
TGTTTTACCCATTGCTTTTGTTCTATTAGTACCAATATCAACCCAATTAAAAAGGCAAATAATATTTTATTACTATTATAAAAAATAGTTTTGTGGGTTTTTTTTTTTTTTTTTTTTTTTTGAGGAACGCGGGCCTCTCACTGTTGTGGCCTCTCCCGTTGCGGAGCACGGGCTCCGGACGCGCAGGCTCAGCGGCCATGGCTCACGGGCCCAGCCGCTACACGGCATGTGGCATCTTCTGAGGCCGGGGCACGAACCCGTGTCCCCTGCATTGGCAGGCGGACTCTCAACCACTGCACCACCAGGGAAGCCCTGGGTTTTTTTTTTTAAGTTTTATTTATTTTATTTTTTTTCCGTGCCTTGTGGCATGTGGGATCTTAGTTCCCCGACCAGGGATTGAACCTGTGCCCCATGCAGTGGAAGCATGGAGTCTTAACCACTGGACCGCCAGGGAAGTCCCCTATTACAAAAAATAGTTTTGACGTTCCAGTCTTTAAGAAGAGTCTCTGGGACCTCCAGAGGTCCATGGGTCACACCTTGAGAATCACTGCTCCATTAAATTAGACTTTATGAATTACTATAAACCTAGGAATTCCAGCACTCTGGAATTCAACTCTCTGTGAAGAGGGTAAAGCACAAGGGATGCCAGGCAGAGTTACTATATCATGTGGGTGCTGACTCATATCAGGCTTGCTCTATGAACACTGAATGCTAAATGCAGAACTCTTGAGCCTTTTTCTCATACTTGGTGGAAAGGTCTCCACCAAGCTCTTGTTCTTCTGCTTTCCAGTTTCCAAAATTAAGTTGCTCTTGTCCTGTCTTCTAATCTCCTGTTTATGCTTCTTATAAAAAGGAGTTTCCTTTTTTCCTTCCCTTTTAATGGAGTTTCAGGAAGGAATGGTATTAGATATATGCACTCAATCCATCATCTTAACTTAAAACTCTTGAATAAATGTAGAATAACATTTATCTATGTAATTTTATCACTCTGCTTATGAAAATTTAAAATAATTCTAACAGCGACATTTGTTTGCATATTATTTCTTACATTCTAGACAAAACCTCATATAATTTTTAGGTGAAAAAAGGTGTCACTAAATGTTTTGGTAATTTAGGACTGTTGATAGAGAAGTTAAAAGACCTAGATCTTAATTTGAACTCTTACCAGCTAGCTTTGCTTTCCTGAACAAAGCTCTTTGTCTCTCTGGAATCACTTTCTTCATAATGGGGACAGTAATACCACATAGGGTTGTTAGTGCCTTTGATCTTCACAGTATGTGAAGCTCTATCACGGAGTGTGGCACACAGTAGCCACTAAAAAATATTTCTCTCTTCAGTCCTCCTACCTTCTCTCCCTTCCCTTCTAGTCTGCATTTGTCACATCTAGCTTCTCTAGACTTGAATTTTTCATCAAAATAAGATGGTTGTGGTTCCTTTAAATAATCCTTCTACAACAAGGGAAATAGTGACTAAGAGATATACTCAAGGTAATTGGATATATAAGTCTGAAGCTCAAAAGAGAGAGGGCAGGAAATGTAGATTTGGGTATTATCAGAATTGATAATTGAAATCACGGTGGGTTGTTGACCTTGTCCACGAATATGAGACTATATGATAATTTGAAATATAATGGGTATGATACTTTTTTCTTAATTCTCACCTTTATGTAAGTACAACAAAGTATATATGATGTTTAATAGTGGTTAAAATAAGTATCTTGATTTCTGTGATATTTATTTAACATTTTGAAAATTCACAGGTTGCATATGGCCAAGTTCTTGGAGTTATAGGATATTCATTACTTCCTCTCATTGTAATAGCCCCTATACTTTTGGTGGTTGGATCATTTGAAGTGGTGTCTACACTTATAAAAGTAAGTAGTGTGTTATAAAAAGTAGTTTACTGTTTCCCAGTAAAAAAAAAAAAGTATACAGTTGTCCCTCCGTATCCATGGGAGATTCGTTCTAGGACCCCCCCGCAGACAAGAAAATCTGCAGATGCTTAAGTTCCCTGTACAAAATGGTGTAGTATTTACATGTAATCTGTGCATATCCTTCCATCTACTTTAAATCATCTTTAGATTACTTACAATACCTAATACAATGTAAATGCTATATAAATAGTTGTCTGTAGTGCAGCAAGTTCAAGTTTGGCTTTCTGGAACTTTCTGGTATTTTTTCTTCCCCCCAAATATTTTCGATCCACAGTTGGTTGAATCCGTGGATGCAGAACCCACAGGTAATAAGAGCTGACTGTACTAGTTCTCTGGCTAAGAATCTTGTAATCTATAACTGTTTATCAAACAGTTCGTAGTGTTTTGGAACAGGGACCTTACTCACTAATTATACCAGTTGTATTTCTTTTATTTTCCCCTTTTAATTGCCATAAATTATAATGTATGTCTATGGCAGAATAAAGAACAAAGAGCAAATCAGACCTTGGGGTATTACACTCAGAGAATTTTTTAATTTAATGTTAAAATTTTCTTCTAGTTCATCTGACTTAGATTTTGTGGGAGGTATTTATTTAAAATTCCACTGGCTCAAAAGGACACCTGTACCCCAATGTTCATTGCAGCACTATTTACAGTAGCCAGAACATGGAAACAACCTAAATGTCCAACGACAGATGAATGGATAAAGATGTGGTACATATGTACAATGGAATATTACTCAGCCATAAAAAAGGAACGAAATTGGGTCATTTGTAGAGATCTGGATGGACCTAGAGTCTGTCATACAGAGTGGAGTAAGCCAGAAAGAGGAAAAAAATATCATATATTAACGCATATATGTGGAATCTAGTAAAATGGTACAGATGAACCTATTTGCAGGGCAGGAATAGAGACGTAGATGTAGAAAATGGACATGTGGATACAGGTGTGGAAGGGGATGGTGGGACAAATTGGGGGATTAGGATTGACATATGTACACTACCATGCGTAAAATAGATAGCGGGAATATTCTATAAAGCACAGGAAGCTCAGCTTGATGCTCTGTGATGACGTAGATGGGTGGGATTGGGAAGGAGGGTGGGAGGGAAGTCCAAGAGGGAGGGGATATAGGTATACATATAGCTGATTCACTTCATTGTACAGCAGAAACTAACACAACATTGTAAAGCAATTATACTCCAATAAAAAAAAACCTCGCTAAAAATAAATAAAATAATATTCCACTGGGACTGGACATTTATTTAATAATTGTCACTCATATTTGAATAGTAAGTTCTTTACCAAATATGATATATATGGTTCTAATAAATTGGCTTTTCTGTGTTGCAGAGATCAGGACTTCTTTGTGCTGTGTTAAGCTTATATTAACATATGTACCCACTTTAAACATTTACTGATAATATTAAATATTAATGAGTAGTGATTGAACTTAAATTTTGGCATTTATTAATTTTGAACAACTTTTGGAAATAAATGACCACTCTAACACATGTATGTATATAACATAGTGAATATAATTTTTTTTCTTTATGGAAAATAGAACTTCGACTTAAATTTTTAAGTAGAGTAACTTTTATGAGTTTTGGTTTTACTTAAAGTTTATTACTAATTCCAATATAAAATTATTCCTTTTAGAATTGAGTAACTACAGGCTAACACTGACATTATATAAGCCTTGGGTATTGAGAAGAGTTGGATTTTGGAACCAGTCAGTTCTGAATTCAGATTCTGGTTCTGCCACTTGCTGTTTGCCTTGGGGAGATATCTTTTAGTACCCTCCTGTGCAAATTGGGAGTCTTAACTACTTTTTAGGGTTTGTTATGGATTTTAAAGTATAAATAATGTCTAGTATAGTGCTTAACAGAGTAGGCAAGGTGGTAGCTGTTATTATTATAAATGTTAATCGAATATTTTGAGAACATCTCTGTATGTTTGAACTGTTTGAACACATTAGAGACCAAGGAGAAGAGCTTTCTTTCCTCTAATCCTAAATATTTTTTTAATTGTCATTATTAGCACTTAGTTTAAAAGTCTTACAGTACAAGAGCTAGCCCCATGCTGGCATTTAATTATCTAGCCTTAGTGAACATACCACTTTACTGAATCATTCAGGATCACTGCTTGTGTGTTGTTTTACTTGGGTTAAAGCATGTTTGAATGCTTCTGAGACTACTGCCCAAATTGCTAAAACTGTCCTCTGGTTATTTTTAGTCATTGAGTTCAACTGAAAATTGGTCTTAATGTTCTTTATGCAACATGTGAATGTTTTATTATAAAGCGGAAGAATCTTTTTTATATCATTAAAAGTTTAGGATACAATTCTTTTTAAACTTTAGATTTTCTTCCCCACATTTCTTTCCCTAATCACTTAATCTTCTGTGTGTAGCAATCTGTTTTACATGTTTCTTGTTTTAGTCCAAAGTTTGCTGAGAAATAATGTTGCAAAACTCTCATCACTTAACTCTAGCATTAGAATACAGTTTAATCTACAAGCACTCATTTTTTAGCATTAAATCTCTGTAACTCTTACCAATCTTTAACCATTTATTTACAAAAAAATTTAATCATGCCATACAAATGCAATTTGATTATAATTTTACTTCATTTATTTCCCTATACTTTTTTGTAGGTTTAAAATATCTTGCAGGTTTTTTTGTATGTTTTTAGTTTAAAAAGCACAATGTAAAATCGGACCATCTCAAATACATTTTCAGTCAGTCTGCCAGTATTTATTTTTTACCTCTGTACCAGTGGTTCTCAACTGATGGCGATTTTGCCCCCCTAGGACATTTGGCAATGTCTGGAGACATTTTTGGGTATCACAAATGGGGAGGGCTGGGATGGCACTAGTATATAGTGACTAGAAGCCAGGGATACTGCTAAACATCCTACAGTGCACAGGACAACTTCCCACAACTATTTTGATTAGTGCATGGTTGAGAAACCCTGGTCTGTGCCAGGTCTGTTTCTGTCATAGTTTCCCTGATTTCTACCGTTATAGTTCTTCCTTTCATTTTATTCTGTAAAATGCCTTCAGTGACTATATTGATAAGTATTATATAAATTTCTAGTTGAAATAATTTAAAATTAAGCACGTGCATAATCAGAAAACTCTCTTCCATTATGGTTTACCATGGGATATTGAATATAGTTCCCTGTGCTATACATTAGGACATCAACTATACTTCAATTTTTAAAAAAAGCAAAAAAAATTTTTTTACTATGAAAAATTTTCAAACAATAAAAAAAAAAGAAAACTCAACCAAAATGTTATGGTTTTCCTCCTTTCCATGTAACACTATACTTCTACCTTGTCCTGGGAAAATGATTTGATACTTAATAAATGTTGTGTAAAATTTTCACTTAATATGTTTTTCTACTTCTTGGGGGAAAAAAAGGAAAAATTTCTATTTTGTGAAGATCAATTAGTTTTCTTTCAGGAAACAAATATCTTTCAGCTGCCTATCCCTATAATAGTTTTTCCGAAAGTTGCCGTATCTTAAGTCACCAGGGACACTTGTTAAAAAGTCTGATAATTAGACCCTTCTTCCCTTTAAAGATTCTGATTCAGGAGAACTAGAATGAATCCCAGGATTCTGTTTTTTAATAGGCACCCAAGGTGATTCCTATGATTAGACAAGTTTGATAACAAAAGACTTCATTTGCAGAAGTCAGGGAGCAGAGCAAGGATGAATATTCCTAACAAGTTTTAAACATTCTCAATAAGTGTTACTGCTTCTACAATTGGTTGTTAGGGTTGTTTTAAAAAAATACTGTAAATGTTATTTTTATGATACCCAAAATGTTAATTAACTTGCTAATATGCTGCCTTTTGTCTTTTTTGTTTGTTTTTTTAAAGCTCTTTGGTGTGTTTTGGGCTGCCTACAGTGCTGCTTCATTGTTAGTGGGTGAAGAATTCAAGACCAAAAAGCCTCTCCTGATTTATCCAATCTTTTTATTATACATTTATTTTTTGTCCTTATATACTGGGGTGTGATCTAAGTCATATATGAGTAGAAAAAGACAATGTTACCTTTCTGTGTAGGCTGGGAATTCTTGCTTGAGGGGATTGAAAAAAACGTATTGCTGGTAAAATTTTACATGTTCCAGATGTAAAGGCAGTCTAAGGTCTTTTTAAAACAATATTTTTTTTTGTATTTAATTAAGCAATTGCAGTTACCTGAATATTTTTGGTCAGAATTCTGAATTCTGTTTGATTCATCATATTCCAGTGAATAAAATATAAAAGCATTGTGTTTTTAAGATTGTGTCAATATTCTCCTAAAAACTTGTGCCAAAAGCACCTGGAATGGTAATTATATTTCACTTGAAGGGTAAATATGACAGCATCCTGATAATCCAAAAGTGCAATTTTTTTCTTTAAAGGGTTTTCTCCTGCATTGCAGATCCTGTAGATATATATTTATATTTATATATATATTTATGAAGTAATTCTTATTATTCACAAAATGTATTTCTGAATAACCTAAAAATTAAGATATTTTAAATCTGATGCTTAAACTTTATTTAATTTGGCCATTAATCTTTTTATTTATAAATTTAATTTTGCTTTTAAATTATATATAATTAAAAAAATCTCATACATGCTTCAGTCAGTATGTCCTTGTTAAGAATTCTTAATAATAACAATTGAAACTAATAACAGTTGCTGATGTAGATTTGGTTGATTTGGGTGTGCTTTTAAAAACCACTTTTGAATGTCTAAACATTTGATTTAAAGTGTCTGTTTATCTTTCTGACCAAAAAAGCAAGAGATATGATGGATATGGCATTCATTAAAATTGTCAATATGTAGAAAAACAGTAATATTTATAGCATCAGTAAATATTTTTAAGTGGTACTCCGAAGTCATAAAAGTTGCTGGAAAGAGACCATTAGAGTCTTGTGGTCCTGAACAATGTTATATGAAGTAGAAGAAAATAAAATGCTTCCCAGCTGTGTGTTTTGTTTTTATAACACCTTGTCCTGTATTACTTGATATTTTAACAAGTATCAGGTACTCTTTAACAAGAATACAATAATATTTACAAAGGGAAGTATTAAATTTTAACTAGAGAAATTTTTTTGGCAAATAATTTCATAGACTGTAGATGTACGTTTAATCTTAGTTTGTACAGTAGATAAAATAATTTATATCGATAAAATAGCAAATGCCTAATAACCATTAGCATATTATTATATTATCCTTTCTGGTCTCAGCTGGAAGAGTTAACTGCTGTCTTCAATATGGTAATGTGGCCACCTCTTGGTATGTATTCCTTTAGCAACCTAATCTGTCAGGAAATATCCAGCAACTCTGAAGTAAGCCTACAGATTAGCAAAATATCAAGCCCATCTCTCTTCCATTTCCCCTCTCCCCTCCCCCACCTGAAAAAGAAAAAAAAAAGCTTATTTTAAGGAAAACTATGGAGCTACCTTTGGGCCAGAATAATGTGGAAAAATTACATAATGCTGGTTATTTAAATAAGTTTAGGAAAGCAGATTAGAAGCAACAGGATAGAACCTCTAGAACCTAAAATAATATGGAATAGTGAGGAAGGATCTACAGCTACAGAAGCAGCAACTGTAAAATGAACATTTGTCATACTTCAGGAGTTTCTGAGATCAGTACTTTATTATAGTAGATTATAATATTTGATGGTCATAGTGTTGACCCTGAAATCTTCCTCAGAAAGCTTAGGGGTCCACACCCGGCAGTAGAATTTTACTAAGCAATAAGTCAAGGCATTTTAGGACCAACTCCATCAAAAAGATGGTTTAAAAATTTTTTAAGCTATCATTTCTTTAAGATGTGAATAAAAAGTTCACTTATATGAATCACGTTTATTCCTGATGATGTAAGATAAAAGGAGATATTTGTGTTCTAAAAATAACAGCATTTAATCTTGGGACCTGTCCAATTTAGGATATATATAAATACAATTTATAATGTTTCAAGCTCAGCCAATGTCTTCATGTGCTAATGAGCAAAGCAGTTAAAACAGATTGTTAGTTTGAAAACATGACTTGTAAATGTGTGCAAGATACAGTACTGCTACAGCTAATAATGGTAAGCTGACTACAATGTCCTCTCCTTGAATTTATATATAATAATATTTTATGTCATATTGATTGTAAATCATGATTTCCAGCCTAATTATTAGTTCATTAGTGTTTTTAAAACAATTACCCAGATAGCCTCTTCTAGGTGTCTGTGTGTGCGTATACATGTTTTAAGTGTTTTCAGTTGTAGTAATCCTGATGAATGTTAATCCTCAAAAAAAAAAGAAAAGAATTATGAGACATTTACTTCTGTTTTAAATTGATTATAAAATAACTGAAATTTTGAATATAAATCAAAGTCTATATATAATTTTCTTTGTATTAAAATACAGTTTAGGGAGATTTGTAAAGTTTTATGAACCATTACTAAACCTGCTAATTTCTAAGGTCTGTAAGACAGTTTTATATATATCTATTTCCAAAAATTCCCCCAATATTAATATATTAATATTCTAAATTAGTGAAAATTTGCATTGACTTAAAATGTGAGGTAGATATTTTTGTTTAAATATTGTTTAAAATTTAGTTCATTTAAAAAATTCTGATGTAATAAAACATTGAATAAAAGAATGCTTCTACAAACAATAAAAACAATATTTTTCATATTCAACAGAACAGTATTTTAAAATGATTGTTATTTATTTATCTTTTACATTTTCAGTACATATTTTAGCTAGTGTTAGGCTTCAGGAAATTGTGACACGTTTGTTAAGTTTTGTTAAAATGTCTTACTTCCATACAGTTTTTTTTGGTAATTGAACAAATTGGTTTTCTTGTTTTGTTCTTTGCAGCAGAGGAGAACAACACACATCTTGGGGAACCAACCATAGGGTGTCTCAGAGTGTTTAAAAGGCCCTATTACAGGATTTAGGCTTGTGTTAATACAATTCATGGCAGTCTGAAATAAGTCTTAATAGAGCCAAAAATCACCCTCAGGTATTCTCTTCTCTGAAATTTTAGTCACATAAACAATATAAGTGTTTTATTATCTTTCATAAAAGGTTTCTTTAACTGAACCCTGTACCTAGTAGTACATTTTAATTTCCCTTTAGAAACTGAATTACAAGTACTCTATTCCTCATTTGTTTAATCTCCTGACAGTACTTTGTGTGTTTGAGAATCTGTTGTCACTTTTCAAATAAATTCCAAAATATGATTTTTGACATTAGTAAAGACTAGACATTCTTATATCTTTGCACTAGAAATCATTATATTTTCTGAAGAAAGTCTGCTTGTGAATACATTTTCTTTATAACAAACTTTCTTCCTGTACATTTTCTTTATAACAATTTTAGGCCCTACTGTGTCTTATGGGGTATAGTGGTCTGAAGAGAAATGGTTAAGAGAATACTTATTCCCTGGTGCAAAGCATATATTATTGCAGCTTAGGGTTAGGTTGCTCATTTGAAATTCTTTTGATATGCTGAGGTTGCAGTTTGGAGATTAATTTAAGGAAAGAATGTCAGGATGATTAAGATGGCATTAGTAAAATAATTTCCTATTTTACATTTTGTATTAGTAGTAACCATGGTTTCAACTTTTCTAATTTTCAGCAAGATATCCACAGGTTTTTACTTTGAAGATACTTAATTTGAAATTTGCAAGTGCTTGGAAAAAATTCCTGAAACATCCCTTCTGAACAGTTCGATGATATACTAATGCTGTCACTGAGATTTAAGTTAGATATTAATATGAAAAAAATTTTAATGAAATATTTTGAATTTACTTGTAATTAGAGTATATGAAGGTTATTAATGCCTATGGGGTGGGGAAAGTAAGCTTTCCTACCTGTAATAATTTTGTTAAATTAACACTTGGAATATAAGTAAATTAGATTTATCAGGAGTAGAAACCTTAGTTTTTCTATAATAGTTGCCACTGAGCTGTTTTTATTAAAAATCAAGCAAGCAAAAATATCTTACCAAAGTACTTATACAGGATCAAATGAAATTACACAGAATGACTGGTTATGGGAGAAATTTGTCATCTGGTAATAAAGAGAAAAAGCTAATATAAAAGTAGATTGGTGCTATTCACAAATAAGTGCTCACTGATGAAGATAAATGATTGAAATTCTACATTTTTCTTGGTTTTATAGTGATTCTTTTGTGGAATTAATCAGTTGCTATTTAAATATCACTTAAATTGTGTGCACCATTTGATAATGAAACAACCCATATGTTTTGTAATCCTTATGCTGAATTACACTCTGATAATTTAGTGTCTCCATAGAAAACCGTGAAAATATTCTTGTTGATGATGATGGGCCTAGGTACTAAGTCCCTCATACTCCATCTTCTGTGCTAAATTGGACTTAGGAAACTCTTTAGCCTAATACAAATTTATTTTCCAAGGATGGTACTGGTGATGGCCCCAAGAATGAAACGTTCAGAAGAAACAGCATTCGAATTGGGTAACTTGAATGTGAAGAGATAGTAGATATTCATCAGCTATTAATTGACCCCTTTCTATGTGCCAGGTACTACACTAGGTGCAGGAATACAATGATGTGCAACAAAGACCACACATGCACCCTAATGAGCCAGTATTTTTTGAAAGATAGACAATTAGTTTAACGAAGTGTAAAACAGTTGCAACAAATGGAGAAAGGCCTGTGGTGGCAAGAGAGTGTATAACAGAGGAATTAGACAAGAAAAGCCTTGCTGAGGCAATGATGCTTAAGCTGAAATCCTTAGGGATAAGTAAAAGCTAACTAAGCAGAGAAGGGAGGGAAGACTGTTAACAGACAGAGGGAATAGCAGGTGAGTAGAAGGAAACGAAAACTCGTTTGGCTGAAGTTTAGTTGTTTGTGAAATTGAGCGGGTATATTGGTACCACACCATACCTGACATTCTAAGCTATGTTTTCTTTGTCAGAGCTTTTAATTAGAAATACGGTATCTGAAACATGTGCTTTTAAAACTAAGGCCAAGGTCTGCAATTCTACTCTTGATATATCCCAACAGAAATGCATGTACATATGCCACAAAAGACATGTGCAGAGTAACATGAAAAATTGGACATAGCATATCCATCAACATAAAATGGTACAATTATATGGTGGAATCTTATGCAATGAAAATGAATAGAGTCTTGTGCAAGAAAGTGACCACCAAAAGTCTTAATGCTTATCCCTAATGGGGAGGGAGAAGAGTTGTATTTGGAAAGACTCTTGAGGGACTTTAATGGGTGGTTTTTAATGATGTATTAAGCTGTATGTTTCATGTACTTTTCTGTATGTGTGTTACAGTGCATCCTTACATTGTTATAATTGTTTTAACGTAGTTAAATTGCCACTTTGCATTTTACTCTTTTTCATGTATTATTATGCCATAGCCATCTTCATGTCATACAAACTTCATAACCATTTCTTCAGAGAAATCTTCCCTGAATCTTGTAACTGTCCAACCATGTGCCCCAGTTTATCTCTATCACATCATGGCTTATTTCCTTTGTAGTACTACTACTCTTGGTGTCTAGGTTTTGTTTTTATTTTTTTCATTCGTCCACTGTAATGTAAGCTCCATTGGGGCAGGGACATTTTCTGACACGTTCATCAGTGTATCCTCAGTACTTTTGTTGAATGAATACATGAACCTGGTCATTGAATCCCGAAATCATATTCGGATCCAGTGAATTTCAAAACCAATAGCTTAATTATAGTCTTTCATAGATTGTTAGAGTTAGGCAAAACTCTAGAGATCACTAATGAGTGTAATCATACGTCACTATACACATGAGGAAAGTAAAGCCTAAGGAAGGCTTGTCTAAAGTAACACTGTTGACCGGCAGAGTTGGAATAAGAGCTTATGTCTTCAAACCCTAAGTCTAGTGCTCTTTCCATTACAATGTGGAACAACAGTGTTGCCAGTTAAGAGAGCAACATAGATAGTTGCCTTCAGCTCTAATCCATCATATAGATTATTGAAACACCCTTTCTTTCTCTTTACTTTTTGATCTTTTCCATTCCACTTTTAAAAATCCACTATTGGGCTTCCCTGGTGGCGCAGTGGTTGAGAGTCCGCCTGCCGATGCAGGGGACACGGGTTCGTGCCCCGGTCCGGGAAGATCCCACATGCCGCGGAGCGGCTGGGCCCGTGAGCCGTGGCCGCTGATCCTGCGCGTCTGGAGCCTGTGCTCTGCAACGGGAGAGGCCACAACAGTGAGAGGCCCACGTACCACACACACACACACACACACAAATCCACTATTAGCTCTAGGCTTACAAGTGCTACACATTAATATTAAATAATTAAGGTTCAAAGGGCTGTTGTGAGGTTTAAGCGATCTAGTTAATATAAAGCATATAGAATCAGCCTAGTATTTAGTAAATAGTAGCTATTAAGCTGAAGTCATTTACATCAATGAAACGAGGGTTTCCAGAAACATACTCAATTATATATAGGAAGTTAGTATGTTAGAGGTAGCGTGCCAAATTGGTATAAAAAGATGGATTATTAAATAAGTGAGATATTGCATCAATAAGAATGTATTTGTTTGCAAGAAACAACCCTATGATCAATGGCTTCAGTAAATAGGAGCTTATTTTTCTCATAAGTAATCCAAGAGTGTATAATACAGGACTAATATGGCAGCTTAATGTCATCAAGGACTCAGGCTCCTTTTATCTTTTTACTCTGCCATTTTTGGTGAGCGGCTTTCATCCTTGTCTCAAGATAGCTGCTTCACCTCTAAGCAGGAAGAAAGGTGAAGGTCAAATGGAGCATGTCAGTCAAAATTGCCTTTATTTAAAAATTTGTCTGGAAGCCACATTCAGTGACTTCCCCTTATAGCTCAGGACAGATCTGAATCACTTGGCCACCCCTTGCTGCAAGAGAGTCTGGGAAAGTATTTTAAGCTGGGCACAGTTGCTGCCCTAAACAAAGTCACATTGTGTTAGTAAGGAAGAATGGATGCCAGGTAGGTAACTAGCAGTGTCTAACAAAAATATTATAGGCCACTTAGAAAAATACAAGGCTAGATCTGTACTTCTTATGCCAAAGTAAATTACAGATATATCAAATATTTTAAAAACAAAGTCAGAAAAAAAGAATTTTTCATATACTCTGAGAAGGTAAGGCTCTCAAAGCATGACATAAAATACAAAAGCCAAAAAAGAGATTAAGAAACTTGATTACATATCATTTAAAACAATTCTATAGGAAAAAGATGAACTACAAATTGGAGGGAAATATTTGTAAGACATGTAGACAAAAGGCTAATTTCCTTAATATAAAAAGAACATTTGCAAATTAGTAATTTTAAATGGGCAAAGGATATACATGGGCAATCATACAGTATATAATATATAATAATAAAAGTATAAATTGATAAAATGGACAAGGAATATAAATGAGCACCTCGAGAGGAGAAATGATAAAGACCAACATATATATGTACAGGTGCACAAATTCATGGTTAAATACAGTTTAGACAACAACATTGGCCCTCCGTTTGCCAAAACTTTAAAAGATTGATAATATGCAGTGTTAATTGGTTGGGATTATGAGCAGATCTGATATTTAGCTGATAGACACCAGCATAGCTGTCTCAGTTAAAGTACTGAAATTTGTACCAGTGGTAAATAGTATTACTGTAACTGTCATAGCACTAAAATAAATAGATTGTGTAAATTCTAAGATAAGTTCATTAGTTCTTCTGTGACAGCCATTGATAACAGACCTTTTGTTGTAATGACATCTGAGAAACATTTGCAACATCTGTTAGCTTGGCCTGTGTAAATTATAGTAAATAATAGTAAATAATGTCACTGCCTTGTGCGTTACCTACGAATCATTCCATGTTCTAACAGTTGTTACTGCTCCTAAATAGTTTAATTTTTTATTTGGTTTTACTGTTTTAGTGCATTGTAATTCTTAGGTGAAAAGTAAATACAGTGGTTTAATATTTTAAAATAGAAGAATTTATAACAAAATAATAATGAACACCCCAAAACTATTTGACAGTATCTGCTGTCAGTGTTGAACATATGCATAGCTTTTGACCCAGCAGTTTCATATGTTCACCAACACGTGAATTCACTGTGCAATGGAACTTGCTGCAGTGATGCGAGTGCTCTATTCTGTGCTGTCCATACAGTAGCTACTAGCCACATAACTATTGAGCACTTGAAATGTGGTTAGTGCAACTGAGGAAGTGATTTTCAGTTTAATTTTATTCAAACTTAAAGAGCTACATTTGGCTAGTAGCTATTGTATTGGTCAGAGCAGTGAGTGTTCATAGCAGTGCCATTAGTAATATCCAAACCTGGAAACAACCCAAATGGACAAATTATGGTGTTGTCACACAATAGACTACAATAAGATTGAAAGATGTATAACTACGTGTAAGATTACGGATGATCTCAAAAACCTAATGTTGAGCAACAGAAACCATACACAAAAAAATACGTACTTTATGATTCTATTTATGTAATGTACAAAAACAGGCTGTTGGTTACTCTTGAGTGGGAAGGAAATAACAGAGAAGGTATGGGTATTGGGGCTTCTGGGATGTTGGTATGTTCTATTTCTTTATCTGGGTGCTAATCATATGGGTGTGTTCAATTTATGAAAATTTATCAAGCTGTTGTTACATGTACACCATGTAACATGTACACCTTTACATGTACACCTTTCTGTAAAGGTATTGTGTTTGAGTTAAAAGTTGTAAATTGGAGAGAGAAAAAAACACCCAGAATGAGTGTTAGCAAAGTGTTGTTAAGCTTCTTAACATTCCTTTTAAATGCTTTAAATATTCATATTCTAAAACTGTGGAAGAACATGATAATGAACTATAGCTTGGAACATTTCTTAAAACGTCCTGAAATGTCTTTTGATATTGTGTTAGAATTAATATAAAATAAAACAAATGATTTTCATTTCTGAAATGAAAACATGACATTGCAAGTGACGTGAATGTCGAATGCAGACACTCTTCAAAATTGTAGTGTTGAAAGTGCTAAACTAATATTTCATCCAAAAAGCCATCATGTTCACTTAAAGCTCATGGTTCAAACAAAGATTTGCAATCATCAGTGAGAAAAGAAAAGGATAATCATAAATCATTTTCAACAATAAAGAATTTGAAATAATGACTTCTGAGAATTTCACCTAAGAGTTTCAACTGATCAAACAAAAAATATTTTTAAATACCATTCAAATTGTTAACACCATCTACTATGTTGTTAATGTTAAGTATAATCAAAAGACTTTTAGGCATGAAACGTTTAACAAAACATTAATACAGACTTATTGCAATTTAGATTTATGGTCTTATAAAACGTATCTGACAAAAACAGGAAAGAAAAACTTCAGTCGTTATTGCACAGCTTCAATTGTTGCACATAAAAGTGTCTTAATTTACTTAAAAGGCAAAATAAGATTTAGATGCTGTGGAGCTAAAAGTAACATCTGGGGGAAGATATCAAAATTTATTACAGGCATTCAAGTGAAATGATTCCAATAAAAACTGTATAGAAATTTTACTGGGTTTTGAACAGCCAGTACTATGGAATGCTAGGGGAAAAATCTGGAAATTTAGCCAAAGTTTTAGAAAGATTTCCAGATGTTTTAACTTGGCCCAAAGACACTAAATTCAAATATCTCCAAATGATGTAATAAAGATGTAAATAAATGAATCACTTTTAAGTATTTTCCCAGTAAACTATATATTTACTATCGTAAATTTGTGATAGCAAATAAAGGTAAAATTTTTCTGAGAAAGTTAAATAATATATGAAGAGCTTAGAATTGTGATAATGATAATTGGAATTATATTTTGGTTTCAGTGGCAGCCTGTAGTGCTAGAACTACAAAGGTAATTTGGAAATCTTACCAAGCCTTGTATATTTTCTTCATTAGAGATTTTGAAATCAGAGCAAACATTTAGAATATGAAAATATTTTTAGAAATTTGTCCTTACTAAAAGGTTTTATTTTTATTTAGGTTTTCCAGAATAGAATGTTTTATTAATTAAGATTTATAAATTAATTTGACAGGAACTAAAAGTGATTGAAACTAAAAACGTGAAAAAGAAGCAATGGAAATACATGTGATATTGTGTGGTAATTATAACTCAATAAAAATTTTAAAAATAAAATATGGAAATATAATATGCCATTTGAGATAAAATATAAGGCCAATTCAAGTGAAACTATTATTATCTAATAAATTGATAACATTTTTATGTATTCCATTTTGTGGTGGTTAATATTACATGTAAACTTGACTGGGCCACGTGGAGCCCAGATATTAACATTCTGTGAGAATGTTTTTTGGATGAGATTAATGTTTAAATACAGACAGAGTAAAATAGATTGCCCTCCTAAGGTGGGTGGACCTCAGTCAATTAGTTGAAAGCCTGAATAGGACAAAAAGGCCTACTCTCCTCTCCCTGCCCCCAGTAAGAGAGAATTCCTCCTGGCTGACTGCCTCCAGCTGGGACATCTGTTTTTTCCCCGGCCTCGGACTCAACTCTTTCTGGGTTGAGCCTTCTGGCCTTTGGACTGGAGCTGCACCTTTGACTCTTCTGGGTCTTCAGCTTACCTGCTTACCCTGCATGTCTTGGGACTTGTCAGCCTTTATGATCTTGTGAGCTACTTCCTTATTATAATCTCTTTGCATCTCTATATATGTCTAAATGTATGTGTCAGTGAGAGTTTAGGCCTCACATTTTAAAAGAAACAAAAATATTTGTAGAGGGATTTTATTATTGCTACTGTTAAGTAGAACTTACAATATAATTTAGCCCTTTCTTAGAGGTCACTGAGATGTATTCAGCTTTTTGCTGTTATAGTAAATATCCCTAGACTTCTGGGCTTCTTGGGATCATAGATACGCTTTTTAAAGTGTTTGTCTCTGGCAGCTATTGTTTCTTTATGTTCAGACTTCGCATTGTATCCTCACATGGCAGATGGGACTAGGAACATCTCTGGGATCTTTTTTATAAGAGCAAAATATTATACACACACACATACACACACACACACACTTCCTATTGGTTCTGTTTCTCTGGAGAACACTAATACACTTTCTTTTGTTCCTTATACATACTCTTAAAACATGGACATTCTATATAAGTAACTTCTTTGTAATCTTTTCTAAGTATACTTTAGTGCTCACTGATTTTCAGGAACCTATATAAGATAAAATAGAGTTATACTTACCTTTTTAAAGCATAGGGAATACAAGGTTTTCTGTAGGTGGGTTGGCATACATGTAAACAGCTTGACATAGAATATGGTTATCTGAAAGCTCAATTTCACTCACTTCTGAGTACTTTTTGGCTGTTCCTCAAATCTGGCTGTGGCCTAACTGGCATCCAGTGGGATTTTTCTCCCTCCGGTGGTCTGACCATTTAAGTCTGTCAGTGCAGTCTGCTGTGGGGTTTATTTTCTTGGAAGCTGCGTCACACTGATAACCCAGCTTATAGGTTCAGCTAATACTTCTTATACACTTATTTGAGAACCTAAGTTTCCTTGTTTTACCTTTGGTCTGGCCCATTGGTTTGGAGGTTATTTTTTTCCCTTGAGAAGATGGGAAAAAGAGACTCCTAGCTCTGTTTGCTTCCAATTATCTGCTAACAATGTACTCTCTTCTTTGGATTTGGACCTGTTCCTAATAGTCTCTAGCCTTTGCTTATTCTGCTTTCTCACATTAATGTGTAATCATTCAGGTACAAGAAACATCACGTTTCTCTGTTTTTCTAAAGTAAATTAAATCTAACCTGAGCTTCCTCAGGGCTGGCTAAAGAACTTCCAATATGGGTGGGAAATGGGATTTCCTAACCCCTTCATTGGCTCCTAAAAGAACACTTGGCCTTACCTGATGCCAAGGATGAGGTGTGGTTCATTGTTTCCATTGCATTGCTCCTTCTAGAGAATGCTATTGCTGGGGATGACACTCTATCTAGTAGACCGTTGCTCTGTGAGGATCACCAAGATTCCCTCACTGCCATCTCCCCACTGACCAGGCTGGCACAGCACAGGGACTTATGCTCTGCTCTCAAGGCCCCTGCAATTACACCAGCCTTGACCACCCTGGACATGGCCACATAAGAGAGACTTGTCTAAACATCTTAAGAAGATCCCCCAAACCCAATCACCTTCCCAGTCCCCAGGACCCCTCCTTTTTCCTCTAATCAGACTACTTTTTCCATCCCAGTACCAGTATCTCCCACATCCCTATTCCATTCTCAGCACCAGATTAATTCCTTTCCAACAAAGGCCTAGAAGAAATTATTTTCCCTGAGCCACTGAAATACGAAGGAGCCACAACAGACCCTCCCCTCTTCCTACACACACACACCAATGGAGAAGAGCCCAAATTCTAGAACATAAAGGCTTGATTGGAAAAGGGGTACTACCTCTCTATCATGATGAGGAACTATGTTCGTATCATGATGAGCCTACAGTCAGGAAAATAAGACCAAGGTTATTTATCTTTTAAATATACTATGAAACATTTCAGACTCATAAAAAGTATGCAGATTAATGTAACCAGCACCTGTGTTAAAAAAAATAAAGAACTTAAGAAATAAAGCGTTACTAATAGTTTGTACTCCATAATCACTTTTTCCTTCCTTTGTATCCCCCCAACCCCAACAAAAATGCCAACTCCTAAATTTGGTGATTTTCGTTTCCATATATTTTATTATAATTTACATTTGTGTGTGTGTGTGTGTGTGTGCGCGCGCACGCATGTGCAAGCATGCACGCATATGTTTGTGTCAAGCAATATATATAGGATTTCTTTGTTTAAAAATTTTATGTCAGTGGAATCTTTATGTATTCTTTTGCATTCTGCTTCATCTGTGGGGATACATCTAGCTGTAAATTTATACATTTCCACCACTGTAGAGAATTTACTTGACTGAATATACCGCATGTTATTTACCCACTCTCCAGTGGATAGGGGATTTAGGTTGTTGCCAGATATTTGGTATTACATACAATGTAGCTATGAACATTGTTTCTCTTAGTGCCTTGTGCACACAAGTAACGTTTCTCTAAAGGAAATTTTACCTAGGAGTAGAATTAGGAGGTCCTAGGGCATGTGCATCTTCTACCTCAATATAAACTTCCAAATTGCTCTCCAAAGTGGATACAGCAACATACTCTTTTACCAGAACTTCCCTTTTGCTTCACATCTTCCCCAGTGTTTAACATTCTCAGAATTCTTAACTTGCCAATCTAATTGTACCCCATTATGGTTTTCATCACTGATTACCAATGAAGTGGAGCATCTTTTCATATATTTGTTGGCTCTTCAACTTTCGTTTTCTGTAAAGGACTCTTGTGAATGTTAATACCCTATGTCATCATCATCATTAGTAGTAGTAGTAGTAGTATTTTACGGTATTGAGTTGTCTTTCTTGTATTGATTTGTAGGAGTTCTTTACTCAAGAAACTAATTCCTTGTCATTCATTTGCATTTGCAAATATAGTGTTCCAATCTGCAGCTTGTTTTTTCACTTTGTTTATGGAAGTTTTGAATGTACAGAATTTTTAATCTTTAACATAATCAAATGTCATTTTCTTGCACGTATGCTTTAATTTTGTTTAAAAAAAACAACAACCTTTTCTATCGTACAGTCATAAGGATATTCTCCCTATCCTCAGCATTCCCTTGTTTAAAATTTTTGTTTTTCATATTTAGGGCTTTAATCTTCCTGTTTATTATTTTTATTCATGGTGTGAAATAGGAACGGATTGTATTATTGTTTATGTTATTTTGTTTATGGTGTGAAATAGGAACGGATTGTATTATTTTCCATATAGATAATCAATTGTCCAAGCAACAGTTAGTAAATAATTCAACATATCCCCACTAACCTGCAGTGCATCAAGTTTCCACGTACGTATAAGTCTATACAGAGGTAATTTGTGGTGTGGCTACCCTACCACACTATCCTTAGAGTTCTTATGTTTTCTATTCATCCGTGATCTTTTGGGTTTGTCTGTGTTCATCTGAGAGCTCCATTCATGGCACTTTGGGTGCTTTGAACACCTCCCCTTCTTACTCAGTGGAATCACTGGCGCTTATATTGTTAGAATATCATTTAGGTTCCCTGTCCCTTTGTATTTCCTTCAAGAATCACTGGCCTTGGTGTCACATGATGAATTTAAAAAATTTTCATGATACCACTCACAAAATTAGACAAAGTGTATGTCTAATTTATATTCAACCTTCTTCTTTTTGCTCTTACAAAATCTTCCAGGGATAAATTCACACTGGTGTCATGGCAAAGTCTGCCCTCCTGGTCAGAATTAAATTTGGCTTACAAGTCATTGTTAAAATTTTTGCTTCCTTCAGAGCAACAGAGTCATGAGCTAGGCAAGAAGAGCTCTCTGGATAGGTATTAAAAACTTTCCAATATCCCACCATGAGGTATTTCTTGATTACTTTTAAAGTAATAAATATCCTTTGACCTTATCAAAAAATCCACAGTCCTATTCATCCTCCACTTTAAAAAACACACTAATTTTCTTGTTTTGCATGCATACTTTGAAGTGTGAATAAGTAGCAGGAAATGGAGCCTCAGCTTAGCCTGAGGTGAAGTCTGATCACATACACTGGATAGATGGGCAGGCTCACCAGAAGCCTATTTCCACCACGGCCTGAAGATCCTCAAAGGGCAAGACTCAGCCTTAGGAAAGAGAGAACGAGGCATAGCAAGTTTGGTGCAGTTGCAGACCTTTAGTTTTCTGAGTGAAGAAGGAATTGTGTGTCGTCTCGCTTGGATTTGATTCCCAGGTGAGCAGTACATTCCCTACCTCTTCCCCAAGTAGAAAACGGGATATGACATTAAAGTCAAAGAACTCAATAAAAAATTTTAGATCATATTGGATAAACTTCCTTCTCAACCCTGGAAATACTTTTATCTTTAAATAGTCATGCTAAGGACAGGAATAAAGACGCAGACGTAGAGAATGGACTTGAGGACACGGGGAGGGGGAAGGGTAAGCTGGGACGAAGTGAGAGAGTGGCATGGACATATATACACTACCAAATGTAAAATAGATAGCTAGTGGGAAGCAGCGCATAGCCCGGGGAGATCAGCTCTGTGCTTTGTGACCATCTAGAAGGGTAGGATAGGGAGGCTGGGAGGCAGACGCAAGAGGGAGGAGATGTGGGGATATATGTATATGTATAGCTGATTCACTTTGTTATAAAGCAGAAACTAACACAGCATTGTAAAGTAATTATATTCCAATAAAGTTGTTAAAAAAAAATAGTCATGCTAATAGGGTAAGCCTGCAGCCAGACTGCCCAGGTTCCGATCTCAGCCTTATCATTTGGCTGGGAGACCTTTAGCAAGTTATTTAACGTCTTCTGTGCCTCAGTTTCTTCAATTGTAAAATGAAAATAATAGTAAAAGTGGTAGATATTTCATAGGATTGTAATGATGAGTAAATGTTAATACAGAAATACCTTGGAGATAACTGCGGGTTCGGTTCCGGACCACCACAATAAAGGAAATATTGCAATAATGAGAGTCACGCAAATTTTTTGGTTTCCCAGTGCATATAAAAGTTATGTTTACACTATACTGTAGTGTATTAAGTGTGCAATAGCATTATGTCTAAAAAACAATATACATAGTTTACTGCTGGGACTTCCCTGGTGGTCCAGTGGTTAAGACTCCACGCTTCCACTGCAGCGGGCATGGGTTCAATCCCTGGTGGGGATCCCGCATGCCACACAACACGGCCAAACAAAAAAAAACTTTATTGCTAAAAAATGTTAACAATCATTTGAGTCTTCAGCGAATCGTAGTCTTTTTGCAATTGTAACATCAAAGAACACCATAACAAATATAATAATAATGAAAAAGTTTGAAATATTGCGAGAATTACCAAAATGTGACACAGAGACATGAACAAATACTGTTGGAAAAATGCTGCGGTGATAGACTTGCTTGATGCAGGGTTGCCACAGACTTTCAGTTTGTAAAAAATGCAGTGTCTGTGAAGCGCAGTAAGATGATGTATTCCTTTATATGTATATGTATGCATGTATGTATATACACACAAATATGTAGGTATAAATGCCTATAAATACATCTGTTTCCCATTTGTCTGTTCATTGAGGCTAGTAGCAGCAAGCACACAGCATCCAGCTGCTGGCTTTGAAATCCCATTCTCCATTAAAAAGAACCAAGACTTCTTGAAGAAATGCTTGATTCCAGGACTGGGACAGAGAAAATACAAGATGAGCCTCGAACATCTTTTTGAGCTATGTCAATTACAGAAGCCTGTTCGAAGGAGCTCTATTGACCAAATCTGTAACAATTTGAACACCAGATAAAAAATGAAAGCAAAGGAATATAACCTATTGAATAAAGAGCAGGACCACAATGATAGAACTAGATAGACAGATAGGTAGATTCATAGGTAGACAGATAGGAAAAATAAGTTCATTTTTAAAGTAGAAAGGAAAGCCATGTAGAAGAAATTAAAAATTAGAAAATCATTATTTGGCAACCATAATAGTAAAATTACAGGTGCTAAAACTAGTGGGTGAAAGTTTGAGGATAAAAGAATATTTACATAGTCTCAAAGTATCTCTCTACAAGATACCTATTAACTACAAAGGGTGAACTAATAATTTGATGGTGGAGAAACCTGGCCGATAACACCTTAACCAATGTCAAAGACAGTATCACTAATATTCGGAAAAACCAATATCATATGTCTTTTTTTTTTTTTTTTTTTTTTTCTTGGTACGCGGGCCTCTCACTGTTGTGGCCTCTCCCGTTGCGGAGCACAGGCTCCGGATGCGCAGGCTCAGCGGCCATGGCTCACGGGCCCAGCCGCTCCGCGGCATGTGGGATCCTCCCGGACCAGGGCACGAACCCATGTCCCCTGCATCGGCAGGCGGACCCTCAACCACTGCGCCACCAGGGAAGCCCCTCATATGTCTTTTGAAGCACTGAAAAGAACTCACCATCACTTCTGTGGTATTCTTGCCATATTGCATAGCCTGAATCTAATCATGAACTATCACACAAATCCAAACTGAGGAACAGTCTACAACATGAGTGGCCTGTACTCGTCAAAAATGTCAATGTGATTTACTGCAAAGAAAGACTGAGAAACTGTGCCAGACTAAAGGATGATAAAGAGCCATGACAATTGAATGTGCAAATTCATCTTGGATTTTCCTCTGATTTAAAGGACATTTTTAGGACAAATGGTGAAATCTGAATGTATGTAGATTAGATAATAGTATCATAATAATGTCAATTTCTTTGATTTTAGGAAAAACACTACACCGAGGTATTTAGAGGTAAAAATGACATAATGTAACTTATTCTTAAATGGTTCAGGAAAAAATTACATACTATAGACACACACACACATGGAGGGGGGAGGGAGAAGCAAATGTAGTAAAGTGTTAGCAACTGGTGAATCTGAGTGAAAGATATTCAGGAGCTCGTTGTACTGTTCTTGTAATTTTTCTGTCTGAACTTAAGTCAAAATAAGACATTTTATTTTGATAGATATGTTTATTGCCTTGATTACGCTGATGGTTTCACAGTTGTATGCATATGTGCAAACTTATCAAATTGTATAAATATGTGCAGGTTTTTGTATATCAGTTATACCTCAATAAAGGGGAAAACAATTTAAATAAATTTGAAGGAGCTTAGAATGAGGCCTGGCAAATAAGGAGTGTACATGTGTTTGCTGTTACTGTAAGGATAGATTAGAAGCTTAGGTTACATGAAGATATAAGAAGGTGAGAGTAAAGAACGTGAAGGTAGATGACATTTTCCTTAAATTTAGAAGTCCCAGGGATCTCAGGACTTGTGATGGTTTACTTTAGTGTCTAATGTAGCCTGGACTTTTTTTTTCTCACTTGGAAAGAATCTAAAAGCATATGATCTTAAAGTGGAAAGTGAAAAATAGCTTTTTATTTGAAAAGAATGGAAAGATTTTGTAGGCAGATCATAAGCATGCCATCTGGTTAACTCAAGAGAAATCCTAAAAGCTTAGATTTCACATTTTTACCAGCCATGTATGGTTTAAGATAGACTCCCTAAGCTAAAAATAGCGAATCATATTTGTTCTGCTATTCATAAGTTAGTTGAAAATGCCGCTCAACTGCAGTGCTAAAAGATTCCATTTATCTCAACTAAGAATCGGAGGCCACTGTGCCTTATATTTCTCAAATCGAACGTTCATCGGTATGCAAGACAAATTCATCACAAAAGAAATAAGCAATGTTGGCACAGTAATAGTATCTCTAAAATAAATTTTAGATCTTTGAAAATATGATCACACCCAATGATTCTCAACCAGGTACAAAGTCTGGGGACAGTTTTGGTTGTCACTGCTGGGAGTTGGGGAGAGGGGAGGGCATATTACTGGCATCTAGTGGTAGAAACCAGGGATGCCGCTAAATATCCTATAAGGCACAGGACAGACCTTCAACAGCAAAGAATTACGTGGTCCAATGTGTCAATTGTGCCAAGGTTGAGAAATCCTGCACTAAATGAACATGTTTTCTAAAATTTCAGATAAAGTGCTACTAGGGATGGAATAATGCTTCTAGCCCTGTCTTGATATAGGATATTATGAGCTAGCCTTGTGCCTGGTAGGTAATATGTACTTGATATGTATTTGTTTACTGAATCTATTCTATGTGTATTTTTATGGTTTTCCCTTCATTTTTGTAGGCACTAAAACTAGATCAGAATTTCATCACACCTGCTTCATAAATATCCCACCCTTGTCTCATAAAATAGCAAAGGAGAGATTTTTATACACGATTATACATAAACTAGGTTGTAGGAAATTGTAGAAAAGCCAATATTCATTAGAGGTTGAAAGAGAACCAATTTTTGTAGCTTCTAGTATTATGAAAGAATCTTAAATGTAATGAAGATATTTATTAGGAAACCTCATTTAAAAAAAAAGTTCAAATGATATTAAAAACATGGATAAGAATTCAGCCCTGCAAGGGTTCACACGCTGTGCAAATCTCTAACGCTATTTAGTAAAGAAAAATTAGCCAGTCCAGGGGACTTAAAATGAAATGCCACAGCCCCCCTGCCATTCCTTCTCCATTCATCCCAGTTCTCCTTCTCTGGGGCAACTCGTTTTGTTTTCCAGGTAGTCATCTTTATAA
Organism: Tursiops truncatus; assembly: GCF_011762595.2. Lineage (NCBI taxonomy): Eukaryota > Metazoa > Chordata > Mammalia > Artiodactyla > Delphinidae > Tursiops > Tursiops truncatus. The sequence goes on along the minus strand of NC_047047.1, from coordinate 63,360,102 downwards.
CTCTGAATAATATTCCTATGTTAATACTTCTTGATGTATCAGTTGTAGACATTTATTCCTACCTTTGAAAGGTAGGGACTTTACTTAAGCTACTCTCCCTTCTCTCCAATTTTAGTAGTTATATTATCTTTAATATAACTTTATTCTATTGGAAGTCTTTATAACTTAAGATAAACTCCTATTTCCTGTTCATCAGCTTTTTTTTTTTTTTGTCTGCGTTGGGTCTTCGTTGCTGCGCTGGCTTTCGCTGGTCGTGGTGAGTGGGGGCTACTCTTTGTTGCGGTGCACAGGCTTCTCAACGCGGTGGCTTCCCTTGTTGCGGAGCACAGGCTGTAGGAGCGCAGGCTTCAGTAATTGCAGCACGCGGGATCAGTAGTTGCAGCATGCAGGCCCTAGAGCGTGTAGGCTTCAGTAGTTGCAGCGTGTGGACTCAGTAGATGTGGCTCATGGCTCTAGAGCCAGGGCTTGGTAGTTGTGGCGCACGGGCTTAGATGTTAAGTGGCATGTGGAATCTTCCCAGACCAGGGCTCGAACCCGTGTCCCCTGCATTGGCAGGTGGATTCTTAACCACAGCACCACCAGGGAAGTCCCCATCAGCTTATATATATCAGGTGTCAGGTCTTAGTTGTGGCAGGCAGGATCTCTTAGTTGTGGCACGCTGGATCTTTAGTTGAGGCATGCGAACTTCTTAGTTGCGGCATGTGGTATCTAGTTCCCCAGTCAGGGATCGAACCTGGGCCCCATGCATTGGGAGCACGGAGTCTTAGCCACTGGACCACGAGGGAAGTCCCTCCTCAGCATTTTTTTATAATAGCTTTGTCTCCCCTGTAAGATGAAGCCATTATCACACCCTCCTTTCCTTTTCTCCTCCTGTTCTTCCACCCAACCTCTGTCAGCTTCACTTTTGCTTTCTGTATTTTAATTTTATGACGGCAAGGTTAATGACAACTACACTCTGTTCTGTAGCTATAAATAAATATGCAGTGTTTTGTCTATAACTGATTCTAAACTTTGAAGGCAGTAAGCAACATTTGCTTTATTATCACTATGTAAATATTACTCAGTGCAGCGGCAGGTGCTATGCCAGGACATTTCCTCCTTCATGAGTCCACTTTTTGACCCCTCTGCCACCTAAGAGAATGTCCCTTTCCTTAAATCCAGTCAACTGTTCAAAATCAAGCCACGTTTTAGTTTGCTTCATATCTGGACTGTGGCTTTCTTGTGAATTTTTCTGTTTTTCCTACAAATTCTAATTGCCTTTCTTTTTCCCTACTGAAAGAGGAACTATGTACCTCCTTTATCCATCTACAGCATGAAAGGCATTCTGTTCTCATTCTTGAATACATGTTCCTTGGGGCCGACTGATTTACGTCCTATGGAGACAGGTTGTTTCCAGCTCTGCCACATTTTGGCATTGTTCTTCGCTGGACTTTTGGTTGGTTGCTGTCTTCTTGTATCCCATGTCTTCATTGTTCTTGATTTTTGCCCTTGTTTTGCTGGCATACGTCAATAGATTTTCACAAGGATTTCTTGTTTTCTGATTTAGGACATTTCCTTGGTTCTCCTTTCTGAAAAAAATAAGTGATATGCACCCATTTGAATTTCTTCTACTTTAAATGTTCTTCCTTTTGAACTTACCTTCCAACTTCCTTCTTAGATTCCTTACAAGAGAAGCACAAGTATCCTCCTTTAAAAGGTAAGTGTATTATGAATTCTATAACTTGGAGCAATCATTTGTTCTCTGTATGGTGCAATCATTGGTTCCCTGTTTGGTGAAATAATCTAAATAATATGGAAAAACCTAATATGTATTTTACAACATAAAATTTGCCAAATCGAGTGTGAGTTTGACTAATTTTGTCAGACTGTCTTGATTTTATTTTCCAATAACATAGATTAACTCAATTTAAGCGTGTGGACATAATTATTGTCACTATATAAAGAGATCTAAATAATAACCACAGATTTTATTTTTTAATAATGGTCATGAGATAAAATTTTGTTTAGCCTAAAGAATTTAAGCATATTTTAATGTTTAAAGTGTTTTAAAAATACTGTTTCTTAGAATGTTAATTTTTTCTTGTAAATATAGTTTAGAATAGGATTGATTCAGGAAGCTAGGACTAAAGGCAGGTAAAGATTGAGGCTTTTAAAAGGGATCCATAATCCCAGGAGTCTTTTCTACAGTAAGACATGAGCTAGTTAAGAGATCTGTCAGAAGACATAATGGATAATATGAAAGTCTTGGACATCAGTGGAAACTAGAATCTAAAACCAAGAGATGGAACAGTAAAGATTCATGGAATAAATAGGAGGCAAGTTTCCTAGCTGCAAATAAATAATAGAGGTAAAGAGGTAACCCAATCAGCAAAGACACTACAGACCTGCATACAGAAATGATCTTCAAGTGTTTGACCACCAATAGGGAACAGTCAAGGACCAATCAGAATTGAGCCTGACCATGGCTCTGGAACCCATGCGTTGAGGACTCTGCTGGATAGAGCTTTGATCTTTAGTGGATGCATTGTAGGGAGGGTCGATGTGGCCCCCAGGTGGGAGGGGAAGTGTGAGGAAGCACTGGGGTATCCAGGAGAGTGGCTGTTTCAGTATCTTAACTACCTGTACAGCCATGCTGGTGAGTCCTGTCTCTTCGAGTTGGTCTCCAGCCTGAAGTGCTTGCAGGGATCAGGGATCCAGACAGTGTTCTAACCATCTATTTAGGAACTCAGCTTCCAGGGTGTTAGGCAAAAATCAGAAACTGAGTCACAAGTGCAGAAACTCAGCTCCAGAGGGGAGATTATGCCAAAGGATGAGAAACTTGGAACAAATGTCAGATCAGGATAAGTAGCAAAGTCAGATGGCTACTGCTTTTGAGCTCTGTATATCTTATCAGCATGGGGTCAAGGTTGGAATCACAGTGAAGGACCCTGGAGTGGGGGTAATTAGAAAACCTGGATTGGAACGTGAAGGTCTGGGCAGAACATTTCAGTATATTATTATTCTCTGAAATCTTATTGATTGTACCAGCTAGGGTTCAGTGCAGGAAACAGAAACCATTGGAAGTATTTTAAGCATGAAGGGATTTATTATGCAGATTTATGTGCTTAGAAAATCTTTGAAAGGGCTGAAGGAGCAGGTTCTAGGCTGGGACTTCAGTAATGAGTCCTAGAACAATACCAAACTGACTCACCAGGCAACTGCCTTCTGAGGCCATTACTTTGAATGATCAAGTACAAGACCCCAACATCACGTATACATTCCAGGGTTCAGGAATCCAACATGGCTCCTATTGCCACAGTAACTGCACCCTAAACCCCAGGAAGCGGTAGAAGGAACACTGAAGGTGCTACCGTAAAAAAATAAAACCCCACTTTCCCATGACCTCACCTGAAGCAAGAGGAACAGGAAAATAGCGTCTACCTCACTTTTGCCTTCCAAAGCTCACTCGAATGTGTTGAATTGGTGGAAGCTAATTCACATCCAGAGCTGTACCTGCAAAGGAGCCAGACCATAGATTTCAGTGTTCTAGCCTCTCCAGTCCGGGGAGGTACCCTGGAGAAGGGTACAATGCAGGCTGAGTGAACCAATCCACATTATCCACTAAAATGACACATCGACTTAAAGGTGCAAGGAAGTACACTGAGCAGAAACAGGAAGGACCACTCAGGGTGTCAGCTAGAGGCCAGGTGCTGTGCAGGGGTGCTGAATGCAAGATCAAACATTTCTCTATGGTGTTTACAATCACTACGGCCTTATTGGTCAATCTTTTCTCCTTTCAAAATAATTATTTGAGGGACTTCCCTAGTGGCACAGTGGTTAAGAATCCGCCTGCCAATGCAGGGGACACAGGTTCGAGCCCTGATCCGGGAAGATCCCACATGTAGCAGAGCAACTAAGCCCATGTGCCACAAGTACTGAGCCTGCGCTCTGGAGCCCATGAGCCACAACTACTGAGCCCACGTGCCACAACTCCTGAAGCCCGTGCACCTAGAGCCCATGCTCCGCAACAAGAGAAGCCACCGCAATGAGAAGCCTGTGCACTGCAACAAAGAGTAGCCCCCGCTCACCACAACTAGAGAAAGCCCGCACACAGCAACAAAGATCCAACACAGCCAAAAATAAATGAAATTTTATTTAATATTTATTTATTTAATAAAATAAATTTAAAAAGATTATTTGACAGTTTAATTTTATTTTGTGAATAGGTATTGCATCCATATGGTTCAACATTTTAAAGGTTCACAAGGCTGTCCCTCAGCTACTCAGTTATTCTCCTTATAAGTAAACAATCGTATGTATGCTTCCAGAGATATTTAATGCAAATACAAGCATATATGTGTATCGTATTCGTCCCTCCCACAGTGGTGGCCTTTACACGCCTTGGTCTGCACTGTATATTTTTCACTTCCCAATAGATCTTGGAGATTATGCTGTATCACCACAAAAAGAGCCTCTCCATTCTTATTTACAGATGCCTAGTGTTCCATTGTATGATTTTTAACCATTATTTAACCAGTCCCCCACTGATGGATGCATTGATTGCTTGCTTCTTTTGCTATTACAAATAATGCTTTGAGAAGTAGTCTTATACACATGCCACTTCACAAGTCTGCAGGCATATCCATAAGATATTCCTAGATGTGGAATTCCTGGTATTTTCATTATTTAATGAAGAACATGGACTAGAAATGATGAGGAAGACCCGGAAGCACTGAGACAGCTCTGCAGAGGAAGGTAGCCCTAGTGTGCTTAGGTTTGGGTCACCCTATGGTAGATCCTCTAAGACTTTCAAGAGGACCTTGTGAAAACCAGGTTTTACTTGCATGTTTGTCCTTTAAGACTCCAATTTACTATGATCAACTGGTCCTTTAAAATTAAGTAATATTAGTTAAGTAAAATTCCCTTTTGTGCGACAGTTTAGCAGTATCTATCAAGATAAATAATACATGTACATTTCACCTAGCAATTTCACTAGAATCACCATAATATCTAGCAAGAGGGTCTGGTTAAAAACATTGTGATGCATAGAATCAGTGGCTTACTGTTAGTTGTATAGAAGAATGAAGAAGCTGTTTATGAACTGATATGGAAAGATTTTCTAGAAACATCCTGAAGCAAAAGAAGCAAGGTGCAGATAACTATGTATAGTATGCTTCTAATTGTATAACAGTAAAAAGAAGGACAACATATACTCATATTCGATAATAAATAAATATTTAAAATTTCTAGAATGATACGTACAAAACTAACAATGGTGGTTAACTGTTAGTGGAAGAGGAGGAAAAGCCAGGCAAACAGAAGACAGAAGGAGGTGGGGAAGGTGGGATGGGTAAGGAAGAGGGAGAGGGAGAGGAAATGAATTTTTAAAGACAAAGTGTAAAATAAAGTAAGCTTTAAGTAAAATAGTCCAGAAGGACAATATCCCGGGAAACCCAGTATTCCTTCAAAACCTCTGGAAATTCTTATGGTCCCCACATATTTCCTATTTGACTCTGTCTTTGAGTTCTTGCTTCTGCTGACTCTTTTTTTCTCTGCCATTTGACCTCCCACACAGTGTTGTCCCTTTGTTGTCCTGTGTTACAGCTGTGCCTCCTCCTGATTCATTCAGTTCCCAAAGTACAACCACAAGCCTTCACGGAGCGCGCTTTTACTCAAGGGGTACGTGGTAGCCCATTAAGGCCCAACAAAGAGCCTCAGGTTGGATGCCGTTCTTAAAAGTCCCTCAGCCACTCCCTCCTCATGACTGCCTCTCCACAAAGAGCCTTGTAGTTGGGGACTTGTCTCCTTTTTGACATTCTCCCCTCTCCTCTAGTATCACTCCCCAAAGTCCTGTGAATTTCTTGAGCAAAGCAGTTTGGCTCTCTCTTTGCCTCTCAGTCCATCCCAGAGGGCCTCAATCAATCTAAAGCAACCTTTAAGGTGTGTGTGTGTGTGTGTGTTAACTTTTTATTTTGAAGTAATTTAGACACGCTAAAGTTGCAAAAATAATACAGAGAGTTCCTGAGTACCTATCACCCAGTTTTCCCTAATGTTAACATCTTGCATAACCATAGTACATTTATAAAAACCAGGATATTAACATCAATACAATACTATTAACTAAATGACAGACTTTATTTGGATTTCATCAGCTTTTCCATCAGTATCTATTTTCTGTTCCAGGACCCAATCCAGGATCCCACATTGCGTCTTGTCATCGTGTCTCCTTAAATCTCCTCCAGCCTGTGACAGTTCCTCAGTGTTTCCTTGTCCTCATGACCTTGAAACTTTTGGAGAGTACTAAAATTGTGAAGAGTACAGTTCTTTTGTAGAACGTCCCTTAGTTTGGATCTGCCTGATACTTTCCTCATGATTAGACTGAAGGTGTGCATTTTTAGCAAGAAACTTCAAAGTGATGTCCTTCCCAGTAGCATGTCACATCATGGGGTTCATATATATATATATATATATATATGTGTATATATATATATATATATTCTTTTTACAATTATTTTCCATTGTAGGTTACTACAAGATACTGAGTATAATTCCTTGTGCTATACAGTAAATCCTTGTTGTTTATCTTGAAAGGTACAGTTTTATTAATTTGATAGTAATGCTCAAAGGAAACAGTGTAATGAGAGGACAGATTGGGTCAGAGGATCTTGTGCTAGTTCTGGTTTTCCCAGGTGTCCCTCACTTTGTCCCTCTGAGTAGTAATTCTCAATCACAGGAGCCCCTCAGGCCTCTAGGGGAACTTCCTTGTCCCACAGTAGACCTACTGAGTTGGAATTGTTGCCATATGGGAGAGCAGGTCAGGGTAGATAGATATGATTTTTTTAAGCAAAACCATCAATTTGGACTTTTAATGTGAAATCTGAATGAATAGGTGAATGATCTCCTCATTGGTCTTCCTATTTCTACTCTTGTAGGGTGAGGCAAGTGAGACACTCGCCTGAGGTGCAAAACTTATGGGGGTGCCAAAAACCTCAATGATAAATCATATTTTAATGAAGTATTTTTAAAAATCAAAATAAATGCAAAAAAATGGTGGAAAAGCATCAAAATTTTTAGTAAAGACAGGATCTGCACTTGCACAATCCTGTTGTATTTTCTTAAGCTGATCTCAGCCCTGGTTCCAAGAGAAACTTATTTACAAAAACAGGGAGCTGGACTGTAGGCCATAATTGGTAGATTTTATTTTTTTAAATATTGCTTTTAAAGTATGACTAATCTGGATCACTGAGTGTTTTCGCAGCTCTTTAAATTTCGCATCCAAGGTCAGTGCTTTACCCAAGTGCCTTACCCAAGGTGAGTGCCGCTTCCTGGTTGAGCCTGGCTTGTGGGATCTTAGTTCCTGGACCAGGGATTGAACCCCAGGCTCTTGGCAGAGAAAGTGCAAGTGTGGAGTCCTAACCACTGGAACACCAGGGAATACTCCCTGCTGTTACCTTTCAATTTACTCTTTACATAGCAGTCAGAGTGGTCTCTTTAAAGGTAAATCAGATCCTGTCACTCCACTGTTAAATGGCTTTCCTTTGCACTTAATGTAAAGCCCCAAATCCTTACTGTGGCCCACACCTACCAGCTCCGACATAAGCTGGCCCCTGCCTTCCTCTTGAACTTCATCTGTGCCATTCTTCCCACGGCTTACTCAGCTCCAGCTACACTGGTGGGAAAAAGCCAAATGCCCCAGGGACTTCATACAGCCCAGAAGATTCTCTTTTCCAAAATACTCCTAAATACTTTCCTCTTCAACTGGTATTTAGATGTTAGATGTCAGCTTGACTTCCATGTTTGTTGAAAAGCCTGATTTCACGCTCTAGTCACTTTTTCATAGCACTATAAGTTTTTCCTTCATACACATCACATTTGTAATCACATATTTTTTTGATGATGATTTGATTAATGTCTGTTAGCTCACTTAGTTGTAATCCCCAAGGAGCAGCCATGCTCTGTGGCTTGCAGGATCTTAGCTGCCTGACCAGAGACTGAACCCGGGCCGAGCAGTGAAAGCGCCGAGTCCTAACCACTGGACTGCCAGGGAATTCCGACACCTGTTTCTTTGTTCTGTTGTTTCTTTCATCTTTATCACTAGTGGCGAGGTTGTAGTAAGTGCTTAATAAATACCTAACACAGTGACTGGACCATAATAAATTCTCAATAATTGTTCACAAAATATTATTAGAACGGTAAGTCAGGTAGTGCATGAAAGCAAGGAGGAAAGCAAATGAACTTTCCAGGTACTTTAGTCAACTTCCAGTGAGTTCCCACTATTTTTTGGTTTGTTTTTTCAGTCCATGACTTTTCCTTTAATCTCAGGCTGCAATCCTATGCTTACCCTTATTATATCTATGGCTCCTGAAGATGTCTATCCTTAATCCAGAACAGCCTGGTGAACTTTTGTATCGTTGCCTGAAAGTGTCAAAGGTAAGTGGATCAGGTATCCAAAACTTTCAGTTAAATGCCACATTGAGCTTTTCTCCAGAAATAATGACTGCTCACACCAAAAAGGCACTAGGCTTTTCCATATGATTATTCTATATCAAATTCAGAAAATGGAAGGTGTTCAACATGCTTCACTTCCTGTGAGTGTGGTTTGGCCAAAAAGAAGAATTGAACCTATGAAAAAATAGGGGGTTCCCCTGTCTCTTGTTTCTGATCTTCTAGCTCTTTGATTCTCAAAATATGGTCTAGGCATCACCGGCATTGGCCTCAGAGCCGGAACTTGTTAAATGCAGAATCTAAGATCCCCACCCCCAGAATCTATATTTTAATAAGATCCCTGGGCCTTAAAAAATTTAAGAACATGTGTTCCTAGTAAGGGTTTAGTATAAACAGGTACCCACTTCAGAATGGGAAAAGACTCTGTAGTCCAAAGGTTTCTAAACCTGGTTGATACTAAAACCCCATGAGACACTTGTCTAAAAAATATGGATTTCGTGAGAGTCTAATTTTATAGGCTTAGGGTGGGGCTCCAGAATGACTCTGGTGCTGCCAACACATAAAATGACTTTCGGGAACTGCTGGTTTTGTCCAGCTTTATAATTTCACACAGGAGGTGACTGAGTTAGGAAGCTTTAGCAGCTTGCTCTTAGTCACTAGTGATAAAGCTCCACTGGAAAAGAATTCTTTTGGAGGGGGATTACAAGTGTTTAATTTTATTTTTTCATTCTGGTAAGTATTTTAAAAATATTTTATTATGAAAAGTTTCAAACATACAGGAGAGTTGATAGAACTTTCATAGTAAACATAGTAAAAAAGATTCCACCATTAACATTTTACTATCCTTGCTTTATCCCATAGCTACACACTTCAATCCATTCCTCTATTCATCCATCCCCAATCTATCTTTTTTAATGCATTTCAAAGTAAATTGCACATATCAGTACGTCTCCCAAACAATGCATCATGTATGTGAGATAATTTGTTTGATTTCTCATCTTTACACTGTATCACATTTTTCATAGGAAGGGCAAGAAAACTATGAAGATAGCAGAAGTGAGAAAAACAGTAAAAACATGTAGAAGAAGGAAAGCAAGAAACACTGGCACATTTAAAGACGATTACCTCCAATTTTTGAAGTACAGAAAACCTCACACCAATCTAGTAAGCTTGTGCAAATTACTACAGAGAGTAATTTTTAAAAAAAGAGTACCCTCTAGATACATATTAACTTCATGAAGACTGATCTTTGGCACTAACCCAATATTTGGAGCTAGCGTGCTCTTGTTCCCTGTGACTGCATTTCTCTCCTAGAAATCATGATAGTCACATCCCAAATATACACATCCTGTAACAGCCCTAGCTCTGGCCTCTTTCCAGGACACTAGGATACCACTGATGTGAAACGAAACTGAATCTGGAATAACTGAGGAGACTCTAATCCCTGCCCAGTGATGAGAAACAAATGTGGACTGTGCTTCTGTTTTCTCCTGACAGTAAATTTTTTTATTAGAAAAATTGTGATACAATACATATAAAACTTACCATTTTGACCATTTTTAAAAATTAATAAACTTTAGTTTTCTAGAACAGTTTTAGATTTACAGAAAAACTGAGCAGACAGTACAGAGAATTCCCATATAACTGCTCCCCTGTACTCAGTTCTCCTATTATTAACATCTTGCATCAATATGGCATATTTGTTATAGTAAATAAACAAACACTGCTACATAATTATTAACCAAAGCCCATAGTTTACATTAAAGTTCCCTCTTTGTGTTGTACAGCTCTGCGGGGTTTGACAAATGCATAATGTCGTGTATCTGTCATTATAGAAACACACAAAATTATTTCACTGCCCTAAAAATCCCATCCTCCACCTATTCATTGCTCCTCCCTTCCTATTAACCACTGGCAACCACTGATCTTTTTACTGTCTCCACACTTCTTCCTTTTCAATAATGTTGTATGGTTGGAATCATACAGTAGGTAGCCTTTTCAGTTTGCCTTCTTTCACTTAGCCTTATGCACTTATGGTTCCTCCATGTCTTTCATAGCTTGATCGTATATTCCTTTTTATCGCTGAATGACAATCCACTGTACAGATGTACCACAGATTGCTTATCCATGCATCTATTGAAGGGCATCTTAGTGGCTTCCAAGTTTTGGTGATTATGAATAAAGCTACTATAAATATTTGTGTACAGGTTTTGTGTAGACATAAGTTTTCAACTAAGTTGGGTAAATACCTAGGAGTGTGATTGCTGGCTCATATGGTTAAACTATGTTTAGCTTTATAGAAAACTAACAAAGTGTGTTTCAAAGTGGTTTTACCATTTTGTATTCTTTTTTTTTGAGGTATGCGGGCCTCTCACTGTTGTGGCCTCTAACGTTGCGGAGCACAGGCTCCAGACACGCAGGCCCAGCGGCCATGGCTCACGGGCCCAGCTGCTCCATGGCATGTGGGATCTTCCCGGACCGAGGCACGAACCCCTGTCCCCTGCATCGGCAGGCGGACTCTCAACCACTGCACCACCAGGGAAGCCCCCATTTTGTATTCTTACTAGCAATGAATGAGAGTTCCTGTTGCTCCACATCCTTATCAGCACTTGTTATTGTCAGTTTAAAATTGTTTAGCCATTCTAATAGGTGTGTAGTGGTACCATCTTAATCATTTTTAAGTTCACAGTTCAGCAGCATTAAGTACATTCACATTATTGTGCTACCATCACCACCATTAATCCACAGAGCTCTTCATCTAGCCTGACTAAAACTCTGTACCCATTAAACAGCTCCACATTCCCTCCTCCCTTTAGCCTCTGCAACCACCATTCCACTATCTGTCTCTAAGAATTTAACTAAGTACCTCATGTAAGTGGAATCATACAGTATTTGTCTTTATGTGATTGCCTTATTTCACTGAGCATCATGGCCTTAAGTTTCATCTGTGTAGTGGCATGACTCAGAATTTCCTTGCTTTCTAAGTCTGAATAATATCCATATATAGATATATATATCTCACATTTTGCTTATGCAGTCATCAGTCATCTGTCATTGATGGAAACTTTGGGTTCCTACTGCACTTTAGCTATTGGGAATAATACTGCTATGAACATGGATGTACAAATGTCTTTGAGATCCTGCTTTCAGTTCTTTTCAGTATGTACCCAAAAGTGGAATTGCTGAATCAAATTGTAATTCTATTTGTAATTTTTGGATGAACAGCCATACTATTTTCCACAGCAGCTGTACCATTTTACATTCCCACCAATAGTGCACAAGTTTCAACTTCTACACATCCTTGCCAACACTTTTTTCCTGTGTTTTTTTGGTTTTTGTTCTCTTTTGTTTTGTTTTGTTTTTTATAGTAGCCATCCTAATGAATATGAAGTGGTATCTCATTGTGCTTTTTGTCCTTAGAGTGAATTTTAGTGATACATATACTGGCTGTCAATATCAGGCCAGATAGAAAGAATTTCTAGGAGATCAGCCTTTCCATTAGAAATCATTAGAACTTCATTGTATTCTGCTTTGGGACAAGGCAAATCTCCCCGTAAACTTCAGCAGAGAAGTTAATTGGGCATTAGGCTGTTGATTTCCAATTTTTTTTTTTTTTAGTTTAAAGATTTCTTTATTGTCATCAAAGTTTTTTTTCTTCCCTAAATTCAGATTCCCTTACTATATCAAGCATTTGTTTTATGCAATTTTGTATATAGCTTAAGTGTGTGTGTGTGCGGGTATTGTGGGTTTTACTGGAGTATGTTATAAATGTGCCCCAATTGTAGCTCCTATGGCATGACTTCAGGCATCCATTCAGACTCCCTCTAGTACTTACCAGGGAATCTTCAGGGACAGTGTTTGCTCTGTAAGCTCCAGAATCAGTTTAACCTCTCTCTCTGTTCCTATGTGGCTCCAGACAGGCCTCCACTCAGCTAGAGCCCCTGCTTACTCCTCTGCCAATCATCATCTTGTAGTTCTGGGGAAGCTTGTCTCTTTTAGACCTCACCTCTATTCCTCCTACTACAGGCTGGTTCCCCATCACCAGTGACTGCACAGGGAAAGAGAGGGGCGGGAGGGAGTGAGAAACTCTGCTCTCTCTCTCTCTTTTTATGCCTTTTATTTCTTTTTTTTTTTGCCTTGTTGCAGTGACTTCCATTAAGTTCCAGAACTTCCAGTACTGTGTTAAAAAGGACTGATGAGAGTGGATGTTCTTGACTTGTCCCTGATTTTAGAGGGAAAGCAGTCAGTATTTTACTGTTAAATATGGTGTTAGCTGTAGGTGTTTTGTGGACGCTTTTTTTTTCAAGTTGGGGAAATTTCCCTCTATTTTTAGTTTGCTGAAAGGCTTTTTTTTTCCTTGTAATGGATGTTGGATTTTTTTAAAAATATATTTATTGAAGTCTAATTGCTTTACAATGGTGTTAGTTTCTGCTGTATAACAAAGTGAATCAGCTATACATATACATATATCCCCACATCTCTTCCCTCTTGTGTCTCCCTCCCACCCTCGCTATCCCACCCCTCTAGGTGGACACAAAGCACCGAGCTGATCTCCCTGTGCTATGCAGCTGCTTCCCACTAGCTATCTATTTTACATTTGGTAGTGTATATATGTCCATGCCACTCTCTCACTTCATGCCAGCTTACCCTTCCCCCTCCCCGTGTCTTCAAGTCCATTCTCTATGTCTGCATCTTTATTCCTGTCCTGCCCCTAGGTTCTTCAGAACCATTTTGTTTTTTAGATTCCCTACATATGTGTTAGCATACGGTATTTGTTTTTCTCTTTCTGACTTACTTCACTCTGTATGACAGTCTCTAGGTTCATCTACCTCACTACAAATAGGATGTTGGATTTTTATCAAAATGCTTTTTCTGTATCAATAAGGCCTGTTTTTTGAGTCCACATGTCTGATTCCAGCAAATTTCTCTTTCCAGAATGATTGTCTGTGAGAATTTCTACTTCCTTTAGGTGATCACCACCTATGCCCAAAATGGTTGGGCTGAAGGCCCTCAAAAGGCCACCGCTTCAAAATAGAATAGCCACGAAAATCAGTACATTTTCAATGTCAGGAGTATTTGCTCTCAACTCCGCGAGCAGAAAGACATTAACAACACAGCTGATGCTAAACTTCACCCAGTCTTGCCTAATTTCATTTCCATGATCAGTTCCAAGAATCTTACCCTGGGTCCTGAAACACTTCACTGCAGTCTGGAGGTCTCAGCCAGTGCTCAAACAAAAATACATACTCACAAAAACAAGCAGCAATTTTCACTAAAGATTGCTCTTTGCAACACTGGTTTTTCAGGGTTCTATGGTTATATGAGTTTGTGAAATGTTGATAAAAGGAGGTTAAACAGTATATATGCTAGTATGTATGATAAATCTCCCAAGAGGAGAAATACAGAGGGAGTTCTTTCTCAAAATTTTTTGATTATTAAAGTGTTGTATTTCAGGACATCTTCTGGGTAATGAGCTTTGGAGAAAGCTAATTTACAGGTGAAAGAAATCTAAATTCACAGAAAGAATTATATATATATATTTTTTCCAATGAAAAAATGTAACACAGTCTAACAGAAAAAACTATGCCTTTTATTCTTTTCAATATAGCACATTAAAGTACACTAAGTTTAAATTTAGTGTTCAGTTTACTAGTTTGTTTTCCCTACCAACAAGATGGGGGGCTTGATTTGTATTAAAGGCCTATTCAGGGGAACCTTTCAGATTAATGGAAAAGTTTGGCCCTAATGGGTCTTGAGAGAGAAAATCTTCAAAATGGCAGTTTTTATAGTTTCAGCTTCAGTCCTCTGATTTAAAAAACTGTTTTGGAAGGATACCTCCAGTTACACTTTGATGTGATCATTTGCACTCCTTTATTTAGCTCAAGACACTGAAGTTTTGAGCAGGAGGCTTAAGTTTGGAGTATGGGTTTTGGAGTCAAACTGCCCGAGTTCAAACTCTAGTATGCTATTATACTCCTCCTCACAAGCTGTGAGACCTTGGGCAAGCCATTTAATCTCCCAGTGTTTCCATTTTTACAGTTTACAAGTACTTTCACAAAGACTCGTAAAAGTAGGGGAAATAATTTGATCATTTCCATTTGACTCTTGATGGAACATTTTCAGAATGTATAAGTGACTTGCCCAAGTTCACAGATAAATGAAGCCACAGTGACTCAATATCAGATATTCATTTAGACTTTAATACTTGGGTATTTTTCCCAGTTTATTATATGTTACCTCTCAACATCGGATAAAAATGGCATATTTGCCATTCTAAAATGGAATGAATATATAGATTATATAAATACAACTTTGCATATGAATAAACAGGTTTAAGATGTAGTTGGGATAATTCATGTAGATTTCCTGAAGGACGTCTGCAGGAATGTGGGAAGGTAATTAACATTCATAACTTTTATTGAGCACCTACTATATGTCAGATCCTATTCTACACATTTAACAAATGATTCTTAAGCCTCTCAGTAGCACTTTGATTAGATTTTAAGGAAGAGGAAATTAGGCTTTCCGGGATAATACAATGTTCCCCCAATACACAGAATAGTCCTTGATTGTGCTGCATGAATCTACACGTGATAAAATGACATAGAATTATACACACATCGTATGTCAAATCGCTGCTTTTGATATTGTACTACAATTATGTAACTGTTAGGGGACGCTGGGTAAGTAGGACCTCTCTATCTTTCAGGAGTATTGGTCAGGTATTTTATAGAATGACCTTCAGTTTCGGTTTGTCCAATGTTTTTCTCTCAGTTAGATAGAGGTTACGGGTTTTGGGGTGACAGACCACAGAAGTCTGTACTATATTTGCAACTAACTGTGTATAATAATTATTTTGAAATAAAATGTTAAAAAAAAGCATTGTTATGCTCCAGAAGGGGATTTGTAAATTTACTTAACTGCAGTCCCACAACACCCATACACACCGATTAACAAGTTTTGCGTTTGGAATGTGGATAAACTAAGCTTAACTATACGCTCCCAGCACCTCGTATCTGGCACTTCTGTTCAACAGAAAGATTTGGGGATGGGACGGGGGGCGATGTAATACGCGTGGGCTTGGGGAAGTCGCTCGGTTTCTCCAAATCCAGACTAGACGTTTTTCAGACTGCTAAGCCGAGGCCCAGACCTGAGGTCTCCTTTGGGCCATAGCCAAACCGCTGCACCGCGCTGCTGGGAACGGTCCGGGCGCAGCTGGAACCGTAGCAACGGGCCTCAAGGCGTCTCGGCCAGGTCGCACCGGACGGGGTACTCGCCTAGCGGAAATACACGTCCCAACCCCCCACTCTCCATCCATCCACCCCGCCGCGGCCCGGAGCAGGGGAGCTGGGCGGGGCGCAGGCTGCGGCCACTCCCCGGGCTCGAAAAAAACTGGGACGTTGCGGACGCGTAGCTGGCCAGACCAGAAGCGCGTGGCACGCGCTAGCCCTCCCGCGCATGCTTCTCCCGCCCCGGGTCCCGCCTCTCTATCTCCCTCTCCCCCTCCTTCGCCAGCCTCCCTCGCCAGCCTCCCTCTGAGCTTGGCCCCTCCGGGCGCGCGGCCGACGTCCCGCGTGCGTGCCGGCGCCTGACCTCACTTCCGGCTAACGCGCTCGGCTTGCCCCCCGGCCCCGGATGGTGACTGGGGGTGGTGCTGCACCTCCCGGGACTGTCACTGAGCCGCTTCCAGTGTGATTGTGCTGAGCGCAGGCCGGAAGATGGCGGCTGCGGCTGCGGCGGCCTCGGGCCCGGGCTGCTCCTCGGCGGCGGGGGCGGGAGCGGCCGGGGTCTCCGAGTGGCTGGTGCTGCGGGACGGCTGCATGCGCTGCGACGCCGAAGGGCTGCACAGCCTCTCCTATCACCCGGCGCTCAACGCCATCCTGGCCGTCACCAGTCGCGGGACCATCAAAGTCATCGACGGCACCTCGGGGGCCACCCTGCAGGCCTCGGCGCTCGGCGGTGAGTGTGCCGCACGCCGGGCGGGGGCCGGGCCGGCCGCGGGAGGAGCCGGGCCCCGGGATGCTGGGGAAGGAAGCCGCCCAGCCCCGGGGCTCGGCCTCCGGAGGAGGGAAGCGGCGTGACTGGAGCGGGTGGCGGAGGGCAGGGCTGGGGGCTCAGGCCTGGCTGTGAAGGGAGGCCCGGAAGCTGATTGAGGAGGACCTTAGGACTTGGCTTTTTCAGCGGCGGCAGCTGGGAAGAAAAGACGGGCGAGGCGGGGAGTGGTGGGAGTTGCCTTTCGGGCTTTGAGCGTCCGGTGTGGGTTGGTCCTCTGGGAGAGGTGAGGAGGCCTAGGAGCTCAGCACCGGAGAAGCTCAGGCCCCCTGCTAGGTCCTGGAGAGGGTGTCGGTACTGCCTTCTCTTAGATCAGAAAGCGACAGGGTCGCAGGGTTGGTCCCGACGTGAGAGGCCGGTGGCCAGAGGCGAGCGTCCGAGGCGACATCCAAGCCCTACCCTCTTGTGGAGAGAAGTGGATCCGTGTCTGTTCCTGGGACTCGCAGGTGCTGGGATGTACAGCAGGCTTCGCGCCCGGGTTGGGGGTGGGGTGGGTCTGGAGTGGGGGCGGGGAGGGAAGTAGGCGGGCCAGGTGCCTGAACTGTTCCGTCGACGACTTTAGGATTTGGGAGGACGCCATGGAAGACTAGCCCTTGTTCCCTAGGTCGGGGCTTCCACCTTATACTCACCAGGGACGAGAAACTCGGCACCTGCGGTGTATGAGTTACAGATTTCCTTTGGGTTCCGAACTAGGTGAAACTTCCGGCCCTCTCTGCTGGTTTTACCACTGCGAGCTGAAAGTTGGGATACGGAGGCGCGTGTGAGGCTCACCATTGGAGGAGAGCAGTTCTGGCTGGTGTAAACGTTGGTCCAGGGATGTGACTTTGAATGTGCATGAGATGAACGCTCGGTGGGCTGGGGTGGAGTGTTTTGGAATTGCCCTGGCTAGGTTACGTTTGGCTGAGACGACATTTCATTTGCGATAGAATGAGTGGCTTAATTTAGATGTTACAAATTGATATTGAAAAGTTAGTATACAAGTGAGTTAGACTCATGCACAGAGATGTAATGTGTGTGACTGTCCATATTTAGCCAAGTGGAAGTCGTGAAGTGGTCTTACCCATTCACTTGTATTTTAACAGAGACAAATAAGGAAAGGTCGTTATTCTGATTTACTGTCTGAGGCACTTAAGAGTAAATGGGAATCTAGGTATACAAAGTTAAAGGATTTAATTTTTGTTTTTGTGAGCGTTGTGAAAGAAATGGGCTGTGTATAGCTATAGAAAATAAACCTGGAACACATCTAAAATATGTCTAAGGGAAAGTTTGTATTGTAGTCTTGTAATTTTTCTTTTCTTGGCTTAGGTAAAGTACAGGAGTGGTGTCCCAGATGTAGCAATGAGCATTTACTGCAACTTGGACATAACAGCTTGTCACTCTGTATGAGAGGGTGCTTCTCATTAATAGTTGGATTTCTTTCCTCTTAAACTCACTTAAATATATTTCACATATGAAAAGGTATAAAGAACAATTGTGGCAGACAACCATGTATTCTCGACTTGGTTAAAAAAAAAAAACATCACAAATAGAGTTGAAGTCTTGTGTGTCCCTCCTGGATTGCATTCCTTCAACTCTCCCTCCCCCATGAGCATTATCCTTAATTTGGTTTTATCATTCTTATACGTGTCTTTATGTTTTTTAGTATATACCTTTATCTTTAAATGGTATCTATTACTGTCTTTCATGACTTTAAATTTTGAATAAGTGGTAACATAGTATATATACTTGAATTTCTATAAAAAGCCATATTAACAAAAGTCTTAAAATGTTTTCAGTAGAAAGAGGACTCTCACAGGGTGATTTTATATCTGGAGGTCGTGTTTCAGAAAGATTATATGTGCCAGAGTTAGTTATAAATGATTGGGGAAATTGGACAAATATGAATGTGCCTGTTCATGAAAGGGAAGAAAACAGTCACTCTAATGGTAGATTACTTAAGGGGAGGGCTTTATGTAAGTGTAAAGGTAGATATATAAACTGTAGCACTGATTTGGGATACCTTAGTTGAGGTATGTTGGAACATTTAATTAGAAAGTATGGGATTGGATACAATGGTGGATAGCTATGCATTATGTGATTAAAATTATGTAGAAGAGTTTATGACAAATAAAACAAAAGGATTACAAAAGAAGTTTGAAAGTAACAATGGACAAATTCTGAAGTGTTTTCATATATGAGAAGTGCAGTTTATTAATAATAATTACCAGAGGTTGTATAGGGTCCTGTGTGTGTCATTTCTTCAGATGATGGGGGAAGGAATGCTGCATTTTATGTTTTGCCTGGAATATGTAGGTACTTAGTAGGTTTGGCTTTAATGATGAATAGAGGGTGACAGTCCTATAAATAGGATGGGCAGAAGGTGCCGGTAGTGATGATGGCCCTAACATGACCCCTCTTTCCAGTTCATGGGCAGTGAGCCACCTTCTTTTCTACCCCAGAGGAAAGACATCTTTGTTAAAGGGGATAAAGAGTGGTGATGTAAGTGGTTTAAGGGGATAGAGAGTTTTATTGGGTGATAGAGTAGTCTTATGGATAGGTTCAGTTTATGGGGTTATGGGTAGTCTGTTGGTGTTGGTTGGAAATCGAAAAATGGGAGCAGGACTTGTATGTATATGTATTCACTTGGATGGCCAAGATGGTGAATTTTAAACCACCGTTGTTGACTACTGTATATGTTTAAATTATCTGTATCTCACAAAAAATGTTTATAAATGCATTTTCTTTAGATTAAGAGTCATCAGTATATACTTAGGTTAGGCAAGTATTTGCCCCCTGTTAGTGTTTTAGAGTTAAGATTTCTGAGTCTCTGTGCTCATTCTTTGGCCTGGCATTCAGTAACCTCCATGATCTGGCCTCTAGCAGTCTTTCCAGTCGTGTCTCCCTATTTTGTTTTGTGAAACTGGTTCATTTAATTTTCTTTCCCAACTCCAGTAGTTTTACTCTTTCTTGGAATTCACCAATTCCCTCCAGAAAATTAGACAAATCTTACCCATTTTTTGAGACCTAGAGCATACCTTTGACTTCCTGATTCTTTTAGCCTGAAGTGATCCACTGAACCCCTAAGCACATATTGTTCTATTAATTCTTATTTCAGTAATTTGGCAACTTAACTCTTTGTGATATGTTTTCTGTCTTGAACTATTTAAATTCCATTTTATTTAGTTTTTTTGTGAGTATATGATGTCTGTTTAACTATATTTCAAACTCCTTGTCACAAGGAGCCTTGTCTACTTGTTTATATCCCCTCCCCAGCATGCCTAGTACAACATATTAATAAATATTTTTGATTTGGTATATGTATACTAATGAGTATGTTAAATGGATGCTGCTTTACATATTAACTGCTAAGTAAACACACTTTCTTTGGCTTTGGTGATTTTTGTTTTTTCTTTCTTTCTTAAATGGACATTTTTTTAGATTCACAGTAAAATTGAGCAGAAAGTACAGAGTTCCTCTATTTACCACCTACCGCCATGAATATCTGACACACGTTGGTATGTTTGTTACAATCAATGAACCTGCATTAACACATCATTATCACCCAAAGTCCATAGTTTATGTTAGTGTTCACCCTTGGTACTGTACATTCTGTGCGTTCTGACTGTATATGACATATTGTAGAATATAGTTTCATTGAAATCCTCTTACTCTGCCTATTCACCCTCTCTCCCTTCTGCTCCCTGGCAACTACTGATCATTTCACTGTCTCCATAGTTTTACCTTTTCTAGAAGGTATGCTTCTAGATGAAGTTGGAAGCATACTGTATGCTTCCAACTTCATATAGTTGGAAGCATACAGTATGTAACCTTTTCAGTATGGCTTCGTTCCCTGAATGATATGCATTTAAGTTTCTTTCATGTCTTTCTGTGGCTTGATAGCTTATTTCTTTTTAGCATGGAATAATATATTCCATTGTCTGGATGGACCACAGTTTATTTATCCATTCACCTACTGAAGGACATCTTGGTTGCTTCCAGGTTGTAACAGTTATGAATAAAGCTGCTATAAATACCTGTGTCTAGGTTTTTGTGTGGACATAAGTTTTCAGTTCATTTGGGTAAATACCAAGGAGCATGATTGCTGGATCTTATGGCAGGAGTATGTTTAGTTTGTTTTCTTTCTTCTGTTAAAAAAAATTTTTGGCCGTACCGTGTGGCATGTGAGATCTTAGTTTTCTGACCGGGGATTGAACCTGTGCCCTCTGTATTGGAAGTGCGGAGTCATAGCCACTGGACCAACAGGGAAGTCCCAGGAATATGTTTAGTTTTGTAAGAAACTGCCAAATTGTCTTCTAAAGTAGCTGTACCATTTTGCATTCCCAGCAGCAATGAATGAGAGTTCTTGTTGCTTCACATCCCTCATCAGCATTTGACGTTGTCAGTGTTTTGGATTGTTGCCATTCTAATATGTGTGTAATATCTCATTGTTTTAATTTGTAATTCCCTAATGACATATGATGTTGAACATGTTTTCATATGCTTATTTGTGGACTTTGGGTTTTAAAAATCAAAATAGCTCTGCGTACACCACTAGACCATATTGTTTATATTACTAGATATGTCCCTCTCTTTAGTTATTGTTTGTTAATGCCATTGAGCATAATAGGAAGGAGCAAAGTTTTGAGTTAAGATCCTAGTTTCTGTTTTGTTTTTTTTTTCCTCCCTGAACTGTGTAACTTTGAATTACGTAGCATTTCTTTTCCAGTTTCTCCATTTGCAAAAAGGGGGTGATAACTGTATTAATTGTGAGGACTGAGTGTTACACGTAAAGTGCTTAGAATAGTGTGTTCACTGTTCAAAACATGTTTTTTATTTATTTGTAAATCTCTTTTTTTTACTTAAACCATTTTGATGTTCTGTTAAGTTTTTTGAACTTAACACCACATTTGAACTTCTTAGGATTTTTTTTGTAATTTACCACTTTTCACTATCTTGTAGAATCCATCTAGTTTTTGCTTCAGTGTAAGAGTAAGGTATTGTTAATTTGTTTAGTATTTTCTTATTTATTTAATTACTGGTGGTGGTGTTTTCTCTTGCTTCCTGAAATAGAGCCCCTTCTCCACTAAATGTGTAGTAAATCATATATATGTATAGTATATATATAATTTATATATATACATTTTTTTTCTTTT
Organism: Tursiops truncatus; assembly: GCF_011762595.2. Lineage (NCBI taxonomy): Eukaryota > Metazoa > Chordata > Mammalia > Artiodactyla > Delphinidae > Tursiops > Tursiops truncatus. Next base: position 63,338,494 of record NC_047047.1, on the reverse strand, counting down.
TCTTTTTGTGTATATATACATATTTTTTAAGCAAGCTTTTCTGAGGACATGTGGAGAGAGAATGGGCTTTATGTAGTCCTGAATTTTGAATTTTAGCTCACTTCCTAAACTTCCTGAACTCCAGCTTCCTCCTCATTTGTAAGTTATGATTAATACTTAATAGGATGGTTGTGAAGATTTAAGAGGTAAACATTTTTAAAGTGCCTAACACTGCTAGGCATATGTATAAGCAGATACACAGTGAATACTAATTCTCTTAAGCCACAGGGTGCTTAGTATTGCCGTGCCCCTCACTGTTACTTTAAAAATTGTTCACTGACTTAGTGTTTATATTACAGAGGATAGATTTCATTAAAATGTAGATGGAAATAAAAATGTTGGTAACAAATATTATCTATATTTGGATAAATATCTTTCATTGTGTTGGTGTGGCTAAATGTCAGAATGAAGTCAAGACTGTTGTATTACTAGTTCTGTGTGTGTGTGTACACACACACACACACACACACACACACACACACACACACGGCCAAAAAGTTCATTTGGGTTTTTTCCACAGAAAAAAACCAAATGAACTTTTTGGCCAACCCAGTAGATTGTTCATGCAATATATGTACATAAGTAAATGAAGATATAGATGGGTATTAATCAATGAGTATTGTAGTATATGTGTAAGAGTAAGTTACGTTTCTTCAGTTTCTGAAGTGGGTTACAGATCTCTGTCATAGTGAAGAAGAGGAAACTCCAGAGTTGCTCAGTGTTTTTAGACAATCATTCTAGTTTTATATATTTTTTTAATGGATATCTCCCCTTTTCCTTTTCTGAGACATTTAGTTTTTGGCTGTGCCGGGTCTTAGTTGTGGCATGCGGGACCTTTCATGGTGGCGCTTGGGCTCTTCGTTGTGGTGTGCAGGCTTCTCTCTAGTTGTGGCGTGCGGGTTTTCTCTTGTTGTGGCGCGTAGGCTCCAGGGTGCATGGGCTCTGTAGTTGTGGTGCGCGGGGTACAGAGCATGTGGGCTCTGTAGTTTGCGCCATTCAGGCTCTAGTTGAGGTGTGTGAGCTCAGTAGTTGTGGCACGTGGGCTTAGTTGCCCCGTAGCATGTGGGATCTTAGTTCCCTGACTAGGGATCGAACCCACATCCCCTGCATTGTAAGGCGGAATCTTTACCACTGGACCACCAGGGAAGTCCCTAAGACACTGACTTTGATTTGACTTGAGAAGTTTGTACAGTGATCATAAATGAGAAAAAAGATCATTGTACTCTACTCCAGTTGTAGTGAAGTTCAGATTGGGTGAATTTTAATCGATTGATTGATTGTCTGGTATGACGGCTTCTTGTTCAGACTTAGAACTCAGAGATACCTGTTCCAAGAAGTCTTGGAATATAGAAAACTAATTAGGTTAGCTTGCATAGTCCTCACGAAATGAATTTTATGGATGACACTCATATTTATCATCTCTTTAGAGGTGGAAAATATTTTTCTTACTACTTCTGAATTGGGCATGCATCAATTTGGGTAAAATGCAACATCTTCCTGTAGATCTCAGTTTTGGAAATTGTAAATGATACACATCACTTACTATGTCCTGACTAATTTTGGTGCATGAAGCCTTCCTAGTCTCCGTTATAAACATGGTATAGAGTTGGGGTTTCAGTAGCCTTTCAAGATAGTTGTCTTCTGGATACATCTGAGTTCCTTATAAAACTTAATTCGGCAAGTATCTTTGTGGGCTATGACTACGTACTTTGGCTCTGTTTCAGTTGACTGACTTTAGTAATGCTACAGAATGACCTATCTTATGTCAAAGATTTGGTGTTTTATTAACAAAACATTTTTCTGTAATTAATTAGAGTGAATTAATATTCTTAAAAAATATTTTGCTATGTTTTCAAGATTCTCTATATCTACCCAAATTTTTACATTTACCTCCCACATTTTCCTAGCTATTCAATGTTCAAAGATGGCTTGGCTCTAGGAAAGAATTTACCTAGTCTTTGTTTCAGTAGTGTTAGACTTATTAATGAGAGGCAGTATAAGAGATCAGCCTCTGGAACCAAATAGCTTGAGCTTTAGTCTTGGTTCTATTCGATCTTGAAGCTCATCAGGAAGATGAACATAATAATACTATCTACCTCATAAAGTGGTTGTGAGAATTAAAATGAGTCAACATATGTTAAACATATAGAATAGTGCCTGGTATATAGTATGTGCTCTGTAAGTTGTTCTTGTGGTAGCAGTGGCTGTTTGAAAGTTTGCTGAGTGTAGTAGATGTTTTTACTATAGATACTCTGTTGAAATTGCAGTGTTTTTTTCTTCCAGTTTGCCACGTATGTGGAAATGTGACCACTGAAATCGAATAGACATAAGAGCAGTAATTTTGTATTACAGGAGAGTAAAAAAAAATTATGTAAGTTAATTGATTTTGGACTTGAAATTGTTAAAAGAGCACAGTGATGTGAAGAGCTGGTTGATTGGTATTCATTTACACATTTATTGAACATGTGCTAGTCATGGGGGCACAAAATAATTAAGGCAACATTTTGACCTTTGAATGCATAGAGGAGGGAGTTTCTTCAACCTGAGCAGAATAGAGAAGGCTTCTCAAGGATGTTGCCTTTATGATTGGGTTGGGAAGATGACATAGTGGGAGGGATGATCATCTTAGGCTAAGGTACTTGGCTTATGCAGAGACATATTGGTCTTTAAAAGCATGGTGTAGGGACTTGCCTGGTGGTGCAGTAGTTAAGAATCAGCCTGCCAATGAAGGGGACACAGGTTTGAGCCCTGGTCCGGGAAGATCCCACATGCCGCGGAGCAACTCAGCTTGTGCACCACAGCTGCTGAGCCTGTGCTCTAGAGGCTGCGAGCCACAACTAGTGAGCCCACATGCCACAACTACTGAAGCCTGTGTGCCTAGAGCCCGTGCTCCACAACAAGAGAAGCCACCGCAGTGAGAAGCCTGCGCACTGCAATGAAGAGTAGCCCCGGGGCGTCCCTGGTGGCTCAGTGGTGGAGAGTCCACCTGCCGATGCAGGGGACACGGGTTCGTGCCCCGGTCCGGGAGGATTCCACATGCCGCGGAGCGGCTGGACCCGTGAGCCATGGCTGCTGAGCCTGCGCGTCCCGAGCCTGTGCTCCGCAACGGGAGAGGCCACACAGTGAGAGGTCTGCGTACTGCAAAAGAAAAAAAAAAAAAAGAGTAGCCCCGCTGGCAGCAACTAGAGAAAGGCCGCGTGAAACAACAAAGACCCAACGCAGCCAAAGAAACTAAATAAATAAATAAATAAATGCATGGTAAATTCAGGGAAGTTTTGGGGGGAAGAAGAGTTGGGGTTGGATGGTTAGAGTTGAAGCTGAGAGATTGGCAAAGACAAGAACGTAATATGTTTTGCTAAAAAGTTTGGAGTTGTTATCAATGGTAGGGAGCCATTGTAGGTTATGACAGAATCACAGTTGTTTTTTATTTATTCATTTATTTATTTTTAACATCTTTATTGGAGTATAATTCCTTTACAATGGTGTGTTAGTTTCTGCTTTATAACAAAGTGAATTAGTTATACATATACATATGTCCCCATATCTCTTCCCTCTTGCGTCTCCCTCCCTCCCACCCTCCCTATCCCACCCCTCTAGGTGGTCACAAAGCACCAAGCTGATCTCCCTGTGCTATGTGGCTGCTTCCCACTAGCTATCTATTTTACGTTTGGTAGTGTATATATGTCCATGCCACTCTCTCATTTCCTCCCAGCTTACCCTTTCCCCTCCCCATATCCTCAAGTCCATTCTCTATTAGCTCTGTGTCTTTATTCCCATCTTGCCCCTAGGTTCTTCATGCCTTTTTTTTTCCTTATTTTTCTTAGATTCCATATATATGTGTTAGCATACGGTATTTGTTTTTCAGAAAGAAAGATTCCAAGCTAATGCCCAGTTGTGAGAAGTGATGAGAGCTGCATCTAAGTTAGTTTGAGAGGTAGAAACAACATAATTTGGTGAATGTGGGGATGAGAGGGACTGACAAGGTGAAAATTACTCATACTTAGCTTTCTACTTTGGGTAGCTGGATGAATGAATTAACCTGAAGTACAAGAAGTACAAGAAGGTGTGGTGAGTAGCTTTTGTTGGCGAATGCTGAGGAGCAAGAGGGACATAGTGATTTCAGTTGTGTTACTTTTGAGGTTCTTGAAGGACATCCATGTAGAGATGTCCAGAAGACATTTGGAAATTCAGGGTTGAAGCTTGAAGATTTGGGAATACAGACTTGGAAGGCATTGGCATTTATAGACAAAGCCTAGTCTAGTGGTTAAGGATATTGGCTCCAGAGCCAGACTGAGTTCCAGTCTATGATTTATCACTTCCTAGCTGTGTCTTAGGCAAGATGCTTAACCTCTCTCTGCAATTCATAATTAGTACCTAACTCATTTGGTTTTTGGAAAGATATTAAGTAAACTAATGCATGTAGACATTGCTTGACCCACCATAAGCACTCAGTAAATGTTACTTTTTGTATTGGTGTTTTAAATTGTATAGTTCATTTCAACAGGTGTTGTGTTTGCCACATGGGGATATTAAGATGAATTGTAAGTCCACTCTCCTCCCAAATTTGGAAAGCTTTCTAAAAGCAGTGACACCTCAGTTGAGACTTGAAAGAAATGGAGTTAGCCAGGCAGAGGGAACAGCATGAGCAAGAGCAGAGGCATGCAGCAGGTAATATTTGTTATAAGCAGTTTGGTATTAGAGTGCAAAGCATGAGGAAGGGAATGATGGGATAGCCTGAGGATCTTGGACTTGGCCCTCCTGGGCTATGGCTCCCATATTTTTCAGTTGAAGAACTCCCAGTTTAAGGTAAAAAATGTAGGGCCCTATTATGATAGGTATGTTTTTAGTATTAGTTAATTGAGAAAATATTGCAAAAAGCTACTACTTTTAAGTAATTTTTATTTTAGACTTATTATTGTCTGTGTAATTTGAAAAATACTGCAGCACGTAATTTGAGCTTTCCTCCTTGCTGGCTTAACCTTGAAATTTTTATGGGGGGGAACAAGTCAGTTAATACTCTTCTACCTGCCCTCCGACTTCAAAAATTTTGTTGTTATCATCTTCTCACTTGGTCTTTGTGGGCTTGTTTAATGCCCTCTTTAGTATGTCTTTCCTGTCTTTCCGTGGGAGCATGGGAGGGAGCAGAGGTAAATGTGTGTGCATTATATCCTTGTTTAACTGGAAACCTGTAGTTGTAACCGTACTTAAGTTGTTGAACATTTGGAAATCTATCCTTAGGAATGTTCTCTATAACTATAGATAGAATATAAACAATAATAGATTTCTGTAATGGAGTAGGTAAAAATAGTGGGGAGGTCGTGGGAGGTACCTCTCTGATATGTGCATTGTACTGATCATAGCCTCATGCAAAGGTGGGTGCATTTGGCAAGACACTTCTCTGGGTTACCATCTCTAAAATGGGCTAATAATTCTTGCCCAGACTACTTCATTATGTGATATGATAATGAATGTAGAAATTCTTTGTAAATTGTACTTCAAATGTGAGGGATACAAAATAGTTAAGCCAAACTCCTTTGGTATAGAGAGGAGAAAATGGAGGTACAGATGACAAAAAGAATAAGTTATTTGCTATATAAAACAGTTTGTGACAAGGGCAGTGCTCCTAAAAACAAGTAATTGTGCTCTACTTGAGTATGTTAAATCAAGGATGTATTTTAGAGGAAATAAATATTCTTACTTTTTAGGGGAAATGATTGGAATGTTAGAGTAGGGCAGGTAGAAATGTGTTGTGATTTATCGTGGGCACCAGGAGTTTAAATCTTTATGATTTGTTTCTGTGCTTTTACATTGATTTATGTAGTTGGAGAGAGACAAGAAAGACTGGGGAGATAGCACAGGGCAGTGGTTCTCAGCCCCACTTGCTCATTAGAATCATCAGGAGAGCTTTTAAAAAACTATTCTGCTTGGGTCCCAGTATTCTCACTTAAGTGGCCTGGAATGGAGCCCAAGCATACTTAAAAAAATTTTTTTTTTCTTTAATTTTTAGAGCATGCCTGATGATTCTAATGGGCAGCCAGGTTTAGAGGTTCAAACTTCACCTAGAATCTTAAATGAGCAAGTTTATTTCATATGCCTGGGATGAATGAGAGACAAATTTTATTTGAATTGAATAGTATTGTATTTAGCCATAATTTTTTTTTTTTTGGTAAGAAAACCTCCCAAGTTAGTCTGCTAATAAAACCTACCCCACTGTATCTTTTTTTTAAAATATTTTAATTTAATTTAATTTTTATTTATTTATTTTTGGTTGCATTGGGTCTTCGTTGCTGCACACGGGCTTTCTCTAGTTGCGGCAAGCGGGGGCCACTCTTCATTGTGGTGTGTGGGTCTCTCATTGCAGTGGCCTCTTGTTGCGGAGCACAGGCTCTAGGCACGCAGGCTTCAGTAGTTGTGGCACATGGGCTCAGTAGTTGTGGCTCGTGGGCTCTAGAGCGCAGGCTCAGTCGTTGTGGCGAACGGGCCTAGTTGCTCCGTGGCATGTGGGATCCTCCCGGAGCAGGGCTCGAACCCGTGTCCCCTGCATTGGCAGGGGGATTCTTAACCACTGCGCCACCAGGGAAGTCCCCTCACTGTATCTTAAATTGTATTTAGTGTATATATAATGAAATATGCTTGTAAGCAACAGGAATATACCAAGGGCCAAATTCCTGTTGCTTTCTATTTTGTCCTTTTCTCATGTAATTCAGTTTTGTTTGATTTTTTGGAACCAGTTAAGTGCTCTGATTCTTTTTCACCAAAATGCCGCTATAGCAAGGACAGTGACCTCATACTCAGGGCAGAAGGAGGGCAGGGGAAATAGTGGCTACAGAGGGCAGAAATGGCTAGGATTATCTACCAGATCAACTGTTCCATGCCTCAAATGTCTTTGTTTCATGTTGTCTTAAGAAAAAAGCTAACTGTTAGAATGTTTCATTTTATCACATTATAGCTTAGTTTTTAAAAAATATTTTAATTAATGATTTATTTATTTAGGCTGTGCCGGGTCTTAGTTGTGGTACATGGGATCTTTGTTGTGGCATGTGGGCTTTTGGTTGTGCCATGTGAACTCTTAGTTGCAGCGTAGATGCGGGATCTAGTTCCCCCACCAGGGATCGAACCTGGGCCCCCTGCATTGGGAGCATGGAGTCTTACCCACTGAACCACCAGGGAAGTCCCAGTATAGCTTACTTTTAATCCATTAAAAAATTCTTCAAAACTATAGAAAATGATTCATTTATTCAAAAAAATTTACTGGGATTTCCCTGGTGGTGCAGTGGTTAAGAATCTGCCTGCTAATGCAGGGGACACAGGTTCGAGCCCCGGTCTCGGAAGATCCCACATGCCGCGGAGCAACTAAGCCCGCGTGCCACAACTACTGAGCCTGCACTCTAGAGCCTGCGAGCCACAGCTACTGAGCCCGCATGCCACAACTACTGAAGCCCGCATGCCTAGAGCCTGCTCTCCGCAACAAGAGAAGTCACCTCAAAGAGAAGCCTGCATACTGCAACGAAGACCCAACACAGACAAATAAATAAATAATTAAATTAAAAAAAAAAAAACCATTTACTGTGTGTCAAGCACTGGTGATACAGCAGTTAACAAAGTCCTTGCTCTCCTAGAGCTCATGGTTTAGTGGAAAGAGGTGTATTACACACCACACCACACCCCCCCACATACCCTATATCAAGTGGTGATAAATGCCATAAGATATCAAAACTGATGTGAGATGATGGTGGATAAATTTATGCTGTGTGGTGGTCTGGCGGGGTGGGGGTGGGGGTCTCTCTGTGATGGCACTTGAGCAAAGATCCCAGTGATGTGAGAGAGCAGCAAGGCAGATATCCAGGGGAAGTTTTTGTTGGCCTGTTAATTGCAGTATGCAAAAACAGCTGGGTGCATTTTCATCATATTTGGATGGAATTTGACTTGAACTGACTTAAAATGTAGGCTATGTGAAGAATGATGATGCGTGCCATCTATGTTAAACAGAAAATAGCAGTTTCAGATATGAGCTCCGAATAGAAATTCACAAGGTCACATGTTCCAAATTGTAGAATTATATTGATTTGTAGCTGAGTTGCTTCTCACATGGGCAACTTCCAGTGTAGCAACAGGAATTTATTTACAGATGGTTAGGGGTTCTCCTGTGCAATATCAGATAGGGAAGTTAGTCCCCAAATTTTACTTAATTATAGCCAGGTCAAAATCCTGAAGGAAGCATGTAACCTATATATCCCAGACTGGTTAAGAGATTTAACTGTGTCAAATTGAGTAACGTATATGAAAAGGGCCCCACAATTTCTTACAGTAGGTCCTTAAAGATTGAGTCCCATCCATGGAAATTTTTCAGTGGTGATTATGTTCTCAAAACTTTCTCAATTGATGTCAGATACTTAAGATTATTGTAAAAATAAGTGGTCTGGTGGTAGTTTTGGATAAAGTGAATAGGGAGAATTGGAACTTGGAACTCTTAATTCCAGTAATTCTGTATATTTCGGAGAACCGCTTCCATGTTTAGGTAGATCTGCCTAAATAATACTATCCCTGCTCTATATTTTATCCATTTGTTACTTTTTCTTCATGGCCTAGCCACTGAACTTTCCCAAACTTCCTTTGCTTTGCACCAAGTTCTCTTTTGTAGGAATACTCATTTTGGCTTTGAATAATACACTATACTAACAACTTCTGTTAAATGATTTTATTTTGGTAAATTTAAATAAATTTTAAGGGCTTTATAAGAACCTAACATTAATTTTGCACGCTCTTTATTGACCTTGAATGATATTTGTATGTTTGTATGTTATGGTAGACTATTTTAAGTATTGAAGTCTGATGATATCTCAGTGGACATGGACTTTTACAGTGAGTTGTGTCAGTTTGCAAAGATAATGTATTTCTGATAGTATTTTTAGAAGTTTTATAGGGATGCACATGGATGGTGTATTTTTAGAGTTGACTATTTCTTAATATGGGTATTAAAATTGATAACTAGTTAAAAAACCCTGCAATTTTCTTCCTTTGAAAATTTCCATTTTAAAAGTGATTTACCTTATTATAGGACATAGATAGACTAAGGGAAGGGGCAGTTACCTGTGGTTTCATTACCTAGAGATGGCCTGTCTTAGCATTTTGGTGTGTAACAGGTTCTTTTTGCCTTTTTCTATTATTTAATATATTTTTATAGAACTTGGATGGTAAGATATGTTATGAACTATTTCCCCCCTTTACTTTGTTAAAACTGTATTGTAAATATTTTCCTATGTCTTTATTCTTTTATATAATTTAAAAATAAATTTTGATTAATGATTATAATAAATGGCCTTTTATGTGTGTATACTAGTAATACATGCATAGATTCATGTAACCATCACCACAATCAGGGTACAGGGCAGTTTCAATACCTGAAAAGTTCCCTGTGGTATCCACTTTGGTGTCTGTTTGTAGTTAGCCTCCCCCCCCACAGCCCCAACCTTTGGTAATCACTGATCTGTTCTCTGTATTGTTAGTTTTGTCTTTTCTAGAATGTATGGAAATGGAACCCTACAGCATGCAACTTTAATTAATTAATTAATTAATGGCTGTGTTTGGTCTTTGTTGCTGCGCGCGGGCTTTCTCTAGTTGCAGCGAGTGGGGGCTACTCTTTGTTGCGGTGTGCAGGCTTCTCACCACGGTGGCTTCTCTTGTGGAGCATGGTCTTCAGTAGTTGTGGCACACGGGCTCACTAGTTGTGGCTCGTGGGCTCTAGAGCGCAGGCTCAGTAGTTGTGGCGCATGGGCTTAGTTGCTCCGTGGCATGTGGGATCTTCCCGGACCAGGGCTCGAACCCGTGACCCCTGCATTGGCAGGCGGATTCTTAACCACTGCACCACCAGGGAAACCCAGTATGTAACTTTTTTTTTTTTTTTTTTTGCCGTACGCGGGCCTCTCACTGTTGTGGCCTTTCCCGTTGCGGAGCACAGGCTCCGGACGCGCAGGCTCAGCGGCCATGGCTCACGGGCTCAGCCGCTCTGTGGCATGTGGGATCTTCCCGGACCGGGGCACGAACCCGTGTCCCCTGCATTGGCAGGCGAACTCTCAACCACTGTGCCACCAGGGAAGCCCCAGTATGTAACTTTTTGATACTGACTTGTTGCACAAAGCATAATGCCTGTGAGAATCATCGAGTTGTTGCATGTATCCATAGTTCATTCCTCTTTATTGCTAAATAGTATTCCACTATTTGAATGTATCACCATTTATTTAGTCAGTCAGTCTTGGGAGGACATGCTTTTGATAATTATGAATAGAGCTGTTATAAACACCTGAATACAAGTTTTTATGTGAATAAAGGTTTTATGTCTCTAGGGTAAATACATAGAAGTGGGATTGCAAGGCCATTTGGTAAGTGTATGTTTAACTTTATAAGAAGCTGTCAAACTAGTGTGGCTGTACCATTATGCATTTCCATTAGAAATTTTTGAGTTCCACTTGCTCTGCATCCTTGCCAGCATTTGGTATTGTCTCTATATTGTTAAGAAGTCAGTACTACCCAAAGCTGTTTACAGATTGCAATCCTTATCAAAATACCAATGACTTTTTTTTGTAGAAATAGAAAAATCCATCCTAAAATTTGTATGGAATCTCAAGGGACCCCAAATAGCCAACGCATTCTTGAAAAAAAAAAAAAAAAAAGAAAAATGTTGGAGGACTCACACTTGCTGATTTCAAAATTTATTACTACAGTGCTACAGTAATCAAAACAATGTGGTTCTGGCATAGACAGACATAAAGACTGATGGACTAATGAGCACAGAAGTAACCCCTTACATATGTGGTCAAATGATTTTTGACGAGGAGGCCAAGACCATCCAAAGGGGGAAAGGACGATCTCTTTAAGAAATAGTGCTGAGAAAACTGGATATCCACATGCAGAAGAATGAAGTTCGACCATTATACAATCATATACACCATAGTCAAACATATACAAAACACCATATACAAAAATTAACTCAAAATGGATCAAAGACTTGAGTGTAAGAGCTATAACTCTTAAGCTCTTAGAAGAAAACAAAGCAGAAAAGCTTCAAGATGTTGGATATGACAGTGATTTCTTGGATATGATACCAAAGGCACAGACACCCAGAGAATAAATAGACAAATTGGACTTCATCAAAATGAAAAACTTTTGCACATTGAAGGATACTATCAAGAGAATAAGAAGGCAGAACACAGAAGGGGAGAAAATATTTCCCAATCAGGTATCCAGAGATATAGCCAGATATATTTAGACAATTACAGAGAAGCAACTCAACAACAGCAAAAAACAAATAGCCTGGTTAAAGAATAAACAAAGGACTTAAATAGACATTTCTCCAAAGAAGATAAACAAATGACCAACAAGCACATGAAAGGATGCTCAGCATCATTAATCATTAGGGAAATGCAAATCAAACCCACAATGAGGTATCACTTCACACCCATTAGGATGGCTATTATCAAAAAAGAAAAAAGAAGAGTAAGTGTTGGCAAGGATATATAGAGATTGGAACCTTTTTTGCCATACTGGTAGGAATATAAAATGGTGCAGCCATTGTGGATAACAGTATGTGGTTTCTCAAATAATTAAAAATTACCATATGAACCTGCAATTCCACATTTGAGTAATACAGTTTCTCAAATAATTAAAAATTACTGTATGAACTTGAAATTCTACGTTTGAGTATTGGGTATAAAGAATTGAAAGCAGGATCTTGAAGAAACATTTGTATGCCATGTTCACAGTGGCATTATTCCCAGCTAGACAAGAAGTAGATGCCACCCAAGTGTCTATCAGTGGATGAATGGATAAACAAAATGTGGTGTATGTATACAATGAAATATTAGCCTTAAAAAGGGAGGAAATTCTGACACATGCTACATCATGGATGAACCTTGAAGATGTTATGCTCAGTGAAATAAGCCAGTCACAAAAGAACAAATACTGTATGATGCCACTTACGTGAGGTACTTAGTCAATTTCATAGAGACAGAAGAAAGTAGAATAGTGGTTGCCAGGTTCTATAGGGATGGAGGTGGGGAGTTAGTGTCAATGGTTATAGAGTTTCAGTATTGCAAGATGGAAAGAGTTCTGTGGATGGATGGTGGTGATGGTTGCAAAACATGAATGTACTTAATGCCACTGAACTTTACACTTAGAAATGGTTAAAATGGTAAGTTTTATGTAATGTATAATTTACCACAATTAAAAATATCATTTAAAAAAATCAGATGGTTATGTTTATGCAGTTCTGTCTCTGGATTCTGTTCTGTTCCATAGATCTAATGTGTCTATACATTTTCCAGTAGCACACATTCTTGTGGTAATATAAGTTTTATAGCAGGTCTTAAAGTCATATAATGTGATTTGTCCAGCTTTATTCTTTATCAAAATTGTTTTGGCTATTCCAGTTCCTTTGCCTTTTCAAATTATTTTGGACTCAGTTTATCTATATCTCAAAACTCCTGCTGGGATTTTGATTGAAATTGCATTAAATTTATAGAGGACATCTTTGCTATGTTGACTCTTCCATTCTGTGACCATGGTTTTATTTAGCTCTTCTTTGATTTCTTTCACTGGTCATTTGTACGTTTCAGCATACATATTCTGTATACCTTTTGTTAGATATATATCTAAGTATTTTATTTTATGTTTTTAGAGCTCTTGTAGACTGTTAATTTGGGGGGTGAATTTTGGTTTCAGATTGATCATTGCTAGTATATAGAAATACAGTTGTTTGATTTTTGTGTATTGACTTTGTTCAGTGAAACCTTGCCCAACTCGTTAGCTCTAGGAGTTTTTGTTTGTTTTTTAGATTCTTTGGGATTTCTACATAGGTAATCATGTTATCTGTGAATAGGGACAGTTTGATTTCTTCCTTTCTAATCTGTCTGGTTCCCCGTTTCTTATTGCAGTGGCTAGATCTTCCATCATGATATTGCATAGGAGTGGTGAGAGTGTAATATCCTTGTCCTGTTCGTGATCTTAGGGGGAAAGTGTTCAGTCTTTTACCATTAAGTGTTTGATAGTGGTAGACTTCCTGTAGTCATCCTTTATCAGATTGGGGAAATTACCTTTTAATTTGCTGAGGGCTTTTTTTTTTTTTTTAAATCATGAAAAGATGTATTTTGCCAAATGCATCTGCTGAGTTGATTATGTGGTTTTTCTTCTTTAAGCAATTATCATGATAGCTTACATTGATTGATTTTTGAATATTGAACCAGTTTTGCATCCCTGGGATAACCCTACTTGGTCCTGGTGTATTGTCATTTTTATATATTGCTAAACTCCATTTGCTTTTATTTTGTTGAGGATTTTTGCATCAATCTGCGTGAGGAATAATGGTATGCAGTTTCTCTTTTTGTACTGTCTTTTTCTAGTTTTGATATCAGGTTAAATCTGGCCTCATAAAATGAGTTTGGAAGTGTTCCCTCTTCTTCTGTTTCCTGAAAGAGATTGTGTAGAATTGGTGTTACTTTTTAAGTTCTCCAGAGAAATCAGGTAAGCCTGGAGATTTCTTTGAAAAGTTTTAAACTGTGAATTCACTTTCCTTAATTTAGATGATCTGTTTCATTTTGGATAATTTGGTAGTTTGTGGTTTTTAAGGAATCTCACTAATGTTTCAAAATTTATGTGTATAGATCTACCTGTATTATTCCTCAGTTATCTTCTTAACATTTGTAGTGTCAAATTTATTTATTTTGATGACCTAAGTTGTCAGATTTATGTGCATAGAGATGTTCATAGTATTATTTATCTTTCGATGTCTACAGAATCTGTCGTCTAGCTCCTCTTTCATTCCTGATATTATTGGTAATTTATGTCTTCTTTTTTTTTCTTTGTCAGTCTTGCTACAGCTTTATAAATTTCATTGATCTTTTCAAAGAACTCGTTTTTGCTTATATTGATTTTCTGTGTTGTTTTTCTATTTTCACTTCCACTGATTTCTGCTATTATCTTTATTGTTTCTTTTCTTTTGCTTGTTTTGCTCTTTTTCTGGTTTTCTTAAGTAGGAAGCTTAGGTTATTGATTTAAGGCCTTCTTCCCCACCCCAGTATAAGCGTTCAATTCCTATAAATTTTACTCTAATCACTGTTTTAGCTTCTTTTTGTTTTTAAAAATTATTTATTTAATTTTTGGCTGTATCGGGTCTCAGTTGCAGCATGTGGGTTCCTCGTTGTGGTGCATGGGCTTCTCTCTAGTTGTGGCACGCAGGCTCTCTAGTTGTGGCCTGCGTGCTCAGTAGTTGTGGCATGAGGGCTTAGTTGCCCTGTGGCATGTGGGATCTTAGTTCCCCGACCAGGGATTGAACCCACGTCCCCTGCATTGGAAGACGGATTCTTAACCACTGGACCACCAGGGAAGTCCCTGTTTTAGCTTCATGTGACGTTTTGATATTATATTTTCATTTTCATTCTTTTTTTTTTTTTGGCTGTGCTGCAGCTTGTGGGATATCAGTTCCCCAACAGGGATTGAACCCAGGCCACGGCAGTGAAAGCACCGAATCCCAACCACTAGAGCATGGGGAACTGAACTCCCTCATTTTCATTCTTTTAAAAATGTTTAGACTTCTTCATCGACCTAAAGATTATTTAGAAGTATGTTGTTTAATTTACAAGTATTTAGAGGTTTCCCATTATATTTCTGTTACTGATTTCTACTTAAATCCATTATGGTCAGAGAACATACCTTTTGTTTGTTTGTTTGTTTTATTGAAGTATAGTTGTTTTACAACATTGTGTTAATTTCTGCTGTACACTGAAGTGATTCAGTTATACATATATACATTCTTTTTTTAAATATTCTTTTCCATTATGGTTTATCATAGGATACTGAATATAGTTTCCCATGCTGTACAGTAGGACCTTGTTATTTATCCATTCTGTATACAATAGCTAACATCTGCTGACCCCATCCCTCCCCCAATCCCCTTCCTCTTGGCAACCACAAGTCTGTTTTCTGTGTCCATGAGTCTGTTTCTGTTTTGTACATAGGTTCATTTGTGTCATATTTTAGATTTCACATATAAGTGATATCATATGGTATTTTGTCTTTCTCTTTTTGACTTACTTCACTTAGTATGATAATCTCTAGTTGCATCCCTGTTGCTGCAAATGACATTATTTTGTTCTTTTTATTTGCTGAGTAGTATTTGATTGTATATATGTACCACATCTTCTTTATCCATTCATCTTTTGCTGGACATTTAGGTTGTTTTCGTGTTTTGGCTATTGTGAATAGTGCTGCTGTGAACATAGGGGTGCATGTATCTTTTTGAATAATTTTTGTCTGGATATATGTCCAGGAGTGGGATTGCTGAATCATATGGTAATTATGTTTTTAGTCTTTTGAGGAACCTCCATACTGTTTTCCCTAGTGGCTGCACCAACTTACATTCCCACCAACAGTGTAGGAGGGTTCCCTTTTCTCCATACCCTCTCCAGCATTTGTTATTTGTAGACTTTTTAATGATGGCCATTATGACCAGTGTGAGGTGGTACCTCATTGTAGTTTTGATTTGCATTTCTCTAATAATTAGTGATGTTGAATATCTTTTTATGTGCTTGTTGGCCATCTGTATTTCTTCTTTGGAGAAATGTCTATTAAGGTCTTCTGCCCATTTTTCGATTGGGTTGTATGAGCTACTTGTATATTTTGGAGATTAAGCCCTTGTCTGTCACATCATTTGCTAATATTTTCTCCTAGTTCATAGGTTGTCTTTTTGTTTTGTTTATGGTTTCCTTTGCTGTGCAAAAGCCTATAAGTTTGATTAGGTCCCGTTTGTTTATTTTCACTTTTATTTCTGTTGCCTTGGGAGACTGACCTAAGAAAACATTGGTATGATTTATTTCAGAGAATGTTTTCCCTATGATCTTTTCTAGGAGTTTTATGGTGTCATGTCTTATATTTGTCTTTAAGCCATTTTGAGTTTATTTTTGTGTGTGGTGTGAGGGTGTGTTCTAACTTCATTGATTTACATGTGGCCATCCAACTTTCCCAATACCACTTGCTGAAGAGACTGTCTTTTTCGCATTGTATATTCTTACATCCTTTGTTGAAGATTAATTGACCCGGAGGTGTATGGGTTTATTTCTGGGCTCTCAGAGAACATACTTTTAACTTCACTTCTTGTATATTAAGGTCTGTCTTATGATCCAGGATATGATATGTCTTGATTAATATTCAGTGTGCATCTGAAATGAATGTGCATTCTACTGTTGATAGGTGGAATATTTTTAAAATGTCATGGGTTGATGGTACTGTTTTTTTTTTTTTGATGGTACTGTTTTCTATCTACTAGTTCTGTTAACTACTGAAAGTTGAAGTCTTCCACTGTAATTATGGATGCCTATTTCTCCCTTCAGTTCTGTTAATTTTTGCTGAATGTATTTTGAAGTTCTCCTATGTGTATATATATTTAGGATTGCTTTTTGTTCTTCATGAACTGACCCTTTTATCATGTAATGTCCTCATTTATTCCTGGTGATTTTCTTTGTTATGATCATTGGCTGATCTAAATATAACTATTCCATCTTTCTATGATAACATTTGCATGATATATCTTTTTTCCATCCTTTTACCCTTTTAGAATGGTAAAAGTTTCTTGTAGACATCATAGAATTGGCTTGTGTGTGTTTAAATTCAGTTTATCTTTTCATTGGCATACTTAGGCCATTTATGTTTAATGTAGTTGTTGATATTTTGATTTAGATACTCCAGTTGATTATTTATTTGTTTCCTCTTTTTTCCTTTATTTTTTCTTTCTGCTTTTTTTGGCTTGATTTTTTTTTTAAACTTATCTATTGCTTTTGCCTAATTATTTGTATGTGCTTTTGTAGTTACTTGAAGGATTGCAATATACATACTTTTCTCAGTCTATTTAGAGTCAGTATTTTACCACTTTATTTATTTATTTATTTAGGGAACTTTATTTACTCATGGCTGTGTTGGGTCTTCGTTGTTGCGTGGGCTTTCTTTAGTTGCAGCGAGCAGGGGCTACTCTTCATTGCAGTGCATGGGTTTCTCATTGTGGTGGATTCCCTTATTGTGGAGCATGGGCTGTAGGCACATGGGCTTCAGTAGTTGTGGCACGAGGGCTCAGTAGTTGTGGCTCTCGGGATTTAGAGCACAGACTCAGTAATTGTGGTGCACAGGCTTAGTTGCTCCACGACATGTGGGATCTTCCCGAACCAGGGCTCAAACCTATGTCCCCTGCATTGGCAGGCGGATTCTTAACCACTGCGCCACCAGGGAAGCCCTATTTTACCACTTTAAGTGGCATATAGAAACCATACCGCCCTATTGTACCCTTCTCTCTTTTAAGTTATGGTTGACTTACTTATTACATATATGTGACATTGAAGACCCCCAGGCATTGTAGTAATTTTTGCTTTCAGTTGTCAAATATATTTTAAAGAACTGAGGTGAAGAATCATCACTTACATTTACCCAGATATTTACCATTTCTGTTGCTCTTCCCTCATTCTTTTTTTTTTTCTAATATTTATTTAGTTATTTATTTTATTTTATTTTTGGCTGTGTTGGGTCTTCGTTTCTGTGCGAGGGCTTTCTCTAGTTGTGGCAAGCGGGGGCCACTCTTCATCGTGGTGCACGGGCCTCTCACTATCGCGGCCTCTCTTGTTGTGGAGCACAGGCTCCAGACGCGCAGGCTCAGTAGTTGTGGCTCACGGGCCTAGTTGCTCTGCGGTATATGGGATCTTCCCAGACCAGGGCTCGAACCCGTGTTCCCTGCATTGGCAGGCAGATTCTCAACCACTGTGCCACCAGGGAAGCCCTCTTCCCTCATTCTTGATACTCTAAGTTTATTTCTGAATAGTTTCCCTTCTCTTTGATGAACTTCCTTTTGTGATTCTTTTTGAGCAGGTTTGCTGGCAGAATTTCCCTTTAGTGTTCCCTCATCTGAGCATGTCTTTATTTCACCTTCATTCCTGATGGATATTTTTGTTGAATATAGAATTTCTTTTTTCAGTATTTTAAAAATGGTTCAATTCCTAACAAACCCCATGGCTTTTAATGATAAATGTGCTTTTATTGTAATTATTACTTGCTTGTACGTAACATATCCTCTGGTTGCTTTCAAGATTTTTCTATGTTAGGTTTCAGCAGCTTATTGTGTCTGGCTGTGAATTTTTAACCTACTATTTTTGTGAAATTTCCCCTGCCCCAAAAGAAAATCTGTACTAATGCAAGTCATTAGTGTCAGTCAGGAGTCTGCAAACTATGGCCTGCCACCTCGGTAGCTCTCAACCTGTTTCCTGATTTTGCAAATAAAATGCTACTGGAACACATATATACCCGTTTATTTACATGTTGCTTTTGCACTACAGTGGCAGAGTTGAGTAATTGTGAGAAAGACCATATGTATTGTGAGGCCTTAAATAGTTACTATCTGACCTTTTTATAAGAAGCTTGCTGATCTCTGGTATAGTTGGAGGAAATTTGAGTGTTTCTTCTATTAAAATTTTCTGCTTGAATTTCTTTTTAAACTTTATCCTGTAGGATTCAAAGTCATTTTACAAGTATCTTCTATAGAAAATTCTAAGAAGGTGTAACATGTCGTAGAGGGTAGGTGTAAGAGTTTTTCCCCTGTATTTAAAAGCCAAAAATGACTTTTTAGCCAACTTTTCTTGAAAATTTAAACATTAGTTAAGCATGACTTACCTTTCTTTGAGAAATTTATTTTCAGACATTTTAAACTCAGAAGGCAAACAAAATAAATTTCTATTAAATAACTAACTTATGCCAAAATGGGACTTAAGTTTTTTAAAGGTAAACTTGGGAGGTTTAGTTTAAGTACAGGTTATAAGTTTTTTATTTTTTATAAACTTATTTATTTTTGGCTGAATTGGGTCTTCGTTGCTGCGTGCAGGCTTTCTCTAGTTGGGGCGAGTAGGGGCTACTCTTTGTTGTGGTGCACGGGCTTCTCATTGTGGTGGCTTCTCTTGTTGTGGAGCACGGGCTCTAGGCGTGTGGGCTTCAGTAGTTGTGGCATGTGGGCTCAGTAGTTGTGGCGCATGGGCTTAGTTCCTCCACGGCATGTGGGATCTTCCTGGACCAGGGCTCGAACCCATGTCCCCTGCATTGGCAGGTGGATTCTTAACCACTGCACCACCAGAGAAGTCCTGTAAGTTTTTTGTTAATGTTATTTGCAGCATTAAAATTTATCAACAGTGTTGCATAGTAATACTACTAAAACCATGGAACAAAGCAATATGAATAAATGTATAACTTAAGAGACAATTTCATACAAACCTTTGAAAAGATGTTTTCTTACTGAGTGACACATCCTGGCTTGAACATAGGTTTCTTGGTTTCATCTCTTTTATGAAACTTTATGCACTTAAAATTGTTATTCTTATAACTAAAAATAAATGTCTATTGTTACCTCTCACTGTGAAACTTGTGCTTGTTTTTTTGCTGTACAAATACTCAGTTCTGGGTCAGACTTAAGCACACATGGATTTCATTTTTATCCCAAGTTAGAGAATTTGTGTCTTCGGTCTTATTTCTTGTTAGGTAAGAAAAGACATGCCCAAACATGTTAGAAGGTGAAAAGTTCCATAAAATATTCTTTGTTCATTGCAGGATATTTTTTCTTCACAGAAATCTAAAACTTGTTTAGGGCCAGATGTAAATTAAATCTTGAGCATACTATCAGCCTACATTAGCAAAGCTCTTTTTCTCGAAATAAAGTTCTCAGGCTGAGTAAAAGATTCAGAGAAAGAGTTTGTGTGGTGGGTTGTACAATTCATGTGCACATGGGACCTCAGATTGTGACCTCATTTAGAAATAGGGTCTTTGCTAATGTAATTAGTGAAGATGAGGTCACACGAACTCAAAGAGCCTTTGGGGTAGTATGGCTGATAATAAGTTTACTGTCTTTCTGGTGTGTAGTACAGCAAGTCACTGCTTACAAATGGCCTTCTGTAACTTAGGTCAAAAAATCGGGAATGGACTCATCTGAATAAACACGGTTCTACTACATGCTACTCTGTGGGCCTGGAAAACCTCTGAAGAAATTGCCAATAAGGCTGCTTGGTCACTGTGCATTACTTTGAGGGCTAATATTGTATAGTATAAGAAGTTCCAAAAAAGTGTTGACTTTTTTTTGTCAAGATCTATTGAGGAATTTCTAGTGACATTATATGGAATTCTAGGGTTGCATGGAAACCCAGTTGAAAAGCTTTGCGTAGATTCTCACATTTTATACCTCTCTGGGAAAGTTTTCACAAAATAATGGTTTTTACAGTTCCTTACCTAATTACCTATCCCTAAAACAATAAAACAGAATTCGTAGTTTTGGTTTTAAAAATTTTATAGTTATGTGTGGGGGGCATGGCACATATGGGAAATCTCTGCCTTCTGCTCAATTTTGCTGTGAACCTAAAACTGCTGTAAAAAAAGGATAGTCTATTTAAAAAAATTATAGTTAATGAGTTTTGAAACTATCTTTACAAGTTCTTACATAATTTTACTCTCAGTTCCTATAATGTGTATGATTTCTTGTGATTTTACCTAGAGATCAAAAGTGCTAGGTCAATATTCCTGTTTTATTGTATTACAGAGGTTATTTTCCTATATGCTAACATATATTTCAAATCAAAAGATCTGGGAATGAACTATAGAAATTCCATGAATTTTTCTTGGTTTTATGTAGATAATGAATTAGTTCCTAGTCAGTTACATAATGTCTCCAGGAGCTTGAGAGAGCTGTAATAATCTGGGATTAAGAAAGCCAATCCTAATATTAATTGATTATAACATGTTTTATAGTTGTCCTATAGGTTGATGAGTAGGACCCTGATTTATCTCCTCTTTTCTGCTTTTGTATCACTAGGCAATAATCGTACTACTATCAGGAATGTTCTGTAGCGTCGTGGTGGGGGTTTAGAATAAGGTATACTGGCGGCAGGATTGCTTGCTTCCAGAGAAGTTTCTTCATTAGTGCAATAAAATTTCATAGTTGATCATTCTTTCAAGTCTTTTTTACAGAGACTCTGTATTCACAGGAGAATACTTAACATTAGTCTCCTTATAAATCCCTTATAAATTAAAATGTATAAATTGATGTTATCTTTTCCAATATTTTTTGGTATTTAAAGCTTCTGTGTTTTACTGTCTTTTGTAATACTTCTTGAAATTCTACTCTAATTTATTCTGAGAAATTTTATTTCTGTTAAAATACTCTTCTGAAATTGATTTAGTGGAAACTTCAGGGGACATTGATTGTCAGTGATAGTTGACTGTTTTTTCAGTGGTAGTTGAACTAGAGACTTTACTAGTTCTCTTAGCTTAGGTTATAACCATTCTCCATAATTTTATCTCAGATATAAAAGCCCTAAAGAACTTTTGAGGTAGTTACCTAAAAACTGTCCACATTGACTTTATGCTTAATGACTTTTGGAAAAAAGATGTAAAGAAAATATTGAGTATTTATTTTAATTGAAGTATAGTTGATTTACAATGTTGTACAGTATTGAATATTTAAAAAATTTTTCCAAACACTTTATTTTGAAGTTGTGTAGTACAAAGAACTTCTCTACACCTTTTACCCAGTTCCACTAATTTTTTTAAATTTATATATTTTATTTTTTTAAATTTATTTTTGGCCACGTTGGGTCTTTGTTGCTGCGTGCCGGCTTTCTCTAGTTGCGTGAGTGGGGGCTACTCTTCATTGCGGTGCACGGGTTTCTCATTGCGGTGGCTTCTCTTGTTGCGGAGAACAGGCTATAGGCACACGGGCTTCTGTAGTTGTGGCTCGCGGGCTCTAGAGCACAGGCTCAGTAGTTGTGGTGCATGGGCTTAGTTGCTCCGCGGCATGTGGGATCTTCCCCGACCAGGGCTCGAACCCGTGTGCCCTGCATTGGCAGGCAGATTCTTAACCACTGTGACACCAGGGAAACCCCCAGTTTCACTAATTTTAATTTTAAATCTTTTACCACATTTTCTTATCATCCCCTCACACATACATACATATTACTTTTGCTCTCTTGTGAATAGGTTGCGTATATCATGTTCCTTTACCCTTTACTATTTCCATGTGTATTTCTAAGAATAATGATATTCTCTTATAACAGCAATATAGTTTTCAAGTTCTGATAATTTCATATTGTTACTTTAAGCTACAGTACATATTCCAATTTATCAGTTCTAATGTCCTTTAGAGCATTTTTTTTCAGTCAAAGATTATTATATTTAGTTGCCATGTAAACATTTATTTTAAATGAACTATTGGCCTTAAAATCTTAAGTGTTGAATTTTTGTTCTTTTAACAGCTAAACCAGGTGGACAGGTGAAATGTCAGTATATTTCTGCTGTGGATAAAGTTATTTTTGTGGATGATTATGCAGTAGGGTGTAGAAAGGACCTTAATGGAATCTTGTTGTTAGACACTGCTCTGCAAACTCCAGTTTCAAAGCAGGATGATGTGGTTCAGCTTGAATTACCTGTCACAGAGGTAAGTTGAAATAAGTATCAATATGCTTTTCTACTTAATGTAGTTTCAGACTTACTAGCTGTTAAATGAAATTAGGTTGTCCTTTGAGAATATTATATATGTATCCCTATAAAAACAAAGAAGTATGAACTGTACAGGTTATACCACTGTAACAGAGGCCCCAAAATACAGTGGCTTAAACAGGATAGTTTCTTTCCAGTAACAGTACTGGGCTAAGTTATAGGGACAGCTTTGTTTACCTCAACACCTGGCTTCCATTTCCTGAGTCCAAGACAGCTGCTTCAAGTCTCATTACTTCTGTCTTAAGGAAAAGGTGGGCAGAAGGCCAGGGGAGCACACTAGTATTACCCACCCTCTTTCTCTCCTTTTCCTTTCACCTACTTCCCTCATCCTCTCCTTCCTTCTCTTCCCCTCCATCATTTTTCTTGTTCTCTTTTACAAACTCTTTCATATATGCCCTTTTCATATTTACTCCATTGGCTAGAATTCAGTCACATGGCCACATTAAGCTGAGGTGGTTCTTTTTTCTTTAATATTAAAAAAAGAAGGAATAAATAGTAATTGACAACCAGTAATCTTTGCTATGTATCATGTTTCTTAACAATTCCAGTTTAAAATTTTAGCTATATGTATTTTTCTGTGTTACATATTCATTACTTAATTTGTAAGTCTACCCTAACTTAAATCCTTTTGTGTGAGTTGATGTTCATATCATGTAATTTGAAAGTACATTTTTCCGATTTACCAGATTTTAAATCATCTCAGAATATAAAAGATTATAATGCTGTACACGCTAATAAAGTGAGATATTATTTGTCTTCATCCCAGTTGTTGATTATTAATTGTTTTGCATTTGGCAGACTGATATGATTAATTCATAAAAATCAATATAGCATATTTCCCATTTTTAGGACATGAAAAGTGTTAATGTGTGAATTTTAAGTGCAGTTTAAATGTTTTATTCCCTCTTTGGAAGGCTTTTTGTAAAAAAAAAGTACCAATGTATATCTACTTAGATTTCATATTTACTGTCATATCACAGTCATCTAGTATATGTTAATATTGAAAGCATGTTGCTAAAGGTTTGAGTTCTGAAAACAGAGTAGCCATCTTTTTGTCATCAGAATATCTGGATCTGGGGGCATGTCTAAAATCTTTGGACAGAGAATTAATTAGTTCTACTTGTACTGAACATTTTTTCCTCTCCTACTTTAAGGAAGTTAGACCATGTGATATATTAATAAAGGATATACATCGTAGCCTACAATGAAGGATGGTATCAAACTGTTGGGTTTTAAAAGGAACTACAGAATTACAATAAAATAGTTGAACATGTATATGAAATGGACCGTCAAGTCAATATTTTTCCTACTACTCTGACCTAAATGCTAGATATTTAGCCAGCTTCTGCCACCTCCTCCACCTTGCCAGCTCATAATATCTGTAGCTGGTTTTCTTTCTTTCTGCATAAATAATTACAGCTCTCTTGTTCACGTAATATTGTTTGTAGTCCTTCCACCATCCCAGGCATCCTTTCCTGCATCACACTAGTTTGTTACTGTCTTGCCTAAAGAATGGGGTCCTGGGTTTGGTTGGATTAGTGTGGATGTGTTCTTTTCCATATATTGCCCAAATATTTCTGTTAACGTAGTTCATATTGAATATGTGGGTAACAATGCAAAGGGCTTTTTTTTTATTACCTGCTGACTTAGTGAGTGACCCCTCTTATGGTTTTGCATAGTTTGAGTATTTAAAGCTCATTGGAGCACTTTACATTTATGTCTTTACATTTTTATCTCTTTTACTTTTGTTCATGGTTTCAGCTTAGCCAGTTTTTTCTATCTTGCTTTGGCTTATAAAAGCTTCTATGTACTAAAACTTTACTATGTGGTACTACACTGAATACGTTGCTTTATCTCATTTAATTTTGTAACAGCCCTTCAAGTCATTATTTGATTTAACTAAGTTTGTTTAAAAAACGTAAAAGTAGGAAGCTTTAGTATAGTACCTATCAGAATTAAAATATTTGTATAAGAATCTGAATTTAACATTTTTGGTTGTGGTTAATTTTTTGTGATCATCTCTTTTATTTAGGCACAACAGCTCTTATCTGCATGTTTAGAAAAGGTAGATATTTCTAGTACGGAGGGTTATGATTTGTTCGTCACACAGCTCAAAGATGGTTTGAAAAATACATCTCATGAGACTGCAGCAAACCACAAAGTTGCTAAGGTAAGAAGTTAAAAAAAAATTACTTTGGGGTTGTAGTAGAAAGAACACCTCTATACTTTTGCCTTTCTCTGTCCTCCCCACACTGATGACTAAGGATGTCTGTGGGAGATGGTGCTTTGAATTAAATCCTTGGATATATTTCATTAATTTTTCTGTGTTTTTCTTTTAACATCTTTCCTAAGTTGTAAATATAGTACATATACAATTTTTATATTGAAGGTATAAAAGGTAGAAGGTAAAAGCTATTTTCCTAAAAATAACTTTTGTATCTATAAATATCTTTTTTTCTCGAGTACAGTTGAAATTATACTAAAATATTGTGATGTACTGTCTTAGTCTGTTTGGGCTGCTATAACGGAATACCACCGACTGAGTGATATTTCTTCTGGTGAAGTCCTTCTTCCTGGGTCATAGCTGGTACCTTCTCACTGTGTCCTTACATGGTGGAAAAGGGAAGGGATCTCTCTGGAACCTCTTTTATAAAGAGGACTCCACCCTCATGACTTAAGTACCTCCCAAAGGCCCTACTTACTAATAACCCTCCCCTTTGGGGGTTAGAATTTCAACAGGTGAATTTTGGGGGGACACAAACATTCAAATTATAGCATATACCATGCTTTTTTTCATTGAAGGATGTATCTTGAGTATCTTTTTGTATCAGTCCTCATAGATCATCTGTATTCTTCCTAATACTTACATTGAAGTTTATTTTTATAGATTTACCATGATTTTATGAACCCTTATTCCATTGATGGGACATTTTTATTTAGTAAAACAGAAATCATACTGTGTATTTCAACAGAGAGAATTTATTGTAAGGAATTGACGTAATATGTGTATGAGAACTGAAAAAGCGAAAAGGAAACCCTGAGGTAATACACAGATGGTAACTATGGGAATCAGCACTCACCTCAGTCTGAAGGAACAAGAGGTTAGGATTTTTAGAACCTAGATACTTAAAAACTTAGAGAATAGGCCCCATGGGTCTGGGACTCAGACTTCTGAGGAGGAGATGTTATCCAGTAGGTACCTCAGGAGCTTGGAGATTGGAACTTGATGAACTGAGCCTCAGATTTCTGAAGAGAGATGCTACTAGGCTAATGTTAGTGTCTCTGAGGGAGCTCTGTGAAACTGGTCCTGGGAATGCTAAGAAAACAAAACAAAAAACCTCTAAAGACCAGAAGAATCAACTGCTGCCACCAGGTCCTTCGCTAAAACAATATTGATGGTAATGACGAGTAATAGCAAGGAGCAAGTCTTTCTCCCCTCATCGTGCTTTCCAGTTTCCATCCTGTGTTCCTTTTGTCAGAACTTAACAGCCAGGAAACTGGTTGGCAAAGAAGAAATAATAGTTTACAGAATCCCAGCCCAAACATGATGGAGAAGAAAGAAAAGGGTAGGTTTGGACCCGAGAGACAGTAGTTTAATAACTGGCACATGCCACTCCTTTGGCCACTCTGCATCTCCATACATACCATCTATATGTGTTTGAACTTTCATACAACAAAAATATTATGCTTTTACTTAACAAGACATACTGTTCCTTTTTACAAATGAAGATATTCTCTCCCCGTCCCCAGAACAGACACAAAGTTCCAGCAGATATTTTATCCATCCCTAGGTGATACTAACTACTCCTAAAATTTATAGTTTCAAGCGTTTAGGTAACAGAACCGTGCTACCTAAAGACTAAATTAACTACAACAAAAATTCTTACGTGAAATAATGTATCTCTCTGTGTCTGTATCTATCTAAATATATATCCATCTATCATTTATGTATAAGGGAAGAAAATATATATAGTTGCTGTATCCCTCAGTTCTATAATGGTCTGTAATATCAAGAGGATATATTTGATATTTACAGCCTCTTTCTTCTCCTACCTATTCCGTATTCCCTTTGTCCTCAGCCAGCACCTCAACTGGTCAGGTGTCTTTACATGGTCAGGTGACTCAAGGCTTCACTCTTGCAGGATCCAAATCTTCTGTGGTACTGTGTTAAGTTGTAATTGTCCTTTCACTGTTACTATTAGATGTGGAAGAGTTTAGAGGCACCCTAGAGAGTCTCCTGGATTGTAATTAAGTTCTCCTTGCTCCTGTGATTTAGCATCAATCCAATTTCCCTGTGTTTGTCAGTTTTCCTCATACCAACCAGTAGAATAACCACCTTCTTTGCCTGATGATTCAGTGACAAGAGGAACCCAAAATTGCTGGGTAGCAGTATCAATACCTAATTCAATGGAACCATTGTACCCTTGGTGGAACATTCCTTCCTTGACACAAGACCTCTAGAGCCTAAAGCTTAAAAAAAAAAAGTCTGTGAATGGATTATTACGTATAATAGCAACCCTGCTAGGAGAAGCTGTGTCATGTGTTTTTTGCCGGTTGAAAGCATACACATAATCCTGTAAGGTAGAACTCCAGACTTTCAGACGTCTCTCTCAGTTAGTACTGAAGATGAGTCTTTGGTAAGGCATCACACCTTTCTGTCAGGTCAGCTCCTTCTGTATGATACCCTGGTAAGACCAGTCAATCTCATGGGCAAGAGCCCGTTGCTGCCTTTTTTTTTTTCCTTTGAAGTGCTTTCTTGGTCAGAAGCAAAAAGCAAAGTTGTATGGAATACTTTGTTGGTACATAAGCCATTCTATTAGTCCCCAGTAGTGGTATAATATTATGGCAGAGCATTGTGGGCAGAACATATAAATGCACATCCAGAATACGTGTCTATTACAGTGAAGACAAATTGCTACCCAGTCTGTGACTGAAGGAATCCAATATAATCAACCTGCAATCAGATAGTTGGCTGTTTCTTCTGGAAAATGGTGTCCTATTGGTGCCTCAGCTTTGGTATTTGCCATTGGCAGGTTAACCTGCCGTTAGCCTGCTCAGTCCTGGTGAGAGGAAGTTAATGTGGGGTCTGTACATACCCTCTGTCTCTGTTGCCATGGCATTTCGCATACAGGTCCATTGAGCAAGCACTGGAGTGGCTATGGCCAGAGGGTGAGTGACATTCGTATAGTGTGTATAATTTGCCCATTTCCTCTAGAGTGGATGCCTTTTGATGAGCATTCACGTATTTCACAAATATTTTCACACTCTGTTTATTTTGAGAGGTCCTTCCAAAGACTTTAACCGTTGACTTCCTTGTTAACAGTCTTCCAATCCTGATCCTTCGGAATTCCTGAACATCTAGCCAAAACATTACCTACTGTTCATTAATCATTGAGGACCTTTACTTCTGGCCAACTCTCAGTCCAGACAAAGAGAACAGCCAAATGAACTGGTTGAAGTTCTGACCACTGAGAAGATTTCACCTTCACCACTGTCCTGATTGGGACTGTGATGCTGCAGCCATCCACTTAGGGATGGTACCAACATAATGTGCAGAACCATCTGTATGTCACAGCTAAAGGTTTTCTTCCTCAATTATCTCATCATAAGGAGTTCCCTCTGAAGCCATCAATGTGGAATGAGAAAGGAGTCATAAAGAGTAGATATTGTGGAAATGTGAGCTACTCGATTATTCAACTGGTCCAAAATTGAATTGCCTTTTGGATTTCTCAAGACTGATTTCTTATAAACCACTTAATGAAGGCTAGCCCTCATACCCAGTGTTATGGTTTGGTGTGTCAGATAGCACCTAGTTTGTGGTGAACAACTCTGATTGCATAGACATTTGTCTCATGGGTAGGTATTTCTGTCAGGGACTACTAAGAAGCCAGGAGCTGTTTCTCAAAAGGAGAAGAGTTATTTACAGGAGCGGGCATGGCTTTGCCCTAGCGTTCTGCTACGTGATTGTCCCAGAGACTCCTGATAGGATCTTTACTTGCGGCAGACACTTCTAGTGTCATTGAATATGCTCACAAGTTACAAGTGGTAGAGCATCTTGCAATTCAGCCTGGACATGCTACAGAGCTTCTTGTGCCTTATGTATTATTTGATAATTGAGTTAGAGCAGCATACTCAAATATGCTGAACGCTGGGGTCCAAAATCCACTTAGGCCCACCGAGCATTGTGCCTCTTTTCATTGTTTGCCTTTACAAGTTATAGTAACTTATCTTTCACCTTGGAGGAAATATCCTGACATGCCCAGACTACTGGGCCTTTAGAAAAAACTTAAAAGAGATTTTAGGACCCTGAGTTTTTCTGGGGATTATTGATTCTCTCTGGCTTGCATGTGTCTTACTAAGGCATTTAAGTTCCTTGCTACTTCCCCCTCATCTGGACCAGTTAGTGTGATGTTACTAATGTAGTAGACCAAGGTGGTGATCTGCAGGATGGTAGGCTGATCAGGATCTCTACAGACTAGATTATGGTAAAGAGCATGAGTCCTAGGGTAAGACTGTGCAGATTTATTGTTTCTGCCAGATAGAAGCAGTCTACTTTTGGATGGCCCTAAAAATTAGTATAGACAAAAAAGTATTTGACAGAATTGTAGCTGCCTACAAAATATCAAGGGATTTGTTGATTTGCTTCAGTAAAAATATCTCATCTGGAACAGTAGCTACAGTTGAAGTCATCACCTGATTTTACAGTCCATAGTCATTCTTCAAGATCCATTTACGTTTGCATGGGCCAAATAGGTCAGTTAAATGGAGATGAGATAATTTGATTACCCCTGTATCTTTCAGGTCTAGTATAGTGACATTAATCTCAGAAATTTCCTTAGGATGTGGCATTGCTTTTGTTTAGTAGCTTTGTAGAAAAAATGAAAGTTCTAGGGGCTTCCACCTGGCCTTTCTTACTTTAGTAGTACTCCAAGAGGATCAGAGAAACAGTGTAGGAATTTTTCTAGTTGCCTATTCTATTTCTCTTCCAGTTGTACATTTGGGAAGTAGAGAAATAGCTACAAGATACGTCTGGGGATCCACAGAGCTCATTGAGACAGCTTTGGGCCAAAATTCCATCAATCACTTCACCATCATGTCCCCACTTTCACTAGTGGACCACAGTGATGTTTTAGGTCAGTTCAGTGTTACTATCTTGTGATGCCTGAAAGATCAAAATATTTTCTGTTCCCTAGTTCACAGTGACTACAGTGAATGTCCACAGGTGCCTTTGGGGAAGGCTTGGAGTATGATTTACAGTGTAGAGTTGGGGCATTGTTGTAGGATCCTTTCTCAAGGGGATTTGGCCTCCCTTTCAACCAAGAGGCTCTGGGTCTATGAGCAGATTAGGTCTAGAAACAAAGTAAGAGCTTCTCTCTCTCTGTTTCTTAGGTAATGGAAGTCATGTTTCTGGCCACAGGTTTTTCCAGTAATATAGATAAGTAGTAATTTAGTAGGCTGCCTAGAGTGTATTAGACAGAATGGAAACCATTCATAGGCAAGCAGGAACAGGATATAAAGATGAAATTACTTTATAGACTTATTTCTCTTGGAGATTAATACTTAGGATTTTTTTCAGTCTAACTTCTTAAGTAATTATTTTAATATTAAATAATTGTAGTTAACACTTATTGAAGGCTTACTCTGTTAGACACTGTACCAATCCTCACTTGAATTCTTGTAAAAACATTATGTGAATAGGTATTTGTTTTTTCCCATTTCACAGAAGCAGGAAATTGAAGTTAATTTGACTAGGGTCTCATGGTTGATGGAGAAGCTGGGCTTAGAATCCAAGTCTGTGGGACAATAAGGTCTATGCTTTAGATACTTTGCTGAATTATGGTGACAACAAAAAATACAACATCTGAAGTAAATCTTCGTATAACCCAGTAGCGATGAATTGTGCAGCTATATATTTATGAGTGGAGATATTTAAGTGCCTAGTTTATGCTTAACATTGTATATGTGCTGGAGGAATGTGAAAAATGACAGATGATTTTATTTATTTAAAATTTTAATTAATTTATTTTTACATCTTTATTGGAGTATAATTGCTTTACAATGTTGTGTTAGTTTCTGCTGTACAACAAAGTGAATCAGCTGTATGTATACACATATCCCCATATCCCCTCGCTCTTGAGTTCCCTCCCACCCTCCCTATCCCACCCCTCTAGGTCATCAGAAAACATTGAGCTGATCTCCTTGTGCTATGCAGCAGCTTCTCACTACAGATGATTTTAGTTCTCCTTAATTGTGGATGAGATATGTAAGAAGATGTGCTACCATTTGGTTCTAAACTTTCTTTTTCAGGATGGTTAGTTTCATTTTTTATGTAATTGCAGGTTCTTACTTTAAATGATAAATTAATGGAGTAAACTCACTTGAGACTGTAAATAGTTCTTTATCTTATAATGTATAAGTCATGGTTTTGGTGAAAACTATTGAGTATGTTTTCCTTTGCTTACACTCCTGTTTTCTTTCAGTGGGCCACAGTTACATTTCATCTTCCTCATCATGTGTTGAAGTCCATTGCCAGTGCCATTGTGAATGAACTTAAGAAAATAAATCAAAATATTGCTGCCTTACCTGTGGCATCCTCAGTGATGGACAGATTGTCTTACCTCTTACCTAGTGCACGTCCAGAACTTGGGGTGGGGCCAGGTCGTTCTGTGGACAGGTATGACCTTGCTTATAAAAAGATGTGACAGTGAGATTGAATTGATAAGTTTTTTGATTAACAAAGAATAACTGTAAAATTTGATGATGATTTAAAAAATTTCAAAATATTTTTGAAAACCACTCAGATTTTTATTTCTCTTAAAATACTGAAGTGAAGTAAACTACTCCTTGACTTGTTAAACAATTTCTTTTGGTGCCTGGAAAGTATTTAAAGGGATTATGAAACTGTATTTTTAAAATTCCATCTTTGTACTTGCTTAGTAAATATTTGAGTCAACTTAAAAATATTATAATTATTAAATATATATGAATTATTTTGCCTTGATGAAATTTTGTGACCTTTGGCATAAATTTTGGTAAGTTAAAAGACTCTGCCAGAATCTGAATAAAAGAGCTATATATTATTTCCTACTTAAAAAATGAACAGTTAAAAAAGCAGTTAGGGATGGGCTTCCCTGGTTGTGCAGTGGTTGAGAGTCCGCCTGCCGATGTAGGGGACACGGGTTCGTGCCCCGGTCCGGGAAGATCCCGCATGCCGCTGAGTGGCTGGACCCATGAGCCATGGCCGCTGAGCCTGCGCGTCCGGAGCTCCGCAACGGGAGAGGCGCCAACAGTGAGAGGCCCGCGTACCGCAAAAAAAAAAAAAAAAAAAGCAGTTAGAGCAATTTTTTGGTTTTTTTGTTTTTGTTTTTTTCTTTCTTTCTTTCTTTTTTTTTGCCGTACACGGGCCTCTCACTGTTGCGCCCTCTCCCGTTGCGGAGCACAGGCTCTGGACGCGCAGGCTTAGCGGCCATGGCTCACGGCCCTAGCCTCTCCGCGGCATGTGGGATCTTCCCAGACAGGGGCACGAACCCGTGTCCCCTGCATCGGCAGGCGGACTCTCAACCACTGTGCCACCAGGGAAGCCCTGTTTTTGTTTTTCTAGGGCAATTTTGAATTAAGCTTGTTATGCTGCCTGCCCTGGATTTGAACAGTATTATAAAAAACCATACCTCAATCATTATTTTCTTCAGTAGAGATTTATTGGAGTTCTGCTTTGTGTAAAACTAAAAAGTCAGTAATGCATTCATTGAAAAACTTAAATGATTTGTTTTTGAAATAAAATTTATCAGTACTGAAGTTTAGAAATGCTTTACTGAAATATTAAATTTAGCAGTTTTGATAAGTTCACATTTCCCTTTCCATGTAGCATTTTACATTTTCACTTCTTCATTGAATGTGAATTGTAACTGCCTATGCTGTTTTCTGAAGTACATTTATAAAGAGTACATGCTGATGTAGCAAAAAAATTACTGAATGAGTTAACCTTTAACTTCTGTTATCTTAAGTATTGCTCCCCCCTCCCCCGCCCTCCCGCCAGCTGCACTGTGCGGCTTGTGGGAATCCCAGTTCTCTGACCAGGGATTGAATCCGGGCCTCCGGCAGCAAAAGCATGGAGTCTCAACCACCGGGCAGCCAGGGAATTCCCGTATAGCTCTTACATTAGTTTGCAATATTTATTAGTTTATCCTTTTGTAAACTGAAACTGCTTAATCAATTGCCCTTTTTTTGTTAAGTGATTTTATTATTGTGTAAATAACTTCTCTTGGTTGTTAACATTTGGGAAGAATTTTTGTATTCCATAGTAATATTGCTATCTCTAACTTTTGGGCAAAATGTGGAGACTTTCATTTTTAATAACTGTCAGATGATATGTGCTGTGGCTATCATTAAAATGTTCTTCGGAATATGTCCGGAGACGGGGAGAAAAAGGAAGAGTATGTATTTAGAATAAATGTTTCCTATCTGAGAGCCATGCCTATCTTGAGATTATAATTTCAGAGCTATTTTCTTTGCAATCAGTAGGAGAGTATCTGAAGAACTCAGTGCAAGCTGTCATAAATGGTTTATTTTAGAAAATGCATTCATTAGATGGGATTTTCAATGTTTCTGGAGGTGTTAAAATGTCTCAAAGTATTAATTTTGATATAGCCTGTGGTGTTTATTTCATTAAATATGAATCTAGGAACCTTATGAAAACCTTGATGAACTCTGTTGGAGGTTTGAGTAAGGGTCTACTGGATGCTATTGCTGTTTTGTTTGGTAATATAACTAAATAGACAGGTTTCTGTTTTGAGACTGACACAGATCTTTGAAGACATCTATACCCTGTAGATGATAAAACTTTTCTAACTCAACAATTTTTTTTTATTTTTTTTAAATTTTATTTACTTTTGGCTGTGTTGGATCTTTGTTGCTGCGTGAGGGCTTTCTCTAGTTGCAGTGAGCGGGGACTACTCTTCGTTGCATGGGCTTCTCATTGTGGTGGCTTCTCTTTTTGCAGTGCACAGGCTCTAGGTGTGTGGGCTTCAGTAGTTGTAGCACGCGGGCTCAGTAGTTGTGGCACACAGGCCCTAGAGTGCGCGGGCTTCAGTAGTTGCGGCGCATGGGCTCAGTAGTTGCTGTGCACGGGCTCTAGGGTGCATGGGCTTCAGTAGTTGGGGTGCACAGGCTCAGTAGTTGTGGTTCGTGGGCTCTAGAGTGCAGGCCCAATAGTTGTGGCGCATGGGCTTAGTTTCCTCCACGATATGTGGGATCTTCCCGGACCAGGGATTGGAACTGTGTCCCCTGCATTGGCAGGTAGATTCTTAACCACTGCACCACCAGCAAAGTGCCTGTTTTTCTTTTTTTCAAATCAGAACACAACTATGAGTTAAACCTAAAGCTCTCTAGCAATATTATAGGAAACCATGTACTAATTTAAGGGAAGAATTTAAAGAAAAGTATTTTTCTGGTCTCTTTGTGATGACCTTTACCACTTTCTCTCTCTTTTTAAAAATCAGTTGCCCTTCTGTGTTAGGAAGAGGAAGCTCTGCTTATCAGTCCTTTCTTATTTGAAGCTGTTTGGACTTTTTCTAATTTTGGTAGTCTCCCTTAAAAAGATACTCTAGTATTGTTACAGGTTCACTCTTAGTGAGCTAATGTATTTTAATGAAAACATATGTGAAGATTTCTTTTTTTTTGACAATTCCCTGGAGAGTACAAGTTTCCTGGAAAAGGATTTCTCTGGAGAAAGAACATATAAATTGCTTTCTACTTAAAAAAAAAAGAAATTAAACTAGAATATACTTTCTCAATATGGTTGAGATAAAACTACCATTCCTTTGGTTGTAGTTTTATCCATTTTTGCAAAACTTGTCACATGATGAAAATGTAGGGTTCTCTGCCTCTACATTTTCAGATTTTCTGCTCTCTGATTGCTAATTATGCAACATTGGTTAATTTAATCTCCCCGGGAATTGTTTATCAGTTGTAGCTATCTTATCATGTTTCTATTTTCCCTACTCTGTTCAAGGGAAGTTCCTAAAACTGATCATTTTTAATTTAAAATACAAATTTGAATTGGTAATTAGACATTCCCAGTTTGTGTTGATAATCCAGTAAACTTTTTTCTTCAGTGGTAGATAGTAGTGTCACTGTAATTTGATGCCTAACTTTGGTTACATAAAGTTTGTTTACTTTTAGATCATTGATGTATAGTGAAGCTAACAGACGGGAGACATTTACCTCATGGCCTCATGTAGGCTATAGATGGGCACAGCCAGATCCCATGGCTCAAGCTGGATTTTATCATCAGGTAAATAAGGCTGTCAGAAATTTCTTCGCAATATGACTTTGTAGCCTTTAGTAAAATTGTCAACATTTTAATACTTTTTCAGTCATTATACTATTTTATGCACCCAGGCTCTGTGCTTGTGTGTATGTATGTAATGTGAGTTTTGTTCTTATACCTTTGATCTTAATACTGACTGGCTGTTTCCTATGTCACATACTGTGTATGAAAGGGGAAAACATTAAAAAAAAAAGTAACCAATAACTGAGAATGCTTTATAACTATTTTCTTTCAGATTATATATAAGTATGATATATACAATATGTTTATGTATACAGTTAATCAACAAGCAGGCAGTATTCTCCAGATTTGTGTCTTGAGAAGTGTTCTCTCTGGGTGTGTGTTTATTTTCAGTTTTGACTTACGTATTCGTAACAGAGTAGTACATGTTAGGGTAATGCAATAACAGCAATACATTGCAGTTACTCTTGAAATTTTAATTTTATTGGGATTAAAAATTACCTATATATTAGATAACTATGGAAGCAGCATTGTGGGTAGTACAGTGTGACTTGAATACATATGTATTGAAGAATTGATCAAGAAATTATTTAGAAAGAGAAAGAATTAATCAGGGAAAATAGTCATGGTT
This sequence comes from Tursiops truncatus, assembly GCF_011762595.2. Classification (NCBI taxonomy): domain Eukaryota; kingdom Metazoa; phylum Chordata; class Mammalia; order Artiodactyla; family Delphinidae; genus Tursiops; species Tursiops truncatus. The sequence continues at coordinate 63,302,981 of NC_047047.1, read as the reverse complement.
TTATGTAGGAAAAGAGGAGGGTGTACAGGTAAGGATGAGTGTGACAAAAAGACATGAGAATGGGACATTATAGAAAGCTTTGTGGAGCTAAAGTAGAGGAAGTTAAGAAAAATGAGTTTAGATAGGCATAATAAACCAGTTAAAGGAAACTTCAGCTGAATAATGTAGACTGGCCTACCACTGTTTTGCCATTGCTAAAGAAGCTGAGAAATCTAATAATTACATGTCAATTTACATAAAACATGCGTATTTAATTTTAGAACTAAATTAAACTTTGAATACATTGAAGTTACTGTCATAAAGAATCTTAAGAGTGATTATTCCTTTGTTATCCTGAAGTGTTCTTGAAGTATCTTAAACTAGGATTAAATCAGAAAACCATATATATTTGAAGATTTTATTCAGAGTTTGTCAAATTTCCAGTTAAAGATAGATTTATCTGGGGACTGGCTAATATTAAAATCACTGAATATGTTTTCCTAAGTTAAGGATTGAATGAGGACTATTTTTCCTAATAATTTATCTTCTTCTTATTTGGTGTCATTTCCTAAAACAGTCTGTTAGGTGATACCTTGATATTTTTTCTGTTGAGCTCTTGTTCATTGTATTCCTTTTTTTTTTTCCTTTTGGCCGCACCATGCGGCTTGTGGGATCTTAGTTCCCTTACCAGGGATTGAACCCATGCCCCCTGCATTGGAAGCATGGAGTCTTAACCACTGGACCACCAGGGAAGTCCCTGTATTCCATTTTTGCAAAGATCAAATCATAGGTTTTCTAGAATCTTCTACCTGTATTAGGTGCTGATTATTCTCAGTCTTCTAAAAAATATATTTACACCTGTAGACATACTAAGTGCTAAGTAGCGTAAGTATCCAAAAATATTAATATTAGGTTTTAGAGGTATATTTCAGTTCAGATTTAGATTTTATATATGTGTAAATGTCATTTTGTCATATGTGTTTTACTTAAAGAATGTTACCTTAATTACGTTCACTAGTTTGCTTTTCCTTTTTACTTGCCCTTTCCTATGTAGTAGTATAGAATTCAGTTTTTAATAATAAACCTGTTAGACAATTTCCTTTCATATACTTAACTATATTTAAAATACTTTAGTAATACAATTAGAAGATGCTAGATCAGAGATTGAGGATGTGTGTGTCCCCATATTTGACTTAGTGGTCATTTGCTGATGAAACATAATTTTTCAAATAAGGCAGCAAATTTATAAACGTTTGGGGATTAAAAGTATATTGTTGAGGCCTAATAGTATAGGCTAATTTTCTTTTCCTCAATATGGAATTTTACCTAAAATAATGAACTTATTTAGAAGAGTTTTTATTAAGCAATTTTAATATTGATAAACCTTTTCTGTTTTCTTTATAAATTTGCAGCCTGCCTCATCTGGAGATGATAGAGCCATGTGTTTTACTTGTAGTGTATGTCTCGTCTGTTGGGAACCTACTGATGAACCTTGGTGAGTCTTGATATTTCTGAATGTAATAGGCTAAGTTCTATAAATGTGCTTCTAAATTTTATTTTTCTGATATCTGTATATTAATATTCTTGCCTTTTGTCATCTATATTTTTGCCTCTGTCCTAAGAGAATGAGGTAATGCTGTCTATGCTGTGTCATATCACTTGGCATACAGGATCTCTAATGTGTAACTTTCCAAGATGTGTACATGGGAGAAGTGCCAAAGAATGGAACTAGACTCTGACTGAAAACTAGAAGGCTATGATAAAATAGGTTTAAAAAGCATGATTAAATTCAGCAGTTTAGCCTTGTTCTTTTGAGGGCAGGTCATCAATAGAGAATCCACGGAGGAGGGCCTTTATGATTTGCATTTCTAATTTTGAAGTAATTCTAGGGAGTCTGTGGTGGTTTTGAATTCTAGTGCATGAAAGTTTAGAACTTGGTTAAACAATAGAGATCATGTATTGGAACCTCATTTTTAGAAATAACTACTCAGAGGCCCTATTAATAGAAATAGTGGGACTTCCCTGGTGGTACAGTGGTTAAGAATCTGCCTGCCAGTGCAGGGGACGTGGATTCAAGTCCTGGTCCGGGAAGATCCCACATGCTGTGGAGCAACGAAGCCCGTGCTCCACAACTACTGAGCCTGTGCTCTAGAGCCCATGAGCCACAACTGCTGAGCCCACATGCCACAACTACTGAAGCCTCCATGCCTAGAGCCCGTGCTCTGCAACAAGAGAAGCCACCACAGTGAGAAGCCTGCGCAGTGCAATGAAGAGTAGCCCCCGCTCGCCGCAACTAGAGAAAGCCCGCACGCAGCAACGAAGACCCAACGCAGCCAAAAATAAATAAAATGGTAATAATAGCAAATATTTATATAATATGGTTTACCAGGTACCATCCTACACATTTTATATATTTTTAACTCATTTAATTCTCACATTAGCTTTATGAGTTAGGTATTATTATCATCTCCATTTTATAGAAGGGAATTGAGAATATTCTCCAGTTTAATCCATAGTCACTCTATGAGATAAGAATTATTATACCATTTTAAAATAAAAAAAATAAAATTTGGTGAAGAGCATTTGGCTAGTAAGTCATGGAGCCAGGATTTGGTTTTAAGATATACCACTTATTTTGTACTATAATTAGTTCGAGATCTCTGAATGTTAATCAGCTGATGTGAACTTGCTAAAGCCTATTAGAGTGTGCATGTGGATTCCAGGTTGCAGTGGGAAATACTGAAAATATGAAAAATTGAAATTGCGTCTGCTGACTGAGAGTTGAGTATGAGCAATTTCCAATTTAGGTTAAGGTTCTGTTTGGAATTTAGTCTTTTCCCCATGAAACCATCTTTATATATATAGCAACCATTTTAACACGTATATTTTAGTTTCTTAGGCTGATCCTCAGAAAGTTATTTAACCCACACCTGAAAAATTATACCATAACATTATAGAATGTATCTTTATTCATAAATATTTTTCTGTGGGAAAGTTGATTCAGATTTCCAACTTGGGCTGTTTAAAACCCATCTTTTCTTGATATGGTCAGGAAATCAAGGGTTCTACCTTTTCTTTGCCCCGGGATTCAGGATTCCTCAAACTCTTAAGCAGTTGGTAGAGTCTCTGAGGGCCTAGGGCCAGTGCTCCAAATGGATAGAGGGAATGGGATTGATGGGGGCTAGGGAGCTGAGCCTGTGTACCTTCTGAATCTGAAAGGAGGAATAGAATGAAGATTTTTCATTTTTAGGGGAAGATGGGACTCATATTTTGATGGTGGGAGTTGATAGAGCCACTTTGGAGGGAGATTGAACTTTAAAAAAATAAAATAAAATGGGCCCCTTATTATCTAGCAGTTCCACTTCTAATTTACACTAGAGAATTAATTGCTCTTATATGCAAGGAAGCGCAAAATGGTCATGGTAGTGAAAAACTGGAAAATCTTACATGCCTCTCAGGAGGGGACTACCTAAGTAAAATATATTCATGTAATTGACTATGATCCAACAGTTAAAGGAATGAACAGTTAGCTCTCTATTAATCACGAGTACCTTTTAAATATGTTATTGTATCAAGAAAGCTGTTGTAGGGACTTCCCTGGTGGCGAAGTGGTTAAGAATCCGCCTGCCAGTGCAGGGGACACAGGTTCGAGCCCTGGTCCGGGAAGATCCCACATGCCGCAGAGCAGCTAAGCCCGGGCGCCACAACTACTGAGTCCATGTGCCACAACTACTGAAGCCCGCGCACCTGGAGCCCGTGCTCCGCAACAAGAGAAGCCACCGCAGTGAGAAGCTATGCACCTTAACAAAGAGCAGCCCCGGCTCGCCACAACTGGAGAAAGCCCACGCACAGCAGCAAAAACCCAATGCAGCCAAAAATTAAATAAATAAATAAATAAATTTATAAAAAGAGCAAAAAAAAAAGCTGTTGTAGAATGATTCATATAATAATATTGTTTATTTAAAATGAAAAAACCCATATTTTCTGAATGTACATGTATGTGTATAAACTTATAAAAATATTTTAGAAGTATATTAAATTCGTAATAGTGGTTACCTGGAGGTGGGATAGGAGATTACTGGGGTTGGCTGTTACAACCGAAGTGGGTCTTTTGCTGTATTTCAGATAGTCATATGTTGTGTAAATAAAATTTTAATTAAAAAGTTAAAACTCAGGTTAAGAGAGAAAGATGGAAAGAGGAAAAATACCCTAAGGTTTGGCTGTGAAGGAATCCAGTTTAGATATCATGTGCCTGCAGATGCCATGTAAAAGCGTTAACGTAAGACACCTTGTGTATTGTAAAGTGTCCAGGATTTATATATGGTTATAGGTAAGTTGTAGGTGCAGTGTAAGAAGAAATATGTATACCCCATGGAATATTTTATAGAGTATAGCTTTCCTTTCTTTGACATGGAAGTATAAAAATGGGTTTTAAAAAAAGCCTCTTTTTTTGGATGGCAGCATTCTTACATTTCAAATAATGCCTTGTAATTACAGCTAGTGAAAGTTTAAAAAAATAAAAAAAAAGAATAACCAAAAAGAAATAAAGTAGTCACAAAGTTGGGCAGATAATTTTTAAGTGTTAAGTTGATCCTGCTTTAAATATTTGAGAAAATTCTTTAAGTCAGTATACCAATCTTGAGCTGAGGTCCTAGTATTTTATTCTTATTACACATGTTAGGGTTTTCTAGTAAACTAATTTACCATTTCATTTTGCTCAGTAAGTATTTATGTGAGGGAAATAATGTACAATCTATAGACATTATCCAAGTTTCTTTAAAGTTATTTGTCTGATGGAGTCTGATAGTGAATGTGAAGGGTATATCTGTGTTTTTGATATATGTTATTTTATCCATACTCTAGAGATCTTTCTGCCTTCAGGTCTTTACTAAAAAAGTTTTTTGCAGTATGAATGGCATTTATAGAGTTTTATTGTATGCTCTTTACAGCTGTGGCCACTTATATAGATAGGTGGGTCTGTATCTACGTATGGATTATTTATTTATTTATTTTAAAAACAACTTTATTGAGATAACTTTGACATGTAAAAATTACATACATTTAAGGTGCACAGTCTGATGTTTTAGTATATATACATATTGTGAAAAGATCACCATAATCAAGTTAATTAACATATCCATCACCTCTAATAGTTACCAGTTTGTGTTTGTGTGTTAAGAATGTTTAATTCAAGATACATCCTCTTCACAAATTTCAAATATACAATATGGTAATGTTATCTTTTGTCACCATGCTGTAGAATACATAGAAAATTTTAAACTGAAACAAAGTAATTATTTATTTAAAGCTGTGGGAAACTAGTGTGAAGAAATATAAGGAGATTAAACAGTTTTATCAGTATATTAATATGATATAAATTTTACTGTATCATTTATCTGTTTCATCTGAGACTGGCTTTGTTTGTAATCAGTTAAAGTGAACAATTGCTGTTAAAGTGAGTAGTTTAACATGTTAGAGTGATCTCAGTAAAATGAAACAATTTGCTATTTAAGTCTTTAATTAAAGAATACTTTAAGTTCAATTAATTGTTTTTTTTAAAGAAAAAATATCGTGGAGTTCTCTTTTAGTGTACAGATTTAACGGCTTAGTTGTTCAGTAAACTTTCCCTTCCTTAATTTGTGTAAAGGTCTGAACACGAGAGACATTCCCCAAACTGCCCATTTGTGAAAGGTGAGCACACACAGAATGTGCCATTGTCAGTCACTCTTGCAACAAGTCCCGCGCAGTTCCCTTGCACGGATGGAACTGACAGAATATCTTGCTTTGGGTCCGGGAGCTGCCCTCACTTTTTAGCTGCTGCAACGAAACGAGGAAAGATCTGTATATGGGATGTTTCCAAACTTATGAAGGTATGTTTTAATTTTGAAGAAACATATTAGTGATTGAGAAAAAATCCGTTGTAAATTTAGGCTTTTCATTTATTTGTTTAGGTGCACTTAAAATTTGAAATTAATGCATATGATCCAGCAATTGTACAACAGCTTATTCTCTCAGGAGAACCAAGCTCAGCAGTTGAATCTAGGAGACCAACTTTGGCATGGCTGGAAGACTCGTCTAGTTGCTCAGATATACCAAAATTGGAAGGAGATAGGTATGTAAATTTGTTTTGATAATATTTATAGAAGTTAAGTGTTTTCTTTTCCTAAATTGTATATTCTCTTAAATCTAATTAAAGAGGCAGAAAACGTTGTTAGTCTCAAGAGATTAGAGACTCAGTGTTTGGTTAGAAATCTGAAATAATTGATTCTTGAAAGAAATTGTCATTCACAAACAACATAGTCTATAAAATATACTTTATTTTCTATCTCAATCTATGCCAATTGGGAATAATCACACCATTGAAAAGTAAAGTCTAAATAATGAAATGAAATCCTTGGATTAGATTTGTAATTTTGCCTTCTTCTAAATCTTTTCATAGAGCAGTTGAATCATTTGGTTCATTTCCCCTTTTTTCATTAGCAGCTAAAATATAGAAGTGGTAATGAATAGTGAAATAACCCATGGCTAGGCAAGGTGATCTAATTATTTAAAACAATAAATGTATCAGTAGTCAGCAGTGAGTTGAGGTACAATAATTAATGCTAAGGAAAGATTCTGGTAGAATTGTTGTGCTGGATTCTATTCTATTCAGCTTTTCTGGAGATTGATGATTTCTGTGGCTGTATTTGACCTATGTGGGGGAAAGAGAGTCAATTAAAATCCCATCTTACCTACTTGTCTCCAAAGAAGCTCTGCAGTTGTAACTCTGAACTGGGTAGGATTATAGAGCAACATTTGCGATACTCCCAATGTAGGCAGAATGAAGGGGTCCATAAGCCACTCAGCTTGTTTTCAGCAACAGCAGCTACCACTTTTTAAGATTCTGACGGTAGCCATGTGAAATGGAGCCTGTGTAACTGATCAGGTGTCCTGGTATACTGAGATCTATCATTTCACTTGCAGGGCTTCTTGTGTTGCTGATGTGTGGTTGGTGTTACACCACAGTGATTTATCATTTTTATTTCACAGTCTGCTTATTTGGTGGCATGCACTTTCATTAAGAAGTAATATAGGGGCTTCCCTGGTGGCGCAGTGGTTGACAGTTCACCTGCCAATGCAGGGGACACGGGTTTGTGCCCTGGTCCGGGAAGATGCCGCAGAGCGGCTGGGCCCGTGAGCCATGGCCGCTGAGCCTGCGCATCCGGAGCCTGTGCTCCGCAACGGGAGAGGCCACAACAGTGAGAGGCCCGCGTACCACACACACACACACACAAAAGAAGTAATATAAAACTTTACTAATGGAAATGATTTCATTATTTAAATTAATGGGGAATTCACAACATATAAAATGGGAAGTTTACCTCTGTCTAGTCCCTCTTGCTAATTAGTATGTGGAAATTATTAGTAGGTAAATGAATGTGGTCTGAGTTCTGGAACAGACTGAATTGAAGCTTCATGGTGCTCTCAGTTATTTTAAGTCCCTGTGAGAGCTTGATGGGAAAGCGGTTGGCCCATTGTTGTCTTGAATTTGACCATATTTGCCAGTAAGACTGAAAAGTAAGCATGCGTGATCTCTTTGATTTACTTCGAAATTAGTGGAAAATTATTCATAGAAGATAATGAAACTGGTGTGTCCTGAACACTGACTTTAACTAGAACTTTTGACTCAGTTTTGTAATTTGAGGATTAAAAATTGAGTCAAGATGTAGTTTTAAGATCACACACATATACACACCTTGGTAAAATGTACATTTTAGGTAAACACTTGTCCAGTATTTCTTGCGGACAGGTATTATCTGAGCTCGTGTGCTAGGGTTGAGATATAAATTGCACTGCCTGCTTTTTTAAGAGACTTAAAATCTTTCCAGGGTAGAATGACCCTTTTCTCCCAAGATAGTGTGAAATGAGTCATATACAAAGATTACTGTGTGTCGGGGTGGTAGGAGGAAGCTGAAGAGGTGGAGCTTCAAGCCCTTTCTCTCTCCTTCCTTTCCTCCAGAGGTAGCAGGATTCCTGTTGAATTGGTGGTAGATATAATTAGCCAGACTACCTCTGCCTCTGTGGTACGAGATATAGTATATATAGTATATTTTGTCTTAAAATATGCTTTGCTTCATTAGCTTGAAGAATAATACATTAACTGAAGAAATTAAAGCTTAACCAAGAAGTTTAAAGTAATTAGCAGTATAGCTTGCTTGGCAATTGTTTTTTGTCTATTTCTACTTAGAAGGCAACATTTGTTTTTGTTCTGAATTTATTTAAGGAAGAATATTTGGGACACATTTAATTTTAATGAATTAACATTTTTGTCTGGATGCCTCATTTGTATGTTATGTCTTTCAAATTTGCAAAAATTTCCTGAGTTTAACTTTGAAATTGCTTATAGTGTTGTATATCTTAGTTATATTTCAAAACTAAGGTACACCTGTAGTATTAGCATATATAATCTTAACTAAGCATTTTAAACTTACCATATATATTTTTTTGCATGTTTATTACTTTGGAAAAGGTTTTATATCATGTAAAAGACTTCAGTAAATCTAGTGTCTATTATATAAGTACATTTGACCCTTGAACAACATGGATTAACTGCGTGAATCCAATTGTGTGTGTATTTTTTTTAATAGTGAATACTGCACGATCTGTGGTTGGTTGAATCTGCAGATGCAGAACCACGGATACAGAAGGGCAATTAGTATAAGTTATACACAGATTTTCCACTTAATGGATGGAGTGTTGGTGCACCTAACCCCTGTGTTGTTCAGTGGTCAACTGTAATGCATGTTTATTGTAGAAATATTAGAAAATATATGGAAGTAAATTGAAGAAAAGTAGAGTCCCCATTATCATACCATCCAGTCTTGTTAACGTTTAGGTGTGTATAGTTTTTTTTAAACCCATGTGATTAAAAAAAAAATTTATTGATGCATCATTACCCATCAGAAGATTCACCCTTTAAGTGTACAGTTTAGTGGTTTTACTCATATGATTTTATCAGTTAGTAGTATGAGCATTTTTCTGTGAAGAAATAATGTTTTTTTAAATATTATTTTATTTTGAAGAATTTCACAATAAAGCTTGTTTTTTTGTGGGCTAATTAAGGCAATTATCTGGCAACCCTTTGTAACATTCTCTGTAACTTCAAGACAGCTGAATTCCTTCTTTAAAATACACTACTACTAGATTTTATCTTTTGTCTCTGTAACTGGGTAATATTTGGCCATTTTTCTTAATGCAAAAGCCCTCAAAACCTATAGTTTCTTCTTGGTTTGGACTTCTTCATTCTGGATAATTCCCAATCATTCATTTTTCCTCTTAGGATTTATTTTTCCCAATATCTTTATTATTTTTTCTGAAACTAGCCAGTTAATATTTGAATGGCTTGAGGCTAATTAGCAGCTCATCTTTTTCACATTCTTTTTTATTTTTAAATTATAGCACAAAATTTGTTTATGGTTAATTATTACCAATTGAAAAGACTGAAACACAGAAATTATGTCAAAAATATCTAAGCAAGTATCTTCCCACCCCAATTTCAGACATTACTTTAAGCATTTCTAAGGGACATTTCCAGGTTACGTTTCATAATAAAATAACATTATAAATGCCTAGGTATTTCAGATGGCAGGTGCAATATATTGTTTCAAAAAGGGAGAATTACTTTTCCTTCTTGTGAAATGCATCTTTTAATTTTTGTAGTTTAGGTTATCAGAATTTTAGAACTGCTGTAAATGTGCTGATTGTTAGTTCATACACTGCCTAATGTTGTGCTAGAGTGGTCTGTAATTATATCTTTTTTCCTGTTTGCTAACAGTGGAGACTGAGGATAACGTTAGATGCAAAGAGAGAGGCTGGCAATTTCTTGGCCACCTGAGTGAAGAGGAAAAAGAGTCTTGTTGTCTTGACTCCTAAGTTATGAGTTTTAGTAGTTTTCCTGCTTTATCAAGGTGGTCTTAACAGCCCCTCCCGAACAAGGAAAAAAAACCAAGAGCAAAACACAAATGAAATGCGTATCTGTGTGAAAACACTTACATACACACATATTTATACAGCTATTCTATTTGGTTTTAGGGTAACTTTTCTGAATTCAGTAATAGAATAGTTACTAAAATTTTACTACTGGAAGCTTGAGCTTGATTTTATTAGCCGTTTTTCTCTTTTTTCATTTTATTTACCCAGACTGTCCCTAGTCGTACCTATTCATTTGTCGAATTCCCATAGATTCTGTTGTAAATTTTTAGAGATTACCACACTCTATTTCAGGCAAACATTTATTTAATGATTTAAGATGATTCATTATTAGCATTGTTAATCAGTTAGGGTCTCAAACTACTTATATATCATTTAAGCTAGTTGTGTGATGCTTGTTTGAGATGCAAAACAATGGTGGTAACATTGTCCTTTTTTCTTTGCTGTCTCATGTTATGTATACTTTTTTTGAAATGGAAATTAATTTTTAATTTATCTTTTAAGTGATGATTTACTGGAGGATTCAGACAGTGAAGAGCACTCCAGATCAGATTCTGTGACAGGTATGTAAAAAATACTAGATAATCTTTTTTTTATATCCTTGTATTTATATAGTTTTTAGGTAAAGCTAAATACCACTTAATTCTGTATTTCTTAGTGCAAACTCTAAATTTTCATTAATACACAAAGAAATCTCAAATATTATGTATCAGAGATCTTGAATTAGTAGTGTGTTCATAGAGTTTCATACTTAAAATTTAAATAGTACCTATTTGAGCCAAAGGAATTAAAATGAATCTTATTAAATCTTTGTCACATATTTCAGGGACATTAAACTCTTCCAAATGTGTTCAGCTTATTTGTATAGTGTATTGTATTGTTAAATAAGTAACATTTAAATTAATACTTATTAATTAATGATTTCTTATTCTCCCCAAAACACAGGTGAATAGAGAATAAATTATAAAGTATAAAATCATAGACATTAAGGCATCAAATAAATGCTGCCTTGTTCATTAACTTATGAAATATTAAGGCAAAAGAGTATGCTTCATATTTTAATGTAGTTATATTATAGGCAAGGCATCTCAGAATTCGAATCCTAACCCTGTCACTTTTTTTTTTTGGCTGTGTTGGGTCTTCGTTGCTGTGCATGGGCTTTCTCTAGTTGCGGTGCGTGGGCTTCTCATTGAGGTGGCTTCTCTTGTTGCAGAGCACGGGCTCTAGGCGCGCGGGCTTCGGTAGTTGTGGCTTGCGGGCTCTAGAGCGCAGGCTCAGTAGTTGTGGCGCACAGGCTTAGTTGCTCCGCGCCATGTGGGATCTTCCTGGACCAGGGCACGAACCCGTGTCCCCTGCCTCGGCAGACGGATTCTTAACCACTGTGCCACCAGGGAAGCCCAACTCTGTCACTTATTATAGTCTGATTGCACTTCCTAATATATAAAATAGTGATATTAACATCTGTTACTTAAAATTTTGGCAATTGATTAAGATAAAAATATGTAAACAGATTACCTGGGAAGTAGCCACTATTTTAAAGAAGTGACCATTATTAAATTCTGGCTATTTTCTAATGTCAAATGTCATGAAATAAGGACATATATGACTTATTAAATCTCTTTAGGGGAGACTTGGTTTTGTATAGTTCAGTTGTTAAAAGTTATGTGTCTAAAGTTAGTATAGAGTAGCAGGTGCTCTCAATTCCAATTTGTTGTAAAATCTTTTTAAAGCCACCAAACAGAATACTGCACTGATTTTTGGGTTAACCCTCATTTGTCTTTTAAGGTAGTTCTTAGCAATGAAAACAATCAAGAAAAATGTAGGAAATGGCCCCAAATAATATACAAATGTGTAATTAGCTCTAGGAAAAATAATTGATTACATTTAAAATATTTAGTCTGATGAAGAGTGCTCTTTTTCCACTTTGTTATCCCTTTGCAAAAGAAAGGGCTACTAGTGCATTTTGAAAAATCTGATGAAGAATAATACATTGGTCACTGGTTATCTGGAGATCTGGTTAGAGCGTGAACTCTTGCAAAATAAGTCTTTGGTCTTGTCAGGTCACTTAAACTCTCTGGGCTTCAGTTTTTCCTTTGTCAAGTGAAGTATTTGAACTAACTGTTCCTTTTTCTGCTCTTAAATTTTTTGATTCTAGCTATTATCCTTTCCTTTGTATGCTGTGGCCTAGCTCTTTCCTCTGGGTCTAGGGATCTCAGTAGGTATTTTTGTAATTATAGTACTTATATATTGATCTATTTCCTTATCCCCTTTCTACCTTTATCATTTTCATCTACGCCCGTTTGATCTTTCACACTTCCTTTAGATTCTGTAGTCCTGTTTACTTCACTTCCCGCTTACCGTATATTTTTGTTGACTCTTTTTATGATACCTCATTCAGGGTTGGGAGTGGTGTCCTCATGTAGTATTAAAAGGTAACCATGGTAAGAGAAAAAAATTCTTGCAGTTCAGAATTTTTAATTGCCTCATTTGAGGATTTGTAAGTAGTTCATTGATTTATAGTAAAATATGTATCTTCTAAGCTAATTCTTTTATATTGAGAGACTGTTAGTGAATTTTGGAGCTTGTGATATTAATGGGAGATATATTTTATTCCTGAAGTATCTAAAATAAGTCATAGATGCTATTTCCAAACTTAAATTTACTAATTCCAAGTTCTTCCTGTCAAATTGAATGATGTGGTCTGAAAAATTGTAGAATATATTTCTTAATTTCAAAAATGTGAGTGGAGACTAAGAGACTTTTATCTGTTTATTAGTTGAAGGTTATGACTTTTGTAAGTAGATCATGTCAGAGAGAAAAGTTTGCTCTTTGGTTCATATATCAGAATTAAGGGTACATACCTTCTTGTGTAGAAGGAGAAGAATGTTTGGCAAGAGATTGAAGAACAGTTCAAATTGAAATTTGATGGTTTTAGGAAAATGCCTAATGTAAACCTCTGGAAGTTTGGTTGGCAGAACTGTGGGTTGACACTACTACCTAAGTAAGCAGAATAGAGAAGGGTTTCCCAATATGATTATCTGAAGAATATTATACTGCAGGATATTTGTAGGTATGTTCTGTAAAAATTTATTTTGTGGTCCAACAGGTTTGAGAAATTCTGAGACAAGTAAAGATGACAGTTTTCCTTACTGCAGTATTTGACAGTGGTCATGCTTTGTCAATCTTCTGAGGAGAATGTACTGCATATGCTGTTTCCTAGACATCAATTAAATAGTTGGGAAGAAACAGAGTAGTAATGCCACTTGTTATATTTTCTTTTTTAATGGATAATCTCATCTCACATGTCTTTTGAATATTGTCTTAAATGTGTGTTAATATATGTAACTTATGGTCAGTTTACTTTGTTTTAATATGTACATAATAGCTTTTTCTTGGCAATTTCCTACCATAACTAAAAAAAAAAAAAATCAGTTAAGTAAATTTCAGTTTAGTCCAATAGATAGTTAGCATCCTCAAGATTTATTACAGTGTATTGCATGTTATAAAAATCTCACTCAAAATAATGTTTCAACTTTCAGCCTCATATCTAAATGAGTAAATTTGTAAAGTAAATATATATAAATATTGCATGGCAATATAAAGGCTGCACATGAATACAGTCAAATGAGTGGTTAAACAGCTTCATTAGTACAATTAAATTGTTAAGTTTATAACTAAAGTTTTTTTCTGCTTTGCTAGAAATGGATTTAGTTTTAGATGATAATAGTGACATTGTGTGAAATGAGAAGTTTATGCTGAGAAAATGGGAAAGTCTAGATAAAGCTGTCCGTGAGCATTTTGAATATATTGCATATGAAATCGTTAACAAAAATGGTGTAAACAGAGCTTTCAGTATATCTCAAGTGTTGGATGTTCCATGAATCTCTGTTGCTCATTCCTGTACTTGGGTAACTTTCAAACTTCCATGCAATCACCTTGAGTTATTTTATACTTATTTCCTTACTCTTCTATGCTCTTCTTAATCTAAAATTGTAAAACCAATTCCAGTTTTTTTGGTATTTCCACAAGTTACATAGAGTGACCTTTACATTATTATTGCTAATAATGTTGTTGCCTGATAGTTTGTGCTATTGAGGAAAAAAACAGATTGGTTGAAACTTTGCATTCAGTATCAAGAGATTATACCTGGTTTAGAGGTTGACTGACACCTACTTCAGGGTTTTGTGTTGAGAGAGATGGTATTTTTGGAGCATTGAGACTGAGGAATGACCTTTATACTATTTGTAAGGGGGCAGCTTGAAGATCACACGGTAGACAAAAGGTCAGTAAGGGTATTGTAATGTAGTTGACTTGAAATGAACTATAAATGAGAGGATAATACTGAAGACACTTATATTTCACTTAAAATGACTAATTTTGGGAACTTTTTTTTTCTAGTTATTTTTTCTGAGCTGAGGTTAGAAATAAATTGCATGCTATGACAGTCAGCTGATAATTAGCATGGTGGGGTGGGAGAGAGGTGATGAACTGAGATTACAGTAATGTTTCATGGATATTCTTCAAAGTGCATAAATGACATATGCGTAGTATTGAGTATATTTTTGGTTTAGAGTTGAAGGACAGAAATCTTTTATTTTGATACTAATAATGTCTTCATTCTTTAACCCTTTTTCCTCCTTTTTTTTTTTTTTTTAAAGATTTTGCTCACAGATTGCCAGGAGAATGTATTCTGAATTAAAAATGATTTTTGAAACTCTTTAATACCTCTGTGGTTTTTCTGAGTAGATTCATCTGTGGTTTTTCTGAGTAGATTCATCTCAGGTTTGATTAAATTTCCTTTAAAAGGTCTTAAATTCTTCCACTAGTGTAATTAAAATGCACCAACTGGATGAGTCAAAAAAAAGAAAATTAATGAAAATGTTATACTACAGATTTTGATTTATATTCACAAGGCCATTTGTAATGAATATTGTTCCTTTTCAAAGGGCATGCATCACAGAAGGAAGCCATGGACGTGAGCCTTGATATAACAGCACTCAGCATCCTCCAGCAGCCAGAAAAACTTCAGTGGGAGATTGTTGCAAATGTTCTTGAAGATACTGTTAAGGATCTTGAAGAACTTGGGGCAAATCCTTGCTTAACCAACTCTAAGAGTGAAAAGACAAAGGAAAAGCACCAGGAACAACACAACATTCCCTTTCCATGTTTATTAGCCGGAGGTTTATTAACATATAAATCTCCTGCTACCTCACCCATTAGTAGTAATTCTCACAGGTCACTGGATGGTTTAAGCAGAACTCAGGGTGAAAGTATATCAGAACAAGGGTCAACTGACAATGAATCCTGCACTAATTCAGAATTAAATTTTCCTCTGGTAAGAAGGACTTTACCCATTTTGCTTCTTTATAGCATCAAGGAATCTGATGAGAAAGCAGGAAAAATCTTTTCACAGATGAACAATATAATGAGTAAAAGTTTGCACGATGATGGTTTTACGGTTCCACAGATTATTGAAATGGAGCTGGATAGTCAGGAGCAGTTGTTGTTGCAGGATCCTCCTGTGACTTACATTCAGCAATTTGCAGATGCAGCAGCCAACCTTACCTCTCCAGATTCTGAGAAGTGGAACTCTGTGTTTCCCAAGCCTGGGACTTTGGTTCAGTGTTTGAGGCTGCCAAAGTTTGCGGAGGAGGAGAATCTTTGTATAGACTCAATAACTCCTTGTGCTGATGGAATTCATTTATTAGTAGGACTGCGGACATGCCCTGTTGAATCCTTGAGTGCAATAAATCAAGTAGAGGCCTTGAATAATTTAAATAAGTTAAACTCTGCACTATGTAATAGACGGAAAGGTGAGCTGGAATCAAATCTTGCTGTAGTGAATGGTGCAAATATTAGTATAATCCAACACGAGTCACCAGCAGATGTACAGACTCCTTTGATAATTCAACCTGAGCAGAGGAATGTTAGTGGTGGATATTTAATACTTTATAAAATGAATTATGCCACTCGGATAGTGACTTTAGAAGAGGAGCCAATAAAAATCCAACATATCAAAGATCCCCAGGACACAATTACCTCGCTCATTTTGCTTCCGCCAGATATACTGGATAATCGAGAGGATGACTATGAGGAACCTGCTGAGGAAATGCAGTTAACCTCAAAGAATGGCATTGAGAGAGAGAAAAAGTCTGATATTTCTACTCTTGGACACCTGGTAATAACCACTCAGGGAGGATATGTAAAAATATTAGATCTTTCAAACTTTGAAATTTTGGCCAAAGTGGAACCTCCTAAAAAGGAGGGCACTGAGGAACAAGACACATTTGTTTCTGTCATTTACTGCTCGGGCACAGACAGGCTGTGTGCATGCACCAAAGGTAAGCTATTGATTAGTTTGGTTCTTCTACAAATCTTATAAAATCAATGTATATGGCATTCATTTATGTGCATACTTAGCATGAATTTTAGATCCATATAGATGGAAATTTATTTTTTTTATAATGAAGTCGTAAATCTTTCTACTGTTTTAACTGTTTTTAAAACTTTTTTCTACTGCCCTAGGTAAGGATTCTAATTTAAATAAGTTAATAAGTCTCTCAGAAAGTATCTTCTCTGCTTTAACCTCAAGAAAATAACCTGCTGTTGTTTCTGTGAGTCCTGACTCTGCATCTGCTCAAATTTGTGGCTTTGGACAAGTTACTTTAAACTCAGTAAACCTTTGTTTCTTTATTTATAAACTAGGACGAGGCAGCCTATTTCCAGGCTTGGTAGAATTAAATGAAATAATGTATGTAAAGTTTCTGGCACAAATACATGTCCTTATTTCCTTCTGAAATAAAAGTATTTAGTAAATAATTATTAGTTTTGCCAAATAAATTTTTCTTGTCTTATTTACTCTTAACCTTTTGCTGATAGTGAATCAGTTTTGCAACATTTGAGGCTTCATACAGAGTAACAGATAGTGTTACTAAGGAATTACTGACAATATCAAGAAAATGAATAGTCCTATTGATTGTTTAGTAGGAATTTAGGGCCAGGAAATATTTGAAGCCTAAGTAACTATAACCAATGCTTAGCAGAGGAATTGGGTTTGGGAAGAGTTATGCATCTCATTTGTGGTTCTGGTAGGAATTAACCTGAATTTTTCCTCTCTTTAAAAAGATTTTAAGAGTTTGGCTAAGAAGGATAACAGTGGACGTAGTGGTGTGGGTTGCCTTCTTTGAAACACATCTAGTGAAATAACAAGGGGAAAAAAAATCTTCAAATAACATCAAAATCCAACTAGATTATTTTAAAAAATGAGCAGTGTAGAATAATTTTAGAATAATAGAACTTTCAGAAAAAACATTAAAATACTATGTGGTGTCAAGGATAAATTGAGCTTATTAATCATGTATATGCCAGTTCATTTCTGTGAGAGTTTTACCTCTGTTAATTTGTTTAGTCATCACACCAACTTTATGAGTTATGTACTGTTATTGTCTCCATTTTACAGATAAGGAAACCGAGGGAAAGAGGTTAAGTAACTTGCCTAAGTCACAGAGCTAATAAATGACAGAGTCAGCGTTCAGACCTGGGCAGTCTGTCATCAGAGTGCTTAAACTACATTAAACTGCCACAATGTAATAAAAGCAGAACACCCATACATTGAACTTTTTGGAATATTTTAATCTGAAAGATTTAAAAAATGAAAACAATATAATTTGCTGTAGGCCATCTGGAAGTGGAGCTGGGTTTGGAACCTGAGTTACCTGGTCCCAGGGCACATATTCATAAGATACTAGTAGTTTCCACAAACGCAATCAGAGTTTAATGATTTGATTTATTTGATGAGATAGCTTTTGGCGATTCAGAGGAGAAATAGTATTTAAGCTATGAAATAGATTAATGTTTTCATGGAGTTTGGACAATGAAAATTTCTAGGAAGTGATCTCATGTAATGGAATTTATTTAGATGAATTGAAGGACAAGAGAAAGCCTGAGAAGTTAACCACTTTAAAAATTATCCCCCAGTTCTTTAAGGGTTGACTGATCAAGATGCATTTGAAAAGATGAGATTAATAACAATAAAGAGGACAGAAAAGTTGATGTTTTAAAATGTATGTATGACAGTCCATAAAGTAGATTTTTGAAAAGCACTGTAGACTGTAAATCAAATGGATTTGACTCTGTCTTGTGAGTATATTCAAATAGCATAAGACTCTCATGGAGAAACATTGAGTCTTTTGATAAAAATCTACAATTAATGTTATAAGCTAATTTTTTTTTTTTGGCCACACCGTATGGCATGTGGGATCTTACTTCCCCCAGCAGGGATCGAACCTGTGCCCCATGCAGTGGAAGTGTGGAGCCCTAACCACTGGACCACAAGGGAATTCCCTATTATTATTATTTTTTGATGAGAACTCTTAGGATTTACTCTTAACAACTTTCATATATAACACACAACTATTGATCTGTTTTTATTTCACTGATTCCTTCTCCTGTCATCTCAAATCTGCATTGAGTCTCTAGTGAACTTTTTCATTTTAGATACTTTTCAACTCTAGGATTTATTTGCCTTTTGTTCTTTTAAAATAATTTCTGTTTTTTTGTTGAGATTCTTTATTTGTTGAGTCATTTTCACCGTTCGTTCTTCTAATTCTCTATACCTGGTTTCCTTTTATTCTATAAAATATTTACAATAACTTCTTTGAAGTATTTGTCTGCTAAATCTAAATATGGGTGCTCAGAGATATTTCTCATTGATTTTGTTTTTCTTGAGCATGTGTCACTCTTCACATGTTTTATAATTTTTAATTTAATACTAGACATTTTAAATAATGTTGTAGAAACTCTGGACTATGATTTACCCCCCTTTGGAGGTGGTTGTTGCATTGGTTATTTGGTAACCCACCTGGCCTAAATCTGTGAAATCTGTTTCGTTTGCAGTGAGCAGCCACTGATGTTTCTTTCATTTTTTTCCCCCCTCTGGTTTTTATTTATTTATTTATTTTTAAAAATGTATTTATTTTACTTAATTATTTTTGGCTGCATTGGGTCTTTGTTGCTGCGGGCGGGCTTTCTCTAGTTGCGGCGAACGAGGACTACTCTTTGTTGTGGTGCGTGGGCTTCTCATTGCAGTGGCTTCTCTTGTTGCAGAGCACGGGCTCTAGGTGCACGGGCTTCAGTAGTTGTGGCTCACGGGCTCTAGAGCGCAGGCTCAGTAGTTGTGGCGCACAGGCTTAGTTGCTCCGTGGCGCGTGGGATCTTCCCGCACCAGGGCTCGAATCTGTGTCCCCTGCATTGGCAGGCGGATTCTTAACCACTGCGCCACCAGGGAAACCCTCTGATTTTTATTTTTAAGACTTGTATCTTATTTGTTGCCTCTCTGTCCACATAGTTTAGTATTCAGCCAATGATTTTGATAATTGGCTGTGACGAAACACGTTTACTGGTAAGGTTGTGTTCAGGTGTGCCTTGGATGTTATTATCTTTATTTTTATTTTCTCTTGTGCCCTTTCAGGTCTTTTCTACGTAGGCATGGGGACTTGGTTGACTGAGAATATGTTGATGGCTTGGACCCCATCTGGTCTTTGCTGCACATATTTGCAACCTCTGATCAATGTGGGATGTGTGGAATGTTTACCAAGCCCCCTATGTTTCTTTCTTAATCTCTCGTTATTTCTAGTGTTTTGCTTGTCCTACACAGGATTCTGACCTCGGATAGTAGAGTAGATGGGCCTTCTTTTCGCCACTGAGCCACTTTAAGCGGACAAGCTTTACAAATCAGAGTCCCCTGTGGCAGTAGTAGCGTATCTGCTGGTTTTCACCGTTTGACCCACTCTGTTTAAATTACAGTTTTGTCCAACTTTATAGATGCTTTTCAGGAATAAGATTTTTGTCTTCCTTATTATTCTGGAAGCGAATCTCCAAATATTCTTGTTTTTTTTTTGTTCTTAAATATTTGCTAAGCTCATTTTCCATTTTCTTTTCTGTGATAGAAATAATGAAAAATAGAAATTTGATTTGATTTCATTTTATTGTGAATGCTTCAAAAAATTAAGAATCTTTGTTCAGTTTTGTTACTGCTGTGATTAAGAGATTGGGCTGTGGATTCCAATATAGCTAGTGCATCAGTTTCCTCATCTGTAAAGTGGCCACAATTATACTCCCTACTTCAAGGTTATTTGTGAAGACTAAATGAATTAAGCATTTAAAATAGTGTCTTACACATGTAAGTACTAGATAAATAACTATTTTTACATATGTTTATGTATTTGCCATTTTCATCATTAAATTTAATTTTCCTTGACAGTTTGATTTCTGAATTCTTAGAGATATGTCACTTTGGTAGCCCTCTTTTTTTGCCTTTTGAGTGAAATTAAAATAAATTAAGTTTCTTAACTAAGTAGTAGACACTTGTCTGTTTACCTATTTTTCATGTACCTACGTTGATGGAATTTTACTACACTGTAGGTGGTGAGCTTCATTTTCTCCAAATTGGAGGAACCTGTGATGATATTGATGAAGCTGACATACTAGTGGATGGATCTCTTTCTAAAGGAATAGAACCGTCTTCAGAAGGTTCCAAACCTTTATCAAATCCTTCAAGTCCTGGCATTTCAGGTATGGTATTAACTTTTTAAAATGATTCTTAAAAATGCAAATTCTTGTGATGTTCAAAGTTTTCTGGATCTTTCTTATATTATCTTAAACATTATTTCATTTATAGTCAATTCTTGGTTACTTTGAGAGAGTTCATTTCCTTGTGGACATTCTGTTGCCAGGCTTGTTTTTGTCTATTGTTTATCACTATTTTTTCAGTAGTTGGAAAATGTTGTAAACATTAGAATAAGAAATGGTTCTCAACCTGTGGTAGGTTGATCAGTTTTGGTGAAGTCACCTAAGAGGTAAAAACATTATTTTGGTCGTTAAGGAGCTTTCGGTCTAGTTAGGGAGCAACAAAGCATATGAAAAAGAGAAGAGTTCATTAAGTAAGTGTAAAGTGAGTGGAATGGCTAATATTACTAACATTACTACTGGAATAAAAATGCTGAAAAAATATTCTTTCTCAGGGGTGATATATTCAGACTCTCATTGCCCCATTGTGAACCTTTAGATAGGTTTTGTTTTGTTTGTTGTTTTTGCCTTTTCTCCTACCCATCTTCTCTACTGTCCTCCAAAACTTGTTTTTCAAAAGAAGTAATGTTAGCATTGTTACTCCTGCTTAAAAATCTTTACTTGCTCTGTGGGCTAATAACTAGTCTTTTTCTCAACCTCCAGTTATAGGAAACTTTTCATGATTTCTTAAGTGTATTCAGTTTCATGCTCTTCATATGTTACACTAAGCTCTCTTTCCTTATCCTTTCCCTATACCACAGTCCTTTTGTACTTCCATTGTGCTGTTATGTTTTATTCTTAGCACTTACCACATTTTATTCCCCAAACCTAGCATTTAAAAGAAATTTAATGAATCTTTAAAGAAAAAATGTGTTTAAACTCAAATGTATTCCAAACAAATAATACAGGAAGTTGGTATTTGTTCTTCATGAATACTTATATTTGTGCATTTGATCATTCTTCTTTGCACCAAAGGGAAACTTTTAGTGATTACTAGTATAATATATCTTAATTTTAGTGATTACTTGTATAATATATAGCAGTCTTTACTACCGTAAGGCAGGGTTTCTCATTCTCAGCACTATTGACGTTTCGGACTAGGTAATTCTTTGTTGTGGGAGGACCGTCCTGTGCTGTGTTAGGAGTATCTCTGGCTTCTACGTACTTGATTGCTGTAGCACACACAATTATCCTCATCCAAATGGCCCTGGGGAGGCAAGATTATCCTCTGGTTGAGATAAAGTGACTCATGTCTCTTGCTATGTATAATTAGACTTGATTGTCTTGATTAACTACACAAGTTGGTTTAAAAAGCTAACATATTGAATGTTTTCATATTTTATAGGGTATTGGTGTAATAAGAGTTTTCATATAAATTCCATAAAAATACTATTTAGTAAAGATGAATTAGATTATAAAGAAATAAAGAAGGAGCATTGATATGCTGTTAATGTTTACAAACAACATTTAATACAGTTCCAGTCAGATTTCTAAAAGCTCTAAGCTTTGAGGAAAAATGTAATTTGAAGTACACTTGTAATAATTTTATAGAATGCAGTGTAAACTTTCTTTGTGAAGCTATTGTAAACTTATTAGATTTCATATTTTAGTCTTTTTTAAAAGTTATTTTTGTTAATTGGAATAAGAACAACAGTTTTTCAGCTTTGTTCTACGTTAGGCATTTCACAGATGTGAATACATATGTTTGTAAACGCAAACTAATCTCTCTGAAGCAGGTTGTTACTCTTATAATACTGGTATGTATACAAGGTATTCTTAACTACCCCAGAAGTGGAAAAAATGCTGTTTAAGCTTTTGGTTTGTAAGTATTTGTTTGCCGTCAGTATAGCTTTGACTTCTTAAAAATTACTTTTTAATAGAGTAAAGAGGGGCAGATATTATGTGCTTGCAGATGTTTAGCATTTTGTTTTGTAAATGACAAAGTGTAAAAGTTAATTATTGATCTGATGTAAGTCAGGCTTGCATTTCAGCACCACTACTTCTGTTGCCCTTGTTAACCTGGTGCTCGTTAAAGCTCAGTCAGGGCTCTTCTAACAGGTTGAGTTTAGGTTTCTCCAATAAGTACCCTTTCTATAATTTAAAATATTCAAGATGGATTTTTCTTAATGCTAGTTATGTAGTCAGTGCTAGTTGCTTTAGTTGTATATAGGTATCTGAGCCTACATTATTAACTTTGAGGCCATTTGGTGAATGTTGTAATTGACTAGACAAAAAACATGGATTAAAACTTTTTTTAAAACCTATTTCAAATTCTACATTCACTGTTGTTAAGGAGTTGATTTATTGGTGGACCAGCCATTTACCCTTGACATCTTGACGTCTCTAGTGGAGCTAACCCGCTTTGAGACTTTGACTCCACGGTTTTCAGCTACTGTTCCTCCATGCTGGGTAGAAGTTCAACAAGAACAGCAGCAAAGGAGGCATCCTCAGCATTTGCATCAGCAACATCATGGAGATGCTGCTCAGCATACTAGAACTTGGAAACTACAGACTGACAGGTAAAACATTCTTCCAAGCTCATCTTATATATTTGTTAGAGACAACATAGAATTATTATATATGTTACTCTTTTCTTAACTTTTGCATATTAACAGCTTTGTTCCTTTCATTTGTCACCTTAATTTTAGAAATTCCTATATTCTTAGTTGTAGGATAAAACGCTAAGAGTAATCCATCATTGCAGTTAGTTTGTTAAATAAATTTGTGGATTGTGTGACTAAATACTTAAATGTTTGTTTTGTGTAGGTACTTTTTTTTTTTAATATGAGTTTTCCTTTTTTCTGTTTTTAAAAAATTTTTATTGGCGTATAGTTGATTTACAATGTTGTGTTAGTTTCAGGTATACAGCAAAGTAAATCAGTTATACATATACCTATATCCACTCTTTTTTTAGATTCTTTGCCCATATAGACCATTACAGAGTACTGAGTAGAGTTCCCTGTGCTATGCAGTAGGTTCTTATTAGTTATCTATTTTATATATAGCAGTGTGTATTTGTCAATCCCAGTCTCCCAATTGTGCAAGTACTTTTGAAGGCACTAATAATATGGCTTTCATGGAATTTACATTCTGGTGGGGATAGACAGACAGTAGCAGATATCTACTATGTCATATATAGTCATAAAAGCTCTGAAGCATGTTAAAACAGTATGGTGATAGAATAGTTGTTGGGTGTGTACATGTGTGTGAGCGTGAGAGAAGGAGAGAAGATATGTGTGATATTTTTTTATATAAGGGCCCTCAGAAAGGCCTCCATGAAGGCATTAATTTGGAGACAATAGCAAGTACAGAGACCCTGAGAGGTATGTTTTATGAATTTTAGGAAGAGCAAGGACACTACTATTGGAGTGCAGTGAACATGGAGGAGAGTGGTAGGAGGTGAGATCAAAGGAAATGGTTGGTAGCCAGATCATGACCATCTTTATAGGCCATAGTGAGACTTTCATGTTGAGTGAGATGGGAAGATGTTAGATGGTTTTGAATGTAGGAGTGATGCGATATAATTTATATATTAGAAGGATACATTAAGACTGCTGTGTTGGTAGTAGATTACGAGTGGTTGTGGTGTGTGTATTGGGGGGAAGTGATAGAAGCAAGGATTCTAACTTGATTGCTGTTGTGGTAATTCAGGTAATTATGGTGCTGTTGATGGTAACTTAGACCATGATGATAGTTGATGGAGGAAGTGAGGAGTGGTCACATATAGTTTGGAGGTAGAAGGAATAGTGTATGCTAATATACTGAGCATCTGGTGTGAGTGAGAATAGTTAAGGATGACTAATGTTTTGGATTGAGAAATGAAATTTCTTTTTACTGATATTGAAGTTAGTTATCAAGTAATTTGGGTTTATTTATGATAAGTTTGAGATACCTAGTAGGCATTTGGATATGAATCTGGAATTTAGTGGAGTTTTATTTTACAGCATATATGTAGAATTTAAAATCAGAGAATGGACATGTATAAGAAATACAAAAAGTTCTTATTTTAAAATACAGATTCCTGTGACCCCTCTCTTAGATTCAGGGTGGGCCCCATGAATCTGCACGTAATTCTGATGCCCAGTAGCTCACACTTAGGGGAACAAGGGCTTTTTGGAATGTACAGTTCCGAAGGCAGGTAGAGATTCCTGAGGTAAGATTATTCATTGCCCTAAGTTTAATCTTTCTCAGTAGAACTGCTTATCTTCTCTCCTGATCTGATTGAGAAGCACTAAGTTTTGTTGGAGGCTGCAAATCAGAGTATGAAAGGTGATATTAGTGGTAAGATGGTTACGGCTGAAGAAAGATTTTCGCATTATTTACTATTTTCTCCCTTACTTGACAGCAACAGTTGGGATGAACACGTTTTTGAATTGGTTCTACCTAAAGCTTGTATGGTTGGACATGTGGACTTCAAATTTGTTTTGAACTCAAACATCACCAATATTCCACAGATACAAGTGACACTGCTGAAAAATAAAGCTCCAGGCTTAGGGAAAGTCAATGGTAAGAATGGATCAAATTTTACATTTGAAGATTTTATCTTGTAGTTGGTTTCTTAAAAAAACGAATTTTCAACTTGGCTGTCTAGGTTTGACGTCCCTCCTTGCCCCCCCACCCCTGTGGTATTTTCCTTCTTTACTTTTTGTGGTTCTATTTAGAAAAGTTAATCCAGAGAACATTTAAGAGCTTTTCAGTAACTCATTGTTGTTCAGACTTGCATAAACTTGAGTAATTTAATTATGGTTCTTGGGAAATGCAGTTAGTTCCTGTGTGAGTTAGTTTCACTTTTAGCATTACTAGACTTACGCATTTCTCTTCCTAAGAGGAGCCTTGATTGGGAAAAGAGCTTTGTTATGGAGTCACATATTCTTTTAAGGTTATTAGTAAAACCCAGAAGGTAATGCCAGAAATACATTCATCTTTATTTATCTTTCTTACAAGTTCCGAATTTGATGTATTGAGTTATTAAAATAGATTGTACATATTTGGCATATTGGAAACTAGATGTTATTTCTCAGTGTTTTCTTCTTAATAGGATAATTTAAAAAACTGGGGATAATTTAAGAGTAAAATGGCTACTTCACATCAGGGGTAAAAACATTGAAACCTGAAAAATTTCCTGTTTCACAAATATGTATGTATGTGTTTGTGTATATATGTGCGTTTGTATATATACGTGTGTATTTGTGTGTGTGTGTGTGTGTGTGTGTGTGTGTGTGTGTGTATTATTTTGAATCATGACAGACTCTGATGTAATTGGGATAGGACTTAGGTGTTGGTATTTTCAAAAGTCTGCAGGTGCAGTACTGTGTAGCCTAGGGTAAGAATTCTTAGTTTAGTTGCCAGCAGATTATTTCTTCAGGTGAATATCCACCATTAAAAGAGAGAAGAGTGTATGAAACAATTGAATCTAATTTTCTTCTTCTCCTAACAACCATTTTAGCATCTGTGATAAAAATCACTGCAGTTCCCAGTTTAACAGAGAATTTTAGAATTTTAGGCACATAAGTCATTGATATTAAGCAAAATTAAGTTTACTAATATTTTTATCCTCTAGAAACAGCAGTAGATAGGCAGATCACCTTTCCTTTGTCTCCAGCTCTTAACATTGAAGTGGAACAAAATGGGAAACCGTCCCTGGTTGATTTGAATGAAGAAATGCAGCACATGGATGTAGAGGAATCACAGTGTGAGTTAAATTACAGAGCTGTTGTCCATGACAGTAAAAGGAGTAGTGATCCAAATGCATCATGTTGGGCAAAGATTTCCTTATGGCTTGCAAAAACATGGTTTTAAGAACACAGTTAAAAATAACCTATAATTCTGCTTTGGCAGTATGCTTTAACTTTCAGCGCATCTCTGTGAACACAGCTGCACTAATACTTGCATTCTTGTTTTTTAATATCTTGAGATTTGAAATCATGTCATGGTTCTATAATTTTTTTTTTAATCAAGGTGAATGTAAATAATATGGGAGTGGAAAAGCAACATAATATATCAGATAATTGATTATAGTTCCTTAGCATGATAGTGAATTCTTATCTGAACACATTCAAATATGGAATTTTGTGTGGTGCTGTTACATGTAAATGGGATGGATATTTGCTTATTAAATATTACATTTTAAATTATAAGCTAACTTAAAAATGTGTATTTTTCTTTTTAGGTCTTAGATTATGTCCGTTTTTAGAAGATCATAAAGAAGACATTCTGTGTGGGCCAGTATGGCTTGCTAGTGGCCTTGATCTATCAGGGCATGCTGGGATGTTGACGTTAACAAGCCCCAAACTTGTTAAAGGTGAAGTAACATATTTTACAAAAGCAGAATAAATAATCCCACAATTGTAAAAGTAGATTAGAAAAAACTGATTTCAGAAAAGTAAGATTGTTTTTTGGGGGACTTTTCATTAGTGATTCCATCAGTTTCCTGGTAACTGAGGTAATTTCCTCTCATAAGTGATTATTGTTATGTGAAACTTCAGATCCTACTTTCTGTGTCTTGAAGGTCTCAGTGCTTTTTAAAAAAGCATAAAGAAGATGAATGTAGGATGACTTAGCATGACATACAGAATTCTTCAAATAACCAGACATCATGTTCTGGCATGTTTGCCTTTTCCATCAATTTAAAGTCCTGTGTCTTCAGAGTGTTGTATATTGTTATAATATCTTCGCTTATGGGATTTTTATAGAGGAGTTTTGAAAGTATCAGATGTAATGATCTGAGTGTCTTAAGCACAAATTATAATTAATGTATATTTTATATCTTATATCTGTAAGATATTAGATATTGCAGTAGTAGGACATTTATTTCACCTTTGTATCTCAGGGGTGAATAAAAAAAGCCAACAAATGAGACGCTTACCTTGATTGTTAAAGTAAAATTGGAGGTGGGTAAGGTGTGGAGATCCTTCCCTAAACCAAGAAAATATCTGACCACCTAAGTAACAACTATTTTAATTTGTGTACATTCCCTTCATAATGTTTGTCCCTATTCACACGCTTACCTTTAGCTGCAGACATAGTATATACACAAGTTTGAATGTACTCCCTTGACTACATCTTATTCATTCATTCATTAACTTTATGAGACTCTTTAACTTTATGATGTGTTAGGCCACATCCTGGGTTACAGTGGTGAGCAAAACTAATAACATCTCTTCTCTCATATTGCTGAGAGTATAAGTTAATTTTGTTGAATGAGAGTGTGAAACTGAAAATTTTATATGAAAATTAAAATGTCGGCTTTGACAAAATTGGGGATAAAATTACGTAACATGTATTTCAAAAGACTCAATAATGTAAAAGTGTTAATTTTCCCAGAATTTAGTAGAAATGACTCTTCTTCCCATCAAATTCCTAAAACTTTGAACTGGAGAAAATGATTGCTAAATTTTTGTGGATGAATAAAAGGATGATGTTGGCCAGAGACATTTAGAAAAAGAAGATTGAGGTGGAGGGTCTTATTAGATTCTAGAACCTAGAATAATGCAGCAGTAAGAAGAATGTTAACAGTGTGGCGCTAGCACAGTAGGCAGACAGATCAGTGGAAAACAACAAAAGTAGCTTTTGTAATTACAGAAGGATTTCATACCTGCTTAGGCAACAATCAGCTTATGGTTTGTTCATGGGTATATTAGTTTGAGGGTATTTTTGCAATAAATTTTACATATAGATTGTATAGTATGATCTCAACTTAGTTAAAACCATATAAAATTGAAGCTAGTGATAATAACAACCAATATTTATCGAGTGCTTCCTTTGTGCCATGCAGTTATAAGTGTTTCAGTTACCTTTGAGGTAGGTACTATTATTATTCTCATTTACTTTTGAAGAAACTGAACCATGGAGAGGTTAATTTGTCACATGCCTAATAAAATGGCAGAACCATTATTAAAGCCAGGTAGTGGCTCCAAAGCCTGTGCTTTTTCAACTGTAATACTATAATGCTTATGTGTATGTATGCATTCACATATGTATGTCTGTGCATGCGTGCATTAAAGGACTGGATGGATACACATATATACATCATTATCTTTGGGTGGTGCTTTAATGACAGTATTTTCTTTGTGTTTTTCTGTAGTTCACAAAATTTCTGTTATTAAAATGAATAATTTCTTTGATTGGGGTAAAACATGCGAGGTGTCAAAACTTTCTATCTTAGGCTGTTCATATAACTCCTGTGCTTTTTGTTCTTTTGCTACCAAAGGTTATTTAGCCATATTGTATGTAAACAGTATAATTCGAAAATTCTGGCCAAGTGTTATTTTTCTTTTTGTGGAGTTAATTTAACTTGCTCTGGGAAGACAAAAAACAATTTGATTTTTTGGTGATTGAATAATTTACCCCCTTCTGTACCACTCCTCTAGGTATGGCAGGAGGAAAATATCGTTCATTTTTAATCCATGTCAAGGCAGTGAATGAAAGAGGAACAGATGAGATCTGTAATGGTGGTATACGTCCGGTAGTAAGACTTCCATCCCTAAAACACCAGAGTAACAAGGGTTATTCACTTGCTTCACTCTTGGCAAAAGTTGCAGCAGGCAAGGTATGAAACAGTATCATTTTGAACTGTAACGTGCTGTTTTAAACATGATGGTTGAGATTTGACACACTGTTAGAAGTAGTATGGCCCATAATTGATTTATCAGTAGACACTTTGTTTGTTTGTATTTTTTCTCTGCAGCAAGTTAAAAAAATATAATCAAGGAGAAAATATTTGAATTAACTTTAAGCCGACTACCTAGCTTATATAAAGTACATTCAGTAGGGAATAATTGTTAGCAGGTACTTCCCTGTATAATTATTCTTAGTTCCTTGGGTGTGAGAGTTTGTTTCTCTGCCCTCTACTGATAATTCACTACTTTTTTTTGTTTGTTTGTTTGTTTTGTAAACATTTGAGAGACTGCAGGAACAGAAGTTGAGAAGTGATTTTAGAGATGTATCTTAATTTTCATGGTTCATTTTCTACAACTAGCTATATATCATGCAGTTTCCTCATACTTGTTTGATCTTGGACTTTCCTGAACTCTGGAGAGATTTTGTTTCTCTATCATCATTATTCATAAGCAACAATAGCAGTACCAGTAACACTAATCATCTTATATTTGTATAGGTCTTCCAA
This sequence comes from Tursiops truncatus, assembly GCF_011762595.2. Taxonomy (NCBI): domain Eukaryota; kingdom Metazoa; phylum Chordata; class Mammalia; order Artiodactyla; family Delphinidae; genus Tursiops; species Tursiops truncatus. Next base: position 63,273,343 of record NC_047047.1, on the reverse strand, counting down.
TTTTTCAAGGACTTCTGTGTACTTTATCTGATTTAATCCTCAAAATAACTCTGAGGTAGGCAGAGCAGGTGTTATTACCTCCAGTTTTTCATGTTGAAAGTGAGTGAACCTTAGAGATTGGGGAGCTCGCATATCTTGTAGAGCTGTAGCTGGGACTTAGACTCAAGACTTTGGCTTTATAATCTTAATTCATTGGATTATTACCTTTAAACAGTGACTATGTCTTTCTTTTTTTTTTTTTTTTTTTTTTTGCGGTACGTGGGCCTCTCACCGTTGTGGCCTCTCCCGTTGCGGAGCACAGGCTCCGGACGCGTAGGCTCAGCGGCCATGGCTCACGGGCCCAGCCGCTCTGCGGCATGTGGGATCTTCCCAGACCGGGGCACGAACCCGTGTCCCCTGCATCGGCAGGCGGACTCCCAACCACTGCACCACCAGGGAAGCCCGACTATGTCTTTCTTTCTTTCCCTGTTATAATTCTGGGCTAAATTAGTCATTTACTGAATATGAGGGTGAAAGCTGTCATTTTAATTTGAGATTTATGTTTTGATAGCCATAATTCAGTTATATTCTTTTATTTATAGACTTTAATAGTAAATAATTTTTTTGTTTCATTTGTTTGTTCATTCAGTTATTTATTTTTGTATGTTTAGGAAAAATCCTCTAATGTTAAGAATGAAAATGCAAGTGGCACCCGTAAATCCGAAAACCTCCGGGGCTGTGACTTACTTCAGGAAGTCTCAGTCACCATCCGAAGATTTAAGAAAACTTCAATTTCTAAGGAAAGGTAACCTCATTTTCTTGTACTATTCTTAAAGTAATAGGAGTACAAAGGAAGAATTCCAATAAATATACCAAAATACACAAAATTTTTAAATCCTGACTTTTACTTGAAAATTTTTATTTGCTTTTCATTTCTCTTAAGAACTTATCTCAGTGATGGTATATATTGTCTTTCCACTTCATTGGTTCATCCCTGGTGTCTTTATAGTGTTTGGGAATTTTCAAAAGTTCTTTTTTTAAATTGTGATAGTAATGATTTCAAATGAAACATTATCTGTCCAACCAGGTTGAAATAGCTTTAGTTTTAACTTTTCTATTTTGGTTGTTAATGTGTTTATATATTCTTTTTTGTAGAGTGCAACGATGTGCCATGTTACAGTTTTCAGAATTTCATGAGAAACTTCTTAACACTTTGTGTAGAAAAGCAGATGATGGCCAAATCACAGAACATGCCCAGAGCCTTGTGTTAGATATTCTTTGTTGGTTAGCTGGAGTACATTCAAATGGACCTGGAAGGTTAATAAGATTTTATTTACCACGGATTGCCCTTTGGATGTTATGATTGGAAGTTCAAGATGAGCCTAAACATCTGCTATTGTTTTGCAGCTCAAAGGAAGGAAATGAGAGCCTGCTTTCAAAAACACGAAAATGTCTTTTAGACATTGTACATGTTTGCTTCTTTGAGGCAGGACGCAGCATAGCCCATAAGTGTGCACGATTTCTAGCCTTGTGTATCAGGTTGGTTTTTTTTCTTTGTTTTTGCTGTACGCGGGCCTCTCACTGTTGTGGCCTCTCCCGTTGCGGAGCACAGGCTCCAGACACGCAGGCTCAGTGGTCATGGCTCACGGGCCCAGCCGCTCCGCGGCATGTGGGATCTTCCCGGACTGGGGCACGAACCCATGTCCCCTGCATCGGCAGGCGGACTCTCAACCACTGCGCCACCAGGGAAGCCCCTGTTTTTTTTTTTAATTTGAAAATATACGTTGCAGGTGCACCTGCAGTTTGGCAGGGGATACCTTGTCTATAGTGTTATTTGGTCCCTGTTGAATATATGTATAACTTAAGAGGATTTTCAAAAGTTGATGAGGATTATTGAGATTCTAAGAAAAAATTTGGGTTTTTTTTGGGCAAAATGTCATGTTAAATAAATCTAGTAATAAAAGAATTCTACTAGGCTTCTTTGCCTATTAGGAAGACTTCGGGGAGTTTGGTAAGGGGATCCCTTCCCCACTTGCACTCCTACTGTCCCTGATTGTCTTTGGATTGTTCACCTGAGGCCTTGTTCCCAGTTACATAATAATTTTACCAGACTTATTTGTAGTGTTATGCAGATCATTTTCTCTAAACCCTGAAACTATCTAGGAAGTGTTTAAAAGCTAATAGTCTATATTGACTATACCTGCTTGTTAGCCCTTTTTGGTAAAGAAAAAAAAAAAAAGAGTGGTTTAATGTGTAAGAAAACAGTTACAAAGACCCTTAGTATAATCAATCCCTACTATCTTTCTGCATGTCTATAGGGCTTTAAGGCAGATTTTCTTCCAATTTGTATGAACACATTTTAAATATTTTAAAAGTACTACACCATGTTTAGAGTTGGATTTAAACCTTGAGTAATGTATTTAAATTTTTTCTTTTAAAATTGTTTTCAGTAATGGCAAATGTGACCCATGTCAACCAGGATTTGGATCTGTTCTGTTGAAGGCCTTACTTGATAATATGTCGTTCTTACCTGCAGCAGCAACTGGTGGTATGTGAAATTAGTTCAATCACAAATAGCTGTAGCCTTAGGAAATATCTCACAGTATGCTTGGGGCTGTGTAGTAACTTTCTTTTTTTTCTCAATTAGTTTTCTTTTTTTCTGTAGCTTATCTGTTTTTTAAGGGGTTTTAAATTGTGATTGGGTAGGCAGATACTCTCTGTTCGATAATATTTTTAGGAAAAAGTTAATGGGAGATTTATGTAAATAACCAGGTCATCTCAATTCATACATTTTCTGTACTTCATTAAAATAATTGAGTTGCTTGGTTGTTCACAAACTAAAATGTCAGTAAGTGCCAGAGAGATGACATAAATAAGAAGAATGGTTCATAAACATATTGTGTGAGAATGGTAGGGTCTGTGGCAAACTCTGATTCCCTAAAAGGAGCCAGTGGGTTGTTTTTTCTTTTTACAGCACCTAAAGACTGTGGAAATGCCATTCAAAAATGAATGTAGTTATCAGGTAGGAATTTACTATGAAGGGCTACAGATTTGTCCTTTACCTAGTGTTAGTTTTTTGTGGGCATTTCTCACAGTCTTTTATTTTATAAATAACCATTCAACAAGTTATCTCAATGAGATAAACATATTCCACAAGGATTTGATCTTGGTGGTATACCAGAAAAAAAGTTTGCTCAAAGTTAGGATAAATGGTTATTTTATCAATACCTTAATTTAGACAAAATGTCTGTTTATATTTACCTTGAACATATATTGACTAAGACTATGAACTGTTTGTTTTATAGAGTAGAATGTTTTGGACTTGGTTGCTCACTTTAATAGTCTCTGGTGTTTAAAACAGTTTCTTGAGGATAGTGTTAGTGGTAGGGTGCTTAAATTATGGGATGTATTTAGTTAGATATCTCAAGTTAGAGTCTTAAAATACATCATCATGGTCACCTTTTACTATCACCTTTGGTCTGTATCTAACTGGCAGTATGGAATAACTATACTTCATTCACTTGCTAAAGTATATTATTTGTAGCTCACTGCCATCAACTGGTTCTGAAATTTTTAGTACAGAGAAATAGTGTTTTAGGAAAGATGGCTTGAAGGACCTGACATCTCCGCTTTTCTAGCTATTATAAAATGTCCTTCAGAGTCATCTCACGTTACTGAAAACCTAAACGACTAAGTTGATCCTATACACTTCTCAAAAAATATGATTGCAGTTCTTTGTCAGTGTCCTCTTAGAGTCCTCCAAGGAGTTAGTCCTTCTTTGTAATTTGCCCTTACAGATTTTATTTCCAGAAAATCCTTCTAGGAAAAGGGGACATACTGATAAATATGAAATCTGAAGTTCTCTTTGTTAGAGAAAAATGAGGAAAAGAAACAGTGATTTAAACAAATGATTTGTTGTTGTTGTTTTCAGGTTCGGTCTACTGGTATTTTGTCTTACTGAATTATGTTAAAGATGAAGATTTGGCTGGGTGCAGTACCGCGTGTGCATCTCTGCTTACTGCTGTGTCCAGACAGTTACAGGACAGGCTAACACCAATGGAGGCTTTGCTTCAGACAAGGTATTTTAATCTATGAAATGACTAATCATGGGCCTTTTGGATATGATACCACCTTTGCACATAATTGTTATTATATATATTTGCTTAAGTTTTTCTTCCCTTTATTTTCTCTGAAAATAATTCCCTTTAACAACTTTGGAAGTCCTGGAGATGGTTATTCAGAGGGCTAATTATATTAAAATACTTAAAAGTGGTGTATCTTGCTAATGGTAGAAGCACTTAAGGTAATTTGTTTCTTTGTTGTTAAAACTTTGTAAGCAAAATTATGTAAATCACTTATTGCCGTTAACTAGTATTCTTTATCTGCTGTTTGATTTTCTAAAACTTAAACATAATGAACTAAGAAATAGCTAAAGGTTAGATTTGAGTTCTTGCCTAATCTTCATTATTTGAAGTATCTTATTTAAAGCAAGGATTTTTGTAATCTTTATAGATTAGAAATCTTGATTTCAATGAGATGTTACTCAAAGCCTTTGTACCTTCTGCTGAGTCAATGTAATGATTGAGGCAAGGGAGGGGTGCTTGATAGCTCTTTCTTGATTCAGACTGCAGATGAAGGTTGTCTTGGTTCATTAGTTATCAGCTTAATTGAAATCACATTTATTGAGTCTCTGGACTGTATCTTTTGGAGTATAGGTTTTCAGGGAACACAGTTGAGATTCAGTGAATTTAAGGAGTTAATAGTGTCGCCTTCTGCCCTGTGTAAAAACTGCTTTGAAAACTAAGTAAATAGATAATTTGTTAATTAGATGGCTGACAGGAAAATTGTTAGGACATTATTTTATTTTTCAGATATGGATTATATAGTTCACCATTCGATCCAGTCCTCTTTGATTTGGAGATGAGTGGCTCTTCTTGTAAAAATGTATACAACAGCAGCATTGGTGTCCAGTCAGATGAAATTGATTTATCAGATGTCCTTTCAGGTAGTAAAGTCTTTTATTAAAGGAATTTCTGAATTTTATATCTTGGGTTTAAGTTACCATTGATTTTTTAATAGATTGTAGTCACTACATTCTATCTTTGAGAACTAAAAGTTTTTAGAACTTAACTTTAGTATCCGTGAGTCATTAAACTATTTGCCTTTGTTTCTTAACTCCCCCCTCAAAAAATATTGAAGTTATTTTTGAAAGGGTTGCAAATTTGGTTTTTGTGTGTGTGTGTGTTTCATTGCATGTCAGTATGACGTTAATGCTAATAAGAGATTAAAATTTGGTTATTTGTTGTAGTCCTTTCAGTTTTATGTGGTGTGCCTTTGTTGTTCATAAACTCAAAGAACATGTTATTTCATATTACAAAATATGAAAATAAAATTAATTTATACTTATTTTAATAAGCAAAGATGCAGAAAGAAAAAATAATTTTCTGCATCTTCTGTCACACTCTCCTGAGGTGAACTTGGTACACCATGTTACATGTATTCTTGTATGCATTTCTAAAGAATATGTTTTTAGGATTGAATGTATAACACTATTTGTATAATCTTTTCAGGTGCTGGAATTTGGTGTTTTTCTAGTTTTGTCAGATAGAGCAATGATCGCTTTGTTTTTTGTTTTCTTCCATCTTACCGAACTTACTGCAGGTGTTGCTAGTAAACCAAAATGTTAAAAAATTTATTTGTAAATATACTATGATAATTACCACATTAATTATAAGTAAATTTTGGGAGTTAGTCTCAGGTTTGTAAATTATGAGTTGTGAAAAAAGCAAAAGAGAAAAATCAAATATAGAAATATAAATAAAACATAAAATGTCTCAACTCTAACCTCTTCATCCTTTTAGATTACCATTGTTAACAGAATGCTTAGCTATTTAGACTTATTTGCTACATGTGTTTATGAGCATTTTTAATGAAAGAGGTCATACCTTACTTCTGGTCTGTTACTTGCTTTTTAATGACTTATTCTGCCTTAGATACTGGTGTTATCTCCTCTGTTTGATGACTTAGGCTCCTGACTACCTTACTGCCAGTGTGTCTCTATCTAAGTGACTTGTCAAATTATGAATAGAACTCAAAGGAGGGGTTAGAATTAGACCTGTAGATGCCTTCTGAACTCCTTAGGATAGAATGAAATTCCTTATAGAGAGAACGTAAGGAGAGGACCGTAACGCTCAGGCCAAGCCTGGGGGTTAAATAAGCAAGAGCAGCCATGCTCTATATTATAGAGTATCATAGTCCCAGAAGAAGGGACTTAGAAGTCGTGATATATGTCTCCATATGAACGTCTCTTCATTTTATTTCTCACCATCCAGCATTCCTTTTTTCAGTTAATGGCATCCATGGCACAAAACAGAAATCTGAATGTTATCCTCTCTTTCTCATCCTCCACAATGAGGCTGTCGTTAGATTCTATTTTTCCACCAACATATATTTCAAATCTGCCCATTCTCTTACTTCCCACGATCGCAGTATTACGATCTAAGCCACAGTCGTTTTGAACCTGGACTACAGTAATAGCTTTCTAACTGGTCATTCTGCATCTGTTCTTGGCTCACTTCTATACATTCTCCACAATGCAATGAATGCAATCATTTTTGAATGCAAACCTGATCTGATCATTCTCTGTCTCTTCTTAAAATACTTTTCATTTCTTTCCATAATTGTGCAGTCCAGAGTCTCTAATATAGCATAGAACATCTTGTGTGATCTGCCCTGTTAGTTTTCTTTCTGTGGCCCAGTGATTCTCAAAGTGTGGTCCATAGGTCCCCTCAGGGTTCCTGAGATCCTTTTAGGGAGTCCACGGGTTAAATGTTTTCATGATAAAACAATGTTACTTGCCTTTTCTCATTGCATTGACATTCATACTGATTGTGCAAAAGCCTGATGCTCTTCCCCATGCACTTAGAGTAAGAAGTATGGCAGTTTCACTTAGAAATACCTTTGATGAAACAGTAAAAATTGTTAATTTTATTAAATTTTGAACTCACGAGTATGCATCTTTTAAGTATTCTGTGATGAAATGGGAAGTGTGCATGAAACACTTCTGCTGCATGCTGAAGAACCATGGTTGTTTCAAGGAAGTGCACTTGTGCAGTTGTTAGAGTTATAAGCTGAACTAGTTGCTTATTTCATGGTGTATACCATTTTTATTTGCAAGAATGACTGATAAAATACGTTTATTCAGATTTGATTATTTGGCAGGTATTTTCTCAAAAATGAATAAAAAATGCCTGTCAGTATTCATCCAGTTGATAGTATTTGTTGCCAATATTAGAAGCAGACTTTCAAGCAGAAATTAGAATTTTGGAAAACTTGTTTCCTCTGAAATGAGCTTTAATGACTTTTCTGATGGCCTACGATGATATTAGTGAATGTCATTTTCTGATATTATATGATGAAATGTGTTAACATTTGGAAGATCTGTATATAGCAGTGGACCAGTATTTTCCCTATGATTGATGCATGGTGATTCAACATCAAGCATGGGTTTGAGAAGTTCTTTTTTTTTTTTTTTTTTGCGGTATGCGGGCCTCTCACTGTTGTGCCCTCTCCCGTTGCGGAGCACAGGCTCCGGACGCGCAGGCTCAGCGGCCATGGCTCACGGGCCTAGCTGCTCCGCGGCATGTGGGATCTTCCTGGACCGGCGCACGAACCCGCGTCCCCTGCATCGGCAGGCGGACTCTCAACCACTGCGCCACCAGGGAAGCCCAGAGAAGTTCTTTTTTTAAGATTTTTTAAGATAGAGTTTGAGAAGTTCTTTTTTTAAGATTTCAGATACCGTATTGCAACTAATCCTAAACCACCACTTTCCAAGTTTTTGAATATTTAATACTTTATTAAAATATTCCGTTCTTTTCCAATCACATATTTGTATTGGGTCGGCGTTTCTTCATGTATTTCTGCCAGAGCATCCTATTGTAATACATTGAATGCAGAGGCAGATAGACAAATCCAACTACCTTCTGATAAGCCAAATTTTAAAGAGATTTGCAAGAATATAAAACATCACCAGTCTTCTCATTATTTTTGTTTTTTTTTTTAAAGTATAATTTCCATTTTATTGTCTTTCCAGGGGGCAGTATTTCTTTAGTCTTTAAGAACTTAGCTTCTTACATGGGCTTTGGTGGAGGTCATGGGGCAGCACCAGCAGGTCTAAATCCAGGTGGAGGTGTTCGGTCCTTCCCGGCTTCCCGAGAACGATTCCTGACTGCCTTGCTGTGAATGGCACAACTCACGCAGTAATGCAGTTTCACATACAGCTTGGGAAGCACATAGGCATCGAAAACACTCGCTTTGGAAATGTCCTGGATGGCTGTGGCCTCTACGATGTTCCGAATGACGAGCTTCTTAATGGCCTTATCCTCAGGCACGCGTTGGGCACAGTTGGTGCAGCGAATAGGCTGCATGTGGCTGCGGCCCTTCTTGGCACGACCATTATTCCTTGTTTTCTTGGTCATAACAGTCATTTTTCATCAAAAGATGCTATTTAGTTTTATACCTAATGAGTTTATTACTGTTATACTAATTAATGTTTAAAATATTCTCATCTTAAAATTTCTACCTTGATAAATATTTCTGTATAGACACACACACACACACACACACACACACACACACACACACAGAGCCAACATAAATGAAAACTCAATTTTCAAGTTCTTTTAATTATTTTAAAGATGTGTAGAGGGGTTTTAGGGTTGAGAAATGTTCCTCTAGGCACATTTTTCTTTCAGTTTCGCTAATGTGTCATGTTCCTTCCTACTGAAGGGATTTCACTCATGTCATTTCTTCTGCCTGGATTCCCGTCCCAGTGAAATAAAGACATAAAAATCTTTTATTCTTCCCATATGTCTCATCACCTCATCATGGAAGTATTTTATTACCCCTGGCATAGATTGATTTCCCCTTGATTTATTTATCCTTTGAACTTAAGTAAAGCATAGGAATTTTTTTTTGGTTCAGTTGTATAATTAATTAATACCTGGTAACCTTGAACAGAATATGCATTTCATGACAACTAGGGCCTGTCCCTTTTCTTGTATCTCCCATGTCTTCTATTGAATAAGTGCTCAATAAATATTTTTTTAACACACGTGTCAGGTCCTATGCTGGGTGCCAATGGGACGTTGGAGAACAAGGTTTTGACAGTTTAGTCTTGCGTTTAATTTATTCCTTCAGATGTTTGATGATATTTTTCATATCTCTCCATTCTTTCCATCTTCTCTTTCTGTTTTACTTTGTGTGTTAAAGAATTCTGTTTAAAAGTAGTGCTCTGATTAGAACATTTGAAAAGTACTAAAAATAACCCTTCCCTCTTCCTCCCCTTGTACGATATACACCACTCTTAATTCTTTTGTGTTCTTCTGTCCAGTCCTCTTACTGTGGTTTTATGATTTGCATAGTTGTGACCATTTGATTTTTCTTTCTTACTACTACATGTGCCAACTTAAACTTTTTATGATTATAAGGTAGCATATCTCATTCTAGAATATTGATATTATATTCAAAATATAAAATTTATAGATAAACCTTGCTAATATTTTAGAATTTTTTTTAGTTTTTAATAAGTGTCATTTGTACTGTTGACATCATAGAATGTATTCTGGTATTTTGCATACTTAAACAGATTGAGTAATAGCTAATCTAAGTAGCTGGTTATTTTTTCCCCTCATTTAAAATCTATTTTATTTATTTATTAATTGTTTTTCTTTTGTCTTCTATTCCTCATTTAAAATCTAAATCACTTGTTATAGTTTCTTGTTAATGTGAATGGCCACTAGGTTGCTTCTCTGCAACTCTGCTTTTGTAGTAAGGAGACTAGTATCTGTGTGTTTTCTTAATACCATGTCCATTGTTGAAGCCCTGTGTAAACCCTGTGTTTATGCATTTATACATCTTTCTATTTAAAATCGAAGTAGTAGCTATAATTCTCAATATGACTATTGCCTTTTTAAGGTTAATTCACGTTTTATAAAACTTGTCTCTTTTTTGTATTAGGAAATGGAAAGGTCAGTAGTTGCACAGCTGCTGAAGGTAGTTTCACATCTCTCACTGGACTTCTAGAAGTTGAACCTCTGCACTTTACTTGTGTGTCAACTAGTGATGGAACCAGAATAGAAAGGGATGATGCAAGTACGTTTACTGGTATATACCTTCTCTTATTATATACATTCTTTTATTACATATTTTATGTTGTAATAAAGTGATATATCAGTATTTACATATCAGTTTATAGTATATGTAAATTCCTTTGCTGTCATGTTTAGTAGAAACTTATTGGTAGGAGGCACATTTTGGGGAAAAATCATAAGTGGTTTCATATTCTTTTCTAAGTCTATTCATGGGTTTTTTCCTACCCTCTAGAACCCTATGTTAAATCTTTTTGTTTTATGTATGTGCATTTTTAGAAACATTTTAATTTGGAAAATATCAAACATAACGAAAGTAGAGGGACGAGTACAATAGACTATATTTTCATTACCCACCTTCAGCAATCAGTCTTGATGGTCAGTTTGGCATCATGATGTAATTAGGTATATTTGGTAATGTCTTTGAGAAGGTTGAGATGAGTGAAGATGAAATACTGTTTTTTCAGCTAGTTTAAAACAACTTTGGATATATGAACCAGTATTTGTGTGTGTTGAATATATGGTGTTGTTGATGTTTTAAATGAATAATCAGTGAGAAGAACTTCTGTTTATTCTGTATATCTTACTTTCTGTGTTTTTTCTTCACATTGTAGGATCAGTGTTTATTTACAGTTAGTTCTATCTGGGCACAAATAATTGAAGTTTTTATAATTAAAAATATTGGTATATGGTTTTACATTTATATTACAGTCCCAGAAGTGTTTTTGAATATTGTCTTGAATGAATTCTGCTGTTGATGGTTTTTTGTAAGTAGGTGTCTTTTTGTTTCTTCAACTGTCTAACAGAAAGTAAAAATAGTTTGCTTGAGAAGTCATGAAAAATTTAATCTTGCACTTGGGTCCAGAATGGCAAAGTGTTTTAAAGGGAAATTAACAGTCCTTTGAGTGCCTTTTTATTCAGAATCATCTTGTATCTTCCAATTGTAGAAGTAACCACTAAGTGAAATTCATGGCTTATGTAGCTGAGAGTTTTAATTTAAAAATAAAATTTTATATTTCATATGGAGATGCCAGAAGGGTCAAAATTCATTTGTGTTTGTTTTCTTGGACTATTGCAGTCATTTTGTAGAAACTTATATATTTACAGTGGTATGGAAACATGCGATAACAAGAAATTAAACTTCCAGAAAACTCTTTGGTTCTAAATCAGACTTTTTTTTTGGAACTGTCATGAAATTAATTTTTTATTTTAAGAAAATTAATGTGTTTGAATAAGTAATACTTTCAGAAGTTATAAAATTTAAAACATAAAAGATCTGGTTTGAAAAAGAAAAGTATTTCCTCACGTTCCTACCCATTTCTACTCCTGTAAAACGTACAGTAGGACCCGTTTCTTGTCTTTCCAAAGGTAGTCTATGCTTTTATAAGCGTTCACCTCTGTATTCCACCCAGATTGAAACCACCACCAGCAGAGGGATACTTACTAAATGTTAGGGCAGAGTCCTGACTAGTGATCATAAGGTGCTAGAAGATGACTGTAGTCTCTCAGCTTCCTGTCTCCTTTTCTTTTGAAACATGTTAATTGTGAAATATAATGCGCATACAGAAAGGTGCAGAAAACAATTGTATAGTGAAGCAATTTATCACAACATAAACTGCCCATGTGACCACCAAGTCAAGAAATAACATTTCCAGTACTCTAAAAAAGATTTCTTCGTGCCCCCTTTCCATTTATTTTTCCCTCACTCTCTCCAAAAGGTAAACATTGTCCTAACTTTTAGAGTAATCATTTCTTGGTTTTTGTTTGTTTCTTTGTATAACCTCTTAGCTACGTGTTCCTAAACACTGATTGAGTAGGGTGTGTATAGTATAGAATTGCATTTATGTATTTGTTGGTCAGCCTTCTGTTCCATGTTATCGTTGTTAAATTCACCTATATCATTGCATATATAGATAGTTGGTTCATTTTCATTGCTGTTTACGATTCTACTCTCTGAATAAAACAAAATTTATGTACCCACTATTGATTTGTGTACTCTTGAGTGACATTTAGGTTGTTATATTGTAGTGCTGTTAGTACTAGTGGATACACTATTCTCTTAGCTATGACTGTAGAAGTTGATTTGCTGCTTTATAGGGTTTTCATATATTCAACTTTAGTAAGTAACGTTAAAAAATGCACTCCTTAATTTACAAGCATGTTAAGATTTTCTAGTTATCATCTTATTCATTTCTATTTAAAATGCTGTGGGGTCAAAAGAAATACTTTGTCAGTCTGCAAAATTTATTGGGAATTGCAGAGGATCAGCAATAATGCTTGACAATAATGTTTACTCTGCACTTGGTGAAGTGTGCTCTGTATATCCACTTGGATGAATTGTGGTCTTCAAATTCTCTGTCTTTGATTATTTCATCTTTTTTTTTTGTTTGTTTTTGTTTTTAGTTAATAAGATCAGCATGTTAAATTCCTTTCATTATACCTGTGGATTTGTCTATTTTAGTTTCAACAATTTTTATTTTATACATTTTGAAGCTACCATATAAATTTAGAATGGTTGTATCTTTCTTGTGAATTGAATCTTTTATCGTTAGGTATTATCTCTCTCTCTCTAAGACTGATTTTCCTAAATTACTTTGTTTGATATTTCTCTACCAGTTATCAGCTTTCTTTTAGTTACTATTTGCATGGTATATATTTTTCCTGCTTTTTACTTTCAGCTTTTCAGTGTCTCCTTTCATTTTAGTCATGTCTTTTATAAGCAGAATGTAGTTGCTTTTTTCCTCCCCTTCTTTCAATTGGAGTATTTAGTTTATTTACATTTAATATACTTAGTAATATATTTGGATTCAAATCTACCATGTTTTTCATATATTCTATTAGATTTCTCATCTTGCCTGTTAGATGTTTCTTTTTCTCCTTTGTTTCCATTTTATTGGTGATTGTATTTTTATTGAGCTATTTTTCTACTTTTTATTATAATATTTTTAGCAATCATCCCAGAGAGCATAATATACACATACCCTTGACATCCAGAAATCCAGTTGCTTTTCTTTTTACCATACAGTGCTAATATATTGAACATTATCTATCACCTTTCTAATTTATATGGCAATGTGGCTTTGTACCTTAATTTTATATGTTTTTTAATTCCATGGTTATTATTATAGTTTTTATATTCAGTATTCATTTGGATTTATTTCATAACTCCATTTTCATTTCTCTGTTTCTTTGCTTTTGAGCTTTTCTGTGGTTTGATTTTTCTTTATGTCTGAAAACTCTGTAAGATCACTTTTTTTGTTCTTGTCTACTGATGATGAATTAACTTAGTTTTCTATAGGAAAATTTCAAATATTTCTTGAAAAATTAGATAAATGACAGCCATTATCCATACACAGTATCTATTTATTTATTTTTTTTATTATTTTTTTATTTTTATTTTTTTTTGGCAGTACGCGGGCCTGTCACTGTTGTGGCCTCTCTCGTTGCGGAGCACAGGCTCCGGACGCGCAGGCTCAGTGGCCATGGCTCACGGGCCCAGCCGCTCTGCGGCATGTGGGATCTTCCTGGACTGGGGCACGAACCCGTGTCCCCTGCATCGGCAGGCGGACTCTCAACCACCGCGCCACCAGGGAAGCCCCGCATACATAGTATCTTAAACAATGCAGATGTCCTCTTTAATAACTGATTCCATTTTTATTATAATTATCTAAGTTAACTATGGTTTATTATGATGCACTTTATCATAATCTAATAAATATGTATAATCAATGTCATAGTATCATCTAATTTTCAGTACTTAATTAAATTTTTCTGAACATCATAATAATAACTTTCTACATTTGGCTTGTTTGGATCAAGATATGTCATCTTCATTCTTTTTTTTAAAATAAATTTATTTTATTTATTTTATTTTTGGCTGCGTTGGGTCTTCATTGCTGTGCACGGGCCTTCTCTAGTTGCGGCAAGCGGGGGCTACTCTTTGTTGTGGTGTGCGGGCTTCTTATTGCGGTGGCTTCTCTTGTTGTGGAGCATGGGCTCTAGGCACGCGGGCTTCAGTAGTTGTGGCACGTGGGCTCAGTAATTGTGGTTCGTGGGGTCTAGAGCGCAGGCTCAGTAGTTGTGGCGCATGGGCTTAGTTGCCCCGCAGCATGTGGGATCTTTCTGGACCAGGGCTTGAACCCATGTCCCCTGCATTGGCAGGTGGATTCTTAACCACTGCGCCACCAGGGAAGCCCCCATCTTCATTCTTGAAGAGTATTTCACATGTTATAGAATTGTAAGCCAGCTATTATTTCTTCTAGTTATTTAAAGGTAATCTTTCATTTTACTTTACACTGTTTTTGTTAGACATCACTTGTCAGTCTTATTATTCCTTTTTTAATGTCATTGTCAGTTTTCAAGGTGTTTTTGAGATTCATACTCTTCCCCCGCCCTCCTTGATTTCTCCCCTTCACCTCCTTTCTCTCTGTTTTCAGCATTTTTCTATGATTTCCTACATGTGGTTTCAGTTGTAATTATCCTGGTTGGGATTCACAGAGCTTCTTGAATGCTTACTTCGTATCTTCCATCAGCTTTAGAAAGATCTCAGCCATTAACTGTTGAAACACTGCTTCTGCCCTGTTTTTTATCTTCTTTCTTTTTGCATCTCCAATTTCATGTATGTTATACTTCATCACTATAACTGACATAATTTCAACTTTTAAATCTCTTCTTTTACTATGGGTATTTTCTTCTAATTCATCTTAGTTTACTCTTTCTCTCTTCTGATGTGTAATCATTTGTGGGGGAAAAGCTATCTTTCCTTCACTCTACTGCAATGTCACCTCTCTTCAGAATTATGTGTTTGCTATCTGTGTGGGTCATTTCTGTTCCTTTGGTCAGTTTATCTAGCCTTATGCCAGTACCTCATTGTCTTAATTACTGTAACTTTATGTTAAGTCTTAAGATCTGCTAGTACAAATCTACCAACTTTTTTTCTTTTTTGGTAGATTTAGAAAATTTATATATGAAGTTTTCATAGTGTTGTGCAGTCATTACCACTAATTCCAGAGCGTTTTAATCACTCCAGAAAGAAACCCTGTAACCATTAACAGTCACTCCCAATTCCCCTCTCCCCCATCTTCTAGCAATCACTAATCTGTTTTGAGTCTATGGATTTGCCTACCCTGGACATTTCCCATAAATGTGGAATCATATAGTATATGACCTTTTTGTCTGGGTTCTTCCACTTGGTTTAATATTTTCAAGGTTTGTCCATTTAGCATGTCTAAGTACATCATTTTTGTAGCTGAATAATATTCCATTTTATATTTACCACTTAAAAATTTTTTTGGATATACCACATTTCGTTTATCTACTCAGCAGTTAATGGACATTTGGGTTGTTTCCTCTTTTTGGCTATTAAGAAAAATACTGCTGTGAACATTTTTGTGTTAAGTGTTCATTGTGATGTATGTTTTCAGTTCTCTTGAGTGTATACCTAGGAGTGTAATCCACCAACATTCTTTTTCTTAAAGGTGCTCTTTCATAAAGATTCTGGGTCTTTTGTATTTCCA
Source organism: Tursiops truncatus (assembly GCF_011762595.2). Lineage (NCBI taxonomy): Eukaryota > Metazoa > Chordata > Mammalia > Artiodactyla > Delphinidae > Tursiops > Tursiops truncatus. Next base: position 63,257,700 of record NC_047047.1, on the reverse strand, counting down.
TTTTTTCCAGCTTTATTGAAATATAAATGACATATAACAGTGAGCAAGTTTAAGATGTACAGTGTGTTGTTTTGAAAAATTTATATATTGTAAAATGATTACCTCCATAGCATTAGCTAATACCTTCATCGCGTCACAGAATTACTATTTCTTTTTTGTGGTGAGAACATTTAAGATTTACTCTCTTTGTAACTTTCAAGTATATAATGCAGTATTATGATCTATAATCAATGTGCTGTACATTAGATCTCAGTAATTCCATTTAAATTTTAGAATTGGATTGATAATTTATACTCAAAAAACTTATTGTATTTTAATATGGGGTTTGAATATAAGTCAGTTTGGGAGGATTGACATCTTAACATTAAGACTTCCAGTCCATTAACATGGTAATATTCTTTAGTATATATTTATGCTAAATTAGGTATTCCATTTATCTTGGTGATGTCTTATAGTTCTTGGTGCACTAGAAGTTTTGCACATCCTTTTTAGATTTGTACCTAGCTATTTGATTTTTTATGCTATTATAAGTGCTATTTTTCTTAATTTTATTTCCAGGTTTTTCTTGCTGGCCTATAGAAGTATAATTGATCTGTGTATATTAATCTCATACCTGGTGACACTGCTATATTAACTTATTAATTCTTGTAGATTGTATATTCTTAGGGATTTTTTTTTTAGGGAGTTTAAATATACACAATTATATCATCTGTTAATAAAGAGATTTTTACTTTGTTGTTTGTCTAGTTGTTATATCTTTTATTTCTTTTTCTTGCTCTGTCATGCTTCCTAGGACTTCCTGCATTTATACTGATTAGGAATGGTGATGGTAGTCATCTTTTTCTTGTTCTCACCTCTTTTTTTTTATATCTAGTTTTAGAGGCTCTTAGTATAAAAATAGAAAATGGTATTGAAAACTCAGACTGTGCAAAAGATTTAAAAATTAGTTTTATAGTAGCAGGATGACTTATTTTTCTTGGGTTGTTTATGTCTCTTATGTGTTTCTTGTAACTTAGCTCATTTTCCTTTAAATATTATTTGGGCATTAGATTTTTAAAATCAGTAAAGGGCTAAAATACACATGGTTAATATTGAAAAACCACTTAAATTACCCCAAAGTACAAGTACAACATAAATGCCTTAGTAAGTCTAATAATTTTCCCTCTAGAGTTGGAATGAACTGCTGTTGCTTTGGTGGAACACTTGATGGAGCAAGTGGATTTCATTTTGCAGCACACAACTTATATGAGTTATGATTGCTCTTTCTTTGCCCAAGCTTACATAGTTGAATTTGTGCAAGTTAAATGAGGTGTATGATGGCTACACTGTAATGATCATGTTTTTTTTTTAAGTTGAGTTTTAATTGTTAAGAGGCTATGCACAGTTTTGTTGTTATTTCAATCTTGTGATTATAGCTTAGTTTTTAAAAATAGTTTATTTGAATTCTGGCATAATATAGTCATTGTTAGATGTTAAGATAGGCTGTCAGATTACCTTTTTTCTCCCCTTTTCAGGTATTTATGAGCAGATTACTTCCCTCAATTTTATTTTATTTATTTTTATTTTTATTGGAGAATAGTTGATTTAAAATGTTGTGTTAGTTTCTGCCATATAGTTCCCTCAATTTTAGATACATTATCTGTAAAATGGGATAATATATTACCTACTCATGTGCCATTGCAAAGATTAAATGAGTTGATGTAAGTTCCATGCTTAGCACTATGCCTCATGTTAGGTTTGATTTCACACAGCCCTTGGTTCTAACCCTAGTTCTACCATTAGGTAACTCTACAGGGTAACTTCTCTGAGCCATTCTTTACTTAATCAACTAAAGACCAGAATCATAGTACCTGCCCTTCAGGGTTCATTTGTTGAATGTAGTAATTAACTAAAACAGTGTAAGGTAGTAGGTAATACATACTAAACATTTGTTATTATTGTAACAGTTATCTTTCCTTAATATAAGTAAGTCTTTCTCTTACTTCACTTAGTGTAATAATCTCCAGGTCCATCCATGTTGCTGCATATGGCATTAATTATTTCATTCTTTTTCATGGATGAGTAGTATTCCATTGTATATATGTACCACATCTTCTTTATCCATTCGTCTGTTGATGGACATTTAGGTTGCTTCCATGTCCTGGCTATTGTAAATAGTGCAGCCATGAACATTGGGGTGCACGTATCTTTTCAAATTAGAGTTTTCTCTGGATGTATGTCCAGGAGTGGGATTGCCGAATCATATGGCAATTCTATTTTTAGTTTTTTAAGGAACCTACATACTGTTTTCCATAGTGGCTGCACCAGTTCACATTGCCACCAACAGTGTAGGAGTAGGAGGGTTCCCTTTTCTCCACACCCTCTCCAGCATTTGTTATTTGTAGACTTTTTAATGATGGCCATTCTGACCAGTGTGAGGTGGTACCTCATTGTAGTTTTGTTTTGCATTTCTCTAATTATTAGTGATGTTGAACATATTTTCTTGTGCCTATTGGCCATCTGTATGTCTTCTTTGGAGAAATGTCTATTTAGGTCTTCTGCCCATTTTTTGATTGGGTTGTTTGTTATTTTGTTATTGAGTTGTATGAGCTGTTTGTATATTTTGGAAATTAAGCCCTTGTTTATCACATCGTTTGCAAATATTTTCTTACAGGTTGTCTTTTTGTTTTGTTTATGGTTTCCTTTGCTGTGCAAAAGCCTGTAAGTTTGATTAGGTCCCATTTGTTTATTTTTGCTTTTATTTCTATTGCCTTGGGAGACATTGGTACGATTTATGTCAGAGAATGTTTTGCCTGTGATCTCTTCTGGGAGTTTTATGGTGTCATGTCTTATATTTAAGTCTTTCAGCCATTTTGAGTTTCTTTTTGTGTATGGTGTGAGGGTGTGTTCTAACTTCATTGATTTACATGGGGCTGTCCAGCTTTCCCAGCACCACTTGCTGAAGAGACTGTCTTTTCTCCATTGTATGTTCTTGCCTCCTTTGTCGAAGATTAATCGTGTGAGTTTATGAAATTAAGTTTTTATTTCATCTTTTTCCAAAATGTTTTACACAGATACTGGTAAATATATCATGGGAAAAAAGTTCTTTTATGCTGTATATTTGAATAACATTGAAAAGAGGAGTAAAAAAATTTTAACTTCGTGCGATTTCATAGGCCTGTAATGATGGTAATGTTCATGGGTAAGCAGTGTGTGCCAGACTTATTTGACTGTGCATCTGACATGCTTCTCCTCTTCTTAGTGTTCTGAGGAGCATATGGTAGGAAACATTGCTTTGCATATTCTTTGTGGGCAAGATTCTCTTTTCCAGGCTATGCTTTAAATGAGGAAATAGGTGTTGTCAGTCTTGTTAAATGATGTTCTTGTAATTGAAAGTTGTTTGAGCTTTTTAGGGGAGGGAGAAGAAGGTGGTGTTGCTGTAAGAAACTTAGTAAAGGAAACTCAGCCTGTTTCTTATGCTCAAATTGCGTAAGAGTTTAGCCATGTTAAATGAAATTTCTTCCATGCTGACAACATTTTTAAACTCAAAAGCATACTAATTTTTCTTTGATCAAAAGTCATTCCTGGATCCCTTATACTTGAATACTATTATTATTGATATACTTTTACCATTAAGATTTCCTCTAAAGAGTCTTATTTTTTAAAGGAAAATTAACTGTAGTTTTAGTGTGAAAGTAGTATATACTTTGTATATGTTTCTCTGTGAACCTTTTCTTCATCCTGTTTCTTTTCCCCCCTTGTCTTATGCCAGTGAGTTCCTTCGGGGTTACTCCTGCAGTAGGTGGACTATCATCTGGGACAGTTGGGGAAGCTTCGACAGCCCTGAGTTCAGCAGCCCAGGTAGCTTTGCAGTCTCTCTCTCATGCAATGGCTTCAGCCGAGCAACAGCTGCAGGTGCTGCAAGAGAAACAGCAGCAGCTTTTGAAGCTTCAGCAACAGGTTGGAGACTATTTGGCTCTTTGTTCATGCTGTCTCTAAACTTCAAAAGCTGAAAAAATACTGTAAAAATGACCATTATTTTTGTAAAGGTTGACCGATCTGAGCTAATCATTTTCTACAAAAATTGAGGTAACATCTTTGTGATATACTTAAATTTTTAAAACTTATATAAATGCATTTTCTTTGATACATATCTGGGGGAATATAATTGATATTTTCTTTGCAGTCTTTAAGTAAATTCCATCCTTTACTCTGTTTATAAACACTCTTGGTCAAACATAAGAGTTAAAAGTTACTATTTTAATGGATTGAAAAACCTAAAACAACATTTTAAAGACCAATTAACTTAGCGTGAATTAAAATTTACTAATAATAGCAGATGTTTTGGAAACTTCATACAGTTCCAGGTGACAAATTGTATCAGGTTAGGCAGCATGAGAATCCATTTCCTGTTAATATTTTGTTTTGAGGAGAACTTTCTTTCCTTATTTACATTTAATTGTTCTGGTTCCTTTCCGCCTTTGCTTTGAGAAATTCCTATTTCCCAAATACTCAGGAAAGTTTATATCAAATATTTAAGGAAGTATGTGTGTGTGTGTGTGTGTATTATACACACACACACACACACTCACACACACACACATATATAGCATAGAAGTACTCCATGTTGAGTCCATTTTTTACTTAATTTCCTTTTTATTGAACTAGGATACAGTTAATCATGTTTATTTTCACAATATATACCCACGTAGTATTCCCCACAATTTAGATAGGCAGGATTAGTCTATATTTGTTGCTTTTACTTCTTTTACAGAAAGCGAAGCTGGAAGCCAAGTTACATCAGACAACAGCTGCAGCAGCTGCAGCAGCATCCGCAGCATCAGCAGTAGGTCCTGTTCACAACTCTGTGCCTTCCAACCCAGTGGCAGCCCCTGGATTCTTCATTCATCCATCTGATGTTATTCCACCCACTCCAAAAACAACACCACTTTTTATGACTCCACCACTCACCCCACCCAATGAAGCAGTTTCCGTTGTGATTAATGCCGAACTTGCACAGCTTTTCCCAGGCTCAGTTATTGATCCCCCAGCAGTCAATCTTGCTGCACATAACAAAAATTCCAACAAGTCCAGAATGGTAAATTACTATATTTTAAATAGGTGTTCGCTTAGACATTTAAAAGTATTTTGATGTATACGCTAACTTTAGAAAGCAAAGTTTTATTATGTTAACTTGTTATATCAAATTAGATTTTTTATTTAATGTTACAGAATATACATCTGGAAATGGGACTTGTTAACTTTATATTATGGTTATTAGTTTTTATAGAGCAAGAGTGATATCAATATAGAGTTATACTTTTTTCTTTTCTAGAATCCACTTGGCTCTGGTCTAGCCCTTGCAATTTCTCATGCTTCACATTTTCTTCAGCCTCCCCCTCACCAGTCCATTATTATAGAACGGATGCATTCAGGTAATCTTTGATTTGCTTAAAATATTTTTTTTGCCTTGTCTGCTGGCCCTTTGAAGACTTAATATTTTGTAGTTTGATTTTCCTGTGCAAATAAATCACATCTGCTCTTGGGAAAGTGCTTTTTACCAAGAATAAACATTACATAAGGCTCAAGCTGTGTGCTTACCAAGTTGAATGGAAGAGTGCTGCTGAGTGGTTTCATTAATTGTATCCAAACAGTGGATTTCTTCTGTATAAGAATCTCACCTGGGGCTTCCCTGCTGGTGCAGTGGTTGAGAATCCGCCTGCCAATGCAGGAGACATGGGTTCAAGCCCTGGTCTGGGAAGATCCCACATGCCATGGAGCAGCTAAGCCCGTGAACCACAACTACTGAGCCTGCGCTCTAGAGCCCAGGAGCCACAACTGTTGAAGCCCGCGTGCCTAGAGCCCGTGCTCTGCAACAAGAGAAGCCACTGCAATGAGAAGCCTGCGCACCGCAACGAAGAGTAGCCCCTGCTCACCGCAGCTAGAGAAAAGCCCACACGCAGCAGCGAAGACCTAATGCAGTCAAAAATTAATTAATTAAAAAAAAAAAGAATCTCGTCTGTTGAACTATGGTTGACATAAATATCTGTCTTTATTGTAGCTGATCAATTACCATTACACTAAAAATTATGCTTAAAGAAGTATTCATTAAGACTAGCATTCTAATGTTGGAACCATTTTTTGAGAATAGCTGACAAAATTACTGCTAATTAAAATAACTGAGTAGGATTACTAACATTTCATGGTCTCTGGATAGTTCAAATTTTACTTAGGCTTCTACCGTGCTTATATGCTACAGACCTGTGATCAGGATAGTTGCTTTTGATTAGAGCATGTTTACTAATACACTGTAGGCAATATTTGCCTTATTATCCTACCAAATGTTATTTCTGGGCTTGAACAGCAGCAGAATTTAATGAAGTCCTTAGGTATGTTTTATAGGAGGAATTAACATGAATATAGTGCATACTGTATCACTTCTCATCATATGAAGAGTTGAACCATATTTGCTTTATTGCAGTGGGTTGTTTCCTCTTTGGAAGAGAGAGTTTTAAAAATTAAAGTGTTACATGCTGTTTTCTGCCCAACTAATCATTCATTGGTAACAGTAATTAGTGTTCATGGCATATAGACTGAAATTCGTTGTTGTCCAGTCTCTATGAAATGTCAGCAGTTGTTTACACTATGATTTGGTTTTCTATCTGTGGACTCGACTGTGGCACGTAAGCCCCCTAAAGGGGGGAGAATTATGTTTTTTGTTCAGTAGTCTTTCTGTTTAGGAAAATACTGCCTTGTTTTCCTTAAAATGGCTCTGTGGAGATAGCACTAGTCCTACAAGTTAAATTTAGTTGGGTTCCTTCACTGTAAAATGTAACTGGTAAGGTTACTATCTGCCCCTAACACAATAAAGAAGAAAAATAAGTAGGATTTTATTAATGCCTGCTGTTTCACTAATTGAGCTTATTCCTGAAATGTGTGTGAGTTGAGAGATGCAAATCTGCTCCTTTGTTTCTCTCAGATCATTCTTTTGTTAATATATGAGCTTACACAAAAAAAAGACATACTGTCTCTTTAGTGTCGCCCTTAAGAGTAAGCCTTCTACTTCATTTGGTACTGAGCTGAAGAGACAGTGATGTGTCAGTATGGGAGGGAAGCATTGTTTGTAAGTAAGTTTTATCTGTCTCCATTGGAGGACCTTCCTCAGAGATTTTTTAGTGTGGTAGTAATGACTACATGTGATTTCAGCCTTACGCTTGTCCTTTACATCTTAACCCCAATGTAAGATGCAACTCCAAAAGATGTTAAATAAGGCTTAAGAAAACCAAAATCAAATAATAAAATTTGGTATCAGTAATAAATACATTTAGTTGTAAAATTAAAAGACCAAATGACTGAAAGAAAAACCGACAGGTACTTCATTGAATTAATCTATATTTTTGCTGCTTTACCTTTTTTTGCTCTAAAGTTTTAAAATAAGCTTATATGTACAGTTGATTGCCTTCATAGTAACAAACTTATTCTTGTATATTTTTTACTTAAATCTTGGGGTTCAAACTAATATAAATTGAGGTTTTAGACAGTTTTTGAATGAGAATTATTAACATTTCTTCTTGTTTGTAGTTTAGTGAGTTGATTTCATATTTTAAGATGAATGTTCCAGATTGTTTCAGAGTGTGTCTTTTGGTTAATTGATACATGGTATTTTGTGTCAGCTGTTGCTCTCTATCTCTCATAGGAGCAAGGAGATTTGTGACCTTGGATTTTGGTAGACCAATACTGTTGACAGACGTATTGATTCCCACTTGTGGAGACTTGGCCTCCTTGTCAATTGACATTTGGACATTAGGAGAAGAGGTTGATGGGAGGCGACTGGTAGTGGCAACAGATATAAGCACCCATTCACTAATTCTTCATGATTTGATACCACCTCCAGTGTGTAGATTCATGAAGGTAAAGAACTTCAAGAAAATGAATTGATATGCCTTCCATGTTTCTGATAAGTTATGGAAAATATTCAGACATATAATTTAAAAGTATCCTTATAGCACAGGGAACCATATTCAATATCCTGTGGTAAACCATAATGGAAAAATTATGTATAACTGAATCACTTTGCTGTACAGCAGAAATTAATACAACATTGTAATTCAACTATACTTCAATTAAAAAATAAAAACAAAAGTATCTTTTTATAATTTATAATATAATTATCTTTTAAAATACATGACTCAGATTTTTATTGTGGTAGATGGGTGGTTATGTATATTTATAAGTTTTCATTTCAGATCACTGTCATTGGACGCTATGGAAGTACAAATGCCAGAGCTAAAATCCCATTAGGATTTTACTATGGTCATACCTATATCTTGCCTTGGGAGAGTGAACTGAAATTAATGCATGATCCTCTGAGGGGAGAGGGAGAATCTGCAAACCAACCAGAAATTGACCAGCATTTAACAATGATGGTTGCTCTACAGGAGGATATACAGTGCAGGTTAGTAGAAAATTGCAATATATTTTAGTCTTATTGAAACCCTATATTTTCTATAATGTCTCCCACATACTTGTCAAGAAATGACTTTTCATAAGTGTATAGAAAAGAGAAAAAGGCAGTAGGACACTAGCATGTTACAATAATGTTTAATGCATTAATATATTGTGATTAAATAATTGGTTCTATTTTTTTTAGTACTTACCAATTGATGAATTGACATTGATTAATTCTTTTTAATGGTTGTGTGTTAACTTGTTTTAGAGATTTAATTTTAGTGTGTATTCATACATGTATGTCAAAGAGAACATTGCAGGAATTATTTTGTTCGTTTATTTTTTACTTACAGGTATAACTTGGCTTGTCATCGACTAGAAACTCTTTTGCAAAGTATTGATCTTCCTCCTCTCAACAGTGCTAACAATGCACAGTACTTTTTGAGAAAGCCAGACAAGGCCGTCGAGGAGGACAGCAGGGTCTTTTCTGCCTATCAGGACTGTATTCAGCTACAGCTTCAACTAAATTTGGCTCATAATGCAGTGCAGAGGCTCAGAGTAGCTCTTGGAGCAAGTAGGAGGATGTTGAATGAAACTTCAGACCCAAAAGATTTAATTCAGACGTCTTCCACAGAGCAGTTACGTACTATCATCAGATATTTATTGGACACTTTACTCAGCCTTCTTCACTCTTCCAATGGTTTGTATTTGACTTAAGTATTTAAAAAGGCCGGAAATATATTTGATGTGATTTTGTTGCATGTTTTGTTGTATTCATATTTCCTGGGTTCTGTTTATTTTGGTATCCTTTCTGATGTTTTTATGTAATGTGTTTTTAGGTTAATTCATTTTTTCCCCTTATTTTTGTTTTTCTTAAATAGATTATTTTTTAAATTTTTTGAATTTTACTTTATTTTTATTATACAGCAGGTTCTTATTAGTCATCCATTTTATACACATCAGTGTATACATGTCAATCCCAATCTCCCAATTCATCCCACCCCCCCAGCCGCTTTCCCCACTTGGTGTCCATACATTTGTTCTCTACATCTGTGTCTCTATTTCTCCCCTGCAAACCGGTTCATCTGTATGATTTTTCTAGGTTCCACATATATGCGTTAATATACGATATTTGTTTTTCTCTTTCTGACTTACTTCACTCTGTATGACAGTCTCTAGATCCATCCACGTCTCTACAAATGACCCAATTTCGTTCCTTTTTATGGCTGAGGAATATTCCATTGTATATACGTACCACATCTTCTTTATCCATTCGTCTGTCGATGGGCATTTAGGTTGCTTCCATGACCGGGCTATTGTAAATAGTGCTGCAGTGAACATTGGGGTGCATGTGTCTTTTTGAATTATGGTTTTCTCTGGGTATATGCCCAGTAGTGGGATTGCTGGATCATATGGTAATTCTATTTTTAGTTTTTTAAGGAACCTCCATACTGTTCTCCATAGTGGCTCTATCAATTTACATTCCCACCAACAGTGCAAGAGGGTTCCCTTTTCTCCACACCCTCTCCAGCATTTGTTGTTTGTAGATTTTCTGATGATGCCCATTCTAACTGGTGTGAGGTGATACCTCATTGTAGTTTTGATTTGCATTTCTCTAATAATTAGTGATGTTGAGCAGCTTTTCATGTGCTTCTTGGCCATCTATATGTCTTCTTTGGAGAAATGTCTATTTAGGTCTTCTGCCTTTTTTTTTTTTTTTTTTTGCCATACGCGGGCCTCTCACTGTTGTGGCCTCCCCCGTTGCAGAGCACAGGCTCCGGACGCACAGGCCCAGCGGCCATGGCTCACGGGCCCAGCCGCTCCACGGCATGTGGGATCTTCCCGGACCGGGGCACGAACCCGCGTCCCCTGCATCGGCAGGCGGACTCTGAACCACTGCGCCACCAGGGAAGCCCTGCAGATTTCTTTTGATTTCCATTTGCATGGAATATCTTTTTCCATCCCCTCACTTTCAGTCTGAATGTGTCCTTAGGTCTGAAGTGGGTCTCTCGTAGACAGCATATATGTGGGTCTTGTTTTTGTTTTTTTTTCTTCGGTACACGGGCCTCTCACCGCTGTGGCCTCTCCCGCTGCAGAGCACAGGCTCCGGACACGCACACTCAGCGGCCATGGCTCCCGGGCCCAGCCGCTCCGTGGCATGTGGGATCCTCCCGGAGAGTCTTGTTTTTATATCCATTCAGCAAGCCTGTGTCTTTTGCTTGGAACATTTAATCCATTCATGTTTAAGGTAATTATCGATATGTATGTTCCTGTGACCATTTTATTAATTGTTTTGGGTTTGTTTTTTGTAGGTCCTTTTCTTCTCTTGTGTTTCCCATGTAGAGGTTCCTTTAGTATTTTTTGTAGAGCTGGTTTTATGGTGCTGAATTTTCTTAGCTTTTGCTTGTCTGTAAAGCTTTTGATTTCTCCATGGGATCTGAATGAGATCCTTGCTGGGTAGAGTAATCTTGGTTGTAGGTTCTTCCCTTTCATCACTTCAAGTATATCATGCCACTCCCTTCTGGCTTGTAGAGTTTCTGCTGAGAAATCAGCTGTTAACGTTATGGGAGTTCCCTTGTGTGTTATTTGTCGTTTTTTCCCTTGCTGCTTTTAATAATTTTTCTTTGTCTTTAATTTTTGCCAATTTGATTACTGTGTGTCTTGGCGTGTTTCTCCTTGGGTTTGTCCTGTATGGGACTCGCTGCGCTTCCTGGACTTGGGTGGCTATTTCCTTTCCCATGTTAAGGAAGTTTTCAATTACAGTCTCTTCAAATATTTTCTTGGGTCCTTTCTCTTCTCCTTCTGAGACCCCTGTAATGTGAAAGTTGTTGTGTTTAATGTTGTCCCAGAGGTCTCTTAGGCTGTCTTCATTTCTTTTCATTCTTTTTTCTTTATTCTGTTCCGCAGCAGTGAATTCTACCATTCTGTCTTCCAGGTCGCTTATCCATTCTTCTGCCTTAGTTATTCTGCTGTTGATTCCTTCTAGTGTAGGAATCACTTATTGTATTGTTCATCTCTGTTTGTTCTTTAATTCTTCTAGGACTTTGTTAAACATTTCTTGCATCCTTTCGATCTTTGCCTCCATTCTTTTTCCGAGGTCCTGGATCATCTTCACTATCATTATTCTGAATTCTTTTTCTGGAAGGTTGCCTATTTTCATTTAGTTGTTTTTCTGGGGTTTTATCTTGTTCCTTCATCTGGGATGTAGCCCTCTGCCTTTTCATCTTGTCTCTGTTTCTGTGAATGTGGTTTTTGTTCCACAGGCTGCAGGATTGTAGTTCTTCTTGCTTCTGCTGTCTGTCCTCTGGTGGAGAGGCTATCTCTTAAATAGATTTTTGATGATTTTTTTCTTGAGTTTCTGCTATTGATGTGTCATATCATTGTGTTACTAGCAAAACAATAAATAATGTTTGAAAGTGCAACGGTGAAAACTGTTAATAAATTGCTAATCTAATACAGAACTGTCATTTTCTAACCAGGAGCTATTTTTGATTATTATATATGATGTAATGTGCGCACGTGCACACACAGCCATCTGATACACTGAACTCCACAAAAAAAGAAATATAATTGATATAATTGCTAATTCTTCTTTTCTCCAAGTATTTGACAGTTAAAATTCTACATATAAGGAGTAAATAAATGAATAGGAAAATAAATAGACCAAAAATATGCTGGTAAAGAGGAAAGCCTATCTAGGGATGCTGATGTTGATACTATAGCATGCTCTTAACTAGGAAATTTTACTGTTTTCTTTCTTGTAATAGGACACTCTGTTCCTGCAGTTTTGCAGAGTACATTCCATGCCCAGGCCTGTGAAGAGCTTTTTAAACACCTGTGCATCAGTGGAACCCCAAAGATACGGTTACATACTGGTCTTCTACTGGTTCAACTCTGTGGTGGTGAAAGATGGTGGGGCCAGTTTCTTTCTAATGTTCTTCAGGAACTGTACAATTCAGAGCAACTTCTCATCTTCCCACAGGATAGGTAGGTCAGAAAATATTGGAGTAATTTGTTATTAGTGACTTACGCTTCCCGCAGTGTTCAGATTTGGAAATCTTGTGTATGTGGATACTGAGTGTGGAGAAATGAACTAAAGCCTGTCTTTTCACAGTTTGAGGAATGCCCAGTGAAGGGCATTTTGAAGGAGATTCTACATGATGTAACTGGACTATATTCTTTAGTTTCCTAACTGAATCTGTGGAGTTTATAGATCTGTGTTTACAAATATTTCCTATCAGATCATGTTATTTTATGTATCAAATTTATATTTTTGAGTCTATTATACAGTTCTCTCTAGTTGATTTCTTGTAGATAAAATTAGAAAATATAAGCAGTAGCTGAAAAAGAGCTAATTTTAACATTATACTTCCAGATATAAATCTTACTAATAACCAGATATTCTATCATTACTCTCTTAGATTACAAAGTGAATGATTTTTAAGATGAACACTTAAAGTGATTCATATTGGCTATTTTATTTGTATCTTTTTTTTTTTTTAGGGTCTTCATGTTACTTTCCTGCATTGGTCAGAGATCACTTAGTAATAGTGGAGTATTAGAAAGCTTACTTAATCTGTTGGATAATTTACTGTCACCTCTTCAGCCGCAGTTACCCATGCATAGGAGGACAGAAGGTATTATTTAAATTAGTGATCTTTAGTAAAAACTTAAGATTCCTGTAAATACTGCTTTTATAAAATGACTAGTCTGAAATACTTATTTTACTATTCATTTTGCTGCACACTTTAATAGTTTTATGATGTAGACTTTTTAGAATGATCAGCCTTTGTGTGATTGACTGCCATATGGTTACTGCTTTTTTAAAATATGTTACCTTTTCTTTATGTGAGTTTTGAACTTGGGAATTATTGTGGGTATGTTGTTTTTATACTATCATAGATAAAATCAAACTCTTGTGTTTAAGCTTTAAGGCAGCATTGCTGTTCTCATCATGGATAATGAGTTTCATTTGAGCAAGACAATTGTTATTGGAATAAAAACTTTAGAGCATAGTTTAAAACTGTATGAATTATAACTTGAGAGACTTTAAATTTCAGTCACCTGTAAGTCGAGGAATAGCTTCTTATACCTTGTTTTCTAGTTTATAAGTTATTACCTGTTAGATTCAAGCTACACTTATGAATCTATTTTTGTACCAAGAAGCATTTGTCAAGTCTTCCATTTGATTTGATGTGTTACTTCATTTTTGGCCATAGGTTTCAGTTTTGAGGCTTACTATAAATATTAGTGTTCATAATTATATGGTGTGTTTTGGATTTATAAAATGTCTTAATTTTATAATTATTTTATCAGATTTCATTAGGATTCTTAGAGTCACCTGATTATTTTTTCTCCTCACATTTCTATTCAGGAGTACTAGATATTCCCATGATCAGTTGGGTTGTTATGCTGGTGTCCAGGTTGCTGGATTATGTGGCAACTGTAGAAGACGAAGCAGCAGCTGCAAAGAAACCTTTGAATGGTAAAGACAGGGAGAGGTTTATGACAGGTATCAGAAGTTTATAATAATCTGTTGGTGGGGATTTTGAGTGACTACCCAGTTTTTCCAGAACTGGCATTGGCCTGGAGATTCCAGCTGTATGTAATTTATGTAAAATATTAATTAACTTTACCAGGAATAACATACATATAGGTGAAGTTTATAAAAAGGAAATCTGTGGAGAGTTATTGTATTTAGTTTAGTATATCATTCCATTTACTATTATAAAATGTTTCTACTAATTAACTACAAATGACTTTTATGCTTAGATATAGAAATTCTCAGATTTTTGCGAGTTGTAATCTTTCTCCATAAGCTTAAAGCACAGAAAATTTTTTAAATGAAAGACAAAGTGCAAGACAAATTTTCTTCTCCTCTTCCAAGTTAATAAGACTTTATGAAGTAGCTACATCTAATATGTAAATACAGATAGTAAGTGCCTTAAAACTTAGAATTTTATACATTATTAGGATTATAATATTAAAAAAAGATCACTTGAGATGTTTTATAGGTATAAGATGTTACAGAAAATCCTGAATGAACTTTTTGGCCAGCCCAATGAATCAGTTGTTTATGGTACACATTATGTTTGAGAATAGGGTGGGGAATTCTTTTCATGTACAGGGAATATTTTTAACAAATGCTATATGTCTCAGTTATAGGATGTAGAATTAAGACACAATTAAATACAACTACCTGTAAAGTTGGAATGTAACAGATGGTATGGGAGGAGTTAGTTTTTATTTACAGTATTCATGTATTATGGAAATACATTAGTAGAAGACATTTTTTTAGGGCTTGAAGAATTTGAATTGACTTGACAAAGGGATAATAGAAAACAGAAAAAGATGTCATTAGGTTAAGCAGACATGAAAAAATCATTGAGGATGGTTAAAGTATGGGATTAAGCCTGAACTGAGCAGAGTGACAAGGAATAATCTGGACACATTCCAAAATGAGAATAAGTAGAGCTACACAGCATGTTTTTTAAACTATCCAACTTTATTTTTGCAGTCATTAAATCAGATTATTGAGTATCCCTTTTTTTGGGTCCCTGTACAAAAAGCATGTGAGTTTGAAGTAGGCAATAGTGAGCATTTTGTTGTTGTTATAGTTGAGCGACATTATCAAAGTTGTGTTGTACAGAGATCAATTTTAAACAGTTGTGGAGAAAGTTGGCTGTTAATGAAAGGATTGGAGGCAGAGAGAACTGTGGTCTTAAAGTCATTTAGGATCTAGGTTAACTTTTCTAAGGTCAGATGTTCTTAGCAATTTCTTTATGATGGTTTCCTTAATTTTTTTAAAAATTGCTTTGTCGTTATTGACACATTTATCATTTTATGTTTTCTGGGTGTGAATAGTACTTTAAAATCACATTTAACAGAATTATTAATACAACTTTTCCTTGCCCTGTAGGTAACCAGTGGAGTTTTATTAATAATAATCTGCACACCCAGAACATAAATAGGTCTTCCAAAGGCAGCAGTAGCCTTGATAGATTATATTCCAGAAAAATAAGAAAGCAGCTAGTTCATCATAAACAGGTAATTTTCAGTATTTTTTTTTGTTTGTTTGGTTTGTTTTAATGTTTGAGACATTGCATGAGATAGACCTGCCATCAGACCTTAGGTATGATATTTAATGAACTAGTTAATTTAGGGAAATTATTTGACACTTTTGAGTCTGAGTTCCTTATTTGTAAGATGGCAACAATACGTAGTTTACAGATTTTTGGTAATGTCCTTTAAACTGTAGGGACATCCCTGGCAGTCCAGTGGTTAAGACTTCGCCTTTCAATGCAGGGAGTGTGGGTTTAATCCCTGGGAGCTGAGATCCCACATGCCTCATGGCCAAAAAACCAAAACATAAAAAAACAGAAGCAGTATTGTAACAAATTCAATAAAGACTTTAAAAATGGTACACATCAAAAAACAAAAAACTGTCTACCTCTTCACATGTCTACTACTACCATTCTAAGTGCAGCCGTCATTTGCCTAGTCAGAAGGCCTATCTGCCTTTGTTCTTTCTCAGTCCAATCCATTTTTCATGCTGCCCCTACAGAGTTCTTTTAGATACAAACCTAATCATATCACTCCTTCTCTAAATTATTAGTTGTTTCCAGTTGAATTTTGGATGACGGTCAAACTCCTTAACATAGCTTTAGTATATCTGTCATCTGCCCATCTAACTTTTAGGTTTGAATTTTGGTCTAGCCATACTGAATGTGGGTTCCTGGACCACCTACACCAGTTTTTTTATCCAGGATTTTAGTATGTGCTTATCCCCCATCCCTCCCCTCCTTCCCACCAACTACTGAATTTACTGTTTTGCTTGGATAATCTAACTTATTTTTCACATGTTAGTTTACATTCACTTCCTCAAAGACGTTTTCCCTGGTTTCTCAGTTATTATCCCATAAAATATGTTCCCCATGTACCCTATATTTTTCCTTTCATTATATTTATCATACTTTTTTGTTGGGATTCTTTTATTAACCTGAGTTTATAGCTGATGTCAGATTCTTATGAGCCAGTTCTTTATTTTAAAACGTGTCTTCCTCTTTGTCTTACAGTATATACAGGAAAACATACTGTATCTTTGATACCCGGTATAGAGCCTAGTGTGTCATCTAAAAATATTTGTATAATTGATTTAAGATGAAATGAGATTTTATAAGAACGCCTTTAAGATCTGAAAGTTTGTGAAAGCTTTTGGGCTTTTTAAAAAATATGAACTCAGCAATAAATTATTTCGTTTTACTACTGAATTTTTCAACTATGCGCAGCTATTGGCCTTTTGCAAGAAAAATGATGTGAAGCTTTTCCCTCAACTCCTTTTTCCATTTGAGACTCCTAACTAATTTTAGGTGGTACTAATAATCACCTAAAATTTCAAATTCAGCTAAAATTTATTGAGCACTTAATGATTATATTTGCTGTATTTACTTTAGGATATGAAGATGGAAAACAAACCTAGAGAATGATCCAGTGGATTTTTCTTAGCAGTATTTTACTATTTTATGCTTTATCATAAAGGACATTTTTGGGACAGTTAGCAAAACTTAAAAGTGGGGTCTGGGGCTTCCCTGGTGGCGCAGTGGTTGAGAGTCCGCCTGCCGATGCAGGGGATGCGGGTTCGTGCCCCGGTCCGGGAGGATCCCGCGTGCCGCAGAGCGGCTGGGCCCGTGAGCCATGGCCGCTGGGCCTGTGCGTCCGGAGCCTGTGCTCCGCAAGGGGAGAGGCTGCAGCAGTGAGAGGCCCGCGTGCCGCAAAAAAAAAAAGTGGGGTCTGAGGAATAGTTAGTTGTTAGTAGTGCATGGATGTTACTTCTTTGATTTTAGTGGTTGTATTATGGTTTGTAGGAGAAGGGTCTTGTTTCTAGGAAATACACATTAAAGTATTCAGGGGTGATTGGTCATCAGGTTGCCAACTTATTCTCAGATAGTTAGGGAAAAAATGTCTTTGTACAGCAATATAAATTGTTGATTAAGATTATGGTTGTTTCAAAATAAAGATTATATTTTTTCTTGATTGCAGTTGTTGTATATGTTAATTGTAGAACTTTTGGAACAATTTTCTGAAAATACTGATTTGTTCTCACATTCACATACCATGTATTGATTATTTAATACACGTGCATGCTGGTTTTAATTTATGATATATTTTGCTTCATATATGGAGATAACAGCCAAATGGATATTTCTTTATAATATAATGTTCTTTTTCTTGCTGATAACAAAAATATGTAGCAACAGTAGAAATTTAGGAAATATTCCTTGAAAAGGTAGATTAAGTTCTTAACTAAATTGTGCATTTATAATTATGGCTATAATGTTCTAGTGACTTTCTGTTTAGAGTAATGTTCTGCATAATGGATATATGGCAAAGTGGTTTTGTCATTCAGCAGATTTTCAAGGTCTTTCTAGGCAGAAATTTTTTTCTCCTTGTTGGTCTGTTTGTTCATTTCAACCTACTAGTGGTTGCCAGGGGTAGGGATGGGACAGATAGGATAGGAGGGAGGAGGGCGGGCAGCATAAGAGGACAACATGAGAAAACCTTGTGATGGTGATGGTGTACAGTATTAACTGTAGTGGTGGATACCTGAACCAACAAATTGGGTAAAGTGTACAAGAGATCTCTGCATTATTTTTTAACAACTGCATGTGAATTTACAGTTACTGCAATAAACTTTTTAATTAATAAAAAACATAGACATACCAAAAAATGTTCTACTTTTGAAGATTCCCATAAAAGCCAAGCTAAGAATATTGTACAATAAAAGAATTTTCCCCATGTATTTAAAAATAATTCTTTTCCTCTGTTTAAAAAATACTCCATCAGTCAATCTCATTAGTGGCTTACATAAAAAAGTATTCCAGTTATTTCCCTTCTCCCATGGGTAAGAAATTGATTACTTCTTAATTACAACAGGGGGAGATCTTTTATTTGGAATTTGGAAGTGATTTTTAAAAAATCAGCAACATAGTTTAAACTAGATTTTTCAGAGAATTACTTATTCCATTAGTTTGATGTATAGATTCTGAGGAGTATAATAATTTACTTTGTTGTTTTTAACACTGTTAACTATAAGATTAACTTTTTTTTTTTTTAAGCAACTTAACTTACTAAAAGCAAAACAGAAGGCTTTGGTGGAACAGATGGAAAAAGAAAAAATACAAAGCAACAAAGGATCATCATATAAACTTCTGGTAGAGCAAGCCAAATTAAAGCAGGCAACCTCAAAGGTATGATCTTTACTTTTTAATGTAATTATCTTAGAAAAGTCACTCTCCCTTTTAGTATTTTAAGTTACTTGAATAGTTAAGTATTTTTAGTAATGATCAGGAAACTTTGTTATTCTACTTATCAACAAAAATCTATTCTATGTACCTTTTTTGGGAAAGGTAGCTTTTAACTCAAGTAAATATATGATTAATGTGGGCTTAAAATATTTTTCTAGTGTATTTCTTCTAAAGTGAATTGTGTTCCAGTAAATTGAAGGTAAAAGGACTCAGGAAATATATGGGTTTCCTAATGTGTCCTTTATATGTAAAATTTTTTAAAATAATGATATATTTTTTTAAATTTGGGAGATAACATTTATATGTAGCAACCAAGTTTACATATTGTGTTTCTATAAATATGAAATTACAGTTACTCCATCAGAGTTTGAAATGAATTAATACTCTGTACTTAGTATATATAGGTTTCTTTACCATTCACCTTTTATGATTATATTTAGGATGTTTTGGTAATATTTATTTAAAATGTTAGATTTGACCTGTTGTAGCCTTTCTATAGAATTTCACCTTTCTGATATTCTGCTATGTATCTGATACCTTATTTTAAAATAGGACATGAGGTATATTGGTCAGTATAGTTTTTAATAGTCTTACTTTTTGAAGCTTATGGTTTGCCTAAAAATTTTCTTTAGAAGTTGTAAGTTTTCTGAGTGAATATTTTCATGTCATAAATAAACTTTTACTGAAAGAATTTTCATTCAATAAACAGTGGTTTAAATATTGTAAATTTCTGTGTACAGCACTTTAAGGATTTAATTCGATTACGTCGGACAGCAGAGTGGTCTCGTTCTAATTTAGACACAGAAGTTACAACAACAAAGGAAAGCCCAGAGATAGAACCACTTCCATTTACCCTGGCCCATGAACGTTGTATTTCAGTAGTCCAGAAACTTGTCCTTTTTCTCCTCTCCATGGATTTTACATGCCATGCAGATCTCTTATTATTTGTTTGTAAGGTAAGTAAATGAATAGGCATAATTTATAATTATACAGACTTAGAAAAAGAAATAAGAAAAAATGCAGTTTTTAATTGATTTTTAAGAGAAATAAAAGTGCTTTCACTGGTTTTCCTTTTATGCAGTTTAGTTTTTTTTTTAATGTGCCTTGAAAGGTTTTAAAAATATTTTGGCACTTATTTCTTAGGAGACCTAATGTGTGTATATATATATATTTTGCGGTACGCGGGCCTCTCACTGTTGTGGCCTCTCTGGTTGCGGAGCACAGGCTCTGGACGCGCAGGCTCAGCGGCCATGGCTGACAGGCCCAGCCGCTCCGCGGCATGTGGGATCTTTCCGGACCGGGGCATGAACCTGTGTCCCCTGCATCGGCAGGCGGACCCCCAAGCACTGTGCCACCAGGGAAGCCCCTAATGTATATTTTTAACCTAGTAAAAACTAGATTAATGTAGATTTGAAATGTAAGTAATGTGGGTGTGTCTATCTACAGCCTACCTTTTGTCTATTAGGATAGGAAATTATTATTATCAGGATAGGAAATCTACAAACGAGTGTCAGATTATAGCAATGAAGGGTGTATTAATGCCCTGAAAGCTTTCCTGTAGCATATTCATTGCTTATAGAAATTATTTTAAACTATTCAACTCAGGTTTTTACCTGGATTTTAATATTTGATCCATGAAATTACATTTCTTTTGCATTTACATCAAATAATTATTTTGACATCAAAAGCATATCTCATTGAAAGCAGTTACTTCAATGCTTTATTTTTGGAGAAAACATATTTAATTGCTATTTAAGTGTATGATTTTATAAAATGTATTACAGGTTCTTGCACGCATTGCGAATGCCACGAGGCCAACTATACATCTGTGTGAGATTGTGAATGAACCCCAACTGGAAAGACTGCTGTTACTTTTGGTTGGAACTGACTTCAATAGAGGAGATATATCTTGGGGTGGTGCTTGGGCTCAATATTCCTTAACTTGTATGCTACAGGATATTTTAGCAGGTTTGTTAGGATTTATTTTTAATAAGGTATGTCAAAGTTAGCTTGTTGCTGCTTGACTAGTCTTTAAAGGAAACTGTGAGCTCCTCAAAAGTATAAAATGTCTCTTTCATGTGTGGCAGTAGCAACCATTTAGAATTACTTTTGCGTTTAATTATGTTGACACTTGTAATAAATGAAAGTTTTTATGGAGGAGTTAGGTTACAGAGTACAGGGATATTGGAGCTAGTCAGCTTCCTTATTAATACCAGCAGTGGGCTGCTTCCTAATTCTTTCTGTGCACTTGAGGAAGGTACTCCCTGCTCCTCAGTTTTTTCATCTGTAAAATAAGAATAATAAAAGTATCTTTCTTATGAAGTTATTTTGATGAATAAGTGAGTTAATGTGTGTAAAGTGATTATAATAACTCCTTGTTCATATCGCACATTTTGTGTTTGCTATTAGTTAGCATTTGAAGGTCATGCAGTGAGCCCTAGCATTTCCTTGGGTAGGTGTGGACTCATTTGCCTCAGACTCTTTTGTGGTTGGTAGAGTACACATGCTATTCTCAATACTGGATGAAAAACTATGTTTTGGATGTCTGTTTACTAATTACTAAAGCAGTTAGGATGCTCTTCTTACCTGCAGGAGAATTGCTGGCTCCAGTAGCTGCAGAAGCCATGGAGGAAGGAACAGTGAGTGATGATGTAGGTGCAACAGCTGGTGACTCTGATGACGCCCTGCAGCAGTCTTCAGCTCAGTTGCTGGAAACTATAGATGAACCTTTGACACATGATATAACAGGTACATTCTTTAAATTTTTTACTTAAAATATCCGTAGCTCTTTTTTAAGAAAATGAAACATGTTTCAAAATTAAGAATATTAATGAAGTATAAAATTAAGTTTTATATTAGGTCTTTGGCCTTAGTAA
The DNA here is from genome assembly GCF_011762595.2 of Tursiops truncatus. Lineage (NCBI taxonomy): Eukaryota > Metazoa > Chordata > Mammalia > Artiodactyla > Delphinidae > Tursiops > Tursiops truncatus. The sequence continues at coordinate 63,236,093 of NC_047047.1, read as the reverse complement.
CCATATCAATTATTTTCCTGATAAGTATGCTTTGCTTTGATTCTCTGAATGCATATTAAAATAAAATGGTATCCTTTCACAGGGTCTGTGTTATCTTGATATGGTCTTATTTGGCTATGTTGAAAGAATTACAACCTAGAAAACAGTTAAAGATACACAGTGGTAAAGATAGCAAGGCTCTTGTTCTCTTTTTCTTTCTTTGTTTTCTGCCTTTTCAAAAACTATAATGTGTATCTTAGCGTGTACAATCCTTTGTGGTGTACTCCTTACTTTTGAAGACTGTTTTGCAATGCTGTGGTCATTTCATCTGTTTCATTCCTTAATCTTAGATTCTGTCATGATTTTATCCTTTCTGTCTGATAGTCCCTTTATCTGGAGTAGACTTTCTTCTCTAGTTTGCATGATGAACTTCTTATCTAAGATTCCCATAAAGCATGCTCTCCTCCAAGAAGCTTTTTCCATTACCACCAGCAATGCTGGAGACTGCCGTCGGTGCTGCCTACATTCTAGATTGCCTCTGATAGCACCTATTACGTTGTAGTTGGTTTAATTTCTGTAGTGTACCCTCACCTCTGAACCTCTGTTAATTTGTTGGAGGGTGGACATTTGTTTTATTAATCTTTATATACTCAGACCCTAATACAGGCTAGTATTTTCTTGGCATTCTATAAATATATGTTGAATAATAGAGGGTGGGAAGGGAAGGAAGATAAGAGTTGTAAGGCATAAAAGGCTAGTTAAAAATTTGGAGTCATCTGAGAGCAAAATCATTTCCAATTCATGATAGAAAAATAAGGTGAATAGCAGTCTTAAAACTGAAATCTTTGCTTTTCACTGTAATACCTGGTATTATTTCCTTAACTACTGGATGTAATATAATGAATTACTTATTGGAGGCAATAAAACGAATAACATTGTTTATTCTAGAAATGGTTAATGATTATTTTTAACAACAAAGTTTATGTAACTTGATTCAACAAGGATTAATCATATGGTATTTTCCCCTAGGAAGTCACATATTATTGCACTGGTGTTCTTAATTGTGTGTTATAGGGTGATATTTTTGCATACTTATGCTTAATTGTCAGGTATAAAAATTTAGAGATTTTTGTATCAGTAGAAATATATATGATGTATAAGTAAATTAACTTTTTCTGTAATTAAAAGCAATATATTGGTTAAATTTTATGTTATGTACTCCACCAAAAAAAATCACTTTCAATTATTTGAAGGTGCACCTCCTCTTTCCTCTTTGGAAAAAGATAAAGAAATTGATCTTGAGCTACTTCAGGATCTAATGGAAGTTGACATTGATCCTTTAGATATTGATTTGGAAAAGGATCCTCTTGCAGCCAAAGTTTTTAAGGTACGATACAGTAGAGTATTCTTTGCAATTAAAACCTTTCATCTTATACTTCTGGGTTATTAATTACTTAAAAGACGAAAGTATACACCTAATATAACCCATTATTTAGCTTACTCAAAATTAAATTCCTCTAGGTACTATAGTAGATTTTTTATAGAACTAGTGGAATAGTATACGGAGGACTTACATCATTTTATTAATATAGCCACTAACATCTTATATGATAGTAAGAACCACTAATAAGCATGGGAGGTATGGTTATGGACTGTTGACATTTCAAGCAGCATTTAAGCTTATCCAAGTTGGGTTCATTGCAGAATCTCCTTCTTTGTTAGCTGTTACTTTTTCTAAAGGAGATACCTCCCTAATACTTTATTTTGGTTCATTTTGTGTGTAAGAGATTTTATTAAAGATGTTAATTACCTCTCAGAGTCTAACAAATAAGGTGTTTTTAGATTTTTGGGGTAAAATGGAGAGAATATTATGAACCATTCCTTTAATCATTAAGATTATGTTTCAGAAATTTAAAGGGTAAGGAGAACGTTTATTTTGTAGCCCTGTTTGACTTTAGGTAATGTAAATAATATGTCACTCTTCGTGAAGAGGCAAAAATAAACCACAGTTTTTTCCTATTCTTTTAAGCCAATAAGCAGTACATGGTATGACTATTGGGGTGCTGATTATGGCACCTACAATTACAACCCATACATAGGAGGTCTTGGAATTCCTGTAGCAAAGCCACCAGCAAATACAGAGAAGAATGGATCACAGACAGTTAGTGTTTCAGTGTCTCAGGGTAAGTGTGTGTTCATATTTTAAGGCATAAGCTATTCTTAAAACAAGTCCTCAATTTATGTATTCTTTGTCTCCTGAGAATTTGATCCTGAGTGTTTACTGAGAGGGTTTATTATTGCAGGGGTGCCGTGAGAGTGAGTGTCATTCAGAGCTGTGTGTCAGTCAGTTTAGAAGAGCTTCTATTTATGGTCTATTTTTTGTTTCTCAGAATAACACTTTGCAAAATATATTTGTGAGTTGTGTGGGTTTGCTGGTGGTTTTAATTAATTGTGCTTCCTTTTATTTTTATTGTTAATAATAAATTTATATTTTATTTGTAAACAATGAAATCACGTTGAGTATTATTTTTGCACTCTTCTAGTCACATAGAGTATATAACTTTTTTTAAAAATAAAATCTTTTCTTAAATTTTGAAACAATCATACATTTACTGAAAAGTTGCAAGTTAATACAGAGAACATTTGTTATCCTGACGCATTTGGGAGTAAGTTGGTAATCTGGTGTTTTTTTGTTTTATTTTGTTTGTTTTACAAAGCAGAACATTTCTTCTACATAAACACATCAGGAAGCACATTCCATCAAAATCAGGAAATTAACATTAGTAACTTTAAGACCCCATTCAGGTTTCAGCAGTTATGTCTAAATTATGCCCTTTATGCAAAATGATCCAGTACGAAATTGTGTGTTGCATTTACTGTGGACCCGTGAATAAGGTGGGGGTGGGGGGCCCACTCCCACACAGTTGGAAGTCTGTGTATAACTTTACAGTTGGCCCTCCGTCTCCAAGGTTTTGCATCCATGCATTCAACCAACTATGGATGGTGCGTACATATTTGTTGAAAAAAGTCCATGTATAAGTGGACTCATGTGGCTCAAACTGTGTTGTTCAAGCATCAACCGTAGTTATCATATCTCTTTAGTCTTATTCAGTCTGCCACACTTTGTCAGAGGTAACTTTCATGACCTTGGTGCTTTTGATGATTATAGGCCAGTTGTTCAGTAGAATGTCCCTCAATTTGGGTTTGTATGCTATTTCCTCACAATTAGATTGTGGTCATGTGTTTTTGGCATAAATATCAAGAAAGTGTACTGCTCAGGTTTTCTTACTGCATCCTATTAGGTGGCTCATGATTTTAATTTGGACCACTGCTGGTGGCTTTAAGTTGAATTACTTGATAAAGGAGATGTCTACCAATATTTTCCAGTGAAAAGTTATTCTTTTCCCTTTTGTAAGAAAGTTTTGATGGGTTGGAGTGGCAGAATAATATTTGGAATCTATTCTTTTTTAAAAAAGTTATTATTTTATTCACTTAGTTTTGAATAGACCAGTGGTTTCCTATTTTATTCAGTGGGTTATAATTTGTTATCATTATTTTCTTGTTTTTATTGAGGTAAATTCAAGAGATCATAAAATTTTCCATTTTAGCCTTTTTTTTTTTTTTTTGCGGTATGCGGGCCTCTCACTGTTGTGGCCTCTCCCGTTGTGGAGCACAGGCTCCGGACGCGCAGGCTCAGCGGTTGTGGCTCACGGGCCCAGCCGCTTCGCGGCATGTGGGATCCTCCTGGACCGGGGCATGAACCCGTGTCCCCTGCATTGGCAGGTGGGCCCTCAACCACTGTACCACCAGAGAAGACCCATTTTAGCCATTTTTAAGTGTCCAATTCTGTGGCATTAAGTACATTCGCAGTGTTGTCATTATTTATTTTGATGTTCGAAATGTCCCTGATTTGACCACGGTATCTCCTTTAATCTGGTCTCTGTCTTTTTGAAATGTCTTCATATTTCTTTGAACACTTCCCTGTTTCCTGGCATAACAAAATGCCCCAGGCTCATCATTTACTTTCCCTTCCCCAGACTGGGAGTTAGCCACTTCATGAATGAAAATGGTATTTCAGAACCTTTTAGTGGAGAAATGTGATTAAGAATTCAAGATTTGAGTGCTAGATAGACTTGCTGTTAATTTTTGGCTGTTCCACACTCTCTCTTGATGGATAAATCTAGGGAGTGTGTACACACACTTGTGTTTATATTTATTTCTATATTTGTCTGTCTATCCGTCTAGAATGCCATGAGTCCACATTGATGTATCAGTTAATCTACCAGTAATCTACTCCATAAGCTTCATATTAGTTTTTTCCTTTTCCATATTTCTCTTTTCTCTGATAGTGAGGTACCTGATTTTCATTATTCTTAATTTATTTGCTTCCATTATCATTACTTCACTTACTTGATCTACCTCTCTTTATATATCTACTCTCCCATCTCTAGCCTCCTTTGCACAGATGTTGTTACCTGCTGTAACTCTGACACCCCATGCCAGGTTGTTCTGATGTGAAGATACACTACTCACCCTGTTTTGGGTTCAGATGTCAACATTTTATTGTAGGAAGTAGGACGTGAATAATAATTATCAAATAGGTTTTGTTTTTTCTTTTAATTGCTTTCTGTAGCCCTAGATGCTCGTCTAGAAGTTGGACTTGAACAACAAGCAGAACTTATGTTGAAAATGATGTCAACCCTAGAAGCAGATTCCATTTTACAGGCATTAACAAATACATCTCCTACCTGTGAGTAAAAGTCACCATTCTTAGAGAATTACCATGAACAGTTCATCTCCTGATTATTTTCAGGTGCACTCAGTAAGGATGGATTTTTAAATTCTCCCTTGCTAAGTTAGTAGGAAGTTGAGAAATAAGACAAAGGATTAATGAATCAGGAGAGCAGAGGGGGAACAAATTACCTCCATGTAGTGTTCATAAGTTCAGTCCAAAAACCTGAGTCATGTTTTTGTTATGGTGGTGGTGTGCGGTTAATGAAATTCCTGGGGGAGCCTGCATAGCTAGCTGCCTGGGAGTTCGTTGCATTATATCCAAATTTATGATAAAGTGGGTTTCTTAATAGTAACATCTTTATCTTCCTTTAAGACCAAGATGGAAGACTTAGATAATGAAGATAGCCAAATGGGCCTGATGGAACTACAGAATTGAGAGGATTTACTACCTAATTATTTACAGCAAAAGAAGAAAAACTTTTTGTAGTAAATGACTGGATAGTAAATATTTTAGGCTTTCTGGGGCTATACAGGGTGTGTTGCAGGTCTACTCTGACTTTGTAGCAGGAAAGCAGCTGTAGACAATATATACCTAAATGAATAGGCATGGTTATTAAAGAAACCGTGTTACGGAATCTGGTGGCCTGTCAGATTTGGCCGTTAGGACATGGTTTGCTGACTGTTGATGTTGTTCTAGGCTTGGGTAGATCCCCTTCTGTCAGGTGAGTATAGTTAGATAGCAGCCTGTCTCTCTTAACATAGGAGCTGTGCTGAGGTGATGGTGATATTTTTATTTTTCTTAGGCCAAGAAAAATAAAAACATGGTGGGTAATGGTGGTGAGTAAAGGTGTAGAGATACTAGTTAGAACCTAGGAAGCACATCATGTCCTTCTCCTATGAAGTAAAGTTCCCAACCCATTTCAATAGAGAAATTTGGATTTTTAGGTCTTCCTATGTTAAATTGAATTCTTTTGGTTTGCATTCTGTATTTCTTGCCTTAGGAAGTATATAAAAAAGGAGAAAAAGAGAAGATTCGTCTAGTGTTCTGTTTCTCGATATATTCTATCTTTTGATTATTTTCCTGTGCAGAACTGTGTTCTCCTTTTAATATAAAACTTTCTAAATATATGAAAAACTCTCTTAACATCCCTTTATTTCTCTGCTCCCCATGAATATATACTCAGTTAGTTTGGTGTGTGTATCCTGGCATCAGAATTTTTGAACACTTCCCAGGCAATTTTAATGTGCTATCAAGGTTGAGAATCAATGGATTAGAGTCTAGGTTATTCTAAAACAACCTTCTCAAGAAATAGGCAGGATTCTTTTTTCTTTCCCTTTTCTCCTCCCTCTTATTAATTAGGAAAAAATTGAAAATAAAAATTTATAGAGAGTAAGGTTCTTCTCCCTTTGTGGACAAGTCCTATGAATTTGGGAGCTTCTCTTTGTGGTGATTATCTTTTGAACTTTCAAGTAATGTTGTAAAAACAGGTTTTCAAATAATACAATGCTGAACCATTTTAAAGAATGCAATTTTAATTTTTAAAAAAATATACCTTGACTTACCTGTACATATTAATAACTAGTTAACATTTCTCCTGATACTTTGTGTATAAAATCATAACTGTGTTTAATTTTCAGTATCACAGTCTCCCACTGGAACAGATGATTCGCTTCTAGGGGGTTTACAAGCAGCGAACCAATCCAGCCAGCTCATTGTACAGTTATCATCTGTCCCAATGTTAAATGTTTGTTTCAACAAACTTTTTTCCATGCTTCAAGTCCATCACGTTCAGGTATGACTTCAGGAGAAACTGTGTATTTTTAGACATTATTGCCAGCCTAGAAAAGATGAAAATAAACGGGCAGATCAGTCTCAACCAGACAGGGATGATTTCTTTGTCATACTCAGATGAAAAAATGTTGGAGATACTTTGATTAACCCAGCTCCTCAGTGATAGGTTATTTATAACTTTTATGATTATAAGCTTACTGCTTTTGTTCCAACTACATATTATACACACACCTGCATTTAAAGACTTGAATCACGTCTTTTAATTTAGTAAAACATTTATATTAGGTAAATTATAAATTTTAATTCAGTTAAATTTCATTTGATCTAGAATTTTAAGATGTGTTTCCTTGTGAACTGAATTGAAAATAACCAGAAGAAGTATTTTTCTTTAACATTTATTTTTATTATTTATTTATTTAATTTATTTTTGGCTGTCTTGGGTCTTAGTTGTGGCACGCAGGATCTTAGCTGAGGCATACAGGGTTGTTGTGGCATGCGGGCTCTTCATTGCAGCTTCTCTCTAGTTGTGGCGTAAGGGTTTCTCTCTAGTTGTGGTGTAAGGGTTTTCTCTCTCTAGTTGTGACACGCAGGCTCCAGAGTGCATGGGCTCTGTAGTTGTGGCGAGCAGGTTCCAGAACGTGTGGGCTCTGTAGTTTGCAGCATGCAGGCTCTCTAGTTGAGGCACGCAAGCTCAGTAGTTGTGGCGTGTGGGCTTAGTTGCCCCATGGCATGTGGGATCTTAGTTCCCTGACCAGGGATCGAACACATGTCCCCTGCATTGTAAGGTGGGTTCTTCACCACTGGACCACCAGGGAAGTCCCCAGAAGAAGTATTTAATAGAAAAATTATTTACTCATAATCATAAGGATTCATACATGAGATTTTTGCTTAAATGGTATTTCCTAATAGGTACATTTTCTTTCTGTCAATTTACATTCTATTTCAGTTGGAATCACTTCTCCAGTTGTGGCTCACATTGAGTCTGAATTCTAGTTCGTCTGGAAACAAAGAAAATGGAGCAGACATTTTTTTATATAATGCTAATCGAATACCTGTCATTTCATTAAATCAAGGTAAGATTTATTAGAAGGAAAGTTATTAACGTAGCATAAACAATCTAAAAAGGTATTGATTAGGTTAACACCTAATCTTTGTCATTAGGGTTGTAATGTTGTAGTGAAAAAAACATATTTAAAATACTGACTTAATAATTTGCAGGAAAGAGAACAGAAAACTTATTCTCTGGTCTGTATTATGTCTGTGTATAACCCAGACATCAAATCTACAATGTTCTGTTTATCTTTACATTGTAGTTCCTTAAAGTATTGTCTTGTTCATAGGCTGTTCTTTTGCAACTGGTCTTTTTTAAAAATGTGAAATACCTCTAGGGAATTGGTAAATTGGAGAAGGATGTCAATTTTTTGTAGAAATTATGTTCTTTCATTTTTTTTCTTGGCAAATGCAGGAATGTGGGAATAGTGAGACTTGAATAATATCCTTCAACAGGAATAGAACTAGTTTTCAGCTCAGGCTATAGGAATCTATTTAAAGAACAGTAAAAATCATTTATTCCTGATGCTTTCTCTCTAGAGATATGCATCATGCATGGCCTTCACATGGCCTGTCTGTCAGCCTTAGTGACAGCCACACTGGCTTACGGTCCTACTTAACATCCGCATTCTCTCAGCAAGAGCTGGCCCTACTTTAATTATTAGGTTTCCTTCTGTTTCACTGTATTAATGATTATTATTATAAATTTTACTCCCATCAATTTTTAAAACTTTTTTATTGTGAGAAACATTAAGCATAAACAAGAGTGAATAGAAGGGTAAAAAAAGTAATTATTTCTTACTGTCATCAGGTATTTTGTGAGTATTCAAATTTCCAATTGTCTAAACTATTACAGAATTTTTTTTGTATATTTGAAATAGATTCCATATGGAGTCTACACATTTTAATTAATTATGTTTCTTAATTCCTCTAATCTGTCTTTTTTTTTTTAAATCCCCTTGCAAAGTTTGGTTGTTTTGTCTTTCAAGATTCCCTAGGTCCCAATTTTTAGTGATTGTATCTCTATGATGTCCTCTCTACTTTCTATAAATTGGTAATTAGACATGGAGCTTAATCTGATTTGAGTTTGTTTTTTTTGTTTTTGTTTTTTTTTTTGTGGTACGCGGGCCTCTCACTCTTGTGGCCTGTCCCGTTGCGGAGCACAGGCCCCGGACGCACAGGCTCAGCAGCCATGGCTCACGGGCCCAGCTGCTCCGTGGCATGTGGGATCTTCCTGGACCGGGGCACGAACCCGTGTCCCCTGCATTGGCAGGTGGACTCTCAACCACAGTGCCACCAGGGAAGCCCAGAGGTTTTTTTTTTAAGGCAGTTTCATAGGTTGTCTTTTTTTTATGTTGTTAATAGACACTAATGATTAATGCCTAGAATTAGTAGCAGTTCACAGGAAGTTTTGAAATGAAGATAGTCTAATTTTGTTATTCCTTTTTTATTAACTGAAATACTTCCATAAAGAGAAACTTCCTTTCATGTGCTATCATGTCACCCTTTGGAGATACAGTTTTTATATAGAGCCAGGAAAAATGCTAGAAATTTTCTGTATTTTAAAATTAAATTTAAAAATTAATTGGTTCACAAGTAGTCTATAATCATGACCACTTAGTTTCCTTAGTAAATATCTGTATAAGTTCGTGATTTTAAAGTATTTCTTACGTTTCTGTTACAATCATTATGTTTATTGATGCTGAAATTATGCTGTTTGTGGTCAGTAAGATGATGCTTCATTAGATTCTTTTGGTTTTGTTTTTTGTGAAATACACAACTATATCTTTGTTAGATTTTAATATCATAGGTGTTCCAAACTATATTTCCTGCCTGAGATCTGGAATCAGCCATTCTACACAGTGTTTTAAGGGCAAAAACTGGGCACTGTATTATGTTTGTTTATTTTTAATAACTTTTGGCTTCTCCACCTGCCACATGTGCTTCTTATTTAGGCCTTGCAGGTGACTTAGTTATTGTTTTAGTTTGTGCTTTTTCTGTGAAGTTACATTGGTTTTGAACGGTCAACCCCATCCCTGTCTTTCCAATATGCCCTATTATTTTCAATTTTTGGCTTTGCAGAATGTGAGGATTTTTAGTAAAGCACAAATTGTGTTACAGTAGAAATGCCTGTAGTTTGGAAAGGACAACAAATGTATAGTGATGACATGTTATTTTATTTGTCATGGGATGAGCTTTAACCTTAGATATAAAATGTTATTGACTCTCTAATGCTTTAGTTATGTTTAATGGGGAACTTTTATTTATATGTTTTGAGGACACACGGTAGTGAATTGATTTAAAAAAATAATGTCATGTTTTAAAATTTATTCTTTTTGTTTTAATTCTTAGTAAACATTTGCTTTTTCTGAGTTAAAATTTCCCCTTTCTCTTTTCTACGTAGCATCAATAACTAGCTTTCTCACGGTGTTAGCGTGGTATCCCAATACTTTGCTCCGGACATGGTGCCTTGTTCTTCATAGTCTAACACTCATGACAAACATGCAGCTTAATCGTAAGTCCAAATATTTATTCCTTTAAATCTCTGACATATGCTTTATTATTCTTGCTATGAGATTCTTGAAAAAGATTTTTTCAAGAAGTGATATAGTTGTGAAGATGATTAAATTCTTTATTTGAATATGTCTCTTCTGAATTTGTTCTTTTTGTTGTTGTTCTTAATGTTTCTTGCCCTTTGTGCTTCTTTACTTTGATTATATACTCTCATCTATCTACAGTTACAAGATCAAATTATATTTTTACCTTCTAAAAACTTTTACTAGTTTTTAAAAATTGATTACTCTTAGAGTACAAAGTCAAGTATTTAATGTTAGTCTATGTCTTGTGTTGGTTATTTATTCTTTTTAAAGTAACTTAGCAGTTAAAGATGATTTATTCATTATAATATTCATGAACGTATATGACTAGGTTCCTCGGTGTATGCTTTTCACATCTAAAACCTACATTCACTGAACCTAATCGCTTCTTCTCAGATTCTAAAGTCCTATTAGTTTCCTACTTTCTTCACCCCACTCCTTTATTTCCCAATTAAGATAGTAAAATTAATTTCTGAACCTTTTAAGAAAGGAACTTTTAGTGCTTTCTGTGGCTTTTTGTATCTCAAAGTCACAAAGATACTCTCATACATTATCTTCTGTACTGCTTACTGGTTTTACTTTTTACATTTAGGTCTAGATTTTATCTGACATTCTTAGGTTGTTGGGAAGTAGGTATCCAAGTTCATATTAGAGAGCAAGGAGTAGCCATTTGTGAATTGAAATCTTCATTCCATCTGTAGGTTATGACAGCAGGTGGGTGGATTTCATCCCCATTCTCTTTGGGCTTAATTTCATTGACTAGAAAGCAGCGTCACCTTGATAAAGGTATTAATTAAAATCATTGCTGAGAATCAAAATGCTACTTCATTTTTCATTTGGAATATAATATTTTCCAAATATGGGATTGAAAACATCCCTATGTGATACTGAAGATAGATTTGACTCAAGGATATTTTATTCACTTCAGAAAACTTGTGCATTGTCTGTGTATCAGTTAACAGTATACAACCTTTATGTAGCTGACATGCAAAAATGAATAGGTTTTGCTTCAGTTTATCTTAGAAGGCTGTGTTAAAATTTACCTGAAAAATAGATCTTTATTTCTGGAAGGGGGAAATAATTACTAAGAATAGGCTCACCAAAAGGACAGTAAGCATTTAGTTATTTCTTTTCCACTTGACTGTATACTGAATAAGATGCACATTAAACTAGGTATTTTTCACAGCCAAACTAGGAGAGAGGCAGGAGATCTATGGCAGATGAAAATAGAGAATGAGGCTCAGTCAGTGCAGTAGAGATTCAGATCCTTTTAGTAACTCCCAGGAATATGTGAGTTTCCTTTGAAATTAAAAGATGTTTTAAATACTGCATTTCCATTGTTTCGGGGTCCTTTCGTTGGGCACTTTTTTTTTTCTTAATGTTTTATAGCTGGTTCCAGTACTGCCATTGGAACTCAGGAGAGTACTGCCCATCTGCTGGTTTCAGATCCAAACCTGATTCATGTTTTAGTGAAATTTCTTTCTGGCACCAGTCCACATGGAACAAATCAACACAGTCCACAGGTAATGTGACTTCTGAAAGCCAGTGATAGGCCCAGATTATACAGTAAACTTATTTGTAAAGGAAATTTTAAGTGCAGTTAAATACATAAAATTTTCATTACTAAAGCATTAAATGATGGCCTTTTATGTATCAATGTAATAAAATGTTTTGAATTACATATAATAATAGCTATGCTGAAACTGAATTATAGCAGGTAGTAAGTTTTCTCTTGGAATTTTACTGGATGTTTTAATGTAGCGATATATTTTTGGTGTTAATTTCATATAATTTGAGAAACATTCTAAACAGATATTAACCTTAATGTTAGGGAAGCATTTAAAAAATTGGGGAATTTAAAAATTTTTAAAAATAATGTGTTATGGGCTTCCCTGGTGGCGCAGTGGTTGAGAGTCTGCCTGCCAACGCAGGACACAGGTTCGTGTCCCGGTCCGGGAAGATCCCGCATGCCGCGGAGTGACTGGGCCCGTGAGCCATGGCTGCTGAGCCTGCGCGTCCGGAGCCTGTGCTCCGCAATGGGAGAGGCCACAACAGTGAGAGGCCCATGTACCGCAAAAAAAAAAAACGTGTTATGTTAAATGACCTCTATTATCAAGATTGACAGGTCACCTAACTTAATTCTTTTATGCTATTAAGTATTTTATTTAACAAAAAACAAAAAGATGACATCAATGGACCTAAAGGGTATTATGATACGTGAAATAAAACAGAGAAAGACAGATGCCATATGAGTTCTCTTATATGTAGAATCTAGAAAACAAAGCAAATGAAGAAACATAAGAAAACTGAAATTGAGTCCTAGATACAGGGAACAAACAGCTGGTTGCCAGAATGGGGGATGGGGGATGGGGGTGGGGGAAGGAGGGTGAGGGAAATTGAGAGGTACACATTTCCAGGTACAAAATAAATGAATCACCAGTATAAAATGTACTGTGTGGGGCGTATAGTCAATAATAATGCAATATCTTTTTGATGACAGATGGTAACTAGTCTTATTGTGGTGAGCATTTTGAAATGTATAGAAATATCAAATCACTGTGTTGTACACCAAGAACAAATATAGCATTGTAGGTGAATTTTACTTCAAAAACAAACAGGGCTTCCCTTGTGGCGCAGTGGTTGAGAGTCCACCTGCCGATGCAGGGGACACAGGTTCGTGCCCTGGTCTGGGAGATCCCACATGCCATGGCCGCTGAGCCTTCGCGTCCAGAGCCTGTAACAGGAGAGGCCACAACAGTGAGAGGCCCGCATACTGCAAACAAAACAAAACAAAAAGACACAAACTCATAGAAAAAGAGATCAGATTCGTGATTACCAGAGGCAGGGGTTGGGGGAATTGGATGAAGGTAGCCAGAAGGCAAAAACTTGTTGAGAGAGTAAATCTTGAGACTTCTCATCATAAAGAAAAAAAATTTTTTTCTTTTATTTTGTATCTATATGAGACGATGGCTGTTCTCTAAACTTACTGTGGTAATCGTTTCATGATGTATTAAGTCAAATCATTATGCTGTATACTTTAAACTTATGCAGTCCTGTATGTCAATTATATCTCAAAACTGAAATGAAAAAAAATATTGCTTTTGTTAATTCAGAAAAAGAAGATATATCAGAGCTTATAAACATTTTTAGTCTAACCAGAGATTTCTTTTATATCAGTTTAGCTTTTGTTATATTGTACTGCTTTAAAAAATATCTTTCCTTCATTATATTTCTTTTCACATAAAATATATTTAGTGTTCATAGCATCTTTCCAATGGACGTTATTCAAGATTATCTTGCAAGGTTGTCATCTTTTATTTCTTAGCTATGTGCTTATCTATGTGCTAGGTCTAGGTGCTGTTCTAGGTGCTAGGGATTTAAGTAGTTACCCTGTCCGAGTCTCTGCCTTTCTTGGAGCTTAAGTTCTGTTGGATACATTTAGTCAGTACTCTCATACTGAATAGACTTGATTTTTGTAGATCATCATAAAATAAACCAGACAAGGAAAAAAATGAGAAGGAACAAACTACTTGTAATTAGATTGGGCCAGAGTTTTGATGGGGGTAGAGGCATGTTATCAAGTGATTATTACACATAAAGATTGCATGAATTTGGAATGTGAAGATTCCTGAAATCACTAATTCCAGCTTCTTTATTTTACATATGAGTAAACATGCATTATCTGCATTGCCCACAATTATACAACTAGTTAGTGATAGAGCCTAGGTGTCAGGGAACATGCCGCTGTATAAAGTAGTGTTTTTTCCTCTCTTTTTTTTTTTTTTAAAGGCAAAGTAAAAGTTACTGAAGGTCAAGCTTTCCTCAGATATTTTGGTTTTGTAGTTTGGTTATGAATGTTATGATTTTTATACTCAGTGTTAGAAATTGTTAACTTTAAAATGGTTTGGAGAATTACATTGCATTTTGTTTTTTCCAAAACTCCTCTAGGGTTTTATGATCATAACATTCCAAAACATACTTCAGGGTACTTGGTGTGGTTCTCACTATCATTTTTTTTTCATTGAAGAGATAGAAGTTTGGGAAAGCATTGTTTTTACAAATAGATACAGGTTCGTTTTTAGCTTTAAGGGGTTTTTTGTAGGGTTTTTTCCCCAATTCACTTTAGTATTTGCTCTGCTAGTCATTAGAAGCATGACCTTTTGTGAATCACTTAACGTGAGTCTGAGTTCTTTTGTTTTGAAATGGGATAATTAAGAAGATTGTGAAAATCAGTACATAAGTTCTTTGTGCTTTTGAAAGCATTATAAAGATATTCTTGTGTAATTCAGGTGAGTCTTTTTCTGTATTGAATTAAATAAAAGTAACATAAGTTATTCTAAACCATAATGAAAAAAATATTGACAATAGAAGCTATAATTTTCGATTTAAAATAAGTATATCAAGATCTAAAAGCTTAATTGGTTTCCTGCTATCACTGTTAATATTTTTGTTCTTCAAATGAAAAGTTTCACCCGTATGGCTCTTGACTTAACGTTTGATGCTTTTTTATTTTTTTTTTCTCTACAGGGAAAGAGAATTTTTTTTTCCACATCTTTATACAATATTGTGTTAGTTTCTGCTATACAACAAAGTGTATCAGCTATATGTATACTTATATCCCCATATCCCCTCCCTCTTGAGCCTATCCTCCCTCCCTATCCCATCCCTCTAGGTCACCACAAAGCATTGAGTTGATCTCCTTGTGCTATGCAGCAGCTTCCCACTAGCCATCCTTTTTACATTTGGTAGTGTATATATGTCAGTGCTACTCTCTCACTTCATCCCAGCTTCCCCTTCCCCCGCCGTGCCCTCAACTCTGTTCTCTACGTCTGCGTCTTTATTCCTGCCCTGCCACTAGGTTCATCAGAACTGCTTTTTTTTTTTTTTTTTTTTTTTTGCGGTACGCGGGCCTCTCACTGTTTTGGCCTCTCCCGTTGCGGAGCACAGGCTCCGGACGCACAGGCTCAGCAGCCATGGCTCACGGGCCCAGCCGCTCCGCGGCATGTGGGATCTTCCCGGTCTGGGGCACGAACCCGTGTACCCCGCATCGGCAGGTGGACTCTCAACCACTGTGCCACCAGGGAAGCCCCAGAACCGCTTTTTTAAATTCCTTATATGTGCGTTAGCATACGGTATTTGTTTTTCTCTTTCTGACTTACTTTACTCTGTATGACAGATTCTAGGTCCATCCACCTCACTACAAATAACTCAGTTTCGTTCTTTTTTATGGCTGAGTAATATTCCATTGTATATAGGTGCCACATCTTCTTTATCCATTCATCTGTTGATGGACATTTAGGTTGACAAAAGATTAATCTCCAAAATATACAAGCAGCTCATGCAGCTCAATATCACAAAAACAGACAACCCAATCCAAAAATGGGCGGAAGACCTAAGTAGACATTTCTCCAAAGAAGGCATACAGATGATACTTTTTAAATGAATAATTCTGTAGATGGGATCAGTAAGCAGTTGTCAACAGAATTTCATTTCTCTTCAGGTTGGTCCAACAGCTACGCAAGCTATGCAAGAATTTCTTACCCGATTACAAGTGCATCTTTCTTCAACATGTCCTCAGATATTCAGTGAATTTTTGCTCAAGCTAATTCATATACTTTCAACAGAAAGGTAAATGTCAAGGTGTTACATATATTCCTGATATAGAAGCAATAGGTAATCCTCCAAATTAATTTTCCCTTAGCATTTGTTGGGAGTTTATCTGGGAACAGATAAGCAGGACGATATTAGGAATTAAGAGGGAAAGGTTTATTGGTATGTTTCCCAGTTGTTTTCACTTCTTTTCATTATGGCTCTCCCAGATCCTGAACTCCTTCTATTGTGAAAGGAATAACGGGTTCATAGATTAGGAAGTATAAACCTTCTAGGTGAAATTTACTTGAAGCTGTTTAAATTATTCTAGAATACAGGTAGAGAATTAAAGCTACCAGCAATTTTATTTGAAACCTATATTTGATAAAACCCAAAAAAGATATCTTAAAAAAGAAAATTAAATACTAATCTCATACAGAAATGCTAAATAAATTGATTACCAAAGTCAGGCAATAGGTTAAAAAGAATAAACTGTGACCGTGATGGGTTGATTCTTAAAATGCGTGAATGCTTCGATATCATATATCATATTAATGAGTCATTTTCGTCAAGTTTAAGGCATTTCATAAAATCCAACATTACTTTCTGATAAAACTTTTAATGAAATATAAACAGTATCATCTTAAAGTTACAAAAAACATTATGAACAAACCAAAGTCTAGTATGTTTGATTATTTTAAAACTTCCCATTAATATCAGGAAGAAATTAAAGGTGCTGTTTGCTGTATTTATTATTTAATTTCATTGTGGAAGTGCCAGTGAATTTTTTAAAAATTTATGTTAGAAAATGATTAAGATCACTTGTAGATTATGTCACTCTTTAAAAATTAGTTCGAAAATATTAGAAATCAGAAAAAGGTATGATTTATAATAGTTATAAAATTAATAATTTATTCATAATAATAGTTATTTTTCATAGATCAGTAGCAAAATGCCTGAAACCAGTATAAAAATTAACGCAAAAAATTTATATGGCGTATGTTTTCATAGCTGCAGAAAATTTTATAGTACTATCCTCATTTGTTTTCTTCCTCCTTTATAACTATTTTAAAACACTAATGTGGTTGTAGTTCAACTTGTTTGTAGTGTATACACAGTGAAGCACAGGTGTGGGAAGGAGTAGATTCACAAAACCAAAAACATGCTGTTACGGTATGCATCTGTGTATTTGGAAAACATGAACTTGAGGTTTTTGTGTGATGTAAATAAAACCAACTAAGAAGCAAAAACCAGTTACCATGGAGTTCATTTTTCTTTTAACTAGGCTTTTTTTTAAACTGTATGTGAGACCTCTAAACACACTCATTAGATGTAGACTTTAGTATCGTTCTGTCTGTGTAGGGTCTAGCAGTAAAAGGTTTCATGTGAAAATTCAGTGCATTTACTCTAACATTTCCTACAGAAATATCAATCTTGTTTTAGTTTATAACATGCTGTCTTTTTTTAAAAAATCTATTTTATATCTTTTTTTATAAGTAAAGGTATTTATAGGTTTACGTGCCTCAAAAACTAATAAGAATTTTTTTTTCCAGCTCCTCTTCCACCCTGTACACACCTCATACATTTCCTAGCACATTTTCTTTAATTGGGTCCATAACATTGGCCCAAATATATTCTTAGCTTTTGTTTTCTTTGTATGTTTTTAAGAAAGTGTCTGGCATCCGTATAAATTAGCCTGCAGCTTTTTAGTTCAATTAATACTATAGGTTGAGAAGAAGTACCCAGACTTCATATGAAGAGGGCAGTCATTTATATCACATAAATGTTTTGCAGGTATACTCTCTTGGTCTGTGGATTATATTTTCATTTTCTTAACAATATCTTTGAAAAAGCAGCTTTTAATTTTGATGAAATTTTGTTAGCTTTTTCTTTTATTTATTATTATTTTTGTTTCATAACAATATCCTTGCTTAACCCAAGGTCATAGAGATGATTCTCTATGCTTTCTTCTAGAAATTTTATTGTTTTAGGTTTTACACGTAGTTTATATTGAGTTAAATTTTGCATTTGGGTCTAAGTTCTTTTTTTTCTTTTTTTTTCTTTTTTTTTGCCTGTGGATGATGTCAAATTGTTACTATACCATTTGTTGAAAAACACATCCTTTTTAAATTGAATTCTCTTTCTGCCTTTTCCAAAAATCAATTGACCATATTTGTTTTGCTCTATTTCTGGACTCTATAGAATTGATGTTTTTGTCTGTTCTTTTCCGATAACACACTGGTTTGGTATTTTTATATTATTTCTTGAGGTCTGGTAGTGTGGATTTTCCAACTTTGTTCTTGTTGTTTTAGAGTTGTTTTGGCTATTCTGCTTTCTTTGCTTTTACATGTAAGTTTTAGGATCAGCTTATTGATCCCCTACCACCCCCACAAAAACAAAAACAAATCAAACCAAAAAAACACTTCTGCTCCATTGTGACTGAATAAGCGTGAATCTGTAGATCAATTTGGGAGGAGTTGTAGGTATATTTATAGATACAGATATAGTTATTCATATAGACATAGATACAAAAATATAGTTATACGTAGAGTTATATATATATTTGTGATTTTTCTTTGTACAGTCATGTGGTTAGTGAATAGTACGTATGTCTTTTTGCTTTTTCTGCACCTACTGAAATGATCGTATATTGTTTCTTCTAAAATCTGTAGGTATGATAAATTACATTGTTTTTTTTTTTTTTAAGTGTTGCTCAGTATACATTCCCAGGATATATACTCACTCGGTCATGATGTATTATCCTTTTTATTTCTTGCTTGTTTAAGTAGTTAATGCTTTGTTGCTTCCCTGGTGGCGCAAATGCTTTGTTGAAGATTTCAAAATCTCTGCTTATGAGAGATATTTGCATTTTTAAAAATAATGCCTTTGGTTTTTATGTCAGGATAATCCTGGACTCCTAAAATGAGTGTTTCCTTTTCTGTTTTCTGGAAGAGGTTGTGTAAATTGGATTATTACTTATTTAAATATTTGATAGTAATTGCCATTGAGACAACCAGGGTCTGGAGTTTTCTTTGTATTAATAGAAAAAAGTTTCTACTTATTTTATAGGTAAAAGATTATTCAGGTTTTCTTTCTTCTTGAGTGAACTTTGGCAGTTTGTGTCTTGAAGGAATTTGTTCATTTCATCTGTGTTGTTGAATTCATTATTTGTAATTTTTTCAATTATGCTTTTAATGTTTTATAGTATGTAGTTTGATTCATTCTATCATTTCTGATATTGGTAATTTTAATCTATTTATCTTGGTCATTCTTGCTAGAGGTTTATAATATTATTGATATTTTCAAAGAACCAACTTAAAGCTTTGTTGATATTCTTTATTTTTTCATTTCCAATTTCATTAAATTTTGCTCTAATAGTTATTATTTCCTTCTTTCAGTTTTTCTTGTATAAGTGTTTGACAATATGTGTCTCTTAATTGATCTGTTAGACCACTTTACATTTAATGTAGTTATTGATTTAGTGGACTAAAATGTATCACTTTGCCAGTTTTGTTTATTTAATCTATTCTTCCCTTAAAAATTTTTTTTCTTGCCTACTTTTGGATTAAGTAATTTTTATAATGATTTCATTTTGTTTCTAGTATTATTATTTATAACAGAAATTTTGATTATAGTGTTTTCCCTAGCTTTGCAATATACGTCTTTATTTCATCACATTCTGCTTTCATATATTATTATATCTTAGCTCACATATAATGTAAGAACTTTAGCAGTAAATTTACAGTTTCTTTGTCTCATCTTTTGTGATGTAGGTATCATATGTTTACTTTTACATATGCTGTAAACATAATACATCCGTACAATTTTTGCTTTGGATAATCACATATCTTTTAGACACTGAAGTAAATAGTATTTATGCCTGGAAATGGACAAGCCTCTTCTACTGGGTGATTAGTGTGAGGATTTGAATCACTCTTTTCAAGATTTGACCTGGCTTTGGTTTTATTGTTGCTATGGTTACCTTTTGTGTTTTGTCAGCTTCAAAATGATCTAGTTAGCTTCTGTTTCGATGTGAGTCAGGGTAAAGGGGGTGGTTTCCAGTTTTATTGTTCCATCCTTAGCTTTTGTTGTTCCTTATACATTTGTACCACAGAGGGACTCTCTCTCCATGGCTCCATCTCTAGCAGTCAACTGCTTTTGCTTGTTTCTTAATGTTCACTAGACTCCTAGTGATGGCAGGTGTTTTCCGATATTGTGTCCAGCCTCAGTCTTTGGCAGGCCCTCTGTGACTGAACCTCAGGGGAAGGAGCTTTCTCAATAAATTTTTCCTTCTTTTTGTCAGCCAAACTCTGGCTTATATCTTTGGCCATTTCTGAGGAGAGCATTTCCTTCTCTCCAGTGGTAGGAAACAGCTATTGGTATTTGAGGGGTTTTTTCACTAGCACCAAATACATGGTGTCTTTTTTAACACCACTTCCCTGATTATCTGACATCAACCTGTGTCCTACAGTTCAGTTCTATTCTGCCACTATCCAAAGTTAGCCTCAGGTTTACAGTTTTAACTGTTCAATCCCACAAGACTGCCCTTACTTCAGAGGGCACTTACAAGTCCAAGGTCCCCAGGTTACCCACATTTTTGTATCATTTGACTACAAATTCAAGGGTTCTCACAATCCCCCCCTCAGGTTCAGTAATTTGCTAGAAGGATTCACAGAACTCAGGAAAAACACTTTATTTATTTTACCAGTTATATAAAGTATAGCTCAGGAACAGCCAGATGGAATAGATGCACAGGGCAAGATATGTGTGGGGGTTGGTGAGGGAGGATGCCTGTGAATGGGTATGAACTCCAAGGGTTCAGTGTTACCACGCTTACATACCTGGGGTTTAACAACTTGTAAAGTATTTTAGCTGAATTCTTCTTAACCATATGCATATTGCCAGCATCTCGACTTCCCAGATTCTGCGACAGGAAAGCCAATGCTCATATTCTGTCTTCTTGGAGGAGGTGCCTATCTTTTCATGGATTTCAGGCTTTTTGGTACTCTTTTGACCTTAGCTCTCTGATGGGTTCAAGAAAAGTTATGACTTTAGAGTTAATTTGGCTTTTTTAATTGGTAAATTGGGGCCAATGACCTTTCCAGCTTTCTATTTCTTAGGCATAAGTAGAACTTGAGAGCATTCAATTTTGATGCATAAGAATTACTTGATTGAATCTTAATTTTTGAAAATCAAAATCAGTAAGAAATATTTAAACTAACAACATTTGAGGTTGTAACAAACCAGAGCTCATTCATTATGAGGAGTGCCTTGTGATATATAATTATTTTAGTCTGTAGCTTCAAAATCATCTCTTTGATTTACTTGTCCTTCAGTTTTCTATTTGGAAGGGAATTCATTTTTTATTTTATATGATAAAATGGAGGCAAGAACAAGAAGAACTCAGAAGAGCTGGAAACTCTTTGCTACAAAATGAAATAGTGAATACCAGCAGTTTAATTATTGTTTAGCTTTCTTGTATTCTGGTGGTTACTCCTTTCAAAACAATTTAAAATGGATTAATTTTTAATCCTCTCTCTTTTTCTGCAGGGGTGCCTTCCAGACAGGCCAAGGACCTCTTGATGCCCAAGTAAAGCTCTTAGAATTCACTTTGGAGCAGAATTTTGAAGTCGTTTCAGTTAGTACTATTTCTGCTGTGATAGAGTCTGTCACTTTTTTAGTGCACCACTATATCACTTGCTCAGACAAAGTAATGTCTCGAAGTGGATCAGATAGCTCAGTGGGTGCTCGAGCATGCTTTGGGGGACTCTTTGCCAACCTCATTCGTCCAGGTGATGCAAAAGCAGTTTGTGGTGAAATGACAAGAGATCAACTCATGTTTGATTTGTTAAAACTGGTTAACATTTTAGTACAGCTGCCTCTTTCGGGCAATAGGGAATACAGTGCAAGAGTGTCTGTGACCACCAATACGACAGACAGTGTTTCAGATGAAGAAAAAGTTTCAGGAGGCAAAGATGGTAATGGAAGCAGTAGTAGTATTCAAGGATCACCTGCATATGTCGCTGACTTAGTGTTAGCCAACCAACAGATAATGAGCCAGATTTTGTCGGCTCTGGGCCTGTGTAATAGCAGTGCCATGGCGATGATAATTGGTACGTATTAATATTAAGAATATTAATCTTATACTTGTTTCTAGTACTATATCTCTTTCCTTTAGCAATGTATGAATTCATTTTCTTTTTACTTTATAATGCAGAGTTACTTTTTTGTAAACTTCTTAGCATGACTGATTTTTATTAGTGAAAACTTTTATAGAGTGGCTTCAATCAGTTGAAAATTTTTAAGTGTGAATTTTTTAAAAATTGGAAAATACTAACAAAATAACTTGTAGTGAATTAAGAAAAAAATCAGTCTTGTAAGTTAGGTACCATAATTTATAGTCACGTATCGCTAACATTTTAACGGTGAAGAATTTCACATCGAATTTTGTATTAGGGAATGAGTAAGATTTATTTATTCACAGTTTTTTAAAAAGTGAAGTATAAAATTTTGTTCAAGTTTAACAGTTTCTATGACACATATATCAATGTAAAATTTATATATTGTTGCTTTACTTTTCTACCTATTTGAAAGCTAATATGTTAATTTTTTTAACTAATTAAACTTCTGTAAATTGTGACAAAATCCATTCCTGATATATTTTTGCTTATTAGTATTTCTTTTTTCATGTAAGGGAAACAACCATATCTTTTTGATTAAAAGTTTTGAAGTTTAGTCACATAATAGTATCACTTATTTTTCTCTCCTTTTCTTTTTGGTATGTATAATGATGTTCCTCAGTCATGTAATAGGGCAACTTTATTGTTACCAACAACAGAGGTATCTCCTATAAAAGATACCAAAAAACATCCTCTACTGAATGTTATGAGAGATATTTTAATTTCTAGATATGTGTATATGTATACACACACACACACAGCTTTTATGTACCCATCCTTCAGTGGTTTGGGGGTAAAATGGCTTTTAAGACTCTATTTTAATTATTATGGTTTTTAAGGATATGCTTTTTAAAAATGTGTCATCTTTTTATTTAAACTAGGGGCAAGTGGATTACATCTCACCAAACACGAAAACTTTCATGGTGGGTTAGATGCCATATCAGTTGGGGATGGATTATTTACCATACTGACAACACTTAGTAAAAAAGCTTCTACAGTTCACATGATGCTGCAGCCAATTTTAACCTACATGGCCTGTGGATATATGGGCAGACAGGTAAGTTCAATCCAGCAACAATTGCAGTAATTTAAGTAGTTACTAGCAATGGGAGCAGAGAATTATTTGTAAGACAGAGACAGAGTATTCTAGTTATATGTTGGAAAATGAATGGAGTCAGCAGGTGAGAACTATAGATTACTAGTAGAAGTTGGAGAGGAAAGTTTCCTTGAAACTGTCAAAGATGACTACAGTGATGTAAGAATAAAATGTTTAACATATTTTTAAATTTTAGATTTTCTTTCCATTGTCTTAAGAAGTAGTTCTTTCCTTTTCCCTAACCATAGCATAGTTGAAAACCAACATGTTCTTCGTAGATGTTACATATGAAAATTTAATATGAGTATTTTTTTTCAAGCTTAAATTACATATTTAGTTTCCTTTCAGTTAAAAGGGGTTAGGGTCATTTTAAAAGAGACATAGGTTAGAATGTTACTACTTTTTAAATTTCCTTTTTAAAAAATGAGATTTTAGGAGCCAGTGTGATTATTTTAATTTCTAGTCCATTTACCATTTTTTTCAAAAGCAGATTTTAAAACAGTTTCTTAAGGAATCTTCTATATGTCAGTGTATAATTACCATTTTCATAAATATACATTGCATGTGTATATATATTTCCCCATTGGAAGATACAAAGATATTTGAGAAGGATACATGTTTTAAATGAAAGTACTGTCTACTCGAAAACAAAATCGATGCACATTAATTTCAGGTAGAAAATGATAATAGTAGGTAAACACAGATGCAAAAAATGCTGAGTTCAGAGAGGAGACTGTTCACTTCCTTTTTGATTCAGGTTAAGATTTCCTAAATATTTTGGCAGACATTTTGTATTTAGTGATTTAGGTTAAGGTTGCCATTTTATAATAATTAACTGTAAAAGAATATTACATTCAATAAGAAATTTAGTTGTCGTAATTCACAGGAAATTAATAATCACCTTTTAAAAATCACAGTATACATGTATGGTTTTCTTTTTAGGGCTCTCTCGCTACTTGCCAGTTATCTGAACCATTATTGTGGTTCATTTTGAGAGTACTGGATACTAGTGATGCCTTGAAAGCATTCCACGATATGGGTAAGACAAAGTTACAAAACTGTCATTTAAGTGTAACCATTTGATAGTAAATTATGTTCTTATTTTTGTAGTCTTCTGTGAAAGTTGACTCAATGTCAAATCAGCTATGTTAAGATAATTTTCATTTAGTATTCTCTTTAAATTTAGGTGGTGTTCAGCTCATTTGCAACAATATGGTTACTAGTACAAGGGCTATTGTAAACACTGCAAGAAGTATGGTATCAACTATTATGAAATTTCTTGACTCTGGTCCGAATAAAGCTGTTGACAGCACTTTGAAAACACGAATACTAGCTTCTGAGCCTGACAATGCAGAAGGGATCCATAACTTTGCACCCCTGGGTAAGAAAAGAGTTATTTCATCTTATGGGTATGAATTTAAGTAGTAGTTAATTGGCTGGTATGAAGCAAAAATAGTTGTCAAAGTAAATTGATTGTGTTACAGTATCACCATTTCAATTACAAGCCATTGATTTTAAAAGTAGTAGTTTTCCAAACATTCTACTGATTAGAAGGAAGTTTTTAATTGTTCTTTAGTAGTAAAATTTGTTTTTATTTCTGAGTTTAAATAGAACACAATTTATGAAACTAAGTAGTAGATTCTTATGTCAGTTTTCATTGTAAATGTTAGTTTTAAAGGACTTGTTCCTTCTTATTTGGAGTGGTACTTTTTTTTATAAGAAGTTTCAGATTTATATAGTTATTCTTTTTTTCCATTCTACATAGTTTCTTTTTATATTTTTCTTTTCATATTTCTAACTCATGAATATTGACAATTTAGAATAAAGGTGATTATTTTCAAGCTGAAGCCTGTATTGGACATTGTTTTTTACTTAAATCATTTGAGAATTACTGTGCTAGATTTGTTGTTGCTAGTTTAGTTTTCATTTGACATGTTAGTGCATAGAAATTAGGCAGCAGTTAACAGTGAATTTGTCGCCTTGCCAGTTGACTGGATGTCCTGAGGTTTTGTGAATACTGTAACAAATTATGCTAAATGTATTAAGTACATTCATAGTATTAAATGTTCATGTTTTTAGCTAATTTTTCTAGTGTAATTATTATGGTTTGAATAGTTCTTGATGCCTTATTGGGTTTCTTTTGCAAGTTTTTATTTTATTTAAAATACTTCTGTAGGTACAATCACATCTAGCAGTCCTACTGCCCAACCAGCTGAGGTGCTTTTGCAGGCCACACCACCCCATAGAAGAGCTCGCTCTGCTGCTTGGTCCTACATCTTTCTGCCAGAGGAGGCTTGGTGCGACCTTACCATTCACCTTCCTGCAGCAGTGCTTCTTAAAGAGATACATATCCAACCTCACCTTGCATCTCTTGCAAGTGAGTAATATTTTTTGTAAAGATCCATCATGAAAATAAACTATAATTTAGAAGCATTTAAAAAATGAGAAAAATACTTAGCAAACAGTGATTAACTTAGATACAATTTCCAGATCGCTTAATTTTGAACAGTTTTAATATAATATTTAACACTACCACCGAATCATTTCCCATCAAATGAATTGACATGGCTATTCCCCTGAAACAAATAGAGTGTGTGATGAAATTTAAACAAATATATTCTAGTTATATATTATTTTGCCTTTCCTCTTCCCTCAAATTTATGAAGCTATCTATATAGCATTAAGATAAAATGAGTTAGTTTATACAGCTGTAGACAGCAGTCTTAGTTTTTCTAGGCTGGTCCTCAGTCCTAGCTCTGTAAGGTGAAATTAGCATAGATTCCCCTTCCCATTGTAAGGTAATTACATCTGCCTTAATACTTTGAATGTGATATTTTGAATATTTATGATCTTTAGATTTTTAATATTTTGAGTATCATTCAATTGATGCATTTTCATTGAATACATTTTGTTGTAACTTCGCAACGTTAAATAATTGAAAAGAATTTTTAGAAAAGTTGTACATTAAAAGGAGCAGGAACTCCTTTAAGTATTCATGAAGGAATATGAAGTACTATTTTAAGTTTATGAGGGTCCCCAAATTCTTTCAATATAAATATAATAATTTGTACAGAATTGTTGAAGTTGTCACAGTCATTTATCTTCATTGATTGATTCTCATTGCTGTCATATGTCACTGAGTAATTTAATGAAGAACTATAGGGAATTTTGTAGACCCCTGGCATATTTGGAAGAATCAATTTTTCCACTTATTTGCAAGATTAGATTATTATACTCTAATACAGTTGTGGAATCCACACGTTAGATAAAAATAGATATAGTGAATAAAATGGCAGAAGAAAAATAGACTAATGCACAGTGTTTTAGCAGGTCAAAAATAATTATATTACATGGCAAAATATAAGTCAGTGTAAGACTTAGGGGATAATCTAAGATGAGGAGGAAGCTCCTTTTATTCAGAAGGAGAAAGTGGTTCATGTGAATGGTGGCTTTGGAGTGTAGCTAGAATTTGCACATAGGAATTGGGACAGGAAGGATGTTACAATGGAGAACTCTGTACATTATGAAAAATCAGTAGGTTAGGTGTTCTCCAATACAAGTGTGATTAATAATTTTGGTTTTGGATTGGAGCAGAAACTGAAGATATAGTGTGTTTCAGTGGAAATAACATAGCCTTTAGAATCAAACATGGGCTTGAATATAAAATGTGCCTTTGTTCATTGGGGGGTTTGGATTATTTAATCTCTTTGTCAGTTTGTATTGACAGATTCAAAGAGATTAAATAATGTGGATAATACTTATCTCAAAAGGTGAGATTAAATTTAAAAATTGATGTGACTTGTCTAGTTCTCAGTGTAAACCAGGAGTGTAATTGGCAAATAATAAAAGTTACTTCCTAATTTTACAGTTGAAATTAAAGTCAAAGTTCAAAGGTTGTTTTAGTTGATAGATAAATTTATTATATGGGCTTCCATGTTTGTGAGAAAGAAATTTTCCCATAACAGCTGCCAGTTATTACTTCATTGGGCCTTCTTAAATTTTAGCAGGAAATGGTTTTATTTTTAAGTATTCTGGATGTTTGTTTAAATTTTGAAAGGCAAAAACAGATTAGAGGCAAAAGCAATTTCTAAATTCAACTGTGTTTAAAATCATAGCAGTATGGTAGTAGTGAAATAATGAGTTTGTGAAAAAGTACTTTTTAAGTTACATTCCTCCCAATTTACAACAGTAAACCATAGCATATTAATCACCATATTGTTGGTGATAATTCTGAGTAAAGTAGAAATAATAGAGTAAGTTATTGCCTATTTTTCTTTTCTTGGAGCGAATTAAGTACATGTGGATTGCATATCTTCAGTTACTCTTTTTTAGGTTAATGTTAGAATTTTTTAAATATAATTTTTATTATACTGTGAATTTCATATAATAGCTGTAAAATCAGTTATGGTGAAAGTCAGTGACAAAGTATGACTTGGTGTATACATTTTCTTTTTATGAGTTCATAATGAATATAACTGAAAGCTGTTTTACTGGGATTGCCACTAAAATATGAACTCTAGTTTACTTTTCCTTTAGTAATTGTTCAATTTTCTCTTCCTGTAGCCTGCCCATCCTCAGTGTCTGTTGAAGTAAGTGCAGATGGGGTAAATATGCTACCATTATCCACTCCTGTTGTCACAAGTGGTCTCACCTACATAAAAATTCAGCTTGTAAAAGCTGAAGTAGCTTCTGCTGTCTGCCTTAGACTTCATCGTCCACGAGATGCCAGCACATTAGGCCTTTCACAAATTAAATTACTGGGCCTCACTGCTTTTGGTACCACTTCTTCAGCAACAGTTAATAATCCTTTTCTTCCATCTGAAGATCAGGTATCCAAAACAAGGTATGTGGTTTCTCATTCTTAAGAAAAACCTTTCTGTGCTTTTCATGAAATTGTTTATACTGTGGTTTTTTTTGTTTTTTTGTTTTTTTAGAGTTTAGGAAATTCTTTGTTCCATAGGTATCTAAACAATATCATAATTTTATTAAGTGTAATAAAGAATAATTCTATAGAAGCAAAACCTTGAGGCTGGTTAAAATTGAGATTTATGTATGTTTAATCCTTGGGATGATCCACAATGTGGTATATGTGGGTGTGGGTTCCAGTTCTTTGGATTGTAGTCTTATGTAAGCATTTCCAAATGCCTATCCCCAAGAATACATCTGAAGCATACAAATTGATCATATAGATAGGCACCTAGCCCTATATGGTCATTCCTAAGTTGCCAGTCTGCAGAGGGTTAGATTTGAACCATACAAACTGACCAAACAAAGAAGGATCTGAATATATCCTTTAATTTACATTCTTCTGGTAACGTTTGATGGTTGAAAATTTAATAGATTGTCTTAATATAAGTTTTACCTGACAAAAAAATTTAGGATTTCTTTTTTATTCTTGAGCTGTCAAGACTTTACAGTTTTGCAATTCTGTGATCCTTTGCAGTTTATATTTATGCATATAAATATATGTATATACAAAAACATTTCCTGACTAATTAAATAAAAAGGAAGTTCATAATTCCTACATGCTACTAGCACTTAAGTATTTTTTTATGTTATA
The DNA here is from genome assembly GCF_011762595.2 of Tursiops truncatus. NCBI lineage: Eukaryota > Metazoa > Chordata > Mammalia > Artiodactyla > Delphinidae > Tursiops > Tursiops truncatus. The sequence continues at coordinate 63,207,517 of NC_047047.1, read as the reverse complement.
GGGGAAACTTACTGTGTGTTTAATTCTTTATTGATGTTACAGTATTCTAAAAGTACTTTTTAACGTAGATTGGTGCTACTTACGAAATACAACATGCTGATCTTTTCATTTTTTTCTTTCTTTTTTTTTCTGCTTTATAAGTCACAAGGAATTTTTTTTTTAATACATATCCTCTCCTTGTTTTTTATTTAGATTCTTTTCCCATGTAGGTCATTACAGAGTATTGAGCAGAGTTCCCTTGCTATACAGCAGGTTCTTATTAGTTATCTATTTTGTATATAGTAGTGTATATATGTCAATCCCAATCTCCCAATTTATCCCTCCCCCAGCCTACCCCCTGGTAACCATAAGTTTGTTTTCTACATCCATGACTCTACTTATATTTTGTGAATAAGTTCACTTGTACCCCTTTTTTTAAGACTCCACATATAAGCGATATTGTATGATATTTGTCTTTCTGTGTCAGACTTACTTCACTCAGTATGACAATCTTTAGGTCCATCCACAACATGCTGATCTTTGAGAAGTTTTGTTTTACCCCTGAAGTAATTTAAGCTACTTAAATTTACCCATATAGGCCATTTTGTGTTGTGTATTGCAGTATTGGATGGTTACGGTTATTACATCATTGCCTTACTCACATAAGTGATCTGGAAGGAATGATGGCAAGTGCAGCTGCACCTACTGCTAATCTGCTACAGACTTGTGCTGCCTTATTGATGTCTCCATACTGTGGAATGCATTCACCCAACATTGAGGTTGTGCTTGTAAAGATAGGACTGCAGTCCACTAGAATTGGCCTGAAGCTTATAGACATTCTTCTGAGAAATTGTGCAGCATCAGGCAGTGATCCTACAGGTGACAATTTTGATATTTTAATTTTTACATATCTGCAAAATAATGACAGTTGAACTATGTGATATTTGTGATTAATTCTGTTTCTGAAATTAACTTCCATTATGGCTTCATTATTTTTGGAGTTTTGTTTCTGTTGTTGAAATTTACAGAAGTTATTTTTAATGAATAATTTAAGATTAAATTGAGCAAATCTTCTCATCCCATTTGCTTATTTAGCAAATTTTTCCTTTTGATTCTTTGTTGCAAGATTTGAATAGCCCTTTACTTTTTGGAAGACTGAATGGACTCTCTTCTGACTCTACGATAGATATTCTTTACCAGCTTGGGACAACTCAGGATCCTGGAACAAAAGACAGGTAGGTATGTGGTGATCTCAGTTTTCATAGGAGGACACACATACACACAATCAGATGTAGTGAATGTTACTTGGAATGCTTTATTTTTCTTTTTTTAAATTAATTAGTTTATTTATTTTTAGCTGTGTTGGGTCTTCATTGCTGCTCGTGGGCTTTCTCTAGTTGCAGCGAGTGGGGGCTGTTCTTCATTGTGTTGCACGGGCTTCTCATTGTGGTGGCTTCTCATTGCAGAGCACGGGCTTCAGTAGTTGTGGCATGCGGGCTGAGTAGTTGTGGCTCGCGGGCTCTAGAGCACAGGCTCAGTAGTTGTGGTGCATAGGCTTAGCTGCTCCGCAGCATGGGGGATCTTCCCAGACTAGGGCTCAAACCCGTGTCCCCTGCATTGGCAGGTGGATTCTTAACTAGTGCACCACTAGGCAAGTCCTGGAATGCATTCTTTTTAGATCTTTTCATAAAAGTTAAGCTTAGGTATTACTAAACATGTAGAAATATAGGAATATTGTGTCAATATTAGGTACTTGGAGTATTTTGTTAATAGTAATAATGTTTGTTTTTATTGATTACTTATTGCTATTGATTATATTATTCACGGACAACTTTTCATATACTCCTTACCCTCTTTCTCCTGCTTCGTACCACAAAATGAAACATTATCATACCAAGTAAATAATATCTGAATGTTTCACCTAAATGTTTAGTGATCTTTCGGTATAGGTAATTTTAGATGAGTTTTACTAGTGTAGATCTTCCTTGATGTCTTTTACCTCCAAATTGATAGGGACTCCAAGTAATTTTGAAAAATGTTTCAGTTGATAAATTTTTAAATGATACTTTGGTATTCTCTGGTTTTATGTATATCGTCTGTATCTGGAGAACATATTTATAGAGTGTGTGATTCTATAAATAATATAAATTATCTTCATACTAGAGATTGTTTCCTGAGTTAATATCCTTTGAAGTATATTGAATATTTTATATCCAATTAATATTCTTTAATATTGTTATTAGTTTGTGTTTAAAATGAAATCATTTGGTATGTTATTAAATGTCTTACTTCATAAATTATTAACAGATTATTTTTTGTAGGTGCTTACTCATTTTATAGCTATTTACCAAGTAGTTGCTATATGCTTGACATTGTGCTAATACTGGAGAGGTAAAGTTTATTGAGTCCAGCTTGTGCCCTCAGGACTGGGAAGACAGAGCAGTGTCACTCATAAGGGAAGATTTATGAAGGTCAGACTTAAGGGTATGAATTAGAGTGACAGACAGTGAGGGCATCTCGGAAAAATTGTTACTTAATCTCTGGTAATGTAATAGCTTTCATTTAGTTTAGGCTCATTGCTTTCAGGTTCTCTGGATTAAAAATATTTAAAGGACATATTGAACAAAGTATAATTAGTTTCAACAGGGTAACTTTAAAATATTAAATAGGCTGACTTCCTTTCCATTAAACTTTTTGCTTTATATAAACTATGTGATACCTGTATTATATTTAAAAATATACTGGAGTATTTTTGACAAAGTAAATACGAATTTATGTCAATTCATAATTGTTAATAGGATTTAAAAATACATTAAAAATATGTGCTAAATATTTTTCTAGAATAGGTTTCTTTAAATCTCTTGTGATTATTTAAAAATTTTTTTTATCATAAGAAGAAAATTGCATTTAAAATTATTTTCTTAGCATAAATGCAAATGTAAATATTTCAGAATGTTTCAGAACTAACATTAATGACAAGATTGTTGGCTGCTGTTTTTCTAGAAAATGTTACTCTTCTGTAATTGCCTCATCTCCCTTCTTTTTCTATGACTTGTCCTTATGTCCTGTCATATGCAATTTAAAGCATCTTACCCTTCAGTCCTTCAGGGTAGAGAGAGGGATTAAGTAGTATTATATACGTTCCAATTCCCATTTCTTTTACCCTGAAGCAGAGAATCTTGTGCTCTAAACTAGACATTTAAAAGTAAACAAAAACAAAGATAAATACAGTGTTTTAAGAACTTGACAATAAGTCTCACCTCCCACCTCCCCAAAATACAAACTCCAAAGCATTACTGCTTTAAAAAGCCTTTTGCTCTCATTTTGTGGTCTCCAGCTCTAGGGACTTGAGTGTAGAGTGGCACTTGGAAAAGAACATATGTTGGGGCTATTCTGTTGTCAGAGTGAAAGAGGGTGGGTGGCTACTACTAGTATTTAATGCTTGGGGGCCTGAGTTGTGAAACATTTCATGCTGTATTGCATGAAATTCTGCACAATGAAGAACTGGCCCCAGATCGCTGCTCTGTGGTATGTGGATTTGTTACAAGGTGAGTGAAAATTTAGAGGACAGAGTGAGTTTGTTTAAGCTGTGTATCCTGTAATTCTGGATATTTATATATTCTGTCATAAATGAGGTAAGAATCAATGATTATTTGCTGAATTAGACTTGAGTTATCTCAAACATTTTCATTGCTTAAGATTGGTAGGGTTTTGGAAAATTAGAGTTACTATGACCTTATTGATTGTATAATTCCTTTTCCCTCCTATTTTATTGATATATTAAAACTATTGAGAAAAATCAGTATATTATTCTGATAAACACATTACTTACATGCAGTGGTGGTATTTATCTGTATTAAATGTCAGCTGGAGTATAATTGGTTATTCAAATTCATCTTCTTCTTTTAAGAATTCAAGCCTTGTTAAAATGGGTCAGTGATTCTGCAAGAGTGGCTGCTATGAAAAGAAGTGGCAGGATGAGCTACATGTGTCCTAACTCTTCAACAATAGAGTATGGTCTTTTGATGCCATCTCCTTCTCACTTGCACTGTGTAGCAGCAATTCTGTGGCACAGTTATGAGCTGCTGGTAGAGTATGATTTACCAGCACTGCTAGACCGAGAGCTCTTTGAGTAAGTATGATTTGTGAAATTCTCTTTTCCCCCAGTACTAGATCACTTTAGATTTTTACTTGATGAAACAGCATTTTACATTTTTATTTATATAAAAATAATACTTCAAAAAGTACTAGTTAAGTATAATTGGTATAATTTCGAAACGATATGGTACACAAATTTAATTAATTTATCTTCAAGTTTTAAGAAGCTACATTAGTGTCATTGCTGCTTTTCCCACCTAAAATTGGAATGTTTAATATATTCTCCTGCAGGTCATAATGTTTATTCTCATCTGCAAATTTACCTGCCAGAATCTTTTTTATCTTTAATATGCAACTTTGGAGGGAAAGTGTAGCTAGAAATTTTGAGAGACTACTTTAGACAGTTTTTACAATTGGTTGTTTTTACTTCTTTCTAGATGGCTGTTATGATTGCTCTTTTGACAAGTAGTTTCCACTTAACCCACATTTCTTCACCATACTCAGTTAAGGCTTTGTTGAGCTGACTGCCTAATAACTGCTAAGTCTATAGCAAAATATAATAATTTATTTCTGAAGAGTTCCATGACTCTTAAAAGGTTGGCTTTTTGTCCTCTAGTTTGTCATTTTCATATTTGGTCCTATCAGTTGGCATAATCCATGACTTATTAGTGAAACTTGCTAACAGTTTTCATTTTGCAGATATGAATTAAAGCCATTAATAATGTCGAATTCAGTCTAGACATTTCTTAGGTATAATTTTTTTAATTGTTTCTTTATGTCATTTTTTTGAGGTCACACAGAGAATGGTAGAACCATTTTGATATAGATCTCTTGGTTTTCTATACTCATTTTACAAATCTAATCTAACTTCCAGTCTACTGAAGTACTTAATGATGTTTATCACAGTCTTCCTGAAACATTACAGTGTCATTATATTGAACGTCAAACTATATAATTTTCATGAAAGTGATTTCTAGTAGAAATAATTGACAAAGAGGTCATACTAAATATATGTATATATTGTTAACATGGTATCTTTTATTCCGTAGGTTACTTTTTAATTGGTCCATGTCTCTTTCCTGCAACATGGTTTTGAAGAAAGCTGTTGACAGTCTACTTTGCTCGATGTGCCACATACACCCAAGTTATTTTTCTTTGCTTATGGGCTGGATGGGAATTACCCCTCCTCCAATGCAGTGTCACCATGGACTGTCCATGACAGATGATAGCAAAAAGCAAGATCTTAGTTCATCTTTAACAGATGACTCTAAAAATGCACAAGCACCTCTTGCACTAACTGAATCACATTTGGCAACCCTTGCTTCCTCTTCTCAATCTCCAGAAGCTATCAAACAATTACTGGACTCAGGTTTGCCTTCTCTTCTTGTGAGGAGTCTGGCTAGTTTCTGTTTTAGCCACATTTCTTATTCTGAAAGCATTGCTCAATCAATAGATATTTCCCAGGACAAACTCAGGCGGCATCACGTTCCACAACAATGTAATAAGATGCCTATCACAGCAGACCTGGTTGCTCCTATTCTTAGGTTTTTGACAGAAGTTGGCAATAGCCATATTATGAAAGACTGGCTTGGTGGGTCTGAAGTCAATCCACTATGGACAGCACTTCTGTTTTTATTGTGTCACTCTGGGTCCACTTCTGGAGGACATAATTTAGGTGCACAGCAGACCAGTGCAAGATCAGCTTCTCTTTCTTCAGCTGCTACAACAGGATTGACTACTCAACAGAGGACAGCAATTGAGAATGCAACTGTTGCATTCTTTCTGCAGTGCATTTCATGTCACCCTAATAATCAAAAGCTGATGGCCCAGGTAAGAGTAGAAGAACTGGCTATGTTCCAGTGTCTTATTATTTTAATGTGCTGTAACATGGCACTCTTGAAATTAGCTCAGAAAGGATCATGTATTAAGGCCAGGTGATGGTGAAGTTTGGGGTTGGTTGCATTTAAGGATTTGAATTTAAACCATAATTAAAATTACTGATATCTCCTCCCTCCTCTCCTCAACTGTTACATAAATCAGTTATTATTTCTGATGAATGATGGGCAAATTCATGGAGATTCTAGCTAAAGATCATACATTCCTCCTTTTAAAAAACTGCCCCTAATCAAAAGAACAACGCTTCAGGGACTTCCCTGGTGGTCCAGTGGCTAAGACTCCGCGCTCCCAATGCAGGGGGCCTGGGTTCGATCCCTGGTCAGGGAACTAGATCCCACATGCTGCAACTAAGAGTTCGCATGCCGCAACTAAGACCCGGCACAGCCAAATAAATACATAAATAAAAATATTAAAAACAAAAAAACAACGCTTCAGCTATTGGAACAGGATTGACCACTTGAAGGTGGCCATCAAGTGCCTCACAGCATTGAGGCATTGCATTTTATAGTAACCGGATTGTTAGAGCTGTTGATTTGCTTCTAATGAAGCAGACATTAGAATAAGTTTCAGATAGGAGACTCCTGACAAATCACATTAAAGGTATGAAAGATGATTTTATTGTATTAAGTCCACAGAGCCAAAAATGTTGAAAGCTGGAGTTATCTGGAGCATAATTCTAGTTGCTTTTTGCCAGTTTCTGTCTGTTGAGATCTTCAGCAAGTTGTTTAAACTATAAAATGGAGATAGTAATACCTGCCTCTCAAAAGGTTTTCTTCTTTTGAGAGGATTAAATATGATCATGTATATGAAGTATCTAGCATAGAGCCTGTCTGAGACATGGTAGACACCAATAAATAGGAACCAGCTTCTATTTTTACCCCCTTATTTGATAGTGCTTATTCAGGTTAAACTATTAATGAAGGATGAGCTATCATAATTTTAGAATCTAGAAGGATGAGCTATCATAATTTTCAAAATATACTGAATGATTTAACTTTAAGAAGAGGAAGGTACTTTGTTGCGTAAACTAATTAATTATTGGGAAACTGTATCTACTTAATGTGTCTAATTTGAAAGAAATGCTTAAATTACCAATTTTAACCAAGTCCTTGAATACGGACATTTCACAATTTGGTTTGTGCCTGTGGGTAGTATGAAACTTTGTGTTCCATTGTCTTCTGGCCTAATAATCATCACTTAGCTTCTTGTTAAGGCTTTGTTTTATATTTTTAATATATTTTTTCAAAATTTTTGTTGTATTGTAACCACATTGATATTGACTGAAGTTAAAATTAAGTTGGTTTTGCTGGGTATTTATTATGTGAAAACCCTGTAGTAGTAACTTCTCTCATCCACAGAAATTTGTATTTCACTTTTAACTTTTTGTCTACTTCCATATAATCTTTAATTGCTGATTTGATGAATTCAAATACACTTATTAATCCACATTTAAAATTTCCTCTTTGTTCTTTAAAATATAAAGCTGCAAGTAAATACCTCATTTAACTTTTTAAATCTCTCACTTTGCCAGGTTCTCTGTGAACTATTTCAGACATCTCCTCAAAGAGGGAACCTTCCAACATCAGGGAACATTTCAGGGTTTGTACGTAGATTATTTTTGCAACTGATGTTAGAGGATGAGAAAGTGACAATGTTTCTTCAGTCTCCCTGCCCAGTGAGTATTTAACAATTAAATTAAATCTTTATGATGAGCTGTGTGTAAAAATATTTTATGTTTTCATGTCAGAGCTTTCAGTTATCTCTGTTCTAATTTCTAATGAAATGAAATGAAATTAGAAATCAGAGGTTGTGCTAGCAAAGTGAAACTAGCACAACCTTTATACTTAAGCATAGGACTTAAAAATCTCAGCTAACCCTCTCTGTCCAAAATAACCTAGTTGTAACTTGCCATGGATAGTATAATTTGATTTGGGCGGTGGGATTGACAGATTATTAGGTACAATAGTGCTAATGCAAAGTATGATGAACAAATCGCATGGCAGACATGCCACATTTGAAGAAATATATAAAATAAACTCTTTACATTTTTGTATGCATTACTGAATTGTTGTTTTATGCTTCTGAAATTGTTATATAATGATATACATTTCAAAAAAACCTTCTTAATTTCTTCTAAATTTATTTCCAGCTGTACAAGGGTAGAATTAATGCTACTAGCCATGTCATCCAGCATCCAATGTATGGAGCAGGCCACAAGTTCCGTACACTTCATTTGCCGGTCTCAACAACATTATCGGAAGTTCTTGACAGAGTGTCAGGCAAGTCACATTTAAATATTTGTGTTTCTTTAACTTTATGTTAGATGTATATAGGAATTTTATTATTTTTATAACTTTATTGCATTCACTCACTCACCAACCATTTAATGACTAGAAAAGGTCAAGGTAGCTTCACATTTAGAAGCATGATGCAGTGGACAAAATGTACAATACATTCCAGCACCTGTAATTCTTTTGCTGTGATGTTTGTTATGTGTAGTAATGACAGAATGGGCAGTTGGAAATGTAGACAAGCTGTGGGAAGCCATTGATGGAATTTTCTCATGATAAACCATCAGGCTGTGGTTTTTTTTTTTTTTTTTTTTTTTTTATTGGTACGCGGGCCTCGCACTGTTGTGGCCTCTCCCGTTGCGGAGCACAGGCTCCGGACGCGCAGGCTCAGCGGCCATGGCTCACGGGCCCAGCCGCTCTGCGGCATATAGGATCTTCCCTGACCAGGGCACGAACCCGTGTCCCCTGTATCAACAGGCGGACTCTCAACCACTGCGCCACCAGGGAAACACTGGGCTGTTTTATAGTAGATGAATTACAGTGTATTAGGTTGCATGACAGAATTCTAAGTAATAAACATTTACTAAATCTAGGGGAGAAATGAGTGGTCAGTAGGTAGAATCAGCTGGTGACCTTATTGTTTATAACAGTGAAGAAAGCAGAGAGCACGTTTCCCCTAAGTTTTTCAAGAGCTCTCCAATGATACCTTTAAACAGGATATAAATTATTAAAGTAAAAGCATTTTTTTGAGGTAGAATACAAATTGACTGGTTAGTTTGGGTTTATTGCCTCTCAGAAATCCTAATCAGTGATGAATTCATTGAGCATCTGCTCTGTGTAAACACAGTAATTTCTTCTAGGGATGTAAAAGTGAGCAGGACATATATTCTACCTCTCAAAGTATTTATGATCTTTTGTATGTTGTCAGAATAAAAAATAAACTGAAAATTTTAAATGTTTGCATTTTAATTTAAATATAAGTCAGTGTGTTTCTATCTGTATACATTAGAGGGGGTACGTAAGTCTTTAAGCAACACTGATAACTGAAAGAAGTTAGGAGTATCCAGAAAAAAAACTGGCGCTATTTGTTAGTTGGAAATAGAAATCAAAACTTAGAATAAAAGACTGAGTTGAAGAGATTTGGGAGTTGTTACCATACATACGTACATAGATGGTAAGTTAAACCACGTGAACAGATATCATCGCTTTGAGAAAATAATGTAGAAAAGATTCTTTACCAGTTTTAGACACTGCATCTAACAGAAATGTGTGCATAAAATTATAATACTTTCCTACATTTTTACATGTTATACAGTAAAATATTAGAATATATTATAAATGTGTAACAGTTTTTTCTTATTTGAAAATGTCCACCTTACCTGTTACAGCTAAACTTTTGTGAAAATTTGACTTTGCAAACTTTTTTCTAAATTTCAATTTTCTGAAATTGTGCCTTCTACATGATGAAGAAAAACTTTAAAATTAATTAATTGAAGGAAGGAAGTGGGGAAGAGTACTAAACTTCAATTTTTGAGATTTCATGCATTAACTTGATAATGGAAAAGTATAGACATAGTACAAAATAATTGGAAATTTAACATTTTTATTTATCTTTAAATGAATACTATTTTCTAAAATGTCATGGTCTGTCATTTAGGATATTTAACAAAATAGTTCCCTTTATTAACTAAAAATTAACAGATAAAACATATTGCTGTGGAAGAATAGTACATCCTAGTAAAAAGTCCAACAAAGTTATCCTGAGCAAATATCCGAAACTTCTAAGTGCTGAGTTTAACCTGAGTTTAGCAATGCTTTGGTACTTTAAGGTGTATTTGTGATATTTAGCCATATCTTAGGATATCTTAACATGTGCATGTGTATTTTATTAACATGTATGAAAACAAGTAATCCAAAATTATTCAAGCCATACTTTTACCCACTGCCTATAGCTTTCGACTATACTGCTTTCAAATAATAAAGGTTATGTGTCTTTTTTAAAAATTCTATTATTGTTTTTAAGCAATTTGATTATTATTATCATCAAATAATATACCTTGTAGTTATCTTCATGTTTCTTATGATTTGAGTTTTTGGACATGAATCTGTGTGGGTGTATAAATTTCATCAAATTTGGAAATTTTTTGGCTATTAGTTTCTCAAATATATTCTGTCTCCCCGTCACTCTCCTCTCATTTGGTGATTCCAGTTACACATTTATGAGGCCTCTTGAAGTTGTTTCACAACTCACTGAAGCTTTGTTCCTTTTTCCCCCCCATTTTCCCCCTGTATTTAAAAAAAATTATTATTTTTTACAACTTTATTGGAGTATAAGTGCTTTACAATGATGTGTTAGTTTCTGCTTTATAACAAAGTGAATCAGTTATACATATACATATGTTCCCATATCTCTTCCCTCTTGCGTCTCCCTCCCTCCCACCCTCCCTATCCCAACCCTCTAGGTGGTCACAAAGCACCGAGCTGATCTCCCTGTGCTATGCGGCTGCATCCCACTAGCTATTTTACATTTGGTAGTGTATATATGTCCATGCCACTCTCTCGCTTTGTCACAGCTTACCCTTCCCCCTCCCCATATCCTCAAGTCCATTCTCTAGTAGGTCTGTCTTACCCCTAGGTTCTTTATGACATTTTTTTTTTCTTAGATTCCATATATATGTGTTAGCGTACAGTATTTGTCTTTCTCTTTCTGACTTACTTCACTCTGTATGACAGCCTCTAGGTCCATCCACCTCATTACAAATAGCTCAATTTCGTTTCTTTTTATGGCTGAGTAATATTCCATTGTATATATGTGCCACATCTTCTTTATCCATTCATCCGATGATGGACACTTAGGTTGTTTCCATCTCCGGGCTATTGTAAATAGAGCTGCAATGAACATTTTGGTACATGACTCTTTTTGAATTATGGTTTTCTCAGGGTATGTGCCCAGCAGTGGGATTGCTGGGTCATATGGTAGTTCTATTTGTAGTTTTTTAAGGAACCGCCATACTGTTCTCCATAGTGGCTGTACCAATTCACATTCCCACCAGCAGTGCAAGAGTATTCCCTTTTCTCCACACCCTCTCCAGCATTTATTGCTTCTAGATTTTTTGATGATGGCCATTCTGACTGGTGTGAGATGATATCTCATTGTAGTTTTGATTTGCATTTCTCTAATGATTAATGGTGTTGAGTATTCTTTCATGTGTTTGTTGGCAATCTGTATATCTTCTTTGGAGAAATGTCTATTTAGGTATTCTGCCCGTTTTTGGATTGGGTTGTTTGTTTTTTTATTATTGAGCTGCATGAGCTGCTTATAAATTTTGGAGATGAATCCTTTGTCAGTTGCTTCACTTGCAAATATTTTCTCCCATTCTGAGGGTTGTCTTTTGGTCTTCTTTATGGTTTCCTTTGCTGTGCAAAAGCTTTGAAGTTTCATTAGGTCCCATTTGTTTATTTTTGTTTTTATTTCCATTTCTCTAGGAGGTGGGTCAAAAAGGATCTTGCTGTGATTTATGTCATAGAGTATTCTGCCTATGTTTTCCTCTAAGAGTTTGATAGTTTCTGGCCTTACATTTAGGTCTTTAATCCATTTTGAGCTTATTTTTGTGTATGGTGTTAGAGAGTGATCTAATCTCATACTTTTACATGTACCTGTCCAGTTTTCCCAGCACCACTTATTGAAGAGGCTCTCCTTTCTCCACTGTACATTCCTGCCTCCTTTATCAAAGATAAGGTGATCATATGTGCATGGGTTTATCTCTGGGCTTTCTATCCTGTTCCATTGATATATTTTTCTTTTTTTGTGCCAGTACCATACTGTCTTGATTACTGTAGCTTTGTAGTATAGTCTGAAGTCAGGAAGCCTGATTCCTCCAGCTCCGTTTTTCGTTCTCAAGATTGCTTTGGCCATTCGGGGTCTTTTGTGTTTCCAAACAAATTGTGAAATTTTTTGTTCTAGTTCTGTGAAAAATGCCAGTGGTAGTTTGATAGGGATTGCATTGAATCTGTAGATTGCTTTGGGTAGTACAGTCATTTTCACAATGTTGATTCTTCCAATCCAAGAACATGGTATATCTCTCCATCTATTTGTATCATCTTTAATTTCTTTCATCAGTGTCTTATAATTTTCTGCATACAGGTCTTTTGTCTCCTTAGGTAGGTTTATTCCTAGATATTTTATTCTTTTTGTTGCAGTGATAAATGGGAGTGTTTTCTGGATTTCACTTTCAGATTTTTCATCATTAGTGTATAGGAATGCCAGAGATTTCTGTGCATTAAGTTTGTATCCTGCTACTTTACCAAATTCATTGATTAGCTCTAGTAGTTTTCTGGTAGCATCTTTAGGATTCTCTATGTATAGTATCATGTCATCTGCAAACAGTGACAGCTTTACTTCTTCTTTTCCGATTTGGATTCCTTTTATTTCCTTTTCTTCTCTGATTGCTGTGGCTAAAACTTCCAAAACTATGTTGAATAAGAGTGGTGAGAGTGGGCAACCTTGTCTTGTTCCTGATCTTAGTGGAAATGCTTTCAGGTTTTCACCATTGATGATGATGTTGGATGTGGGCTTGTCATATATGGCCTTTATTATGTTGAGGAAAGTTCCCTCTGTGCCTCCTTTCTGCAGGGTTTTTATCATAAATGGGTGTTGAATTTTGTCAAAAGCTTTCTCTGCATCGATTGAGCTGATCATATGGTTTTTCTCCTTCAGTTTGTTAATATGGTGTATCACATTGATTGATTTGCATATATTGAAGAATCCTTGCATTCCTGGAATAAACCCCACTTGATCATGTTGTATGATCCTTTTAATGTGCTGTTGGATTCTGTTTGCTAGTATTTTGTTGAGGATTTTTGCATCTATGTTCATCAGTGATATTGGCCTGTAGTTTTCTTTCTTTGTGACATCCTTGTCTGATTTCGCTATCAGGGTGATACCAGGGTGACGGTGGCCTCGTAGAATGAGTTTGGGAGTGTTCCTCCCTCTGCTATATTTTGCAAGAGTTTGAGAAGGATAGGTGTTAGTTCTTCTCTAAGTGTTTGATAGAATTCGCCTCTGAAGCCATCTGATCCTGGGCTTTTGTTTGTTGGAAGATTTTTAATCACAGTTTCAATTTCAGTGCTTGTGATTAGTCTGTTCATATTTTCTATTTCTTCCTGATTCAGTCTTGGCAAGTTGTGCCTTTCTAAGAATTTGTCAATTTCTTCCAGGTTGTCCATTTTATTGGCATAGAGTTGCTTGTAGTAATCTCTCATGATCTTTTGTATTTCTGCAGTGTCAGTTGTTACTTCTCCTTTTTCATTTCTAATTCTATTGATTTGAGTCTTCTCCATTTTTTTTCTTGATGAGTCTGGCTAATGGTTAATCAATTTTGTTTATCTTCTCAAAGAACCAGCTTTTAGTTTTATTGATCTTTGCTATCGTTTCCTTCATTTCTTTTTCATTTATTTCTGATCTGATGTTTATGATTTCTTTCCTTCTGCTAACTTTGGGGGTTTTTTTGTTCTTCTTTCTCTAATTGCTTTAGGTGCAAGGTTAGTTTGTTTATTCGAGATGTTTCCTGTTTCTCAAGGTAGGATTGTATTGCTATAAACTTCCCTCTTAGAACTGCTTTTGCTGAATCCCATAAGTTTTGGGTCGTTGTGTCTCCATTGTCATTTGTTTCTAGGTATTTTTTTATTTCCTCTTTGATTTCTTCAGTGATTACTTCGTTATTAAGTAATGTATTGTTTAGCCTCCATGTGTTTGTATTTTTTACAGATCTTTTCCTGTAATTGATATCTAGTCTCATAGCATTGTGGTCGGAAAAGATACTTGATACAATTTCAATGTTTTAAAATTTACCGAGGCTTGATTTGTGACCCAAGATATGATCTATCCTGGAGAATGTTCCATGAGCACTTGAGAAAAATGTGTATTCTGTTGTTTTTGGATGGAATGTCCTATAAATATCAATTAAGTCCATCTTGTTTAATGTATCATTTAAACCTTGTGTTTCCTTATTTATTTTCATTTTGGATGATCTGTCCATTGGTGAAAATGGGGTGTTAAAGTCCCCTACCATGAATGTGTTCCTGTCGATTTCCCCTTTTATGGCTGTTAGTATTTGCCTTATGTATTGAGGTGCTTTATGTTGGGGGCATAAGTATTTACAATTGTTATAACTTCTTCTTGGACCGATCCCTTGATCATTATGTAGTGTCCTTCTTTGTCTCTTCTAGTAGTCTTTATTTTAAAGTCTATTTTGTCTGATATGAATATTGCTACTCCAGCTTTCTTTTGGTTTCCATTTGCATGGAATATCTTTTTCCGTGCCCTTACTTTCAGTCTGTATGTGTCTCTAGGTCTGAAGTGGGTCTCTTGTAGACAGCATATATATCGGTCTTGTTTTTGTATCCATTCAGCCAATCTGTGTCTTTTGGTGGGAGCATTTAGTCATTTACATTTAAGGTAATTATCGATATGTATGTTCCTATTCCCATTTTATTAATTGTTTGGGGTTCGTTATTGTAGGTCTTTTCCTTCTCTTGTGTTTCTTGCCTAGAGAAGTTCCTTTAGGATTTGTTGTAAAGCTGGTTTGGTGGTGCTGAACTTCTCAGCTTTTGCTTGTCTGTAAAGGTTTTAATTTCTCCATCAAATCTGAATGAGATCATTGCTAGGTACAGTAATCTTGGTTGTAGGTTTTTCTCCTTCATCTCTTTATATGTCCTGCCAGTCCCTTCTGGCTTGCAAAGTTTCTGCTGAAAGATTAGCTGTTAACCTTATGGGGATTCCCTTGTGTGTTATTTGTTGTTTTTCCCTTGCTGCTTTTAATATGTTTTCTTTGTATTTAATTTTTGCCAGTTTGGTTAATATGTCTTGGCATATTACTCCTTGGATTTATCCTGTATGGGACTCTCTGTGCTTCCTGGACTTGATTAACTATTTCCTTTCCCATCTTACGGAAGTTTTCAACTATAATCTCTTCAAATATTTTCTCAGTCCCTTTCTTTTTCTCTTCTTCTTCTGGAACCCCTGTAATTCGAATGTTGGTGCGTTTAATGTTGTCCCAGAGGTCTCTGAGACTGTCCTCAGTTCTTTTCATTCTTTTTTCTTTGTTCTGCTCTGCAGTAATTATTTCCACTATTTTATCTTCCAGGTCACTTATCCGTTCTTCTGCCTCAGTTATTCTGCTATTGATCCCATATAGAGTATTTTTAATTTCGTTTGTGTTGTTCATCGTTGCTTGTTTCATCTTTAGTTCTTCTATGTCCTTACTAAATGTTTCTTGCATTTTGTCTGTTCTATTTCCAAGATTTTGGATCATCTTTACTATCATTATTCTGAATTCTTTTTCAGGTAGACTGCCTATTTCCTCCTCATTTGTTAGGTCTGGTGGGTTTTTATCTTGCTCCTTCATCTGCTGTGTATTTTTCTGTCTTCTCATTTTGCTTATCTTACTGTGTTTGGGGTCTCCTTTTTGCAGGCTGCAGGTTTGTAATTCCTGTTGTTTTTGGTGTCTGTCACCAGAGGCTAAGGTTGGTTCAGTGGGTTGTGTAGGCTTCCTGGTGGAGGGGACTAGTGCCTGTGTTCTGGGGGATGAGGCTGGATCTTGTCTTTCTGGTGGGCAGGTCCATATCTGGTGGTGTGTTTTGGGGTGTCTGTGGACTTATGATTTTAGGCAGCCTCTCTGCTAATGTGTAGGGTTGTGTTCCTGTGTTGCTAGTTGTTCGGCATAGGGTGTCCAGCACTGTAGCTTGCTGGTTGTTGAGTGAAGCTCGGTGCTGGTGTTGAGATGGAGATCTCTGGGAGATTTTCGCTGTTTAATATTGTGTGGAGCTGGGAGGTCTCTTGTGGACCAGTGTCTTGAAGTTGGCTCTCCCACCTCAGAGGCACAGCACTGAGTCCTGGCTGCAGCACCAAGAGCCTTTAATCCACACGACTGAGAATAAAAGGGAGAGAAAGAAAGAAAGAAAGAAAGGAAGGAAGGGAGGGAGGGAGGGAGGGAGGAAGGAAGGAAGAGAAGGGAGGCAGGGAGGGAAAGAAAAGATAAAATAAAGTAAGATAAAATAAAGTTATTAAAATAAAGAATAATTATTAAGAAAAAAATGTTTTTAAAGAAAAAAAATAACGCACGGGTAGAACCCTCGGACAAATGGTGGAAGCAAAGCTATACAGACAAAATCTCACACAGAAGCATGCACATACACACTCACAAAAAGAGGAAAAGGGGAAAAAAATCATAAATCTTGCTCTCAGTCCACCTCCTTAATTTGGGATGATTCATTTTCTATTCATGTATTCCACAGATGCAGGGGATATCGAGTTGATTGTGGAGCTTTAATCCACTGCTTCTGAGGCTGCTGGGAGAGAGTTCCCTTTCTCTTCTTTGTTCGCACAGCTCCCGGGGCTCAGCTTTGGATTTGGCCCTGCCTCTGCGTGTAGGTCGCTGGAGGGCGTCTGTTCTTCGCTCAAACAGGACGGGGTTAAAAGAGCAGCTGCTTCGGGGACTCTGGCTCACTCAGGCCAGGGGGAGGGAGGGGCACGGAGTGCACGGCGAGTCTGCGGCGGCAGCGTAACATTGCACCAGCCTGAGGCGCGCCGTGCGTTCTCCTGGGGAAGTTGTCCCTGAATTCTGGGACCCTGGCAGTGGCAGGCTGCACAGGCTCCCTGGAAGCGGGGTGTGGATAGTGACCTGTGCTCGCACACAGGCTTCTTGGTGGTGGCAGCAGCAGCCTTAGCGTCTCATGCCCGCCTCTGGGGTCCGTGCTTTTAGCCGCGGCTCACGCCCGTCTCTGGAGCTCCTTTAAGCAGCGCGTTTAATCCCCTCTACGCACCAGGAAACAAAGAGGCAAGAAAAAGTCTCTTGCCTCTTCGGCAGGTCCAAACTTTTCCCGGCCGGCTAGCCGTGGTGCACTAACCCCCTACTGGCTGTGTTCACGCCGCCAACCCCAGTCCTCTCCCTGCGCTGCGACCGAAAACCGAGCCTCAGCTCCCACTGCCGCCCGCCCCCCGCGGGTGAGCAGACAATCCTCTCGGGCTGGCGAGTGCCGCTCGGCACCGATCCTCTGTGTGGGAATCTCTCCGCTTTGCCCTCTGCACCCCTGTTGCTGTGCTCTCCTCCGCGGCTCCGAAGCTTCCCCCTCCGCCAGCTGCAGTCTCCGCCCGCGAAGGGGCTTCCTAGTATGTGGAAACCTTTCCTCCTTCACAGCTCCCTCCCACTGGTGCAGATCCTGTCCCTATCCTTTTGTCTCTGTTTATTCTTTTTTCTTTTGCCCTACCCATGTACGTGGGGGAGTTTCTTGCCTTTTGGGAGGTCTGAGGTCTTCTGCCAGCGTTCAGTAGGTGTTCTGTAGGAGTTGTTCCACGTGTAGATGTATTTCTGGTGTATTTGTGGGGAGGAAGGTGATCTGTGCCTCTTACTCTTCTGCCATCTTCCCCTCATCCGCTTTAAAATTTTTGATAATTTATATTGTTCTATCTTCAAATTGACTTCAGTATCTAATCTGCTGGAAGTTATATCTGGTTCTTTTCTATATATGTCCTTCTCTTTATTTAAAGTGTACAAGCTTTCTTCTAGTGTCTTGATTTTTTGTTTTTTGTTTGTTTTGCTCGCACCGCTTGGCCCGCGGGATCTTAGTTCCCTGACCAGGGATTGATCCCGTGCCCTGTGGAGTGGAAGCACAGAGCCTTAACCACTGGACTGCCAGGAAAGTCCCTAGTGTCTTGAATATATTGATCTGTTTATGTAGATTTTTGTTTTTTCATTGTGGATTGTGTGTTACTGCTTTTTTGTGTGTGTGTGGTATGTGGGCCTCTCACTGTTGTGGCCTCTCTCCCGTTGCGGAGCACAGGCCCCAGACGCGCAGGCTCAGCAGCCATGGCTCACGGGCCCAGCCGCTCCGCAGCATGTGGGATCTTCCCGGACTGGGGCATGAACCCGTGTCCCCTGCATCAGCAGGCGGACTCTCAACCACTCCGCCACCAGGGAAGCCCCTGCTTTTTTAATTTGCCTAGAAAATTTCGTTGGTTGCTAGACAATGTGATTTTTACTTTTCTGGATGGTGGATATTTTTGTATTCTAATAAATATTTTTTATTTCTTTCTGAGATGTAGTTATGTTACTTAAAAACAGAACGTTACTTTTAGGACCAGCTTTTAATAAGCTTTATTAGGTGGGACCAGAGCAGCTGTTAATTTAGAGCAGAACTTACTGTGATGATGGAAATATTTTATAATCCTATACTATCTAGTGCAGTAGCTTTTAAGCATAGAGAATGTGTCTGGCGAGACTAAGGAACTAGTGTTTTAATTTTACTGGACTTACTTTTAAGGAGGTACTGTATTGGAATAGAAGCACAGTACCACATTTGAAAACAGAGGTCTGGGGTTAATTTGGCCCCACTGCTGAGGTTATACTCTTCTGATAATTCTGTTAGAAATTCACTAGGCATTGGGAATACTAAGTATTCCAGCCCTCCTTTTAGAACCTGGGATTCATCCCCTTGCTACTTTTTTTTTTTTAATGTTGATTTATTTTGTTTATTTATTTTTTGGCTGTGTTGGGTCTTAGTTGCAGTGTGCAGGATCTTTCTTTGCAGCACATGGGCTCTTCGTTGTGGCGTGTGGGCTTCTCTCTAGTTGTGCTGTGCGGGTTTTCTCTCTAGTTGTGGCTTGCGGGCTTCAGGGCGCGTGGACTCTGTGGCACGCGAGCTCAGTAGTTGTGGCGCACGGGCTTAGTTGCCCCGCGGCATGTGGGATCTTAATTCCCCGACCAGGGATTGAACCGGCGTTCCCTGCCTTGCAAGGTGGACTCTTTTTTTTTTTTAAATTAATTAATTTATTTATATTTGGCTGCGTTGGGTATTCGCTGCTGCACACGGGCTTTCTCTAGTTGCGGTAAGTGGGGGCCACTCCTTGTTGCAGTGCGCGGGCTTCTCACTGTGGTGCCTTCTCTTGTTGTGGAGCACAGGCTCTAGGCACGCGGGCTTCAGTAGTTGTGGCTCGCGGGCTCCAGAGCGCAGCCTCAGCAGTTGTGGCGCATGGGCTTAGTTGCTCCATGGCATTTGGGATCCTCCCAGACTAAGGCTCGAACCCGCGTCTCCCGCATTGACAGGCGGATTCTTAACTGCTGCGCCACCACGGAAGCCCACAAGGTGGATTCTTTACCACTGGACCACCAGGGGAGTCCCCCCTTGCTACTTTTTAAAAGTATTTTCCTTGCCCTTTAGGTGGTTTCCTTGTATGTAATGCTTGTCAGTATGCATTCCAGATTAGAGGAGACCCTCTATAGATCACTGGGGCTCACTCTCTGTGCAGATCTCTCCTCGTTGGCACTGTGCCCTGTGAACTGCAGCCAAACCTGCCCTTGTCTTCCCATCTCTGTATCCTCACCTTGAGTGATGCCTCGGTTGTGCTGAGCTGTGGTCTGGGAAATTGCGGGAAATAAGCTGGTGCAATCCTAGTGCTTACTTCATTTGTTTCCATTCACCCAGGAATCACTGTCCTGCCTTCCTGATGCCCAGTATCTGAAAACTTTATTTCATATATTTTCCTAATTTTTAGTTATTTCAGGTAGGACAGTAATCTGGTCTTTGTTATTTCATTTTGGCCACAGGTGGAAATCCAAACCAGAACAATTTTAAGCAGTAAATTGAGTAAAATCTTTCTCAGTGATACCTTTTAGTGTTTGAATGGCATTTATTGAGATAACACTATATATATTCTTGTTTTGTTATTTTTATTTAGTTAGGAGTCTTAGATAACAAACTAATATAAAAATAAAGAATATAAATTCTTATCACCTAATGAACTATGATTGTGTGAATTTTTTATTACTTAAATATTTCCCTCTGACTTGTGTAACTCTTTTTGCCATTTGGGGTTACTTGCTTGTTTTTCTGAGAAAGTAAAATGTATTGTTGCATTATGTATTTATTACAGTAGTCCCCTTTATCTGCAGGGGATACATTCCAGGACCCCCAGTTGATGCTTGAAACCACAGACAGTAGCGAACCCTGTATATACTATGTTTTTTCTCATCCATACATATCTATGATAAATATGATATATATGTTAATCTCTTACTGTGCCCACAGTAAGAGATCAACAAGAATAACTAATAATAAAATAGAACAATTACCTAATATACTGTAATAAAAGTTAGGTAATGTGGTCTCTCTCTTTCAAAATAATCTTACTGGGCTTCCCTGGTGGCGCAGTGGTTGAGAGTCCGCCTGCCGATGCAGAGGACACGGGTTCGTGCCCCGGTCTGGGAGGATCCCACATGCCGCGGAACGGCTGGGCCCGTGAGCCATGGCCGCTGGGCCTGCGCGTCCGGAGCCTGTGCTCCGCAACGGGAGAGGTCACAACAGTGAGAGGCCCGTGTACTGCCAAAAAAAAAAAAAAATAAAAAAATAATCTTACTGTACTGTCTCACCCTCCTTCTTGTGATGATGAGAGATGATAAAATGCCTACGTGATGAGATGAAGTGAGGTGAATGACATAGGCATTGGGAACATAGGCTTAGGTTACTTTTGACCTTCTAACAATACATCCAAAGGAGGAACAGAAGAGGGATCATCTGCTTTGGGTGATCCTGGGTTATCTAAGCCATGACGACTGACATCCATGACTGAATGTCAGAGCAGACGATGACATGGTTGGGAATTCCAAGTGGGATGGATCCAGTGAGATTTCGTCATTATAGTCAGAACAGCAAGCAATTTAAAACCTATGAGTTAATTATTTCTGGAATTTTTCATTTAATATCCTCAGACTGCAAGTAACTGAAACCACAGAAAATGAAACCATGGATAAGGGGGAGCTGCTGTATTAACAGTGTTTAATTTTTTTTTTTAATTTCACAAAAATAGAAATGGTCTAAAGGCAATCTGTAGTTTAGAAGAGGTTCTAGAAATTGAGATCACAGGGATATTTTCAGATATTCAAAGAAAGCTACAAAATAGGAAATAATACAAAAGATGCTGTTTTATCACTTGATCATTTCACCTTAACATTATAATAAAGCACTGGATCATAACTGTGTTAAGTTAGAAAAGTAAAAAGAGAGCCTGTATCAGTTATATCCATTTAGTGAAAAACATTCTTAATGTCAGAACAGTTCATCCAGTTTTTTGAGCTTCTTAATGGTTAAATAAGATCACTGTATGGTCATCATTTATTTCATGATTTATAATACCATGCCGTGTTCAAAAGCATGAAAGAAAATATGATTTCAGAGTAGTAACTATCTATGAAGGTCTTTAGTATTCATTCTTTTTTTTTTTTTTTTGGTGGTATGCGGGCCTCTCACTGTTGTGGCCTCTCCCGTTGCGGAGCACAGGCTCCAGACGCGCAGGCTTAGCGGCCATGGCTCACGGGCCCAGCCGCTCCGCGGCATGTGGGATCTTCCCAGAACTGGGTACGAACCCGTGTCCCCTGCATCGGCAGGCGGACTCTCAACCACTGCGCCACCAGGGAAGCCCAGTATTCATTCTTAAAAGTACTTGTAAAATATATCACTTTATCTAAGATTCCTAACCAAATAAAAACAACAAAACCAGAAACCTCTGTTACTTACATTTGTTCCTTTATACTGCTATTTGTAGAATAAAATAGAAGTCTAATGTAATGCATTAGGAGGAGTCCTGAGCTTGAATTCCATATTGCCCTTTGCAGGTTGTATGAGTAACCTTGCTAATAAGGCTGTTTACCCTATTTTGAAAATAATATTCTTCCTTCGTTTGCATGTTGTGAGGACTGAAATTGATGTTACGTGGCAAGCAGATTGAACTATGCCTACAGTAAAGCAAATGCTCTTGATAATGGTTTTCAAAACTGCCTCTAGAGGTAGACTATTGTAATACATAATATTTTCTAGAGATTGGAATTTAAATATCCTGGCCTAAGGAGAGTGATGAGTTCCTTTCGTTGATAATGAGAATTGAATGTCAGATTTTCCTTAACAACATTCCTTCCAGACCATTTACATTGCCTTTGTATTAGTGATAATAATAATCTTGTGTAAACATCCCCAAGATATTTATTGCTTCCCTTCTTAACCATTTTGAAAAGCAATGTATTTTGCATAAAAATTTCTTACAGATACACCAAGTATCACTGCTAAACTAATTAATGAACAAAAAGATGACAAAGAAAAGAAAAACCATGAAGAGAAGGAAAAAGTTAAGGCAGAAAATGGATTTCAGGACAATTACAGTGTTGTTGTTGCTTCAGGTATGCTTGCTTGCTTTTTTTTTTTTTATGATCTTGATTTTGTTTGGGTTTCTGTAAACTGTAACAATTTATATTTACAGGAGCTTCATGTAATAAAAAGTATTAATGCAAAAAGCTGGCGTAATGATGTCTTAATATTAAATACACAATTATTGCACCAGAAATCCATTACTTTTTGGCACTGGAATTATTAAACTTATTTTGAGCTTAGTATATTTTAATCAGATACTCAGCATGTGTAAATAGATATTTTGTTTCAGTTTGACAGCGTACTGGGAATTACACTCTTAAAAGTTCACTAAGTGTTAAGGAATTTTTCTGTAACCTCCTATTTATTGATCGATTGATTGATTGCTGCATCGGGTCTTAGTTGCGATGTGTGGGCTTCTCTCTAGTTGTAGCACGCGGGCTTAGTTGCCCCATGGCATGTGGGATCTTACTTCCCCGACCAGGGATTGAACCTGCATCCCCTGCATTGGAAAGAGGATTCTCAACCACTGGACCACCAGGGAAGTCCCTGTAACCTCCTTTTTTTTAAAAATGAAAAAGTATTCACTAGTTTTACTTATGATATTGTGCTTATTACATAAAATTAGAAAATAAAAATCATCAAAAGAAAATTGGTTGAAAAATGAGTTTTTACTGTTAGATGCAGGAAGAAGAAAAAAATGACCATGATAAGTGATAATTTTGGAGGATATTTTCTTTAACAAAATTCTTAGTTCAGAAGAGAAAGCTCAGCCTAGATTACCTTACTCCTCAAATAGCAGACCTATGTATTGGTTTAATCCATCCTATCTCAGAGAAAAATTAAGAACACAAGATTTTCTGTACATATTTGCACAAAATTACATTCTAGTAAATGGATGGTCATCTATATGTATCTCAGAGAGTATAGGAGTTAATTTATACTTTCTTGGAAAATAGTTACACATGCAGCCAGTTATTCATGGAGTATAATACATGACAGGTAGAATCAAGAGAATAGATATTTAATGAGAAGAAATATTTCTATCTTTTGGCGTTAGGAATGTGGCGCTTTAGTAATATATTGTAGGAATACACTTTTACTTCATGAGTGTGTTGGCTATATAAAATCTTGGTGATTTTTTTTCTTTTAGGGCTGAAATCCCAATCTAAACGTGCTGTGTCATCTACACCACCTCGCCCACCATCCAGGAGAGGGAGGACAATGCCCGATAAAACAGGAAGTGCTTCCTCAGGAGCAGAGGCTGCCAACAAAATAATCACTGTCCCTGTGTTTCACCTGTTCCACAAACTCTTAGCTGGTAGTGTTCACAGTGATAAAACATATAAGAAATTTTAGTAATCTTACAAGTGTACAAATCAGATGTGTAATCAGGTGCTATTGATGAGATAAATAATTTAGTGAAACTTTGTCCATATAGTTCCCTCCAAAAGAAGTGAGAACAAAAAGGGAGTAACCTATTTCGTACCCCTTTTAACACTATAATGTTGCATTTTTACACTTTACTTGCTTCCTGAATTTTCTTATGAATGTGCCATAAAATGATCAGTAAAATGAATGTTTTTGTGTGTTCATAACAAGTTATGTAGGATGCAGTGTGAGGCTAATTTTAAAGAATTAGTTCTAGCTGTGGAATTCTTAGATGTAGCCCTGATAGTTAAGCTTCCTCTCTACCTAAACATATTCTTTGACCAGTATACCTTCCGTTGGTCAAGGTGATAACCATTTTATCTGCATTTTTGTGCTGTATCATTATAATCAAATTGCCAACTAACTTTGACTGGATTTTACTTCTTAGCTTTACATTGTTGATTTAAAGCAGAGGTCAGTAAACTATCGCAGGTGGACCGGATGCTTCTTTTTGTAAGAACATTTTTATAGGAATACAGCTATGCCCATTCAGTTATGTATTGTCCATAGCTGTTTTCATGCTACAGTAGAGTTAGTAGGTTGCAGCAGAGACCATATGGCCTCCATAGCTTAAAATATTTTTTATCTGGCCTTTTATGGAAAAGATTTGCCAATCCCAGATTTATGGGAATGTTTCTTTTTTCTCTATTCACTGTGGCTCTCAGAAGATGTTGGTGGGATTTGGTTAGCAACTGATTAACACTTTGTATAGATATTTTTGTTCACATATGTCAGAAGTAAATTTGAGTTTTGTAAACGTTCTGTGGGCAGTTTTTAAATTGCTTTGAAATTGGTGTCAGAATCAAACTCTTACCTGTAATTTAACTTAGTAAAAGCATTAAGTAATTGAGTAAACGGAATCAAGTAAATGTCTCCCTCTCGGATTCCAGGTTTAACTTAGTTATGTCATTTTTAGGCCAGCCGTTGCCAGCTGAAATGACGCTTGCCCAACTTTTAACTCTGCTATATGACCGAAAACTTCCTCAAGGTTACCGTTCAATAGATCTGACAGTTAAATTGGGTTCTAGAGTCATCACAGACCCAAGTCTGTCAAAAACAGATTCTTTTAAAAGACTGCACCCTGAGAAAGGTATGTATATGATATTTCTTTAAAATTGAAGTCTGTAATCTGAGCAGGCAGGGATTTGTATAGCTGATGACTTAATGTACATTTTTGTTACATCAACTTGAGATCCTTTTCTTTCTTTATGACTGAGTTATCTGTAAATATAGAAAATTGCCATTATTTCCATTGGAAATTAATGTTAATTCCTTGAGTAGCATCACTTATTTTATGGGCCCATATGCTTTAATTTCTGCTTTAATTCTTTTTTTCCTTTGGCCACACTGTGTGGCTTGCAGGATCTTAGTTCCCCGACCAGGGATCGATCCTGGGCCCTCAGCAGTGAAAGCATGGAGTCCTAACCACTGGGCCACCAAGGAATTCCCTGATTTTTAAAAATATTATTTCTGCATGAGCCATGTGAATTGTTCATAATTTTATAATCAAAGTGAGAACCCCAATTTAGAATTTCCAATTTATTGATAATTTATATTGAGTGATATTTTGTGTTCATAAACATTTTTTACCTTAAACAAAAGTGGGATCATACATTTTCTTACCTTTTTATTTTTATATATTCAATTAAATATTTATAAATGTGCGTTTTATTGCCTATTTTTAATATATAATTAATATAATAATTTATCTGTTTCACAGTTGTTGAAGGAATCTGATTGTTTCTGATTTTTCACTACTATAAATGGTATTTAAGCAATGATTTTCATAGTGTGGATATGGTGTCATCTTATTTATTGTCAGTCTTTCTCATGATGAAAGATTCAATTATTAGCCTTTTGTACTCTTTAATAAATTTTAGTACATTTTCTTTGCACAGATTTTCAGCAGGATCATTTGTCTGTTTTAATGTTCGTAGGGTCTGGTTATGTGTGGACATAAACTTTTGGTTTTCCTCTGTGAGTGATTTGAAGTTAACCAATATGGTATAATTTTCAGTTTTCAGTAAGAAAAGTCTTTGTCATTATTCAGTTTTTCCTAATTGGATACTTTAGAGCATAACATGCACATACATTGATATTTTCTGGAGTCTCTGATGTTTTACTTATTTGCCCTAAAGGACAGTACTTCTCAAACTTCAGTATGCTTGAAAATCACCTAGAACATTATAAAAATGCAGATTCCTACACAGTCTAGGATGGGACCTGAGAGTCTACATTTCAGAAGCTCTCAGGCTGATACTGATGCTTACTAGTCCATGGACCATATACTTCGAGCAGTAAGACTATAGGAAGCAACATCAGAAGTTATCTAAACGTGTTTGTAGCATCTAGCCTAAAATAGCTGTATCTGAATAACTTAAGATAATTATGCTCTTTTGTTGAGTAGAGAGATGACAACAGTATTTGCTTTGTAAATGAAAAAGTATTATAAAAATAGACCCTCTCTTAGCGGTTATTTGCGATTATTCTTCTAGATCATGGAGATTTACTTGGTAGTTGTCCCGACGATGAGGCTCTCACTCCAAGTGATGAATGTATGGATGGGATACTGGATGAATCCTTACTTGAAACCTGTCCCATTCAGTCACCATTACAAGTTTTTGCAGGAATGGGTGGACTGGCTCTTATTGCAGAAAGACTACCCATGCTATATCCAGAAGTAATTCAACAGGTAAGATAAGATTCCTAAATAATTATATCATTCCATGGGAAAGACCTTCTGTTTTCTGGTTTGTGTTTAAGTTAACATTTGGAAGTACCGTTTCCCTTAAAGTCTTTGAGTAGTGTATAAACCTTTCAAAGCTCAGCCTATATGGAGCTGTGTAAGAATTAATTTGGTAAAGAAATGTTGAAGACCAGGCAGATTTGCCAGGGGCATCACACTGTAGCATTACTTTGATTTCATGGTCATCACACTGTAACATTTTTGTTTCTGTGCTTCCTAAGGTGTGATATTAATTACGGATATTACTGGAAATGGGAGAGTGAAATAGTAGTGTATGCTTCTACCCAAATACACTATGTCTTTTGGCTTAACTTTTATTCCTTTTTAAGTGCCATTTCCATTTAAGTAGTTTTTAAAACATTAATTTAACCTCTTCCCCTGCTCATTGATGTTACTGTCACTGAGGTGTGTACTTTTGATGTTCTGCTATTAATGAGGGGGGAGTGTGATGCGTGGAGAGTTGTAAATACCAAGCTCTTTATTTCTGTTGATTGAGGTAGGGGAATTATTCTCTCTAATTTTATCTACTTGGGGGTGTGTGTGTGCGTGTGTGTGTGTGTGTGTGTGTGTGTGTGTGTGTGTGTGTGTGTGTGTGTGTATGCTTGCATTAGTTTCTTAGGGCCGTGGTGACAAAGTATCACAAACTGGGTGGCTTAAAACAACCGAAATTTAATTTTCTTACAGCTCAGGAGGCTGTAAGTCTGAAATCAAGGTGTCACCAGAGCCATGGTCACTGATGGCTCTAGGGGATTATCCTTCCTTGCCTCTTCTTAGCTTCTGGTTATTGCTGGCAGTTAATGGCATTCATTGGTCTGTAGCGGCATCACTCCAGTTTCTGCCTGCCTTTTCACATGGCCATCTTCCTTTTGTGTATCTGTGTGTCTCTGTATCTCCCTCTCCTTATAACAACACTGTCATTGGATTTAGGGTCCACCCTAAGCCATTATGATCTCATCTCTTAATTGATTACATCTGCAAAGACCCTATTTCCAAATAAGGTCACATTCACAGGTATTGGGGGTTAAGACCTGAGCATATCTTTGGGAGGATACAGTTCAATCCACAATAATACCTATTCAGTAAATGGTTATTACTTAACCTGCTATTCAAAGAGCTTATGCTATTTTTATTTTAAGATAATATAACCATGATATAAGATGACTGTCACAGAAAAATATGAGTAAAATTTTATTTCTTCCTAGAAAATGTAATGATACAGCCAAAAGTTTGAAATGGAAAAAACTTCGACATTCTCAAGATTATTGTTGTTCAATGAAAATGACTTCCCTAATTCAGTATTCAGTATGCTTTATTATATTGAGTGGAAATTGGGTGCTGCTATAATAAATACCTAAAAGGTGGAAGTGGCTTTAGAATTGGGTAGTTGTCAGAGTGTGGAAGAATTTTGAGGAACATGATAAAAAGAGGTCTAGATTGCCTTGAACAGATGACTAGTAGAACTATGGATGGAAAGCCTTTGCCAGTGAGGGCCCAGATGAAAGTGAGGATCACAGTAGAGAGAACCTGTGTATCATAGAGAATACCTAAATTGGCTTAAGCAGACTGTTGGTAGAAATATGGATGTTAAAAGTACTAATGGTGCAGCTTAGAAAGAAATGAGGAACATGTTATTGGAAACTGGAGGAAAGGATATCCCTGTCTTTTATTGGTAGAAATCCTAGCATATTTATGTCCTGAATGTGGAAGGCAGTACTTGTAAGTGATGAACTTGGATATTTAGTTGCATTTCCAACCCGAGTGTGAAGAGTTACCTGTTTTCTTCTTGGTGCTAATAGTAAAATGTGAGAGGAAAGAACTGTTGAGCAACAAGCAACTACCACTTGACAATTTGAGAAATTCTCAGTCTATCCAGATTGCAAAAGATGCTAAAATTAGAGATTTGCTGTCAGAAAAGCATGCTCTGGAGAAAAAGCCAAAGATGTGGCTGTTCAACCTTTGCTGGTGCCTCAGAAAAATCAAGATGCTAGTGCATTCAGTCACACAGAGTGCTATTTGAAGAGATCAGTCATATTATTCGTGGATCCCCTCAGCCATCTAAACAGAAGCCAAGAATAGAGAAAGTTGTGTGACAAGGGTAGCAAAGTCAAAGGAGGAGATGTGACTGTGGAAGCAGAGGTTCAAATGAAGCGGCCAAAAGCCAAGGAATGTGAATAGCCTCTAGAAGCTGGAAAACACAAGGAACCCACACTCCCTGAGAGTCTCCAGAAGGAACACTTGATATTTAGGATCAAAAGCTTTGATTCTAGCTCCCTAAGACTCTCTTTGGATTTCTGACCTCTAGATCTTTAGTATAACAAATTTGTATTGTTTTAAGTAAGTTTGTGGTGATGTGTTATAGCTTACCATATAGGAAATGAATACAGATTTTAGTCTGTACTTTCTTAGGATGTTTTTGTCTCATTTTGGTATCAGGGTAATACCGTCTTGTAGAATGGGTTGGGAAGTTCTAATACTTCATATTAAGAAAACTGTTAGATGGGTTTTTCTACAGATTAAACACTAAAGATTACAAAATTAGTGATAGAGAAGATGCGTCAAAAGAAATCATCCAAACTGAAGCACGGAATGTATAAGGAGTGAAAAGAACATAAGAGCTATATGGACTTGTAGCTAGAAGTGAAAAATTCTGATGTGAATTTATGGTTGCAGAAAAAGAGTGGATTGAAACAGGGACAGAAACAGTACAGAAAGGAAGAAAATTTCCAGAACTGATATAAAACCTCAATCCAAAATTCAAGAAGCTCTGTAAACCCCAAGCAGGATATTCATATTTAAGAACATTATGATAAACTGCTTAAAACAAAAATAAGAGAAGAGCTTAAAACCAGCCAAAAAAGCAGTCAACTCATTTCTTTTCAAAACAGTAACAATAACACTGACAACTAACCTTTCATCAGAAACCTTGGGAGCCAGGGAATTACATCTTTGAAATGTAAAAAGAAAAAAAATCTGCCATCCTAGAATTTTATACCCAGTGAAGAAAATTTTGTACATTTCCCTCAACATTACTACTCTTTCAATAAAAGGTAAATTGGTAAAACAGAATAACAGGTGTAGGATTAACTCTCCTGTATATATAAACTCTGGACAGACTATTTAAAAAAAAAATGTTGAAAGGCTCTGGAGAGCGACTAAAAGTAGGCACATATTGAAGAGGATTTAAACACAAAAAGAATGGAACCACATTAGGTGAGATTAGTGTCTACGTGACTTTTCTCCTGAGAGTACTCCTCAGGCTCTGTGGGGTAGGATGGTAGAACTCATGCAAAAGCTACAGAGGAGTTTGATTCTTCCATCCTGGCTGGAAATTAAAAGGGGAGGAATTCAGAAAGGAGGGAGCCACAGATGGGGGAGCTCCAGGAATTCTGCACATGAATTTCTACACATGAATTTCTGCACAACAATAGCTGGCTCCTGAATTACGGATACATAGGTTTCTTGAGGGAAAACTAGAAGGGTGAAAGAGCTGTCCAGAGATTTCAGCGTCTCTCCAGCATGGAGGAGACAATTTGCAGTTCTATTCCTTCCAAGTTAGAGGTAAAAATCTTGGCTTTTCTATTGGAATTGAAAATGAGTCACACATTAAGAGTATAGATGGCATCCCGGTAATCAGGGATTCACTTGAGAAATAAGAGCAAAACCAAAATAGATTCTCCTAATAAATTTACAGAAGGCCTCAAGATGACCTATCAGTAATTTAACTATTTTCTAAAATAAAACTGAACACATTGCAGAGTGTGATTATAGAACTAAGAGTTACTACAACATCTCATCAACAATGTACGGTGTATAATAGAAAGATTACCAGACGTGCAAAGAAATAAGCAAATGTTACCTGTGGTTAACAGTAAAATAAGTCAGTGATCAGATCTTATTCACATTTTGCCAGTTGTCCCACTAATGTTCTCAAGGGCAAAAGGAAAAAAATTCAATTTCTTTTGCATGATTTGAGGGAGGTAATCGTCAGAGATTCAGTTCAGGATCATATATTGCATTCAGTTGTCTCTTTAGTCTCCTGTAATCTGTAACAATTCTGTTACCTTTGTTTTTCATGACCATGGCATATGGAAGAGTACAGGCTAGAAATTTTGTCTATATATTTAGTCACAGATATACATGTTTCTATATATTTTTTCCTAGACTTGTTTGCTTATAGGGCATGGAATCAGACTACCCCCAGCAGTGTGTACATTCCTATATACCATATCTTCTTCTTAAAATACCGTTTCCACTAAAACCAGTGCCCCTTGGAAAAATTCTAGGATTGGGGCAGAGAATGTACAAGATGAGCCTAGATACAGAAGCCTGCTTTGAGGGGGTTCCACTGACCAAATCTGATTCTCCTTGGGCATCAGATAAAATGATAGTAACAGATTATAACTTATAGAGTAAAATTAGAATCCATACGGATATAAATAAATGAATGAATAAATAGATGGAGAAGAAGGAAACGTTTTTGTGAACAGTTCAGTGCCAACTAATGTAGCAGGAATGGTAGAATTAGAAAATCACCATTTGGCAACCACTGTAATAATTATTATTTCACACAGCATAAAAATGCTAACTCTAATGATCAAAGTTTAGTGCAAAACAGGGTATTTATATAGTCTCAAAGAACCTGTCTACAGATACTTAACTAATTCCAAAGGAGAAAATAGTAATTTTTAGAGTAGAGATACTTGGCAGACACCACCATACTCATGGTATCATGTAACTCATTTTAAAAAACATGTCCTTTTACTGATTTTTTTAAAAAAATTTATTTTATATTGGAGTATAGTTGATTAACAATGTGTTAGTTTCAGGTATACACCAAAGTGATCAGTTCTGCATCCTTTATTGATTTTTATATTCTTATATTTTAAGGAGATCATTTGAATTCAAGTCTTTAGTTTGAATCTGATGTTGAAACATACAAATAGCCGAACAAAATTGTTTTTTCTTTAGGTGAGTGCTCCAGTTGTAACATCTACCACTCAGGAGAAACCAAAGGATAGTGATCAGTTTGAATGGGTGACTATTGAACAATCAGGGGAATTAGTTTATGAAGCACCAGAAACCATTGCTGCTGAACCTCCACCTATCAAGTCAGCAGTACAGACCATGTCTCCCATACCTGCCCATTCTTTGGCTGCTTTTGGATTATTTCTTCGTCTTCCGGGCTATGCTGAAGTGCTACTAAAAGAAAGAAAACATGCCCAGTGCCTTCTTCGCTTGGTTTTGGGAGTGACAGATGATGGAGAAGGAAGTAAGTGTTTAGTGTTATTAATGAAATTTAATGTAGGTAGGTTGTGTAAAATTACTCAGATCATTACCTATTATTCATCATTTATTTATTTCATAGTTTAGCTACTAGATAATTTCTTATTGGCAACTTAGTTCCAATAATAGATATAATAAATCCTAAAGAAGCTTCATTTTCACTTCTTTATTCATTCAAAAGTTATATATTGAGTGCTTACAAAACTGCTGGGCACCGTTGGAGGCATTTAAAGATGAAGCAGGTATTTAGATCCTGCCATCAAGTAGCTAATGTGTTCCAGTAATAGCAATGAGGAATGTATATACACATATAGACTTAGCAAGTTATAAAAGCCTTGAGAGAAGTACAGTATTATGGAGGCTTACAAGTGTGAGATCATTTCCTTACTACCCAGCAACGTGAATAAAACAGCATTGTAGTTTTTAGTGGGGCCTTGAAGGAAATTGTCAATGTAGGTTGAGAATGGTTATTTCAGAAGGAAGGAATGATTTGAGCAGTGTTTATATGCTCATATGAGAGGGGATAAGTTGGCTGATGAAATTTGCATAAAGCAGGACTGAGAACTCATTTAAAAAGTTGTTATTGATAACAGATCATGGAAAGGCTTCTTAAGAACTTCAGATTTTATTCCAAATAGTAATTAAAATTTATTAAAATATGTTAAGTGAAGTAGTGATATGATGAGAATCTTTTTAAAGAATTCTTCAGTGAATCTGGTAGCAATATTTAGATTAAAGAGAAAAGAATGGGGCTTCCCTGGTGGTGCAGTGGTTGAGAGTCTGCCTGCCAATGCAGGGGACACGGGTTCATGCCCCGGTCCGGGAAGATCCCACGTGCCGCAGAGGGGCTGGGCCCGTACCGCAAAAAAAAAAAGAGAACAGAATGAAGAAAATATTATAACAATATACTATATGATAATCTATTTCATAATATAATAATAATAGAGAATAATAATAGAAAGCTATGGTGATTATTTCCATTGGGCTGGCAGTTGTGTTAATAGAAGAAACAAAGTAAAATCATAGGGTAGCCTAGCAAGTACATTTTCATTTGGTTTACCTCTAATTCTTCAATTACCATTACATTTGATAATTAGTGTTTTTTAATCTTACTTTAAACTCATGTGGTTTTGATTAGAGGTGATATCTTTCACATGCCATTTAGAAAGTATACACTTTTAAACCCTGTACAACAAAGTATATATAATCCAATAAAATTATATGAATTTATTCATGAATCCTATAACTGAAGCTGTTGAATATTCATTGCATGGACTTTTTCTTTTGTATTTTCATATTGATGGAATTCTTCAAAAATGTTGACATAATTTTAAATATTTTTGTAATAATTGTTATTAAATTACAGTGTCTATATACTAAATAAGTCCTGCTTGTTTGGTTTCATATATAAATTGTATATACTTATTTTAATAGATCGGGAATTTCTAATTGCTTCATCTGATTTTTTAAGTACCTAGAGGGATAAGAACCACAGTATTTTAGGACTCTATTATGAGATAGTAGGTGTAACACTAAAAAGGAAAAAGAATTGTCTTTAGGTCATTTCAAACTATTTCTAGTGAATATACAATGAATGTTTATTAAAAAGCATAATTCTGACATACCTTTTTACAGTAGTCTCATCTCCCATTCATTTAGGAGTGGGTGTTTGTTTGTTTTGTTTTTTTACATTTAAGGCTCCTCCCTAGCTAGAACATAGCACAAAACTGTATTGCAAACAAAACAAAATTGTTACACTCTTGCATTCATGGTTGAAACTACTTCCAAGGCAAGCAGTTACTTTCATACTCTTGTAAGAAACTTTTAATGCTTCTTTTTTAGTTGTTAGTTTTTGCTTAAATTCTAGATTATAATAATTTTGACAGTCTGTAACTTTTATCATATGAGTATATTTCAGCTTTCTTTTGGAGTTTATGTATCTGATGTCTTCTTACTGAGCTTTTCTAGACACTTTAATATTAAAGATTAAGATATCACTATTTCTGATATTATTTTGTGGTTGCTTTCTAATAAGTATAATGAAATAATTTTATATTACATTGCCATTATAAATTTGTGAGCTTGTGTGTTGTTCCTTATTGTGTTTTTAAATATTTTTAATTTTGAGTTCTCTTCTCCTTTTAATCTAGGTCATATCCTGCAATCTCCATCAGCCAATGTGCTCCCAACCCTTCCTTTTCATGTCCTTCGTAGCTTGTTTAGCACTACACCTTTGACGACTGACGATGGTGTGCTTCTGCGGAGGATGGCATTGGAAATTGGAGCACTACACCTCATACTTGTTTGTCTCTCTGCTCTGAGCCACCATGCCCCACGAGTTCCAAACTCTAGCCTCAATCAAACAGAGGTAGGTTCAGTTGTTGTTGTTGTTTTTTTAAAGAAGGTGTCATTTTATTTATATCTATTTTTGGCTGTGTTGGGTCTTCGTTGCTGCGTGTTGGCTTTCTTTAGTTGAGGGGAGCGGGAGCTACTCTTCCCTTTGGCGCATGGGCTTCTCATCGCGGTGTCTACTCTTGTTGTGGAGCACAGGCTCTAGGTGCGTGGGCTTCAGTAGCTGTGGCACGTAGGCTCAGTAGTTGTGGCTCACGGGCTCTAGAGCACAGGCTCAGTAGTTGTGGCACACAGGCTTAGTTGCTCCACCGCATGTGGGATCTTCCTGGACCAGGGACTGAACCTGTGTCCCCTGCATTGGCAGGTGGTTTCTTAACTACTGCGCCACCAATAAAGTCCCAAATGAGCTTTTTAAAGATGTCTTTTAGAATAGTATCAAAAATAGAAAATGTCGGACTTCCTTTGGGGGTCCAGTGGTTAAGACTCTGTGCTTCCAATCCCTAGTTGGGGAACTATATCCCACATCCTTTGGGTGGCACGGCCAAAAGAAAAAGAAAATATCTATAAATAAATCTGAAAAAGATGTGTAAGACATCTCATAAAATATATAAAACTTTTTAGAAAGACAATTATTAATTAGACTTTAATAAACTGAAGCATCTGTCCATGTTTACCTCTCACAGAGTAGAAAATACGGCATTTCATTAACATTTTATTTTTTTTGACCGTGGCAAAAATTAAAAAGAAGGAATACAGTGAACGGAAAAAATATCAAGGCATCACCTAACAGAGACTGTTTCAGGAAATGACACCAAATAAGAAGGAAGAAGATAAATTATTAGGAAAAATAGTCCTTGATCAACCCTTAATTTAGGAAAATAATTTCAGTGATTCTGATATTAGCCAGTCTCCAAGCAAATCTGTCTTTAACTGGAAATCTGACAAACTTTGAATAAAATCCTCAAATATATATGGTTTTGTGATTTAATCTTAGTTTGATACTTCAAAAACACTTCAAGATAACAAAGGAGTAATCACTCTTAAGAGTTTTTATGACAAAAACTTCAATGTATTCAAAGTTTAATTTAGTTCTAAAATTAAATAAGCATGCTTTATATAAACTGACAGGTGATTATTAGATTTCTTAGCTTCTTTAGCAATGGCAAAACAGGGGTGAGCCAGTCTACATTACTCAGTTGAAGTTTCCTTTAATTGAAAACATATGACACCATTATAGATTCATCCTAAAAGATTTGGCTCATATCCCTATTCCTTTCACTGTTTTCTCTGTTTAATTTTGAGTTATTGACTCTTTAGGCCCTAAAATGCTTTGACCTATCTATTCCTGGGAAACATTGTTAAAGTTTCATTTATCCTTTTTAAAAAATAATTAATTAATTTTTATTTTTGTCTGTGTTGGGTCTTTGTTACTGCGGGCAGGCTTTCTCTAGTTGCAAGGAGTGGGGACTACTCTTTGTTGCGGTGCGTGGGCTTCTCATTGCGGTGGCTTCTCTTGTTGTGGAGCACGGGCTCTAGGCGCGTGGGCTTCAGTAGTTGTGGCCCACGGGCTTAGTTGCTCCACGGCATGTGGGATCTTCCTGGACCAGGGCTCAAACCCATGTCCCCTGCATTGGCAGGTGGATTCTTAACCACTGCGCCACCAGGGAAGTCCCCATTTATCTATTCTTAAATATAAGCATTTGTTCCCCATTTTTCCCTTCCCCTAACCCTTGACAGCTATACTTTGCATTCTGTCTCTGTTTATTTACCTACTCTGGATATTTCATATAAATGGAATCATACAACATGTTACCTTTGTGTCTGTCTTCTTTGACTTAGCATAATGTTTTTGAGTTTCATCCAGGTAACATGTATCAGAACTTCGTTATTCCTTATGGCTGAATAATATTCCATTGTATGTATAAACCACAGTTTGTTTATCCATTCAGCCATTGGTGGGCTTTTGGGCTGACCCTTTGGCTATTGTGAATGGTCTTGCTATGAACATAAGAGCAACGTATTTGTTTGAGTATCAGTTTTTATGTCTTTGGATGTATACCTAGGAGTGGAATTGCTGGGTCACATTGTCTTTCTTTGTCTAATTTTTTTAAGGAGTGCCAAACTGTTCTCCATAGCAGCTAAACTATTTAAATTTCTACTGATAAATTTTTGATGATAAATGAAACCAAATAGTAATACATTTTAATTTTTTGTTATAAGCCACCAGTATCAAGCTCTCACAACCCTACATCAACAGAGGAACAGCAGCTCTATTGGGCCAAAGGGACTGGCTTTGGAACAGGCTCTACAGCTTCTGGATGGGATGTGGAACAAGCCTTAACTAAACAGAGGCTGGAAGAGGAACATGTTACCTGTCTCCTGCAGGTATATTTGCAAAGTTGATATTGTCAGTGATAATAGTTAAATTTTTTGTTGTTGTATTGATTTTTAACTATTGTTGACTATCCATCTCATCCTAAGCTACTTTTATACAGCCCATTGTACTCCTTGCTCTCAGTACATTTAAGATACTGGACAGAGATTTCTCTTCCCTACTTGTAACTCTAAATTCTTCCCTCTTAGCTTCTTCACTGAGAGGAAAGTGACAAAGATGAAATTATCAAATAACTGGACTGTGCCATGTCTACTTTCTTCTGGTCAACTTCTCATCTAAAGTGCTATATCTGGACTCTTTAAAAAAATCTATTTTTTATATCTTTGTTTCTCACATTGTTCTATAAGTTTTCTAGAACTGGGCAAGGTGAACTAGCTTATAAAGTCTTCAATACCACAGAAATGAGAAGAGTACGTTCTTAAAGATTAGCTTTTGTTCCTGGATCAACTAATTGACTAAAATTAGTTGTCCATTTTTTTTTTTAGAGCATTGGTGAAGTCTTTGAACATAATTTTTGCAGTTCTAGGATGATAAGCTTATTCTTGTATAAAATTCTAAGATTCCATCACCCTCAAACTATAAACTGAATCTATTCAATGAAATAAATAATCTCAGAGTTCCTAC